>NC_054381.1:86429425-87135258 GCF_017654675.1 Xenopus laevis | reverse complement strand
ATACCCAGTACAAATTCCATCAGAATAAACTCGCCAACCCCTACATATGAGGTGACATATATACAGTATATACAGTATATAGTTTTCTTGTGAACATGGTTTTCATTGTGCTATTTGATTATTTATTTGTTTTCCCTTTTTATATTCAGATTTTTTAATAAATAAGGAGACATACGTGCTTTATTTAAAATGTAAGTTTAGTTGAGGTTGATAAAGACTCTAAAACTACGCAAATCCAAATTTTGATAAATAAGGCCCTTAATGTTTACCAAGTGTGTACATTATACCTGTTAGGTTTGCTTTGTTAAGAGTCACGCAAAAATAAAAATATTCCTGTAGATCTTACAATAGAATTTGGATATATTATTATTAAAGGTCATGAAATAAGCTTTCTTTACCCCATTGGCTTCTAAAGTATTGAAGGTTAGAATTATTTTCCTGTCTAAAAAGTTCAAGAACATCACAGAAGGATCAAAGAATACTCTGGTCTCATTAATTAATCAAATCATGTCAAGCCAGATCTTGTTAATCCATCCTTGGAGAAAATACAAATGATGTTTCAATTCTCCATGCAAGAATAGACAGAATAGATAGTTGTAATGCCATGCCAGCATAGTTTGAACTGTTTAGCCGTGGTGGCTGAAGAAATTATGGCACTGAAATTGAATTAAGTTTTTTTCTTCTTGCTCACAACTTTTGAAGTTGTAAACACTCTTGATAGAATTAAGAAGGAATTAACAAGGACATGTAGAGGTCCACCTATAAACACGCTGTTAAACGTAAAATGAAACAGAGAAATTAACATTTCTTAATAGCCTATATAAGTATAAGCTTTAGAGCCTCATATAAAATCAGGATTAAGAACAAACTATAATTAAAATATTTCCAGCTTTTAAAGTTATTATACACACTACACTACTATATCCCTTTAAAGCAGAGCCACACAGGTGCAATGATAACCCTTAAATAGTTATAAATATTTGGTGCTAATAAGTACCGTATATTTAGGGGCAGATTTATCAAGGGTCGAATTTCGAAGTGAAAAAAACTTTGAAATTCGACCATCGAATAGGGTAGTCCGACATTCGAAGTTGAAGGAATTTTAAGATCGTACGATCGTACAATTTTACAAAAAAATCCTTTGACTTCTCAAAACTTAGCCAAATACTGGCTATAGGTTCTAGGAGGTCCCCATAGGTTAACATAGCAATTTGGCAGGTTTAAGGTGGCGAAGTCAAAGTTTTTTAAAGAGACAGTACTTCTTGAATGGTCGACTTTGTGAAGTATTTTCACTTCAAATCTAAGTCGAATTTGGCCTATTCGATGGTTGAAGTACCCAAAAATTACTTTCGAAATTCGAAGTTTTTTAATTCGAAAATTCACTTCGACCCTTAGTATATGGGCCCCCATATGTTCAGAGTTCAGTCAGTTTGTAATAGATACATTAAAATATTTCCGCCCATGAATTACTACTGCCTTTTACCATTTGTATTATATGTCACATGCTACATTTTACCTTTTGAAGCAAGCACTAAAAGCACTTTGTTTGACTTAATTATAATTTTATTTTGGAGATAGCACCTTGTACAAATCACTATAGCACTTTAAAACACACACGAAAAATCTGTGGTTCAAGTCACACACAGATTAGTGTTGTAACACTTTGATGATTGCACTAAATATTAACCCTTTAAGTGCCAGCAGAATTTCACATTTTGGTTACGCGAAATGCCAGCCGTTTTTAAGCATTTTGTACTTGTTCAGATTAACAAGGTTTAATTGTAGGAAAACCTCCACGAAACTAGGAAAATTATATATTGTTTTTTTCGCTACAAATTGGGCTTCGACATGCAAGTGGAATTTTGTGACTTTTCAGGAGATTTAATGTATATTTTGGGTGAAATATGTAAAAAAAAAAAAATTGTTAAAAAATTGTGTATATCTTGAGTTTTTTTTCCACAGAAAAGTTAATTTTACATGAATTTTTTTTCTGTTTCTAAAAGCCCAGATCCTGCCAAGTCCAACGATACCAAATATGTATCAGTAACCCACTTTCTTTGTCCAGGAGTAACCCCCAAACTAAAACAGCAGTTTGTATAATTTTACACCAGAACAAAGTAGATAAGCACACGTGACAGTTGATGTTGCATAACTTATATGTAAATCTAACTTATCCCTTCATGTTTGGTATTTTTAAAAACTACAGATCTTCAGGTTTCTAGGGGTGGTGTAGTTTTCACTCAAAATTCAAACACATTTTACCAGTGCATCATGATATTTAGAGCTTTTTTGTTGCATTTTTAGTTTTTTTCTAAAATGCAAACTAAGACGCAGGAACAAATGTAAATCTGACAAAATAACACCGTTCTAAATGCTATAACTACAGACAATTTGAAAGACAAACTTCTCTTGAATAAAACGATACCCCATATGTATGGATACACATAGAGACGCAGCCCCCAAACACCCCAAAACAGGAGCAACGCATAAGGGCAATTGCAGTTGAAAATCTGGGGGCTGCGCTCTATGTGTACTACTTGTAGTTTTTCAGTTTAAACACCCCCCAAACTGTAAAATAACCCCTACAAACCATATATGTCCGAAAAGTACACTTCTTCACCTATTCAAAGATGCCATTCTTGCTTTTCTACATGGAGGATTGGGTCCGCAGTCATTCGTAGAAGTCAGCGATTTGGTCTGAAATAAAGGAAAAAAGAGTTACAAAGTTCGATTTCTCCCTAAGTTTCCATGGCAACTAAAAAAAACCTGCTCAATGACAATCTGCAAGTTCTCCTGAATAGAACAATACCCCATATGTATGGATAAACATAGAGACGCAGCCCCCAAACACCCCAAAACAGGAGCAATGCATAAGGGCAATTGCAGTTGAAAATCTGGGGGCTGCGCTCTATGTGTACTACTTGTAGTTTTTCCGTCTAAACACCCCCCAAACTGTAAAATAACCCCTACAAACCATATATGTCCAAAAAGTACACTTCTTCACCTATTCAAAGATGCCATTCTTGCTTTTCTACATGGAGGATTGTGTCCGCAGTCGTTCGTAGAATTCAGCGATTTGGTCTGAAATAAAGGAAAAAAGAGTGACAAAGTTCGATTTCTCCCTAAGTTTCCATGGCAACTAAAAAAAACCTGCTCAATGACAATCTGCAAGTTCTCCTGAATAGAACAATACCCCATATGTATGGATAAACATAGAGACGCAGCCCCCAAACACCCAAAAACAGGAGCAACGCATAAGGGCAATTGCAGTTGAAAATCTTGGGGCTGCGCTCTATGTGTACTACTTGTAGTTTTTCAGTCTAAACACCCCCCAAACTGTAAAATAACCCCTACAAACCATATATGTCCGAAAAGTACACTTCTTCACCTATTCAAAGATGCCATTCTTGCTTTTCTACATGGAGGATTGTGTCCGCAATCGTTCGTAGAAGTCAGCGATTTGGTCTGAAATAAAGGAAAAAAGAGTTACAAAGTTCGATTTCTCCCTAAGTTTCCATGGCAACTAAAAAAAACCTGCTCAATGACAATCTGCAAGTTCTCCTGAATAGAACAATACCCCATATGTATGGATAAACACAGAGACGCAGCCCCCAAACACCCCAAAACAGGAGCAACGCCTAAGGGCAATTGCAGTTGAAAATCTGGGGGCTGCGCTCTATGTGTACTACTTGTAGTTTTTCAGTCTAAACACCCCCCAAACTGTAAAATAAATCCTACAAACCATATATGTCCGAAAAGTACACTTCTTCACCTATTCAAAGATGCCATTCTTGCTTTTCTACATGGAGGATTGGGTCCGCAGTCGTTCGTAGAACTCAGCGATTTGGTCTGAAATAAAGGAAAAAAGAGTTACAAAGTTCAATTTCTCCCTAAGTTTCCATGGCAACTAAAAAAAACCTGCTCAATGACAATCTGCAAGTTCTCCTGAATAGAACAATACCCCATATGTATGGATAAACATAGAGACGCAGCCCCCAAACACCCCAAAACAGGAGCAACGCATAAGGGCAATTGCAGTTGAAAATCTGGGGGCTGCGCTCTATGTGTACTACTTGTAGTTTTTCAGTCTAAACACCCCCCAAACTGTAAAATAACCCCTACAAACCATATATGTCCAAAAAGTACACTTCTTCACCTATTTAAAGATGCCATTCTTGCTTTTCTACATGGAGGATTGGGTCCGGAGTCGTTCGTAGAAGTCAGCGATTTGGTCTGAAATAAAGGAAAAAAGAGTTACAAAGTTCAATTTCTCCCTAAATTTCCATGGCAACTAAAAAAAACCTGCTCAATGACAATCTGCAAGTTCCCCTGAATAGAACAATACCCCATATGCATGGATAAACATAGAGACGTAGCCCCCAAACACCCCAAAACAGGAGCAACGCATAAGGGCAATTGCAGTTGAAAATCTGGGGGCTGCGCTCTATGTGTACTACTTGCAGTTTTTCAGTCTAAACACCCCCCAAACTGTGAAATAACACCCACAAACCATATATGTCCGAAAAGTACACTTCTTCACCTATTCAAAGATGCCATTCTTGCTTTTCTACATGGAGGATTGTGTCCGCAGTCGTTCGTAGAAGTCAGCGATTTGGTCTGAAATAAAGGAAAAGAGAGTTACAAAGTTCGATTTCTCCCTAAGTTTCCATGGCAACTAAAAAAAACCTGCTCAATGACAATCTGCAAGTTCCCCTGAATAGAACGATACTCCATACGTATGGATACACATAGAGACGCAGCCACCGAACACCTCAAAACAGGCACAATGCATAATATTGGGGCTGTGAATTTATGTGCAGTTCTCAACTCTTTTCATTCTAAACTGACCCTTACCTGTGAAATAACCCCCACAAGCCATCTATTTCCTAAAAGTACACTTCTTCAGCTTTTCAAAGATGCCATTCTTTCTTTTCTACACAGAGAATTGTGGCCGCAGTTCTTTGTAGAAGACAGCGATTTGGTCTGAAATAAAGGAAAATAGAGTTCCAAAATTAGATTTCTCCCTAAGTTTACATGACAACTAACAAAAACCTGCTCAATGACAATCTGCAAGTTCCCCTGAATAAAATGATACCCCATATGTATGGATACACATAGAGACGCAGCCACCCAACACCCCAACACAGGCACAATGCATAATATTGGGGCTTGAACCTGAAAAACCACTGAAAAACCACTGCACAATCACAACTTCAAAAAAACACGAAATAAAAAGCATCACTTTGCCAACATGTGCATAAAAACAGAGCATGCCAAGTTTACTACATCCTTTTACCACCAACAAACCCAGAGAACCCTAACCTACCAACACAACTCATGGTCTCTCGTAGTGTACCACAGTGTGGTACACCTCAAAACAGGGTTGGAAACACAAAGCAGGCTTGCTAGGACACTTGGGACAAAAATATCGCACATCTTTTCGAACACCCCTGGAACGGCAAACCTTACAAGTTCTCTGGGCATATCTTTTATTAGGAGTTGGTGGAATTTGTGCAATGAAATGCTTACCCACCATTCGGGCAACATTGTCATTGCCAGGCATTTCTGGAACCTCCTGTACATCACCAAACAAAAGGGCAGGGAGCAGTTGCAGCAGATAATTGTATAAAGACAATTTTGGGCCTGGTACTGCCGCCTTGTAAACGACATAGGAATTATAAAGGGCCATTTGAATCATGTAAATTGCTGCTTTTTTGTACCAGGCCCTGGTTTTTCTGGTGGCGTCATAGTAAGTTTGAATTTGGTCTGTTTTATCAACGCCACCCATATGCTTACTATATTCTTTACAACAGAGTGGCTTTGATTTTGCGGGCCTGCCACGTCTGTGTTGGACAACTACACTCTCATTGTGGATAGTAGTAAGAATACAAACATTTTTTGTGTCTGCAAATTTTAGTGCCAGGAGCTCATCACTTCTAAGAGCATATACTTCTCCACGTTTTAATTTCTTTTGCACCAGTTCCTTAGGCAGTCCTTTGCGGTTTTGCCTAACGGTGCCACAGGCTGGGGTGTCCAACCAGTAAAGGGTTCTAAATAAGGGGATGCTAGTGTAAAAGTTATCCACATATAAGTGGTAACCTCGGCCCAACAGTGGAGATATGAGCTCCCAGACAATTTTACCACTGGCAGTCAAATCAAGGGGACAACCGGGGGGGTCCAAATTAGTGTCCTTTCCCTCATAGAACATGAAAGAATTAGTATAGCCCGTGCTGCTTTCGCAGAGTTTGTAAAATTTCATCCCATAGCGAGAACGCTTACTAGGGATGTATTGGCGGAATCTTAGGCGCCCTTTGAAGAGCAAAAGGGACTCGTCCACACATATATTTTGGGAGGGGGTGTAGACCTCTGCGAAGTGCTGAGACAGGCTATCTATAAGGGGCCTCAATTTGTAAAGCCTGTCGTGACCGGGCTCATTAGGGGGAACAGCCGCTGCATTGTTGCTAAAATGAAGAAACCGCAGTAAAATTTGGTAGCGGTTTCTTGGCATAACGGCTGAAAAAAGAGGGATGGAAAGGACTGTAGTGGTATCCCAGTATGAAGCTAAGGTATTGCGTTCTACGAGTCCCATTGCCAATGTGAGCGCCAGGAATCTTTTGATTTCATTTACAGTAGTGGGATACCACGCCTGGGCTCTTGAATACCCTGGTAAAGGGTGGCTGGCAAGATACTGCTCAGCGTATAAATTTGTGTAATGGACCATGTCCTGTAGGATGGCCTCTGTGATAAAAAGATTGAAGAAATCTATGATTTGAAAGTTAGTGGTGTCCACCTTGACGCCCGCGACTGCAGTGAATGGGGGAATTTCGGGAGGCCCCTACATAGGCGCTCCAACTGCTGCATCATCACTACCCTCACCCTCTTCAACCTCCATGGGTGCATCTGGCACACTGCCACCAGCCTCTGCCTCTTCCTCTGCTTCTTCAGCAGTAAGCGTGCCGCCACTACTAGCCTCTGCGCTAATAGTGCTGCTATCACCAATCTCTGATTCCTCACTAGAGTCATCAGATGGGACATACTCAGAATCGGAATTGCTAAATTCCTCTGAGCTGGAGTCCTCGCAATACCTAGGTGCTTCCTCAGCGGTATAAAACCGTTTGGCCATTGTGCCAGAAATTTACAGACAACTACAAAGCTAAGAATCAATAGGCAAGTCAAACAAATAAAAAAAAAAGCTAATACAATCAACCACAAGAAAAAAAAAAAAAAAGCAAGCCAGCAAGATGACTGAGACCCCTGCTAATATAAACAACCAGAAGAAAAAAAAAAAAGCAAGGCTGCAAGATATGACCAACAGTTAACCCCTGCTAACAGAAACAACCAGAATAAAAAAAAAAAAGCAAGACAGCAAGATGACTGAGACCCCTGCTAATATAAACAACCAGAAGAAAAAAAAAAAGCAAGGCTGCAAGATATGACCAAAAGTTAACCCCTGCTAACAGAAACAACCAGAAGAAAAAAAAAAAAGCAAGGCAGCAAGATATGACCAACAGTTAACCCCTGCTAATATAAACAACCAGAAGAAAAAAAAAAAGCAAGGCTGCAAGATATGACCAACAGTTAACCCCTGCTAACAGAAACAACCAGAAGAAGAAAAAAAAAGCAAGGCAGCAAGATATGACCAACAATTAACCCCTGCTAATACAAACAAGCAGAAGGAAAAAACCTTGAGCTTGAACAAATGAACCTTATGGAATGGTATGCAATAAAGATATGGCACAGTTTACAATCCACGTAATCCCTGACTTTCTGGAACAATCACCTAAAATCAGAAAACAGAATAAGACCACTAAATGGTGTCACAGCAAAGGGAACTTCTTTTGGGGCACTAAACAAGCAATAAAGTGTGCAATAAACAGTGCAAAGAAAACTCCTGAAAAAATCACTAAAATGCAACACTACTCAAAGCAATAAAAGAACAGCGAATACACTAAAATCAGCGGTCAAGGGTCCTAGATTCACTAGTGTCCTACAAAGGGAACTTTTTCGGGGGAACTAAGCAAGCAGTAAAAACAGCTAAAGCAATAAAAAAACTATTATTGGAGTGAAATTGGTGGTCAGAACTATAGATCCACCAGCGTCACTGCAAATGGAAAGTTTTTTGGGGAACTAAACTAGCAGCAAAGAACAATGCAAAGGGTAAACGTAATAAAACCACCAAAAGCAATACAATGAACAGTTATTTGGGTAGGGGAAAACTTTTCTAGAAAACTAAACCAGCAGTAAAGAAAAATATAAAGAATAAACGTAATAAAATCACTAAAAGCAATAAAATTAAGTTATTGGAGTGAAATCGGTGGTCAGAAATCTAGATCCACCAGCGTCACTGCAAACAGAAACGGATGAGAACAAAACAAGTAATAGCGCAATAAAAGTGCAATAAAATCACAAACCAATGATGAAAATGGCCAAAAAACAGTAAAACGCAATCAAATCAGAGCAGAAATAAAGTTTGAGCAACAAATAAAGACAAATGACTAAAGAAAGCAAAGTAAAAAATAAGTAGAGATAAAAAGTAAGAAAGTAAGTGTGTAAGTGTGAGTGTGTGTGTGTGAGTGTGTGTGTGTGAGTGTGGGAGTGTGAGTGTGAGCTTGGCAAAGTTGCCTGTAAGTGTGCTAAGGCCAAAGACAGAAGAAAAAAAAAGAAAAAAAAAGATTTTTTTTTTAGAGAGAATATGTAAAGTAAAGGGTGTAGAGAGGTGCAGTTCAGCTCACAATGTTGAATCCAGGCAATCCAGGCGACCAATCCAGCGATCAAAGCTCAGACAGGCAGCAGGGGGAACTCCAGCAACCATAAGTGCACAGGAGGAGGGAAGGTGTGACAGTTGGGGGGAGTTATTTATAGGGGGAGCAGTGGAGACGTCATCAGTATGCTCCTCGTGGTCTCCACTGCTCCCATTGGCTGCCTGGGACGATCGAGGAAGCGATCGGGTAAGTGAACCGCCTCTGCTCGTTGCCTAGGGGGATCTGTGCCTGTTAGAAGCGATGCGCCGGTTTTTTGTGCGCATCGCTTCCTGGCCTGGGGGAAATGCTGCAGAACGTAGAATCTACGTTCTGTGGCATTTCAAGTTACTTTGCCTCAGAACGTAGATTCTACGTTCTGTGGAACTTAAAGGGTTAACAATATTACACTAGGTTCTGTTATTTATTTTTTTACCTTAGCCTGTGGCGCTGATCTTTAATTGTATCTTGCTTTACAAGGTCATTCTTTATTCAATAAATGAATTGTAATTGTCTAAGCAGTTGGAGTGATTTACTGACTGCCAAATATTTACAATTTTATATCTAATAACCTATGAGTGTTTTTTTAAATGTAGATATGTACATGTTATACACAACCAAAAGACAATGGTGTTATAAGAATAAATTGCTGAAGAACTTCAAGGAAACAAGTAAATAAAAAAATGTAATTTCAAAGGCAGATTTTGCTTTTGTAAATTTTCTTTGGCTTTGCATTTGTTTGTAATGATTTGCTTAAAAATATGGTGCATTTAATAAAATATAAATGATAAAAATAATATTATATATTGTGAATGCAAAAGTTTGGAACCCTTCACCAAATTAAATATTTTTGTCAATTTTGTACTAGCCCATTTACACCCCTGTTCCAATGCTTCATTACTTGACAACCTGCTTTTCCTGACCAAACTTTGACCTGCTCCTTCCAATTGCCACGCTTGATGAAGCCAAACTTCCCAATGATCATCTGTTATGATTTATATTTTAAAGGAGCGGTCCTATTATCAAAGGCCTATTTATCAATGGTAGGATTTTAGTAGTTTTAGTGGTTTTTGAAACCATGACAAAACTCACAAACTTTAAAATCACAAATGTAATGTAATTTATTAAAAGATCCAAATAAAGTACTAACCGAAAATAATGTATATATAAATATGAATACCTGTAAAACCTCTAAAAAATATTGACAATTTCTAAAAAAAATCTGAAAACCTCTAAAATTCTGTTTGATTTAATTCAGTCAGACAGGATCAGCGCAGCTCCTATTGACTTCTATAGGACCTCGACAACTTTAACCTGGTGAAGGTTTGTTAAAGGTTTTTTGTGTTTTTTACAATGAATACATCTCGAATGTTTAGAGCTTTTTTTTTAAAAAAAAAATAGGATATAAAATATTCAATTGTTAGTAAATGGACCCCTTAGTGAATTGCTAATTCTAAGCAACTTTTCAACTGGCCTTCATTTTTTTCGTTTTATAGTTTTTACATTATTTAACTCTTCTTCTGACTCTCTCCAGCTTTCAAATGGGGTCACTGATCCCATCTAGCAACCAAATGCTCTGTAAAGCTACAGGTTTATAGCTATCGCTGCCTTTTATTACCAATCTTTTTATTCAGGGCCTTTCATATTCCAGTCACTTATTCATATCAATGCAGGGTTGAGCCTAGGAACCAGATGGCTGAAATTGCAAACTGGAGAGCTGCTGATTAACATGTTAAGCAACTCAAATATCAAATAATAAATAAATAAAAAAGGAAAACCAGTTGCAAATTACTCTCCACAGTATACTAAAAGTTAATTTAAAGGTAAACAGTCCCTTTAAAAGGTACTGTATATAGTGAATAAAGTACCCCTTCTTGTAAAATATAAGGATATTATAAGTTACCGAGGAGTTTCATGAGTGTTTTTATATAGGTCAGGGAACTCCGAGGTAACTTCTAATATCCTCATATTTTACAACTGGGGGTACTTTATTTATTATAATACACAAAATTCAGTGAGTCATGTGACTGAAATGACATCAGAACTCACAGTTTATAACTGATGACATCAGAACTCACCGTTTATAAGGATATAATTTACAAGATATTCATGGCTTTTGTGTATTATACACCTTTATAGTAGTGTTGCTGACTTGCGTGAGATAAAATGTAAAAAGTATTAGCAGACAAATATTATCATCAGCATAGCCTGAGGACTATTTCATTGACAGGTCCTGCTTAGTTCCTGATAACAGTTGCCATTTTTAAAGGGAAAGTACATAGATAGGGGAAGGGAATCACAGCACTCTATTGTATTTAAAAACCTTGTGGAGACTCCAATATGCTAGTAAGTTATTCAGTTCCATGAAATTGCAATTGTATTTTATATACTTTTTTTATATATATCTGGACCCGTAAAATGTGCTTTGGAACTAGGAACTAGATGGAGTCTCAGTGGAACTGTGTGTCAGGGTTACCATTCTGAGTCAATATCACTGCCTTGTTTTGCCAGATTTGTCTGACCTATTGCAGCTATGAATACTTTCTGATAATGTAAATTGTGCAACTGGAAAGTACACTGTGTAAATAAATAGAAGAAAAAAAATATATAGGTGCCTATTCTAGGAAATTCCCTTTTTTTCACCTATTACTTGTTTTCTATTCTATATTTCAGTATAAAATGGACAACTTTAGTGTTTGGTTTTCATTTCAGGAAATCCACATTGTAAATTCCTAGTATTATTTTAAGAAGATTTTATATGTTCTTTGCTATCTTTTAAAATGCATTAGGAATGTAAATTAATAAATAAATCCACATATTCCATTTGTTTGCGAAGGGCAGGACGCTGTGCGAATACAGCATTAGAGCTAGAAATGTCATGCTGTTACACAACACTTTCATTTCAGTCCACTTATGAATGAAACATTTTAAGAGTCCTGACTAGTGAACCATTTAAAATGATAACATAATAAAATGGAACTGCATAACATTACATTTGATAAATGAAATACAAATCGATGCATTAAGTGCATTATGAAATTTGGATATGATGTTGCATTTCCTTTAAATGTCTGGTGTAACAAAATGTTAAAATATCTTTGAAAATCACACTGTATACTATATATATATATATATATATATATATATATATATATATATATATATATATATATATATATATATATATATATATATATATATATATATATATATATATATATAGGTCTTATGAAAATTTTAGAACATTTTTTACACGAGTCTAACGTTTCGGCCTCCTCCGAGGCCTTTTTCAAAGTGACAAATACATAAACCCAAATGCTTTAAATACCTAGATTGGCGGGAAAAATTTGGCCAATTAAAGATGACGTATCCACCTCATCATTAAAGCACGACTAATATACATATATATATTAGTCGTGCTTTAATGATGAGGTGGATACGTCATCTTTAATTGGCCAAATTTTTCCCGCCAATCTAGGTATTTAAAGCATTTGGGTTTATGTATTTGTCACTTTGAAAAAGGCCTCGGAGGAGGCCGAAACGTTAGACTCGTGTAATAAATGTTCTAAAATTTTCATAAGACCTGTGAGTGCGGATCTTTTTTGTGCATTTACAGATCGGAACTGTTGATACTGCACCCAGGCGTTTGAAACTATGTATCGAGAGTGCCGGCTTCATGGAGGACTGTATATATATATATATATATATATATATATATATATTTATTTATTTATTTAGTATACCTGAAAAATTAAACCTTCAAGAATCATCACTGGTGTCAATGTGTCTGTTGCTAATGTATTGTGCATAGAGAAACCTATTGCAATATAAAGGAAAAAATTAAAATAAGTAACTGAGATTATATATGCAATATAAGACTTGTTGTACTGCATTGGGGTCAGGTATATGTATATGTCAAGGAAGCACAACCAGAAGTGCACTGTTTTCATGCTACATAATGAAAATAGTGAGCACCTTTAACCCCTCATCTCATATTAGAAGCATGGTCTAGAGATCCCCACTGTTCATAAGTTCCAAATTCATAAGTTCCAGTTCATAATTAGAAGATTATAGTTCATAATTGGAATCCTTAGTCCATTTCTCCCATGTACTGCTACAAAATAAAAAGACACAAGAGAAATGCATACGTCATTTTTTCCTTCCTTCCACATCAACCAAAGGGATCCGAGTCATCCCACTGTCTGTATGAGGACATACACATAAATATATGGTTTATTCTTTTTAATGTGGGATACAAAGCACCCAGATATTATCTGTTCGCGGCCAGATGTATTATTAGTTGTGGTTGTGTTTGTAGGTAGTGATGTATAAACTATAGGTGATACTTTTTGCTTAAACAGCAACATAGTGTATCTTTCCTTGTCCTTTAAATTTTTATTAGCTAACAAAATAATGAATTTTGTAACAACAGCACCACCTGCTAGTCACTTACTGTAACTGAGAATTGTTCAGTTGTTGCTCTGCTCAATGAGGACATAGGAAAGGACATCTTAAGCTCCTGATTTTGATTTTGATATAGAAATAAATTGCACATTTAAAAAAATTTAACTATTTCACAAACATTCAAATGTTACTCTGCAGTCCCTTGATAGAAGAGTAATTTAATATGTTGAATTACATATACATTTTTTGAAGCTGCAAAAACTAAAATTTCCAACATACCTTAGGTTTAGTGATGAGCGAAACATTTTGGCATGTATAGATTTGCTGTGAACTTCCGCCTTTCAACGCCATCAAAAATGTTCACAAAACTGAATATAAAATCCGCCCGCAGCCCATTTCACTTTGCGAGATGAAACAAAAATGACGCAAGACAAAAAAAAAGATTTGTGACAAAAAAAAAAAAAGTGGTGCAAGGCGAAGCATACGTCATTTTATCCTTCCCCTCTTGAGCCTTCCCAATATATAAGGACATACACATAAGTATATACCGGTAGTTTATTCATTTTAATGTGGGATACAAAGCACCCAGATATTATGGGGCACATTTACTAAGGGTAGAATATCGAGGGTTAATAAACCCTCAAATTCGACCCTCGAGGTAAAATCCTACGAATTCGAATATCGAATTTGTAGGATTTACCGCAAATCCTACGATCGAACGATGAAATCCTTCGAATCGAACGATTGGAAGGATTTTAATCGATCGATCAAAGGATTTACCTTCGATCAAAAAAACCTTAGAAAAGTAATGGGGAAGGTCCCCATAGACTAACATTGTACCTCGGTAGGTTTAAACTACCGAAGTATGTAGTCTAAGTTTTTTTTAAAGAGACTGTACTTTGAATATCAAATGGTCGAATAGCCGAACGATTTTTAGTTTGAATCGAAGACAAGTCGTAGTTGAAGGTCGCAGTAGCCTATTCGATGAAATTCGATGAAATTCAAAGTTTTTTTACTTAGAATCCTTCACTCGAGCTTAGTAAATGTGCCCCTATGTGTTGGTGGTTAAATTTAATATTAGTTGTTAGTTATAGTTTAGTAGTAGATCCCATTACCAGTCGACTAAAGGTAATGTCAAAAATCACAGACATGTTCTTAATAAATTGACAACATGGGTGCTTTTTTTTTTTTATTGAAAATGCAGTTGTAGCCTAGTGGATAGGAGGTCCTCTGACAATATTGGGCATGTGTGTAGCAGTGTCCTGAGAAAAAAATGCATGTTATTTTGCCCTCCTGATTTTTATTGGTAGCCTCAAAGCAGAAACAAGGTGGCATAAAAAATACCCATAGACTCTAATGTAGTAACAACATTTTTCTAAATGTTTTTTTTAAATTTTTGCAAATTTTCCAGCGAAGCAAAATGGGACAGATTCGCACATCACTAGTCGTTTATTAATAAACAAGATGCTAATGAAGGAAACACTCTGGGGTGAAAAATTGCATCCTTTCTAGACTCCTGTACTAATATCACACAAAATAATAATTCCTTCTGTTGAAAAAAAAAGAAGTATTGCAAAGTGGAGCGTGCAATACTATCTTTGCAACCTATGTCCCTATTCTGTGCTATGTGTTGAAAGTAACCCTTTTAACTCAGTTCTAGGAAAATAGGTGCAAAGTGAAAAGAAAATGGGACACTTTCCTTTTCTCCCTCGGGTACACTTTGATCATAACTTGGTAAATGAGCCCTTCATTCTTGAATTACAGTATCTAAAAACTGATTTGGTTTGAATTTGTAATTTGTAGTACTTTGCTCAAAATCAAAACTGATCGGAATACTTGTTCAATTTAGCACTTGTTGTATGTTTAGTAAGCAACCCCTATATTCAGCATGTGACAGGGGAAAAATCTTATCAAAATCATTTATGGGAATGTTGCGCTTGTCCCTTCTTTGTTCACAATCTCAATTAACATCAGTACAACAATCCTTTCAGCCCGGTAATATATGAAATGAAAAAATAAGTTTTGGCAGTATCAAGCCATAACATGAATAATGGCTTTTCATTCTGGCAGGGAATCTTCTGCTGTATCCTATTAAAATAAAAGGAGGCCAGCAAGTATAAGAATATTTTATGAAACTGTAATATTAATGTTGTCAGTGGATCCAGAAAGAGATATGTCCAGCTCTTAAAAGCTATTAGCTAGAAGATGTTCTACACCTTAACTCAAAGAACAAAAACTCTTCCTGGCATTTATGCATTTGCTAAAGAGAAACATAAGGATATGAGAATTCAATCTGTCCATCTACCTGCTTAACTCTCTCTCTCCTGGTAAAGGGTTGTAAAAGAAGTCTGTATTTTTATTCAATTACATTGCTTTGACAAAGAAAAGCTGTCTGCTTCCTCTATAGTTACACCACTGTGACAGATTCCTGGAATGTAGAGCAGAGCTTCAGAAATAATTAATAAACAAATATATATATGTATATATACTGTATATATATATATATATATATATATATACATATATATATATATATATATATATATATATACACATATACATGTGTTTTTGCAAGTAAGGCTTGCCTGGCAGAGGGTTGTTTTTATGATTTCTGGTTATAAGGAGGAGGGAGATACTGGGCATTTGGACCCATATGTTTGGGCTACTAAAATGGCTCAATTAGCAAAATTAGCTGAGTGCCATAAGACTGCTGAATACACTACTGAAGTTAATTTTTTTATATATAATTTATCTTTTTATATATAATTAATTATAAAATCTAAGATATTTTGTTAATAAAGAGGTATAATGCATTTAATATATTTCATTGCATTGATTACTAATCTATTTTTAAAATATAGTACTTTGATATTTGATTTTTTTTTATCAAACATAGCAAAACTTAAAATAAATGAGTGTGCCTATTTTTTATTTAAATTTGTGCATATTAATGCATCTGAAAATGGTTGCACAGGATGAAATGAAATGGTTCATACTTTTCCTGATGGCGTTGTTAAACAGCATATAATTACTGTCAGCATTAGGAGAAGGTTTTCTGCCAGAACTCTGTGAAATATTCATACTGTTGCAGAGCTAGAATGTAAGTTGAAAAAGTTATTTTTGCCATATTTTATCTGTTGGAATGATAACTATATATGTTTGCCCTGCTAAGAGCTAAGCTTGAAAGTATTGTGCTTGCACTTGCTACCCAAACAATATATACAAGCTTTCATTTTACATTGGACTTGCCATTCAGGCAATGGTTCATATCTTTTTGAAAGACAGCCTGAATATAAAAAGAAGTTTAAAAAAAAAATTAAGCTTTACTGATTTCAGGGGTTGTTGGCAAGGTAACATTTTGATTTTGGTAAAGATAAATAATGATAAATAATATAAACATATATAAATAAATGTATAAAGAAATAATATAAACACATTACTAGTAGAAAAGGTAACATTTTCATTTTGCAATACAAGATAGGTAGAGAAAAATAATGATAAATAATATTAAGGACCTTTGGAGAACAGATTGCATTCACGTAGAATATGCAAAAGACACATTTGGCCATACTGAATAGCATTGTGTTAGCAATTATTCTCAATAATGAACCATTTTACCAATCTATTGCTAAATATTTTATTGTGCCATTCTTTTTGAAATAACTGATAAGCAATCTTTTATTTCTTGGTTCTCCTAGACTCATCAAAGGCTTTTAACCTTGGTATGTAATAAACAATGTTATTTTGAGAAAAAGTGGAATGTGAATAATTTTTCTTTTCTCTTTAGCTCCCCAACACCTGTTTTGCTACAGGGACACAGTAAAACAAAGAAAACTGGGTAAAGAGTCTGTCTGACAGGGCTCTTACCCAGCCAGAGATGGAGGTCCTAGCCAAAGGGCTCCAAAAACCATCCCGGTGGTAGATATCACAGCCACTGAAGCCTCAATCCATAAAAACAGAGTACCATGAAATGAGGTTGAACACTTTTGTCTCAAAGTGTCTGCAGCCCTAGCCAGTCCCAAACCACCTCCATCAAATGTGACATCACAGGAAAGGGAAGCACTGACATCCCTCAAAAAGGACTCAATTATAACCATCCTGCCCGCGGATAAAGAAGATGCAGAGTTGTACTTAATACATCAAACTGGAAATTTTATTGACACATATTGAGAATGATTTTAAACTGCAACTATGTATGTATTTATTACCCATGTATTTAACTAGTCACAGGGTGCATGTGAGTAGCACTGATTGGGAGAGATGTTTTTAATTGAGTGAGCCTTCTCCTCATACAACTATTTAAGGATTCTTTGTTACACGTTTTGTAAGATTGTTAAAGGGCCGGATAAGCTCAAAACGTCACTTGAGGTATGAATAAAAGTACACTTTATTTCACCAAAATCTGAGTGCTGCTGAAATATTTTCTTCCATATGGACTAGACCTGAGCAGACAGAGTCACGGACGGCACCCGGCACTACAAAAAGCGGCGAGAGTATTTGTGTAGCACTACTTTGTCTTTGTGGGATTATACATCAAACTACCATGCAAAAGTGACCACACTTCTGAGCGACGACAACACATATGAAGCCCTAAGAAGGGACCCAACCAACTGCTACAAAGAAAAATGTCATAGACCATTTAAAACAGCTGAAAGATGACAAAGCTATTAATCAGGCCACATATCAACACCTCTACCCTGGGGAAACTCCTCCATGTATATATGGACTCCCTAAGATTCACAGGGAAGGGGCCCCTCTCAGACCTATTGCAAGCAGCATTAACTCTGTGACCAACAATGTGGCAAAATACCTAGCCAACATCCTAGCCCCGTTGGTTGGAAATACAGAGCATCACATACAGAACTCCCAGGATTTTACTGACAAAATCAAAGGGTTAGTACTGGGCACACAAGAAACCATGGTATCATATGATGTTACTTCTCTCTTTACGTGCATTCCCATCACAGAGGCAGTTAAAACAATGAGAAAACGGTTGCTAAAAGACAACACCATTGACATAAGAACAAAGCTTAACTCAGAGCAAGTATGTTTCTTATTGGACCTATGCCTAAGTACCACATATTTCAAGTACAAGGAAGTTCTACAGGCAGAAGTATGGCTGCACCATGGGATTGCCAGTTTCACCCATTGTGGCAAACATGTACATGGAGGAAGTGGAAAGAAAGGCCCTGGATAGCTTCAAAGGAATCACTCCCAGTCATTGGTTCCCATATGTGGATGATACATGGGTTGAAATACACACACAGGAGGTACAGACTTTCACTGAACACATCAACACAGTGGACCACAACATCAAGTTTACATGAGAAGATGTGCAAGATGTGTTTGGTAAGAGTCAGAGAGGAGGGGAAATCTGGAAATAGAGGTCTACAGGAAACCTACCCACACAGACCAGTACCTGCTGTTTGACTTCCACTATCCACTAGATTAGATCACAAACTGGGGGTCATCAAAACTCTACATCACAGAGCAGACAAGATCCCCTCAAGCACAGAGGCTAAGTTGAAAGAGATGAAACATCTCAGAGGGGCCCTGAAGACAGGTGGGTATCCAGATTGGGCTTTTGTGAAAAACAGTGAAAAAAAAGCAATAACACCAAGATTACCGGTGCAGGTGGAAAACAGGACAGGAGAAAGAACTTGGTCCTCCTATTTATAGCTGGGGTGTCGGAAAAACTTAGAAGGATTTTTAATAAACACCACATCCCTATCTGCTTTAAACCCAGCAACACGCTGAGGCAACAAATAGTTCACCCAAAAGACCCCATCCCAAAGCACAAGAAGAGTAACATTGTGTATGCAGTGAGAAATGCTCTGATCTGAGAGTGACTGGTTTAAAAGAGGTGTTAAAGAAGCCATATATGTAAAAACTGAAAAACTAAGTCTGAATAGAGGCGGGTGTATGCAACATCTATTGTCTGCCACATACAATGCAATTTTGGCACCTCTCCCTGAAAGGTTTAATAACACATCAAAGATCCAATTTTGCTAATACAATCAACACCTAATTTAATGACATCATTGTGGATTATGATAAACAGATTATGCTGATTGGAGCAACATTCCAGAGGATATATATTCTCAAAGGAAAATTTACCAGTTGGATGACTGGTGAAACGTCTTCAAGGAAAAAACACAGCAGGTCCAGTTGATTTGACTTATTTCCATAGATACTGCCATGCCCTACTTAGTGGTAGATATGAGAATTGTAGTAAAACACCCAAGGCCAACCATGACTCAGTCAGTTACAATATCGTACCTGAAAGCAGTTCCATTGTTAAGTGCAGTTCTTTCTGAAAGCACAGGATCAGGTAAAATGACCTGAGATGGCTGCCTAAACACCAATTTTACAAAAAAAAAAAAACTTCACTCAGATCTGCACCAGCCAGTTGTGGTTGCAGCCCCAGTGGGCCCGCCAGTCCGACACTGCATTCAAGGAATCTATTGGAGATAAGTTGGTGCAGCAGTGTATAAGTAAAGTAATTAACAGGGGGGGGGGGGCTGACATGAAGGAAACAATTTGAACGTTGAAACATTGTTTCATTTGAGAGTAGGCCTTTTTTAATAAGGGAACAACAATGCTGCAGTTACCTAATGCAGTTACTCGGTGATGAGTCTTGATTAATCTGATGCTCATTTAAATACACTATAGTAGTGTTTGTGAAGGAAACACACCAGATTTATCAGTGCAAGACAATAGTACATTATATTTTAATTACTATGAAATTTAATTTTTGGTGTTACGGCTTCTTTAGGAACTGGGGCACAAAACTGCACCTCATTCTGAAAGTGCTTTTTCATAATTGTGCGAATATGCAGTGTTAAATACGTTATTCTTGTAGTTAATTTGTTTTGAAAAAAATCAGAACAAAAAATAAGAGTTGCAAAATTAAAATCATAGTAAAATTACTTAGTGAAATGCTTTTTTTTCTTAATTCATTATTTTCATTAATATTACATTTATTATGAATCACCTTTAGTTTAATATCTGATATATGCTATGGAAATAGAGACGGTTAGTGTTTTTAAGCAGATATGTAGGTGCATCATTACGATTTTCTCCATTCTTTCAGCAGACAAGAAATTTCAAAGTGAGAAAAAAAATTGTCACAATCCACCAGAGGGGAATTTCACTGCTCTCTAGGTATATGAGGCTTTAATGTTTATAACTATAGCTACCATTTAGCAGCAGCCATTGTAGGCCAGTGGAGCATGGAGTCCTGTACTTTGAGATCTATGAAGGCCTAATACCACTGTGTTCCAGGTTTTGAAATGTTAATGGAAGTACTTGTTGTTATTACTGTTTTCTCGTTTACAACAGAATAAAATGTTTCTTTAATCTAGTGAGATTGCCATGTCCCATGCTTTTTGTGGAATGCAAAGTATATAGGGATTCCCTATACTGACACGGCACCAGAGTAACTTATGCTAGGTCCCTGCACCTCAGCATAGTTAAAAAATGGTGTTTTCAAAATGTGTGGTTTGTGTATTTGTTATTTAAGAATGACCTATACTTGACGTTAGTGTAGGGGAGAAGAGAAATCCTTCCCCTGCTTTTCTGTCTGTGACATCATTCAGCCCAGTAACAGGCTGGAGAGCGACCTGATTGGCTGGACACCGCAGTGCATCCTGGGAGGAGAGGGTGTGCCAGACTGTGAAGCTGTGTGTGTAGGCCCTGCTGGATCTGTGAGGTGTGCAGGAGTGCAGAAAGAGGCTGTCTGACCCTGCCATGCTGCTAAAGCTTCAGAGGAGGAAAGTGCCATTTGGTGAGAGTGATTCTGGAGAAGAGTTATTTGTGATTCCAATGTGATCTGCCTCTGAGAGAAAGCGCTGAGTAAATCCCTTGAAGAGAGGATTTGCCACAGGAAGACAGGCCTTGTGTAATTTTGCCTGCTACGTGGGAAGCTGCTATTTTCCAAGGGAAAAGGTACTCTGGGGAAAGGTAGCGCTACCAGGGGAATAAGAGCTCTGGGGAAAGGGACATTGCAATTTGAACTGTGTGCTTTTAACCCTTCCAGACAAGTGGGACTGTGATACTATAAGAACTGTGTTTGAACAGATAGTTAAAACCTAATAGGGATTTAGGTGGTGTCCCTTATATTCCCATACAGGCGTGACTTGTGTATTAGTTACTACTTTACAGTTTATATAAAGTTAAATATTGTTATCTGCAAAGTGTGTGTGTTTATTATTTCCTAGGGGATTCCTCTGAGGTAAGTTCCTCAGTGCTCCCTAGGTGGAGGCACTGCGCTGTGATTCCTAGTTCCCAGTACTTTTCGACTTGCAAAAGGGACTCAGGGCCCCTGAATTGCCAAGGAAGCTATTATTTAAAGGGACAGTAACCAAAATAGCGTTACATTGGAGGCACTGCTGAAATGTCGACTGGGAAGCTGGGGATGTTTGATGAAAATATGTCTGCCTTTGAAACTCCACAAAGTGTTCGCCAATGGTGTACTGCATTGGGACTTAACCCCCGAAAGGTTGCCGCTGTTGGGCCCATGGTGCCCAGAGTGAAGGAAGAATTTATTTATCAAGTTCTGGATGGGGAACAGATTTTTTACCGCCCAAGGGTGGCTGCGTCACGGCGGGATTCTGCCGGGGTCCTGTTGAATGTTCTTATAGACAGCCCCAGAGAGATAGATCGTGACCGTGTTCCCCCTGATATTGATGCTGAAAGTGAAGGGCCCTGGAAGATTGTTCTGCCTGATATGTCTGATGACGCAGATGAGTTAACTTCCCAGGGTGATGCCCTTACTACCCAGTATGCAGTGAAGGCACCGGAGAGTGTGCAACTGAACAAGACGTTGTTTGATTCGCCAGCTGAAAAGAGTCACATAAAGAGATGTCCATCCTGTGAGAGCGTGGTCTCCAAGGGGAGTCGCCATAGTTCTGGTGGCCGGCTGGATACCCCAGAGATTGTGAGCGCGCTGGGACAACTTACTGACCAACTGACACAGCTAGCCTGGAATGGTAATTTTAAGAGACTTAAAGTGTTTTCAGGTACCAATCCTGTACCCTCAGGTGAAGAGTCCTTTGAGTGTTGGAGAGACTCCACTGTTGTGTCCGTGAGAGATTGGACTGGGCCCGAGACTACTATGAGAAGGAAGATCCTTGAAAGTCTTTGCAGCCCTGCCGTGGATGTTGTTAAGTCCTATATGGTCGGTCACCCCGATGCTACTTCGGGTGATCTGATTGAAGTCCTGGAGGTGACGTTTGGCCCTGTAGAGAGTGCTACAGAGATGCTCTATCGCTTCCACTCTACCGTCCAGAAAGAGAAGGAAGATTTGTCTGCTTATCTTGTGCGGCTAGAACAAGGCCTGAGACTGCTAGTGAGCCGTGGTGCAATTACAGACAGTGAAATGGATCCTCTGAGAATTCGCCAATTGAAGAGAGGGACCCTGAATAGTGACCCTGTTGCCATGACAATTAGAGCACACTACCAGGATAAGCTCCCCCCTGGGTACATTGCTCTGATGGAGAGAGTGCGGCGAGAAGAGGCGGATGCCTATGTGAGGGTCAGACGAAGTCCCACTTCAGGGCATACAGAGAAATCCACTGCTGATGCTAAACTGTTGGAGGAAAACAAGAAGCTTCGCAAAGAGTTGGAGGAGTTAAAAGCTCAACTGTCTGAGAGAGCCAAACCCCCAGCTGAAACTAAGAGAGTTCCTACGTGTTACCGGTGTGGAAAGCTTGGCCACATCCAGTCAAACTGCCCAGTTCCTGATGAAGGTGAAACCCAATCTGCACTGTGTAAAGTACGCCGTAGGCGTAGAAGATTCCATGGGAGATGTTACAAGTGCCAAGTGATGGGTCATCAGGCCCGAAGTTGTAAGACTTACAAAATTTCCACCATACAGAAGTCTTATTATGAGCCTTCTGTCTGTGAGAGTGACTCCCCTGAAGAGGATAGGGTGTTGAGTCGAGAGAAGACTACTGTGGAGAACCCTATTGGCATGAAGGTGGCCCCTGAAACCTTTGATACCCCCGATAGATCTAAAGTACTGGGTCTGGGTGAGCGCAGGTCTCCAGGTAAGACCAATGTTAGGGTCCCAGGTGACAATAGTGATAAAGACATTTTTGACTGTTTTGCTGTCCAGGCATGCCAGGGCATACGGCAAGCGAGGACGTTGCCGATTTGTCCAAGGGGAGAATGTAGGGGAGAAGAGAAATCCTTCCCCTGCTTTTCTGTCTGTGACATCATTCAGCCCAGTAACAGGCTGGAGAGCGACCTGATTGGCTGGACACCGCAGTGCATCCTGGGAGGAGAGGGTGTGCCAGACTGTGAAGCTGTGTGTGTGTAGGCCCTGCTGGATCTGTGAGGTGTGCAGGAGTGCAGAAAGAGGCTGTCTGACCCTGCCATGCTGCTAAAGCTTCAGAGGAGGAAAGTGCCATTTGGTGAGAGTGATTCTGGAGAAGAGTTATTTGTGATTCCAATGTGATCTGCCTCTGAGAGAAAGCGCTGAGTAAATCCCTTGAAGAGAGGATTTGCCACAGGAAGACAGGCCTTGTGTAATTTTGCCTGCTACGTGGGAAGCTGCTATTTTCCAAGGGAAAAGGTACTCTGGGGAAAGGTAGCGCTACCAGGGGAATAAGAGCTCTGGGGAAAGGGACATTGCAATTTGAACTGTGTGCTTTTAACCCTTCCAGACAAGTGGGACTGTGATACTATAAGAACTGTGTTTGAACAGATAGTTAAAACCTAATAGGGATTTAGGTGGTGTCCCTTATATTCCCATACAGGCGTGACTTGTGTATTAGTTACTACTTTACAGTTTATATAAAGTTAAATATTGTTATCTGCAAAGTGTGTGTGTTTATTATTTCCTAGGGGATTCCTCTGAGGTAAGTTCCTCAGTGCTCCCTAGGTGGAGGCACTGCGCTGTGATTCCTAGTTCCCAGTACTTTTCGACTTGCAAAAGGGACTCAGGGCCCCTGAATTGCCAAGGAAGCTATTATTTAAAGGGACAGTAACCAAAATAGCGTTACATTAGCATGACCTGAGATGTCATGACTTTCTCGACCTTGCCTCTGCCGTACATTTGGATCTGAAGTTTTAGTTTGCTGACCCTTTCTGCTGACTTTGCTTTCTACTCGATTTTTTTGACCTCTAGTTTGTCTTCTGTTCTGAAGATTATCAAATGTGATGATAGCTGTCTCTCCCTTACCTTTAGCCTGATAAATGACACTGACACTTTTTCAGTTCCCATTCTTTGCTGTGCTGGTCAGCAGTGTCAGTGCTCAGCTGTAAATGCTAACTCCTAGTTGGTGTCAACAACTTCCACAAGAGATGGACAAATTTGTCCATTATATTTTATTTTATACTTTGAGTCATTTAGTGAAAAAAAAGATTGTGAAATTCTTCATCTACGTTATTGTGTGTAGTACCTTTGTAAAGCTTGAACTGTACTGAATCAACAAAGAACAGTAGTATTGTCCATTATTTTAATAGGTTTTGCGCAGTAAAACAAATAAAGACAAGATCATTTAACATAGGTACTTAATATAAGCAATTTCAAGTTAAGTGATATATGTTGAAAACTATTTTGTGAGGCAGAGAACTGCAGGTTTAAAGTACATTAATGCATCTTAATAAGTACAATGTTTCTGTATTTCTATTTCATTATTTTAGTAGAATTTTTACTTACCGGTATTTGTCAGTTGAAATATTAAAAAATCCACAAAAGTAATTTTTTAGTAGTGTTCTTTTTATCATTAATGCAAGAAACAATATACATAGCAGATCAGAAAAAATATCAAAAATATGATTATGCCAAATGTTAGACAAGGCAGGAACAACTGGTACTGCATTGTGGTTATGTAAAATGTACATGACTTCTGTTTTAAATTGTGCATAGAGTTAATATTGCATTTTTTACATTACTTTTGTAACTAATATTGGCCAAAATGCTTATTACTCATAAATGACACTAACTACCATCTCTTTCAAAAAAGAAGAATATTATGATTTACATTTAAATGAGATCTGAAATGTTAATGAGCAGATTTACTATTCTAATTATCTCCACAAATACATTAAGTTAAGATGAACTTCAGCAGATGAATTACAGTTTAGATCATATAGACACTTAAAAGGGTCTACACAGTTCATTAAAGTATTTTGAACATGGACAGATAAGAACATCAGCAACTTAAGACTGCATTAGATTAGGTTATATTAACTGAACTGGAGAACAAT
The DNA here is from genome assembly GCF_017654675.1 of Xenopus laevis. Lineage (NCBI taxonomy): Eukaryota > Metazoa > Chordata > Amphibia > Anura > Pipidae > Xenopus > Xenopus laevis. The sequence goes on along the minus strand of NC_054381.1, from coordinate 87,109,900 downwards.
GTTCTTTACCCTTAGGGAAACACAGTAGATCACATATATATGCTGAGAAAGAAACATTAGAGGAAAATGATGTACATCTTTCATGTCCTTCATTCAAAGAATGGATTGGAGATGAGTTGGTGCAGAAAGGAATAAGTAAAGTCATTAACAGGGGGTCTGGCAAGAAGGCAACAGTTTCAACTGTGGTAGCAGATGGCAATTAAAACAGTCCATGGGGTGGATGCTTGCTATATACTAACACAAAGTTAGGGATATTTGCATCCCATAATTATAGTTTACAGTATATACATTTGTAAATTAGTTGGAACATTGCTTTTTTGAGAGTAGGTGTGCTCATTTACTAACACTGTTATAATACTGCACTGGTGCAGTTTATCAATGATGAGTCTCTTGATTCATCTACTGCAAATTACAAAATACTCATTTAGATAAACTATAGTAGTGTTTCTGAAGAAAACACCCCAGATTTATCAATGCAGGGCAACAGTACGTTCTATTTTAATAACTTTATAACACATTTTTAATGTTACTGTTCTTTTAAGGACAGGGGCCCAAAACTGCACTTCATACTGAATGTGATGACTTACAAGGGATCTGTAAAGTGTTAACATTATGTTTTCATCCCTCAAGTTATTGCCCTTTTATTCATGACCCACATTGTGTAGAGTTAAAATTCACAAAAGTTCCTCAACACAGTACCATTTATTATATAACTAACATTTATGTTATTTCTACATAACCTTGTATTTATCAACATAGAACCTCATTTTCCAATTTGCTTCCCAGTTTTCCAATATACCCAATTTTTTTTTTTGCAAAGCAGCAACATATAACACAATAGAGCTCCAAAGTTTCTGCTCAACTCCACATAGGCAATTATATTTAGCAAGATCTAATACGTATAGAAAATTGCCATACATCTGAGAATTGTTTAAATCTATTCTAGTATCATACCATTTTAACTCATCGAAAGCTTTCCTACTACTAATGTCAAACTAACAGACTTGCCCCATATTTTTCTTAAAAAGAGTTGCAGTAAACCCCCTCTCCAATCGATTTTAAATAAATATAAGGTGCTACAGTTTTTATAAAGTGCTTAGTGCCAATTCAATCGTGTTCATAAATCAATTTTGTGCCAGCACACCAAAGAATTAATTAGAAAATTAATTCAAAATAGATCAGTTATATTATGGGGCACATTTACTTAGGGTCGAATATCGAGGGTTAATTAATCCTCGATATTCGACCGTCGAAGTAAAATCCTTCGACTTCGTACGATCGAAGGAAAAATTGTTCAATCGAATTATTAAATCCTTCGAATCGAACGATTTGAAGGATTTTAATCCATCGATCGAACGATTTTCTTTCAATCAGAATATTGTTAGGAAGCCTGTTGGGACCTTCCCCATAAGCTAACATTGCACCTCGGTAGGTTTTACTTCCCGAAGTAGGGGGTCGAAGTTTTTTTTAAAGAGACAGTACTTCGACTATCGAATAGTCGAACGATTTTTAGTACGAATCGCTCCATTCAGAGTCGTAGTCAAAGGTCGAAGTAGCCAATTCGATGGTCGAAGTAGCCAAAAAAAAATCATTTGAAATTCTACGTTTTTTTTATTCTATTCCTTCACTCGAACTAAGTAAATGTGCCCCTAAGTGTATAACAATCAAAAATATGCTTAAAATGTTGGATATTAAAAAGTGAGTTCATTAATATATTAGTTAAAAAAAGCACCACAAATTCATGAATTTAAGATCAGAAACAAAAAATAGTATAGAGGTGGAGTTGTCTGAAAGAATACTATGGGGCATACTGTATTTATCAAGGGTCGAATTTTGAATTGAAAACTTCGAAATTCGAATTCAAAAAGACCAACCAAAATTAAGTCTAAGTTTTTTTTTGACGAATAGGTCCGTATTCGGCCGAATTTGAATCGTGCGAATCGAAGGAATAGAGCATTCGATCAAATTAGATTCAAAGTTTTTCCCTAAAAAAACGTAGATTTTTCAAAGTACACCAATTGACTCCAAATGGGTTCTAGGAGGTCCCCCATAGGCTAAAACAGCAATTCGGCAGGTTTTAGATGGCGAATGGTCAAAGTTGAATTTTTAAAGAGACCGTACATAATACATTTCGATTCAAATTTTTTTCAAATTCAAATCGAATTTGGACTATTCCCTAGTCGAAGTACAAAAAAATAGCTCAAAATTCAAATTTTTTTCATTCGAAAATTCATCTCGACCTTTGATAAATGCCCCTATCTGTTGATTTTTCAAGACCCTGTGACAAAACACAAGGGAGAAGGCAGAACACTGAGGACTGTGGTCTCATATTTATGCTTATCTACAGTGTCTCATTTAGAGAAAACTTGCTTCCCTTAAAAAAACACAAACCCCCAGTGCCTTAGAATAAAAGGAGATTCGGAAAGAAATGAATGCCGCACTAGATTGGATACAATGTTTAAGCAGTTTCACTGATCTGTTGACTAAAATTTGTTAAAAAGGAGAAGGATTTTTCAGTAAATATAGCAAAAATAAAGATAAAAATGAAGACTTGTTGATGTGCATTTCACATATGCTTTCACAATGCTAATGGGCTCGCTAACCATTGCATAGCTATTTAAGGCTTCTGCATATTACATCATTAACTTCTCGCATTTTTACAGCTCCAGGAGGTGTCATGGGGAAGAAGCCCTGAGGTGTAGTCCCACACCTCTTTTTAACTACAGCTCACTTGTAGCTTAATTACTTAACTGCCTCTAGCTTGGCAGCTGAAAACCCTTACTGGGGCAAGGGATGGTAGCCCATTCTGCTGTGTTCTATTCACTCCAGGGACCCACTATTCCAGCTTTTCCTAAGCTGGAATAGAATTAATACAATACTTGCTGCAGCCACACAGACTTTTCCCTGGAGTTTACACTTCACCAGCCTAATGCTGGTAAAATACACACAATATTGCACCCTTTTGACACACATCAAACAGCAGTTATAAATCTTACTGTATTATTCCCAGGGGGTTATCTTAAGTTTGTAGTAACTTGGATCTCTCGGTAAAAAATGACTCTTTGATACGCTTTCTTTGTAAGTTTTCCCGAGTATCCTCTTTGTTTTAATCTTACTTTCAAATGAGGAGCAGTTATGTTTAAGTCTTAGGAATTGACTTGTTGGAAGTGAATTCTTAACTGAATAAGGATGGTAACTTGAGAAATTTATAAGCGAGTTTGTAGGGGTCTCCTTTCTATAGTTTTTGGTAACAAGTTTACCCTCCATTGTTGATTATTTTTAATCCAAGAAAGAGATTGTAGATTCAGATATAGTTATGGTCAATTTAATATTGAGTTTTTCAACAAATTCTAAAGCCTCCTCTTTGGTACCCACCCATAATATTAGAATATTGTCAATGTAATGAATCCACTTTAATATTTTACTTGCATAAAGGGATATTGTGTTTCCATGGACTTTTGTTTCCTCTCAAAACCCAAGGAACAAGTTGGCATATGATGGGGCGCACACAGTTCCCACTGCAGTCCCCTGGGTTTGTAAGTAAAACTTCCCAGTGAATGTAAAATAGTTGTAATAAAGAATGAATTGCATGAGTTTTCCTAGAAATATAATTATCTTATCCAATCCCCCCCATGTACTTCCTGAGGAAATAGTGACAAGCAATTAAAAGTAAATTGTGATTTATGGAAGTGTAAAGGGACTCGACATCTAATAGTTAGTTAGTTACATAGTTAGGTGAATCAGGTTGAAAGACAAAGTCCATCAAGTTCAACCCCTCCAAATGAAAACCCAGCATCCATACCACACACCCCTCCATGCTTTCACATAAATACTATATACCCATACCTATACTAACTATAGAGTTTAGTATCACAATAGCCTTTGATATTATGTCTGTCCAAAAAATCATCCAAGCCATTCTTATAGGCATTAACTGAATCAGCCATCACAACATCACCCGGCAGTGCATTCCACAACCTCACTGTCCTGACTGTGAAGAACCTCCTACGTTGCTTCAAAGGAAATTTATTTTCTTCTAGTCTAAAGGGGTGGTCTCTGGTGCAGTGATCCTCTTTATGGGTAAAAAGGCCCCCTGCTATTTGTCTATAATGTCCTCTAATGGACTTGTAAAGTGTAATCATGTCCCCTCGCAATTCCGCAGCTCTCCATTCATTTCTATGGGATTTTGAAAGGCGTATTTATCAATGGGTGAAAGTGAAATTTCACCCTTTGATAAATACGCCTTTAAAAACCCCATAGAAATGAATGGGAAGTGGCGGAATTTCACTCTAGTGGCGGAACTTCACTATTAACTTCACTCTTTGATAAATATACCCCAATGAGTTTGAATTAGCAGTGCGCACCAACATAATCCATGATGTGAAAACTCTTGCGACAAGTTAATGACGTAATATGTAGAATCCTTAAATAGCTATGCAACTGTTAGCTTAAAAAATTGTAATGGGTTACTGCTCCTGTGCAAACTCAGTGTCTTATATTACCTAACACCCATATAATTTCAAGATGTGAATGAGATCCCTTTTAGAATAATGGTATTACATTAACAATACAACTATGCTATGTATTAACAATACAGCACAATGCTAAAGTTGTTTGGCTGAGTTTTACTTCCCTGAATACCACCAAGTCCTGGACCTTTGTGTCCTTTCACATATTGTAACTTATTCTAGTTCTAACTTCACCCTCAACAACTGTCAATACATCTTAAATTATTACAATTTGGCCTATTAAAAAGGGAGCATTGATGGACCATTTCCGCAGTTTTGTTGAAAAAAAGTTGCCAAACTTTAACAAAAGCCTGCTCAGGGAAAAAAATTAAGTTGCAGAGATAATTAGGCCGAAAACAAAGCATGAGTTAGGAAACTTATGTGATGTTGTAATACTGATTGAAATCATACATTAAATAGGTCCCTTAGTGGCATACCTGCCCAGGGTGCTGGAAACTGGTAAACGGGTTTGCACAGAGAGCTGCTTACCTAGCTCTGCACACAAATTATTCCAGCAGAAAATAAACCATTATCTTAAAGTGGTACTTTAAGTATTCTTCCTTTTTGAAATGTAATATAGCCTCCACTAAGTCTTTGCTGTACATGATTTAAAGGGCACATACTCTAATAACTGTATTTCTCCACAAAATGTTTCTGGACTTAATTTTTCATTTTCCAATATAATATTTTCAGCAACCACAGAAATCAATGCTTAAACCAACACTTCTTTTCAAGTCTACTAGGACCAGCATCTTAATTGATGGAAGAGTATCTGATGATTTCCTGTTTTGTTTATTCTTGACTCTCTCTTTGAGTTTTTATTAAATAAAAAAATTCTACCACCACTTCCCACCACCAGTCACGTTGCTCCCAACTCCTCCAGTGATTGCGTCCGCAAGGATTGAGGTACGTGTTTTGTGATGGAGTGGAGCTCGCAACTGGGGTGAGAGGTCCACACGTGGCAGCCCGTTATGTCAAAGTATGAGTGCATTTTTGCTCATTTTAACCCCTCGGCTGCAAATTGCTTAAGCACTTATTCTAAGAAAAAATGCTGGATTGTGGGAAAAATATAAGGCAATTGCACATTACATTGCACTTTGTAAAACCACTGTAAAACCATGTAAATCAAGATACATATATACACACACAATACAATACCTGACAAAGTGGCTACAACCTGATAACACAAATAATTACGTGACTTATATTTAGCTTTAATGTGTAAAATGCTTTTACTTCTGTTCTCCATCTCAGTAAAAATAAAATGCTTTTACTTCTGTTCTCCATCTCAGTAAAAAAAATGATAAAAATTTGTTGGCCAAAAGCCATGTATCAAGGATCAGTTCCTGTATCAAATTTGTCAACATAACCTACACTTGGGGGCAGATTTATCAAGGGTCGAATTTCGAAGTGAAAAAAACGTCAAAATTCAACCATCGAATAGGGTAGTCCGACATTCGAAATCAAAGGATTTTTAAGATCGTACGATCATACTTCGAATCGTACGATCGTACAATTTGATCGTACGATCGAACGATTTTACAAAAAAATTCTTTGACTTCTCAAAACTTAGCCAAATACTGGTTAAAAGTTCTAGGAGGTCCCCATAGCTAACATAGCAATTTGGCAGGTTTAAGGTGGCGAAGTGTCGAAATTACTTCGAAATTCAAAGTTTTTAAATTCGAAAATTCACTTCGACCTTTGATAAATCTGCCTCCAAGTTTGTGACAAGGTTTTTGGTGGCCTTTATGATTTGTACCAGTAAATACATCAAGGTGTGCTTTTTCTAATGTGGATAGCTTTTTAATGTTTGATTGTAAATAAAAAGAAATGGGCATTTCAAACACACTAGAGAATCAATTAAATTATGCTTATTACGGTAGGACTCCACAAGCGATCTTTATGCGATCCGATGCGCTGCGACTTGTCGCATGCGACAAAAAATAAGGTAAGAGATAGAATTGTTGCATGGTGTCGCAGCATTAATCCGATGCGACACGACTGTCGGATGTAGACGCAGCGTGCAGCGTCTGCATCTGACAGTCGTGTCAACGCTGCGACACCATGCAACGATTCTATCTCTTACCTTATTTTTTGTAGCTATAGGTAATGCATATGTCCTTCCACACTGCCCCTATTGTTAGCTATATGACAATATAGTATAATACATTTGATAAAGAAATAAATGTCATACCGTAGCACCTCTGCTAGCATTTAAAAAAATACTACTTTTCTGCTTATACAATTAAAATCCTTGTTTGTTCAGGCGCTAAGTCTGAAATGAAAACCAAAAATATATATGCACATTTACAGATAATAAATATTCATTCACTGAAATCTATTGCAAGAAAACATCTTTACATGTATACAAAATATTAAATAAAAAATAAGATTTGTGGATTATTGTATAACAGTGTTAAATGGATTAACTTCAAACAACATTTTCTAAATGTAGATTATTATCCAAACATATGTATTTGAATAATAAATAGAAACATATCTGTGCAGTGAAATTAAATAATTGACAGGCAATCTGTTTTTTAGTAGAGTTGATGCTGGAGATCAAGACTTCAAAATAAATATTAATTAAATATGTATCATTGTAATTGCAGCTTGCATACTCATATTTACACATAAATGAATTTATTTTAATGCATATTGCATATTAATGTGTTAGTGTGGATTCGTGTAGCCTACCATTGATGATGGAACTGTTATATAGAAAGTAAGAATTAAAAAAAGATGGCAAAATGCAAGCTATATGAGTACTTTGGAGGGAAAACAATGAATGGAAAATTAAGTTGGCTCTTTTACTAACCCCAGTTCTCTAAAATATGTTTCTTTAGTGGCTCAAATTGTTCAGTTATGCTTAGCCATGCTACTGTATATACCAGATAGTATTTACTGTGTATTTTGCTTGGCAATGTTACATAGTATCAAACTCCAAAAGGACAGTTATAGTGCTGTTAAGGTGTTCAAAGGTAGAGACAATTTCTTTAATGCATTCAGCAAATGTGGATTCTGAATTCATGTATTACTGCAAATACTATTGTCTTCACTTGGTATAGTGATAAACCTGATTCTATACTGTAGAAGGATCTCTGAGAGCTAGCATTTTGGTGTAGAATTTTAAGTCAATAAGTCGATAATAAGTTAATAAGTCTCAATAGAGAGAATAGATGGTATCATTTTTGCCTGGCAATGGTATTTGAATTTTTGTTTGAATTTTCATGGGAGGTTTACTAGTTATACATATATTTAAATATATAAGTTAGTATGCAATATATATGTAAGTATGCCTTTGTAATCTTGGAATAGCAGTGGTAGGCTGGATTATGGAAATTCATTGTTATATATTGTTACAAAAACAGTATGGCAGATTTGAATGTTTTGAAACATGTTATAGCTTGATAAAAGGTTGCAGGAGACCTGATACATAGCAATCATGGTTGAGCCATTATGTTTTTCAGTAAAGACTTTTAATTGGATACATTTAATGGCTGTTCAATTTCTTTTTTGTCATTTATGTTGGTAGGTGATGACTACTGAGGAACATGCACCCATGCTAGTGTAGTGTAGTATCAATCTCTCCAAATGATGCACACACGCAACCCCTCCACACACTCACATAAACTATATATACCAATATCTATACTTATTGTAGATTTTAGTATCACAATAGCCTATTATATTATGCTTCTCCAAGAAATCATCCAAACCCCTTTTAAAAGCATCAACAGAATCAACCATCACACGCTGCTTCAAATCAAAGTTCTGTTTCTCTAGTATAAAGGGATGGCCTCTGGAGCAATGATCCATTACTGTATATGGAAAAAAAGATCCCCCCTGTCTATAATGTCCTCTAATAAAAAAATCTGGTTATAATGCCCTCTAGTGTACTTGTTATATCCATCAATTCAAATATCCACAGACCTATTGGCAGACTTACTAAAGGACAAAGTGGGTGTCACTAGCAAAATGTTGCCAGAAATCCAATCCTCAGGGACATCTCAAATTCAACAGGCATAGAGGAAAATTTGCTAGTGAAATAAATCGCCACTAGCGAGGTTTCACTCCCTATTGCCAGGCAAATTTTCAAGCATTTGCACCAACATCGCCAATTAAGCCTTCTATATAACCTATATGTACCCGTCCAATTCAAATTGTCCTAAGTGTAAGAGTACTAACAAAGTTTCGCTAGGCAAAATTGAACGCTAGAGAAAGATTGCTAAAAAATGCTCATACTGACAAAATTAACGCTAGTGAAACTCTGCCAATGTTCGGTTGCTGAGACACAACTTTACGCTTTAGTGAATTAGTGTAATGGTAACGTATTCATGCCTGGTGAAGTGGAGTGAAGTGTAACGTTGAATTCACTGATGAAAATTAGTCCTTTAGTTAATTTGCCCCCTAGAGTTTAATAAAGTAGCTGTAACATACGGTCTCACAAACCCAGAACTAATGTCAAGGTTCCAATGACATCCCACTCTTCTGCCTTTAGCAGCTGCCTTTGACTTTGGGTGGAGCCCCCTGCTACTAGAGATACTCCTAGGTCTTATAGCGGGAGAACCAGGGAGAGAGTTTTGGGTGAGCATGGGAACCGAGCGTGCAAGGATAGGATGGGGGAACAGTAATTGGAGTACAGGAACAGACCAAGTCAAACCAAATGGCAATGCAGTACAAATATGGATAACAGGAGCGAGGTTGAGGTCACAAGCCGAGGTCATACACAGAGAGAATCAAACGCGGTACCAAATCAGAAACAGGCGAGTAGTCAACCAGACAGGGATCAGTTCAGGCAGCAATAAGAAATATCAGGGACAGGCAAGAGTTAATACATGGAAATTACAGTTAGAAATCAGACAAGAAAGCACCCAGGAACATGGTAGGAACTGTTACATTGGGCAACTAGAACATTGATAGAGAGCCCTTAAAATGTTTGAATTTTGTGCCACTGTGCGATGACATCATCCTTTCAGGGTGTGCATAGGTGCTGAAGAGACCAGACATGGCGGGTGTCCCCGCCATGGGTGCCGGGGCATCACAGTCGTACCCCTACTAGACCACCAGGGTGAGTTCTCACATTAAGCCTATTAAATAAAGATTGGGGAGCACCAACCATCAATATTGACTGTATAGAGGATGGTGTGCAGGGTCAAGTGATTTAACAGAATTAATAAAAAAGAAGAAAAAACTGACCCATTTGATTGCACCCTCATTTGTCTTGTACCTGAAGACTCATGTATGAAAAAGGTTAAAACATAACTTTTAATAAATGATTACTTAAAACAATTTGTTCAGTGTGGGTGAATTAAAATCCGGCTAATGGCAGGGAGGCAGATTAACTAGGTAGTGGGTTGGTTAATTGCAATAAGGTTATATGCATCCAAATTACCCTTCAGCTCGTCTGATGTGCTAGTTCCACAGACTGGGTATCATCTAAAGATCTATCCGAGTCCCCTGGTATATCCCACCACGAGTGCCAACCCCTTGTCCCACACAGACTTCCCTCCCATGAGCCAGTTAGGTAGATGCACCCACGTACAATGAACCGTTGAGATTCTGCAATGCTGCCTACCTCACAAAGAGTCACTTAATGTTCCCACCACAGGTGCCAACTGCTTCTCCCACTCAGAGTTCCCTCCCGTGAGTCAATTAGGTAAATGCACCAATGTACGATGAACCGGCGAGATACTGTAGTGCTGCTTGGCTCGCAGCTAATATTGTGCCTCAGGCACAAGTCAAAAAATTAAATTAAATGTAGCGCTGTAAGGACCGTAACCTTCAGATCTGATAACTGACCCCTTCACCCGCATCAGCTTGTTTCGCCTGCTACATGCAGGCTTTGTCAAAGGCTGCATGTAGCAGGCGAAATGCGCGTCAGGTGCAATTTTAGCTTTAGGCTAAGCAGGGCGCCAGACAATAACTGAGAATACGGGGCAGTGATTTCAATACGGATCGGAAGGGTACCTGATGTGGGTGAAAGGGCTGGTTATCGGATCCGAAGGTTACCTGAGGTATACTTCCAAAGACAGAGTTGTCCTTTCTGTCTTATTGTTGGTCAGAGGATAATATGCAGATAAATCAAATCAGTCCCCATAAGAGAACAAAAGTCCGTCATAACTTAGACACAATCTGAAACAATATTTACTGGGGCCCCATGAAGCTTAAATATATTAGATAGAAAGAGTTACATACTTGCATAGTTACATAGTAAGTAGGTTGAAAAAAGTAATATGTCCATCAAGTTCAACCTTTTAACTTTTTTTAACCTGCCTATCTGAAGTTGATCCAGAGGAAGGCAAAAACCCCCATCTAAAGCCTCTCCAATTTGCCTCAGAGGGAGAAAAATTCTTTCCAAAATGGCGGACTATTCCCTGGAGCAACTCGTACTATGAGCTACCTTCCATAATCATGTATTCCCTCACTTGCTAAAAAGCCATCCAACCCCGTTTTATAGCTATCTAGTGTATCAGCCTGTACAACTGATCCAGGGAGAAAATTTCACATCTTCACAGCTCTCACTGTAAAAAAACCCCTTCCAGATCTTTAGGCGGAACCTCTTTTCTTCTAATCGGAATGGATGACCTTGTGCCAACTGGAAAGACCTACTGGTAAATAAAGCATTAGTTAGATTATTATATGATCCCCTTATATATTTATACATATTTATCATATTACCCCTTAAGCGCCTCATCTGGAGTATGCAGTGCAGTTTTGGACTCCATTCCTTAAGAAGAATATAAATGAGCTGGAGAGAGTGCAGAGACGTGCAACTAAATTGGTTAGAGGGATGAAAGACTTAAATTATGAGGGTTACCTGTCAAGGTTGGGGTTGTTTTCTCTGGAAAAAAGGCGCTTGTGAGGGGACATGATTACACTTTACAAGTACATTGGAGGACATTATAGACAAATAGCAGGGGACCTTTTTACCCATAAAGTGGATCACCATACCAGAGGCCACCTCTTTAGACTAGAAGAAAAGAACTTTCATTTGAAGCAACATAGGGGGTTCTTCACAGTCAGGACAGTGAGGTTGTGGAATGCACTGCCAGTTGATGTTGTGATGGCTGATTCAGTTAATGCCTTTAAGAATGGCTTGGATGATTTTTTGTACAGACATATTATCAAAGGCTATTGTGATACTAAGCTCTATAGTTAGTATAGATATGGGTATATAGAATTTAATTAAAAGTAGAGAGGGGTATGTGTATGGATGCTGGGTTTTCATTTGGAGGGGTTGAACTTGATGGACTTTGTCTTTTTTCAACCCAATTTAACTATGTAACTATGTAACTATGCATGACTTTATATTTATCAACATTAAATCTCATTTGCCACTTAGCTTCCCAGATTGTCAGTTTGTCAAGATCGTGTTGCAAGGATGCCACATCGTGGATGGAATTTATTGGGCTGGATAGTTTTGTGTCATCTTCAAACACTGATACATTACTTACAATACCCTCCCCTAAGTCGTCAATAAACAAGTTGAACAAAAGTGGACCCAATACCCTGAGGGACCCCACTAAGGACCTTACTCCAAGCAGAAAATGTACCATTAACAACCACCCGCTGTACCCGATCCTGTAGCCAGTTTCCTATCCATGTGCAAACGGCTTCATTAAGCCCAACAGACCTTAGTTTAGAAAGCAGTCGTTTGTGGGGCACGGTATCAAACACTTTGGCAAAATCCAAATAGATCTACTGCCCTCCCACTGTCGATCATCTTACTTACCTTATCATAAAAAGCAATCAAATTTGTCGGACATGACCTATCCTTTATAAAGCTATGCTGATTGCTGCTCATGATGCCATTCACCAGGACAACATTTTGAATGTGATCCCTTAACAAGCCTTCAAATAATTTGCCCACCACCAATGTCAAATTTACTGGCCTATAATTGCCAGGCTGAGATCGTAATCCCTTTTTAAATATTGGAATGACATCAGCTTTTCTCCAATCCATAGGTACCATACCAGATGAAAGCGAATCTGAGAAAGTCAGAAAAAGGGGCTAGTCTAGAACTGAACTAAGCTCTCTTAGAACCCGGGGGTGTATGCCATCAGGACCTGGATCCTTGTTTACATAAATTTTTATTAAAGCTTTATGGATCATATCCTGAGCCACTGACTAGATTGAGCTGAGCTATTAGTGCAGCTATGAAGTAAGCCTGGGAATTCAGACTCCTCTATTGTATACACTGAAGAAAAGAACTGATTTAGCACATTTGCCTTTTCTGTATCTGTTACAACCATACTGGTTCCATTATTTAATGGAGCAACACTCTCAACCTGCATCTTTTTACTATTAATATATTTAAAAAAACTTCTTGGAGTTAGTCTTAGCCTCTGCCACAATGCACACTTCATTTCCTTTCTTTGCCTTCCAGATTGCTGATTTACAACATTCATTATAGTGTTTATGTTCATTAAATGCAGCTTCTGTCCCAACAGATTTGTAGTTTTTAAATGCCTTTCTCTTCTTTCATGTTAACTTCTTTACTTCTATATTAAGCCACATGTATGTAGGAAGTGTTATATTTTCTCAATGCAAACATTTTTGGGTAAAAGAATGCATAACACATGTTTTATTCCTACTGATCAAATACAGTTGATTCCACTTCTGTTTATGCAGTATCTTTCCCAAAATAATTGTATTTTTCTAAAGTAAGACTAAAGGTGAGTTTTAACTCCTGCATACCGCTAAGGGAGTTAATGATATTTTTAATATTCAACACTGTTTTTGGGCTATATTTATAATTTGATTTTCATCATGATCCTGTAAATAAAATATGATTGCTATGCCACAAATGATTTATGAACAAAATTTACATGTCTAGCTCTAAAGATGAAAGTGAGCAGTTCCAGTTTATATCACTGTCTCGAGGGCTGAGAGATGCTGGATGTAAAAACTCATGGGAAAACTGACCTTTTTTCACTTGCATCATTTATACTGTATGCATGTTAATGCCTTTGCATTCTGCTAATGGCAAAACACATTCTAAAATGGCACATGCCAGTAGAGATTAGCTTATTTTTATATAATTGAATAGATTTAAATTATTTTGTATTATATATACTATATAACAGAATCTTCTCACATTTGATTTACACTAAGATATTTATTTGTATTTTCACAATAACCAAACTATCACAGTAAAGTATGAATGTTCCTCCCTTGACATACAGTATTTACCTGCATACAAGTTATATACATTTTCTGGCCATGGCAACAAAATTATAAACTCACAAGTGCATTTTCAACAAGTTGAAATGGATTGTGGTAAGATTAATACAGTTTATGTGATCCTAAGTAGGGATTGTTTCGCCGCAGAAATGACGCCCATAGACGTATGGCATTGTGCGTCAAAAATATTTTGCTGAGCGACTATAAAAAACATCTCAAGTTTAAACTTTCATTTAGTCCCATAGGTGTTAGGGAATCCAATCTTTTTATCCATACTGCTTCTCGCTGTAACAGCCGTTTTCTTATATTAACACCCCTCTCAACAGTTACTTGTTCCAACACATTCCATCTTAATTGGGCTACCGTCTGTTTATTATGAATGAAATGTTTTGCCACCGACATTTCAGATAAATTTTCTTTTTTTTTTTCCTGTTTCTCTATATCTGGTGTATAATTTTGAATACTACTTTAATGCTCATTTAATCTAGTTTTTATAGATCTACTTGTCTGTCCTACATAGGTTAATCCACATGGGCATTTTACCATGTAAATGGTAAAATGCCCATTCAACTTTACTGGAAAGCCCTTAGAGGGGTGTGCTGTTATGTCACCTTTTATATTACCGGTACAGTGTGCACATTCACCACATCTAAATGTACCATTTTTTAGAGGTGCCCGCAGTCCCAAGTTTTTATATATTTTTTTAAATTTTCTTAGTCACCGTCTGTCCTATAGATTTTCCTCTTCTGTAGGAGAATAATGGAGGCTCTTTAAACAATTTCCCTACTTCTCTCATTTTTTGTTTTCCCTTTCTTTCTTTTCTTATTAATAACTTCTTTCGTTACTTTATTTTAAGGTCTTGTTTTACCTCATTAAGTTGGTCCCTGCCATATCCTCTTTATGAATTTTTTTTTTATATCATAGCCTCCGCTTCCTGTTCACACATTCACATTTTCATTGGAAGTAATACGACTAACTCAACTTAACTGGCTACGTGGAAGTCCTTTAAATACACCTGGTGGGTGACAACTTGATGGTAACAATATTGTATTACAATCTGTAGGTTTATAATGGACTGAGTATTATTTTCAATGGATACTTTAACATCCAAAAAGCCAATTCCTGTTTGGACCACACAGAAGTAAATTTGATGGTATTGTGTACCTCATTTAAATTCTGCACCATCATTTCAAATTGATTCACAGTACTGTCCCAAATCAGAAAAATATCGTCCATGTAGCGCCAGTAATGCAATATATACTTATTCCACATAGTGTTATTAAGTATGTATTTACTTTCAAATTTATGAATAAAAGTATTTGCATAAATGGGCGCCATATTAGCCCCCATAGTGCAGCCTATCTGCTGAACATAGTACTGCTCAAAAAACATGAAATAGTTTCTTGTTAATACCATCTCCAAAATTTCGCATGCAAAATTAATCTCATGATTTTTTTATCCAATTTTGTTAAATATTGTCTTATGCTTTCAATTCCTTCACTATGTGGAATTGCAGAGTATAGATCACATACATCCAATGAGCACAAAAGTACATTCTTCTCTGGCAGTTTTACTTCCATTATTTTATCCAGGAAGTCTGTAGTATCTTGTATACAAGTATGCAATAAAGAGAAAATCGGTTGACATATCATATCTAAGTATATAGCCAGTGGCTGTAGGATTGATCCACATCCTGAAACAATCAGTCTACCCGGGTTTTTTTTTCAGGGACTTGTGGATCTTTGGTAGAAAGTATATATATGGAATCTGAGGCCATTCAACACTAAGTAATAAGGAGTTGAATGCACCCTATGGAAAGAAAGTAAGTGGTGTGCCGAAGAAAAATGTGTTTTGGTATATGATTAACACAAGCACCACCCACAGAACAATCTTGTGCTATAGCACAAAAAAATTAATTTGGCCAAAAATAACAGTACATCTTCCAACACTTTAACAATGGATGCTATTCCAAGTGACACTCTTGAACCAACAGGAAAAGTAATTGTCCATCATCCTAAAAATGTACCAACCATCTTTTCCTAGCTGGCCAACAAAACACCCATATAGTGTATATAGTGCTACAATACCAAACATATGTTGTTAATAACCCAACAATAACACCACTTTGGGATGTTCCAACAGCTAGACATCAGGATAATTTTTTACACAGTTAACATCCACACCCTTATTCCAATGTGTCTCCTTATCTGTGGCCTATATGTTGCAACAATTGATGCCTACAACATCAATGTTCTCTACAAATTGAACAAATACTTTAAATACTGAAACAGCAAACATAATAATCCAAAATCTTGAAGTTGTTGTCTGTAGTGAAAAAAAGTATACAATACAAGTCATCCTGTAAGTGAAGTAGAATGTGAGAAAGAAGCATAATCACATGATGATGCTGTATTTCATAGGAGCCAGAGGAGAATCAGGAACCATCTGAAGATGACCATGACTGAAGGTGCGCTGGATACGTTCCATGTGACCAAAAAGGCATTCCAATATTTCAGCAATCCAGTGTGGAAATACAAAAAAGATGATAATGATATAGTGAATTTGCATTGTATGAGAAATAGAGAAATTTATAAATTACATTTGCAGCTACTAAGAATTTAAAATCAGAATTATGATTTGGCCGCAACAATGAAAATAATGGAGCACAAACAAAGTGATCTCCTCAAGCAAAATTTGACCACACAACATCACCTGTTTGAAATCAGTTGTTCATTGACAGATATCACTTCATCAATGTGTAAAATTGTAGAAAAACACCAAAAAGCTCTGACATAACTCCCATGTCTAGTGCCGACAACACACTTGTGAATTGTTATGTGACACAATGGCCAACAAAAAATGGTCAACAAGATTGTCTTTTGCAACTGAGACAACAAAATGCTATAGCATTTTCCACTTAAAATATTCCCTGGAAAAAAAGGCTAAGAACGTTAAACACATACTATAAATACATAATTTTTGTTTTAACCCTTCAAGTGCCAGCAGAATTTGCATTTCCTTTGCACTCAGTACCAGACATTTTTTGTGCTCTCTCATTTTAGGGGCATTTCCTGGATGGGGATTTAGTTTACCTAGGAAAACTATACACTGGTACACTATAAACAAAAAAAATAAAAATTGCTATTTTTCATGATTATAAGGATTCATACAAATAAAATATTTTATGCACAAAAATTCACTAATTTGGAAAGCCTCAAGTGTCTTGAATGTACCAATACCAGATATGTATAGTTTTATGGAGATTTCTGACTTCTATAGATTAAAAACACCCAGCAGTAAATTGCCAAATTTCAAGCACTACAGTAGAATATGGAAATCTTTAGATTCCAAAGCCAAAACTTTCTGGAACAGTAGGTTTAACCCAGGAAAAATACATATTTTGCCGAAAACAAAATGGGTAACCATGTCTTCCTACGCTAAAGTAACAAACATCAAAGCTTTTCTGAACCTTTCTATAAAAATTTATGAATACTCTTAAAAATCACTTTAAAATGTTCAATTTGCAAGTTTGTATTTCCCACACAGCATTAGGTACAACGAAAAAACATCCAAAATATGAATGCCAGGGGTCCACTGAACAGTTTGATGCCCACTGTGCACAGGATTACCAATGCCTCTGGCATTTAGAGACCCCAAAATGAAGTTAGTGTATACAACTTGTCCCGGAAGTCACTTCAGCTACTGAATAATCAACAAATTTACTTTATTTTTTGCAGGGTAAAAATCCAAACAAATATGTTGACCCCTCCCAAAAACTATATATATATATATATATATATATATATATATATATATATATATATATATATATATATATATATATATATATACAGTATTTTGGAAAGTGCATACACTATTCAGCCAAATCTAAAATGGGTAAAGATGTCTTTCTACTCCAAACTACTGAGTCACAATGCTTTCCCAAAAATGTCAGTTTTGATGAAATACACATTTACTGCATTTTTTGTGGGGTAAAAACACAAAAAAATACTTTGACCCAACAAAACCATATATTTCTGAAAAGTACACATTTAAACAAATCTAAAATGGGTAACAATTTATTTCTACTCCAAACTACTGAGTTGCAATGCTTTCTGAAATTTGTCAGTTTAGATGAAATACCTGAAAAATGCCTCAAAGCTTCAAATTTCTAGCATCTTATCTCCCAAATAGCATTAGGTTCAAAAAAGAAACATCACAAATATGAATGCCAGTTATCCACTTAACAATTTGGTGTCCATTGTGCATAGGATTATTAATGTTTCTGGCATTTAGAGACCTCAAAATGAAGTTAGTGCATACAACTTGTCCTGACATACTGGTTGACATATTGGCTGCTGCAATATAAGCACCTGTTATGTGTATAGTGTGCCATAAGTCACCCTAACTGCTCAGAGACCGTAGAAAACCATGGGGATCTAAGCATTTTTGATGACATTTCTGAAACTGGCTATGAAGCTTGCATTTTACCCTATTCTATGCCCCATATTTTGTAACATATCAGCATAAAATTTCTTATATATGAACACCAGGGGTCTACTGAACATGTTGATGCCCAATATACATATATAAACCAAATTATGTGATGTACAGAGGCATCCAAATGAAAATAATGCATATGAATTTTCACAGCTGACACTCTGGCTACTGCAATATGAGCAAACAGCATTTTTCAAAAAGTACACATTCTGACGAATAAAAAATGGTTAAATATTTACGGCAAACTATCTAACTGCAAAGTTATGCTAAACAAAGTGGTTTTTTTTTTAATTTTTGAAAAAGCATCAAAAAGCTTGCATTTCACCCAATTATAAGCCCCACATTTCATAAGAAATCAGCAGAAAATATCCTAAATAGGAGTTCCAGGGGTCTACTGAACAGTTTGATGCCCAATATACATAGATAAACGAAACTTTGTCATGCACAGAGAAACCCAAAATGCATATACAGTATAGCAGACAAAATTTCCATGGGCAAAACAAAGTAACTAAGAATAGAGGGAAATGCAATAAATCACTAAAATCCAAACAATGACAATGACAATCAATGCTTTTTTTCCCACCTAATCACTAAATAAATCACTATAATCCAAACAAACCATGACAATCAATGCTTTTTTTCCCACCTAATCAGCAGTCAGAATCACTGGCCCAATAGGTTTTTCAGACAGAAATAAGCGAACAATGCCTATGCAGAGCTCAAAATGCATTACAATGGCTAAACATGCAATAAAATCACTAAAATATACCACAATGACCGAAATTGCAAAATAATCACCAAAATAACATACAAAAGAAAAATATGTTGTAAGTTCGTATGCGTGTATGTACAATTGGCAAATTGGTGTTTTATTCATGTGTAAGCATGTGTGAGTGCTGTGAATATGTGTGACGCCCCTGATCCACCAAAATTGTATGTGTGTGTGTATTCACACACACAGAATATGTTTTCAACTCAACATCAAACATATAGCTTTACTTGTAACACCTACACTATTGAGATGTCTGGTTGCTAGGGTATATTTTACTATAGGAACCAGCCTGTTTGTATGAGAGAGTGCAATGTGAATTGTAGAGGGTGTTATAGAAGGAAAACGTTGATAATGCTTCAATAAACAGCAAAGAGTACACACAAAAATAGTTCACATGTTGGCCTGCATCTGCAGGATGAACAAGAGGATCTTCATGTCATAACCTTCAATAGCTTCAGGAAATTAAAGATCCCCTATAGTTGCTTTTCTACTGCAATATGATGTAAAGTCCATGCAGCAAAAAATATATATTGCACTCTTTACTAGGGAAATACTGCTGAACAACCCCCTAAAGGGTCAAGTACATCTTGAGTTTGCCAAACACATGCTCAAAGACTTGACTGGCCCTTGGTGTGCTACGTTGTACCTGTGTTCACCAGGTGTGGCTGAATTACCAATTGAAGTAAGCAGCCAGGGTTGACAACCATAAACAGCATCTCCTGAAAAAGAATTGATATATGCTTAAATCAATATGGTGAGTTTTATCATGCTATCATGCTACATAGATTAACCTTTATAAAAATGCAACACTTTGCATTGCTCTTTTGGCATCTTTAATTCTGTCTACAAGTGCATTTTAGTTTTTGTATGTGGAGGGGCATAAAAGTTCCTTTTCACTTTTAGCTACTCCTGTGTGGTGTTGGCAAATGTGATATATAAATGACATCTTTTGTAGAACTTGAGTCAGTGACTGAGAGAAAGTGGATTGATACATTCCAAAATGATTAAGAATGATTTGTGATGACAATTGTTGAAAGGCCTTTTTAAGATTTGTATGGATATGTTTTATGTTAACATAGAAGATATTAAAATATTTTATCACATTGATATATTTTTGAAGGTTTGTCTTGATAGCTTTAGAATGTGACCAATCATTCAGAACACAAAATATATTGAGGATTAAGGTTGGACATTTTTGGCAGCTGAATACAAATTGTAGTTAATGTCAGGCCCTTTCAAACTTGAAGTCTGGCATTTAAAACACCCAATGGTTGCTAGAGTCCAAAACAAATAGTAATGTACTAGTCAAGTGTTATAAACACATTTATTTAAATAAAAAAGACATGAATGAAAATGTAATAAATAAAAATAAGACAAATAGTTCATATATTTTGAATCAATTTATTGTTTTTAAAACAATAGAACATTTAAAAGTACTTTGTTAATGAAATACACATAGGTGTAACTGTGTCTTGTGTGATAAGGTGCATATGTGAGAATAGAAGACTGAAAGAGCGATAGGAGTAAGAGCATTTCCTCCAATTCAAAGTGGTGTAAGAAAAAAAGGCTTCATGAGATAAGTGGTTTTGGATTGAATTGAATTGTGAAAAGTAAGCATTCCCATTACTTTTAATAGGCCATTAGAGAGCGAAAACATAGGTAATTGAAAGATATATTGGTTAATTCATTTAGCACAATGAATTGCATAATCGACACACAAACAAAATTGAATCCAGCCTATTATTGGGTAGTAGCCCAAAAAGGAGAATTGAAATTTAGATTGTCTCTCACACTGTTGTTTCCTAGTAGAGAAAGGCTAATGTATTGTTTTTATTGTAGATATTAGTTTTGCCATTACGGAAAATAAACATTTTCTTTCCTACTAAGGTTCTTCATCAGTAGGTCTACTTTTTGAGGCAATCTTTAGTTATATTAATATTTTCTACATTTTTAGTAGTGAGAGCTTTATGTATGCTCTTAGATTCTTAATACAGGCTGAAGAGCCTATGTTATAATAATTACCGTATATACTCGTGTATAAGCCGACCCGTGTATAAGCCGAGGTACCTAATTTACCTAAGAAAACTGGAAAAATGTATTGACTCGTGTATAAGCCTAGGTCATTTAAGCCTGGTGAGATTGTCATTGTTATTACTTTTTTGTTTGCTCTTTCAAATAGTAATAATGGAAAAGCTATTAGAACTAAACCATTATTAATTTCAGTTCAAATATCATTATCAATGACTTTGTCATTAAACTGCAAAGTGGGTGCTTTATATCTTACAGCCACTTACTTAGCTATAATGATGATCAGCAATTAAATGAAATAATGAAACTGGAAATCACTTTTGGGTATTGCTAGGAATGTGTGAATAGCCTGTGATTATATTGATTTCGGATGTGCAAATCAGGCCAGTTTGCCAGCAAATCATGCTAAAAGCAGATCTAGCTTGAGTGACACAAAATTGGCAAAAATGTCATGATTAGCAAAACAGCGACAACTGATGCAATTTCAAAACTGTGGGCATCTACTTTTCACTAATTACCGTAATTAATGATCCCTCTGTCACTGGAAAGTCTCACACAGTTTGCTATTAGTGATGGGCGCGTCCTTCCCTGCCTGTCTGTGACTGACTGAGTCGCCGCCCGGAGCAGGTCCAGGAGCTCCGGGCGGCGCGTCCTTCCCTGCCGGCGTTCACTCCCAAAATGGCGGCGCCCATGGCCGCCACGTGGGTAGCGGCGCCCCTGATCCACCAAAATTGTATGTGTGTGTGTATTCACACACACAGAATATGTTTTCAACTCAACATCAAACATACAGATGCAGCCACTTTGGTTTGTCTGTTTGACACAGAATAACTAAACACAGATATCCCATTTATCTCATTTAACACAGAAAACTGCGTCACAACATCCCATCTAATTAAGGCATTCACCATTGTTCACAATGGTGCTTTGGTATGCTAATGGAAAGGTTAAATGCATTAAATGAGCTAAGATGACTTTAGATAACGCAGTTTCTTCAATTAACCATGAGTCATGACGCATTTATCTCACAAATCCAAGTGGCTTCATCTGTATAGCTTTACTTGTAACACCTACACTATTGAGATGTCTGGTTGCTAGGGTATATTTTACTATAGGAACCAGCCTGTTTGTATGAGAGAGTGCAATGTGAATTGTAGAGGGTGTTATAGAGGGAAAACGTTGATAATGCTTCAATAAACAGCAAAGAGTACACACAAAAATAGTTCACATGTTGGCCTGCATCTGCAGGATGAACAAGAGGATCTTCATGTCATAACCTTCAATAGCTTCAGGAAATTAAAGATCCCCTATAGTTGCTTTTCTACTGCAATATGATGTAAAGTCCATGCAGCAAAAAATATATATTGCACTCTTTACTAGGGAAATACTGCTGAACAACCCCCTAAAGGGTCAAGTACATCTTGAGTTTGCCAAACACATGCTCAAAGACTTGACTGGCCCTTGGTGTGCTACGTTGTACCTGTGTTCACCAGGTGTGGCTGAATTACCAATTGAAGTAAGCAGCCAGGGTTGACAACCATAAACAGCATCTCCTGAAAAAGAATTGATATATGCTTAAATCAATATGGTGAGTTTTATCATGCTATCATGCTACATAGATTAACCTTTATAAAAATGCAACACTTTGCATTGCTCTTTTGGCATCTTTAATTCTGTCTACAAGTGCATTTTAGTTTTTGTATGTGGAGGGGCATAAAAGTTCCTTTTCACTTTTAGCTACTCCTGTGTGGTGTTGGCAAATGTGATATATAAATGACATCTTTTGTAGAACTTGAGTCAGTGACTGAGAGAAAGTGGATTGATACATTCCAAAATGATTAAGAATGATTTGTGATGACAATTGTTGAAAGGCCTTTTTAAGATTTGTATGGATATGTTTTATGTTAACATAGAAGATATTAAAATATTTTATCACATTGATATCTTTTTGAAGGTTTGTCTTGATAGCTTTAGAATGTGACCAATCATTCAGAACACAAAATATATTGAGGATTAAGGTTGGACATTTTTGGCAGCTGAATACAAATTGTAGTTAATGTCAGGCCCTTTCAAACTTGAAGTCTGGCATTTAAAACACCCAATGGTTGCTAGAGTCCAAAACAAATAGTAATGTACTAGTCAAGTGTCAAGTGTAGCGGCGCCGGCCGCTACCCACGTGGCGGCCATGGGCGCCGCCATTTTGGGAGCGAACGCCGGCAGGGAAGGACGCGCCGCCCGGAGCTCCTGGACCTGCTCCGGGCGGCGACACAGTCAGTCACAGACAGTCCTGCTGGGGCCGCGGAAGGAGGTATGACCCGCGTATAAGCCGAGTTTGAGTTTTTCAGCACATTTTGGGTGCTGAAAAACTCGGCTTATACGCGAGTATATACGGTACTGGCTTTTTTTCTTTACAGTTTTCTCTACAGTCCACATAACCTATTTCAATATATATATATATATATATATATATATATATATATATATATATATATATATATATATATATATATATATATATATATATATATATATATATATATTTCGTATGCAAAAAAAGATATATATTGTAGAAAGACATACCAAAGCCCATAGGGCGACGTTTCGGGGTATAGAAACCCCTTTCTCAAGCCAAGGGCAGCATTCAAGTAACAAACATTGGTTTACACCTATTTATACAAGGTAACACAGAAAGTTGCATATAGAACATGACATCATTATGAATCTGAAATACTAGGACAATTGGCAGACAGGTCTGTATATCTGGAATTAGGGTATGACCCTGTGTTTCGTATAAAGCGCAAAATTTGGGATTTTCTATCCAAGATGGTTACTAAGGGGACCATCTCCATAGAATTAAGAGATTTTTTAGTGGTTGATAAACCGGTTACCCCAGTACTATACACGCTGCCCAAGATACACAAGGATCCTGTCCAACCACCTGGTCGGCCTATAGTGGCAAGCATAGGTTCCTTGTTCTGCCCTATGGCCTCCATGTTGGACAGGATCCTTGCACCATTGGTACAGCAAGGGAAATCATATATAAAAGATAGCAACCATTTCTTAGACAAATTGAGGTCTGTACAAGTAGAAGAAACCGAGGAATTGTTACTAGTTACCTTTGATGTGTCCTCACTTTATACGTCCATACCACATAGAGATGGTGTTGAAGCTTGTGCTATACTATTAAGGGAAAGTAAACAATATGGGGAAGAGGAAGTGGAATTCTTTTTGACACTTTTGGAAATCATCCTGTGTGAGAACTAGTATTACCTACAGCTCAGGGGAACCGCGATGGGTTCAAATGTCGCCCCTTCATATGCAAACTCCTTTATGCTCAGGCAGGAGGAGCATAACATCTATCGTCGTATATCGTTCACCATACACGTTGTGGTGTGGTTGCGCTATATCGATGATATATTTATGATATGGAGGGGCGACACAGACTCACTCGATCGGTTCCACCAAGAGATTAATGGAGCACATCCGAATATTGCATACACTATACATAAAGATAGGGGGTCTATACAGTTTTTGGATGTCACAATAAACAGACAAGGGAGTATATTTACCACAGATATATACTCGAAGCCCACAGACAGGAACCAATTACTGCATTATACCAACTATCATCCAGTGCATACTAGGGACTCTATCCCCATCAGCCAGTTTACTAGGGTTGAGAGGTTAGTTAGCCAGCCAAACAGACGCGATCAACAGTTAAATGACATGTATAATAAGTTTCTTGTACGTGGGTACCCGAAATATGTCCTGGATAGGGCCCAAGCTAGGGCAAGGAAAACTAAGGTTCATCGTAAAGATAAAGAACAGTCTATACCATTTGTCACTCATTATAATGATCGTAGTAACATGGTGACTAACATTCTCCGTAAGCATTGGGGGATTCTTCAATCCTCATATCCTGAAATTCAAGAATTTGGACGACCCCCATTAGTGTCATATAGAAGGGGGAGAACGTTAGGTAGTCAGTTGGTTCATTCTGATACGAAAGAAAATCAGGTTTTGACACAAACATATATGGGTACTAAATCGCGGGGGATGTTCCCTTGTTTAACATGTTCCCAATGTTGTTGTGTACATAAGGGTACAATATTTGAGCATCCGAGCACGGGTCGTAAATATACTCTAAGGGGGTACTATACGTGTTTGACTAAATTTGCTGTTTATGTGTTAATTTGTCCATGTGGTCTCCTCTATGTGGGGGAGACCACATTACAAATAAAAACACGTATATCCCAACACAGATCTACAATTAGGAAGGGCAATGTGAAGCTGCCAGTCTCTAAGCATTATGTGGAGAAAGGACACAAGGATACAGATTTGAAATATATGGTTCTGGAATGTGTACCCTCCCCCAGACGGGGGGGAGATAGAGAGCTATTGCTGAGGAAAAGAGAGGTATGGTGGATACACCAATTAAACACATTGGCCCCAAATGGGCTTAATAGAGACTATGACCTATATGTATTTCTATGATGGGATAAACATTGGTCTCCTGGATAGGGCCCAAGCTAGGGCAAGGAAAACTAAGGTTCATCGTAAAGATAAAGAACAGTCTATACCATTTGTCACTCATTATAATGATCATAGTAACATGGTGACTAACATTCTCCGTAAGCATTGGGGGATTCTTCAATCCTCATATCCTGAAATTCAAGAATTTGGACAACCCCCATTAGTGTCATATAGAAGGGGGAGAACGTTAGGTAGTCAGTTGGTTTATTCTGATATGAAAGAAAATCAGGTTTTGACACAAACATATATGGGTACTAAATCGCGGGGGATGTTCCCTTGTTTAACATGTTCCCAATGTTGTTGTGTACATAAGGGTACAATATTTGAGCATCCGAGCACGGGTCGTAAATATACTCTAAGGGGGTACTATACGTGTTTGACTAAATTTGCTGTTTATGTGTTAATTTGTCCATGTGGTCTCCTCTATGTGGGGGAGACCACATTACAAATAAAAACACGTATATCCCAACACAGATCTACAATTAGGAAGGGCAATGTGAAGCTGCCAGTCTCTAAGCATTATGTGGAGAAAGGACACAAGGATACAGATTTGAAATATATGGTTCTGGAATGTGTACCCTCCCCCAGACGGGGGGAGATAGAGAGCTATTGCTGAGGAAAAGAGAGGTATGGTGGATACACCAATTAAACACATTGGCCCCAAATGGGCTTAATAGAGACTATGACCTATATGTATTTCTATGATGGGATAAACATTGGTCTCATTTCTGTTTTTTATTCTCTGTTTTGTTTCTTTTTAGCTGGATTTGGATATGCAGTGGACTAACGCTGAGTTGTCATATGCCTGCATGGATAACATTAAGCAATTAAGGGGTTAATGTGTGAGGATCGTTAATGATGTCATGTTCTATATGCAACTTCCTGTGTTACCTTGTATAAATAGGTGTAAACCAATGTTTGTTACTTGAATGCTGCCCTTGGCTTGAGAAAGAGGTTTGTATACCCCGAAACGTCGCCCTATGGGCTTTGGTATGTCTTTCTACAATATATATCTTTTTTTGCATACGAAACTTGGAGTGCTGTGTCAGTTTTTATTTTTTCTATGATATTGGCTACTTTGGCAGTGCCTTTTTGACTACTTGCACCCAGAAACCAAGAGGATTGTGCGGCAATATCTCTTTTTTTATATAGTATATATATATATATTGAAATAGGTTATGTGGACTGTACAATATATATATATATATATATATATATATATATATATATATATATATATATATATATATATATATATATATATATAATTTACATTTGCATAGTTGTTTAATTGTGGGCCAAGTATTCTTAAAGAGATACTGACACCTGAAATTAAACTTTTATAATATTGGCTTTGCAAGCTACTTCTAACTTTGCCATAAAGTATTTGCATGATGCTTTTACATTACCTGTCTGATCCCCCATGTTCCTGTATGAGGGGGCTGCCATATTTGTGCAGCAGGAGTCCGTTAGCATTAGAAACTGTAACTAACAGGCTGAGATGGGACAGTCAGGTTGGCAAAGTCAGAGTGTCAGAGAGTCAGGCTTAGGAACTTCAACTAACAATTATATACAAAAACAAACCTCTCAGCAAAAAATGATCAACATGACCTATAGGTAACATTTAATGTACATTCATATGCTAAAATTCATTTTTTAGTGTCAGTATCACTTTAATAACTTGAAATACCAAGTCACATTATAACAGTTCTTTCATACATTCAATACAATAACATTCATGGAAACATTTTTTAGAAGCATGATAGATTGCCATAAAATTAGGAGGTGTGTTTTAGTGCGTTGTTTTAAACACGTGTGTTCTGTGTAAAACTGGCAGTGACCTTAAGGGTGATTTTGCCTTGACAAAGCCAGCAGGCGAAACACGTGTTGGCACACTGGGAAGCGCTTTTTGTGAAGTCTCCTGGGCGCTTTCCTTATTTTTACTATTGCAAAATAATTTCCTATTGATTTTAAACCTTTGCGACCGCATTGATTCTTCTTTTATAATCTTACCTGTTATCCAATGGCACTGTGGGATTTGTAGTTTTATAGGGAAGATTAGCTCTCCGAATTATAAGATAGCAAGGTAAAATTGAGACTACAGTCCCCAGTGACCTACTTTCTCCTCCGTGTGGGGTCCCAGACTTAGAAAAATACAGGCAGCTAGAACTTGGGACTTCTCCACCTCTAACAATTTTCCTATTCCTCCTTTCTCTTTCAATGCTGGTCTCCTTTGAATAATTTCATGCAAACGTTTTTTAACACCCTATAACTTTAACGGGGGTGTATGGATTAATTATTACTCACCAATTTTCATGCAGTCTTCAAAGATTACCTTAATTGATTTGCAGCAATTTTAATGAATTTAGTAAAGTTTACTTTTTAACAGTTAATCAGTTATTTACAATCTTCTATAATGAATGGATTTTAATGTGTGATATATAATAATGAATTAACTTTAATCTCACCTGGGTCAATTTAATCCTGGTTATTTAAGTTAACTTCTTAATTTCATTTGAAGCACTAGCACTTTATAGCACAATATTAATTAATCCTGTTACATGATTTTTAATTGCTAATGAATTATTAGCACCTAGCACATAGCACTTTATTGGGTAACCCAGCAATGGCTGCCCAATAATTGAAGCAACACTGGGTTAGTAACCGTTAACGAAACTGTTAATAAACTCTGACACTGCTGCACTAATACTTGAATTTTCTTTAATTGGTGGCCAATTGAATAGAGAGGGGTTTTACTTCTTTTCATTTCTATAACACTTAAGGGTGAGCACCCCAATCAGCTGTGTTTGTGTAGTGAATACTATGTATCTCCTATGTCTTCTGGGAGTACTTGTATGTGAACATTTATGTAGACATTAGGAAAAGAATATTTGTGATTTTGTTTCTTATTCTTTTGTGGCTGTACTTCAATTCATCCCAACACCCTTTGATTCAGAGGGCAGGATTATGATGAAATAATTCGACAGCATTCAGCTAGCTAGCAAACATGACATTGACTTTTGAACCTACAATACAGCAGATTATATTTATCAGTAGAAGTAACATCGTTTTTATATACCTTGTCTCAGAGTTTGAATTTTAAGGATTTGTATACTACGTGCAATGGAAAGCGCTTATTTTTAATATATGAAAAATGAAAAAAATATTACAGTTTTATTTAGATTAGAGTTTAAATTGCATATATTTGTACACAATACATTATATGACCAAACTAATTTTAATGTTCTATTTCATTTTTCTAGTCCATTGCTTTAAAATGAGATTTATCAGCAAACTATTGAAATAAAATAAGATATAAATCCATTGAGGAAACCTAGATACAATCATGTGATGACTGCAATTCTTATGCATTTCTATCAGTCTTTTCATATTGACTGCCAAAAGTGACTGTATATTCTTTGCAAGCTTCATTGCCTCTTCATTGATTTGGAGCAGCAGACAAAATAGATTGGTTTAGATTCTTTTAAAAGGTCACAAGTAGAATATTCGTCTGTTAAGTTTGGCTCTGACTAGTAGCAGATACAAAGATAGTTTGCATATTGAGTAATGAGATATTAAAAAGTAATGCCTTGTCAGCAAAAAGAAGAATCAATGAATTCTGGGCTTTTACGTTATCCTGAAAGAAATATGTGCTGAAATGAAATCACACCCAATATCCATATACTGTATATTCAACAGATTAATAATCAATTTGCTATGGTTTTATCATTTATCTGCTACACTAGTAGACTGCTCTGAAATTTGACAAAAATATAACTTGTTATAATAATGTAAGCAAAGTTTACAATTTAGCAACCTCTAAAGATTTAAGGGGGAATGAAATTATAAAATAGCAAGTGTTCTTTAAAATGGTTGTTTAAATATTTAGTCGCAAAATACACTTTGCGATTGCAAAGTGTATTTTGAACATTTTTAAATTTTATTACATACACTGCAAATGTTCACAAAAGCTATGTGGTCACAAACTTTCATGAGGAAATCATTGAGGTCAAAAAGGATGCAAACAGGGTCGCTAAGATTCCCAATTGTCTTTGTGGATGTTTTTTTCTCTAACAAAACATATTCATTCCTCATTAAACCCCTAATTACAAAAGATTAGGGGACATATTTATTTATTTTAAGAGTGAAGTTAGACATCACCACAGTCTACTAGTATGAAATCCACTCTCCAGAGGGGCTTTTGTACTTTAAATGCAAGGACCTATATTGCATCATAGCCTGGGCCTGCAGTGGTGGCCTCCAACACAGTGGTGAGCCCCCAGCATTCCTTGAAAGACACAGTTGGAGGCCCAACTGTGCTTCCCATCCTCTTGGTCTCCAAGTGGCAGCACCTTATATAATGTAGTGGTGCTTCCTTCTGGACCAGCCAGTCACATTGCATGCTGGTTATTGTAGTTTTACAGTAACCTTGGCAGCAAGCAATAAATGCAAGCACTTGGTATTTGAGCATTCACTGAGAAACAAAAGAGGCATACTACACACTCTCAGAAAAGCACATATGGTGTTTTTAGCATATAAAAAAAAACTTTGAGAGTTTGGGAGTACAAACTCCCAAATGCACCAAAAACTAGCCCAAATCTGTACCCTGATAGGTTTATGCTTTGAAAACCCATTACTACTAAAAAATAGGCCAACTTGGTAGACCACCTGCTAACATGGTAACCCTAGTGCTGGGTCAAGTGTCAGGTATTGCTTTCTTTACAAGGGGCGATTCTCTCCTCCTTGTGCATTGCCCCCCCCCCCCCGCATTGCTATTAATTTGACACTCCCCCATCAGTTTTAGTATTCTCATCCTCAGTACCACTAGGTAATTCTGTATCAGTATTAGCTTCCACTGTGTCCCCTATAAGAACTGATAAGTAGGGATGGGCGAATTTTTCCGTCTTCTTTCGCCATGGAAATGACGCCCATAGAGTTGTATGAAGGCGTGTGTCAAAAAAAAAAATTTTTCACAAATGAAACGGGTCAAATTCGCCCATTTGCCCATCCCTACTGATAAGGGAAGTTTCTGTGCTTTCAGAGGTGCCCTCTACTGGTATATGTGCAAAGTGTTTAGGGCTACTTTTTTTCCACCCAAGTGGTACCTTCAACACAATTGCCAGAGGCATTTTTACACGTTATTTTGCCACAGCTTCAAAAAAGTGTGGGAAATCTCTCCCCAGTAATCATGCAGTAATGAAGGGGTCAAAACCATAGGGTAAATTAAAGAGCCAAAAGCGGTGTCTATAGTCACATTATCAGTAGTGTATTCACAGGCATCCCTATGTATGCAGATGGCCCTTACAGTATCTACCGGATACTTTGTAACTTACGAAATTAGTTTCACAAGGGTAACTGAACTGCCTGAGTCCAATAAAGCATTGGCAATTTTACACTCCACATTAATCTAACACATTTCTTTCACAAGCCCTGCCTGAGGCATAGCTGTACATGTTATGTGTGCAAACAAAGATAATCTTCTGATTACATATGCAGCATCACATTGCATGGGTTCCTCATTTAAGGGATAGATTGCAGCAATATGTCCTAGCATTTGGCACCTAAAGCACCGTATTAAGTCTTTACTCAGAACTTTACAGGGTGGGGACTTTTCTGAGGCAGGTTGCTGGGGAAGACCTCATCTTTGGGGCTAGGGTGCACTGTGGTTGTGGCAGACTTGAAAGCTCCTCTACGGCGACATACCTTTATACCATTTCGACCAAATGTTCAGCCATTTTGGGATCGCCTTGGCTCACCCATTTCCATAATACCATAAGTAGGGACTGAAGGAAGTGGTACATTGCCACCCACTCCATGATTTGTTGTCCTGACAGGATGTCTGGCTTTAACCATTTCTTGAACAGGTGTATCAGGTCACTCATTTGAGGATGAGGAGACTTGTCTACATGATAAGCCCAGGAGTACACATGCTGGGAACGGACAGCAAGGGTTACACCCAATCTGGCTAGGATATCTGCTTTGAGTTTCTCATAGTGCAAAGCATCAGCAGGATTCATATCAAAGTATGCTTTTTGGGGCTCACCTGACAAGAAAGGTGCCAACATTCCAGTCCACTGTTCCTTACACCAGCTGTCTCTTTGCTGTCATTTGAAGGTCAAAAGGCATGCCTCAACATCCTTACTTGGAGACATTTGCTGCATTGATTGGCTAGCCAATATAGTACTCAGACCAGCAACAGCAGTTTGTGGCAGCTCTCCACTCTTGGTTGTGAGCAACTGGAAAATATATTTTATAGTCTCTCTGTCCTTCCTTTACTCCTCTTGGTTAGCTTCCATTTGTGCAATTAACCTGTGGTTGGTCTCTCCAATGGCTGCCCCCTAGTTGCAAAAGCTTCCAGCAAACTGGCCAAAGACCAGTTATGCTCAACTGGACTGTCTGTACCTCTGTTTTAGAATGTCTGGAAGTGTACACAAAGGTCTACTGTATATCCTAGTAAGACCACTGTCCAACTACCTGAAATTGCTACAATTAGTGTAGGTTGCTTTGTTTAGCAACAGCTTGTAGCAAAGCCTTAACAACATTTTGTCCGGACAATAGAAAACTTTTCCAACACAGTATTTTTTGTTGCCAGATTTTTGCGTTAAAGCAACCTACACTAATTGTAGCAATTTCAGGTAGTTGGATGGTGGTCTTAGTAGGATATGAACCTTTGTGTACACTTCCAGACACTCTAAAACAGAGGTACAGACAGTTCAGTTGAGCATAACTGGTCTTTGGCCAGTTTGCTGGAAGCTTTTGCAAAGAGACAACATAAAGAAAACAAAAACCACCTAGCCCTGTCTGGCTGTAACTAATACAAAAGTGCTTTCTCTTACTAACCGTGGACAAGGGTCTTTAGCCCCAATAGCTTACAAAGCAAAATGCACAAATACGTTTTTTCCACACTTACATGGCAGTTAGAACACAGAACAGCAGCTCCTGCTTTTCCCAAGGTTCTCTCTCTCTTTGACAAACACAGCTCCTTTTCGTAGAGAGCTTTATCCGTGCAGCTGCAGTCTAATCACCATCCAGCTACTTGTCTGGAACCCAATTCACCTGGAGCAGCCCACTGGACTGGAGGATTCACCCATTTTTGTTCATTAACTCTAGGACTTCGTAAGCCAGCTTTTACAATAGTAAAACAAAACATTTTATTTTCTCCCCTTTGCAAAACTGACATTTGCTGATGGTATCACACATATGATAGGAATCATCTAGGAGAAACATACACTGCATCAACATGTTTTCCAGTGATATATATATATATATATATATATATATATATATATATATATATATATATATATATATATATATATATATATATATATATATAGTCATGTTCCAAGGAATGACGCACTACAGGACTTCATAATGAGATCAAGCAAAGTGAATTTTTTTTGTCAACGTTTATTTGAGATCTTTCCTTGGAACATGACTTTCTGCACTATATATGACAGCACCCAGGCAGTAAAACTCTCCTGAACTGTATTTTTATATATTTAGTAACAGGATGGCTGACAAAATACCTGAGAAAGTCCTGGACACAGTTTATACTGTATCTGTCCCAGGCCATGTAGCCGGCCAAAGTTGAACAGAGGACTCTGGGACTTATTACATGCAATGCTGTAAGTGCTGGGCATATTTTGGTTTCTGTGTATTCCAATGTAGGTGTTGATGTGGGGCTGCTAATTCTATGTTAAAGCAAGCATGCTGAAGTTGTTCATTTTGTTTATAATAAAAGCCATCCAAGCTGCATAAAACTACTAAAGGTGGCTTTTTGACTCATGTTTGTGTGTTTAAACAGTGCTGTGCTTATGCTCCCTATATACCTGAATCTTATTATATATAAAAAAGATAAAGGAGAGCACACCTATAGAAATCAAATGCCTGGGTGCTGATTTTAATTGTAAACCATTTAACAAAGAATGCTGCACTCACAGATCTTAGCAACAATACCAAAACGGTTTTATTGAAAATCCAACATTTTTCCCTGCATAACTGAAGGAGTAGGGACGAATAGGGAACGTTGGACACAATAAACCTCAATATATTTGTTTGACCATGTTCTAAATTTGTTTGACTTTGTTGCAAATTCTTTGGAGTGCTGCCATCTGGATTTGGTATTTATTTTAACATGGGCTAGCACCCAGGTTTTCCAGTGGGACTGATGGTTGTGCATTCCATTTGCTATATATATATATATATATATATATATATATATATATATATATATATATATATATATATATATATAGTATCAGACAGTGCCTGCACTCAGTCAAAAGGCGAAGCCAGAGGTGCACGACCAAGTTTGTAGTAATATTGAAAGGAGAGTCAGCACACTCTGTATAATTTAGGTGAAAACAAGTGTTGGTTTATTCACACATCTCATCCGACGTTTTGGTCCCACATGGGGACCTTTCTCAAGGATGAGAAAGGTCCCCATGTGGGACCGAAACGTCGGATGAGATGTGTGAATAAACCAACACTTGTTTTCACCTAAATTATACAGAGTGTGCTGACTCTCCTTTCAATATATATATATATATATATATATATATATATATATATATATATATATATATATATAAGTTAATAGCACCTCGTGCCTATGGGGTTCTCTTGTGCCTGAAACAAAGAATGTGCCCCAGCACTCTTAACAGTACACTTGTGAGAAATCTCGGTGCCCGTTTCATCCCCATGTAATGTTCATAAACGGAAAAGATGAAGCAGCACACAAACGTTGCAAAAAAATCAGTATATCACATACCATATAAAATAAAGAAATGTTATTTTATATGGATTACTAAATAAAGGTTTTCACATATCAACAGAGAAAAGTCTCAACTACAGCTATCACATCATTTTAGGTTTGAGAAGCAGACACTAAAATCTCCATTTAAAAGAATATTAAGTTCTGTATTTTTAACACTAGTAAGTGTTATCAATTAGAGATGTGTTTCTGCATTCAGTTAAAAAAAAATCCATAGAAGAGCAAAGAAATAACAGTGCTCTTATGTACTTCTTTAGCTTGAAACATGCTGTGATTTTGCATTTCCTAGCGATATATTAAATGCCACACAGATTTGGAAACTATGGATGATCCCATGACACAGTTTGCTTACATGTTATCTACTGTAAGAGATTTGTGCCTCTTTGAGTTTAATTAATTGGAAAGAAATATCGTTCTTAAGCACTTAACTTTGAAGTAGGATTTTTGAATGTCAAAATCCAAAAGCACGTACTAAAATCGCTGACAAGTTATTAAAGAGAAGAGTACTCTGGAGGATTAAAACATATAATTCCATGAGACAGAATGGCATAAAACACTTCTAGTTCAAATAAGATTTGTAAAAAGGAATAAGTATACATTCATATTTGAATATAATGAAGAAAAATAAGATTTTATTCTTGGTAGAGTTGACATTGATTTGTAATTGTTCTATTGTCTATTGTCTTTATTGCAGCTAGATAACTGATTTTAGCCCAAACATTATTTTGTCTTGAAATATTTTTTATTTTATTTCAGTTTTACGTCAAACACATGATAAGCTTATCTTCTAAGGTCTGTTGCTCATATATACTGTATCTTAAAGGTAAATGGAAAAGATTTGATAAAATCCTGAGTCTAGTCTGCAGATTTCCTTTCACAAAATGCTTTTTGATTGACCTTATTTTCATACTTCATTATATTGTTGTACAGAATATTCTATGAAGATTGACTTGATCTATTTATTACTTGATTAACAACTAAGGCACTTTCTAGGAATATGTGGAGGAAACTTTTGATAAGGTTGTCTTTTTAATTACAGAATTTACTACATAAGGGTGCATTTTCCACAATATTGTCATTATAGCATGCTAAAAAGCTTGCACAAAAATGTAAGTGTATCTATTATGTTGTAACACTGCTTTACAAGGTGGTTGAATTGGATGAAATGTATATGTATCTGACTCTTTCTTGCTTGAAATTGGGACACTGACCTCATCTAAAAAACAACGTGTTAAACTACTCAATTATTGTTATTTCTACTTTTTGTTACTGATCTTTCTATTCAGCCCCTCTCTTATTCATATTCTTGTCTCTTATTCAAATCAATGTATGGTTGCTAGGGTAGTTGGGACCAAGTGTTTTTTCTGTTTAAAATGCCCATAAGGTTTATATCAGGAGATTCTTAAAACAGGATCCAGGGTCAAAAAAGGAAAGGTGCAAGCACAGCAGAATTTATTACACAGGCTATACAACCTAGAATACACTCATAAACAGAACCCCATAGAGGCTGATATTCAGCATAACCTCTTTTAAATTAAAGCTTCCTACTACACCAGGGGTACCCAACTTAATTTAACCTTGAGCCACAATCCAATGAAAAACTCTTGGGGAGCCACACAAGCAGGAAAAAAATAATTAGGGATGCCAAATAAGGGTTGTGATAGCAGCATGTAGACTACTAGCCCGACTAGTAAAGTAAACCTGTGTCTGCATGGCTCCAAAACTTGAATCTAAACCAGGAATTTAAAAATGGGCATCTATTATGATGCCAATGGGCGCAACATCAATGGGAATGGAGAGCAACATGTTGCTCAAGAGTCACTGGATGAGGATAAGTACACTACAGAATGAAAAACATAGCATCAGCCCTAGTAGCCAATCAGTTACAATTCTGACAATCACATAGACAGATACATGTTATAAAAGATAAAAAACAGTTTTGCATCCTAGGAAATTGACCAGTTTACTTCCTACTAAAAGCAATTTTACAGTTTGATATCTAACCCTAACACGCAACCACTGAATACACAAGTAATTTATACCTTTTTAAGAAAGTGTATGCCCATTTCTTAAAGCAGCTATATTACCTGAATTTATACCTGAAGAAGTGTCCAAAGCTATATTTACTTTACCCTGCAACAAAGTCCAAGGTCCAGATGGACTGAAACACTTATACTATAAAACATATTGTCCAACCCTAGCCCCTTACTTAACTGAAACCTTACTGAAGCTTTCGCCTCTGGATATTCTCCTAAAGAAATGCTCCTATTACAAATAATCATGCTAAAATGATAGCACTGTGATTACTAACTGTTACGACAATTAATTCATCCAGATCAAGTAGGCTTTAAATCGGATAGTAAATGTGCCTAATGGAACTCAAAGATGCATAAATATTCTTCACCATCTACAACTCACAAGAATGCCTTCTCTACTCCTATCTTTGGATGGGAAGATGCTGACAGATTAAATTGAATTTATTTATCCATGGTATTAACTAGATTTAATCTGCCCACAGAAATAATAACTACCTTAGCTTAATGTATGGTTCCTTTAGTTCAAGTTAACACTAATGGCACTTTATCTTCTCAATTCAACGCAATCAATGGCACCCGCCAGGGTTAAATGTGTAGCAATCTGTGGATATATAAAAAAAATTTGTCATTTTTGTCTACGATACACTTATTTATATAACCCAACATCTTTATCTCTCCCCAATGTGTTAAGCCTTATTGGCACATATACAGTACTGCAGCTGGATCATCTTGAATACATTCAGCTGGCAATGAAATAATTTCAGTTTGAGGAATACAATACTTGCATTTGTAAAGTATGAATTATACACTATGAGGTGTGTCATGTAACTACAGGAAAACCAACATCTATAAGAATCTATAAGGATGCCAGTTATAGGAGCAACATTATTATTAGCATTGACATGACTCAAGTAGAAGAGATTTGCCAACTATGCAGCAGTATGGAAGCAACATTATTAGAATTTGAATTAGAAATAGAAGATGTACTGTACGCCTCAACCAGCAAATTTGTCAACAATGCAGCAGTATTGGAAGCAACATTATTAAAAGCCTTGGCAGACTCCACACCAAAATAAATTTGCCAATCATGTGGCAGCATTAGAAGTAAAATTATTAGAAGCCTTGGTAGGCCTCAACCAGAAGAAATTTGCCAACCATGTGGCAGTATTAGAAGCAACATTATTAAAAGCCTTGATAGATCTCAACTAGAAGAAATTTGCCAACTATGCAGCAGTATTAGAAGCAACATTATTAGAAGCCTTGGCACCCACCAGAAAAAAACATTTGCCGACAATGCAGCAGTATTGTGAGTAAAAGCAATAGGAGCCTTAATAGGCCCCCACCAGAAAAATACATTTGCCGACAATGCAGCAATAGTACTAGTGGTAGCAGCACCAGCAGAAGCAGAGATAGCAGCCAGATAGGAAATAGGCAAAATAGGAGTCTATGAGAGGAGAGTATAGGCAGCAATGGAGAGAGGAGGGTATATCTGTGAGGAGGATAGGAGGCTAGTCTCTGATGTCTGAAATGGGTACTTGGATATCCCCGCTTATCCATGCCTCGTGGCAACTGGTCAAGCTTTGACACAAAGAAATGCATGGAGCCATCATAAGTGCGCATGGCATCCTGCACACTCCCAGACCCCATGTAGTAAGCCACCATATGCTCCAGCCATTGTTGGTGGTCTTTGATGGAACATGCCCAGGGATCACTCCGGATTCAAGTCTGTATACGGGCAGACATGTAGAAGAGGTGCCCCCGACCAACCTCTTCTTGACTGCCCTCCAGATGCAGAAGGTAATCTACC
Source organism: Xenopus laevis (assembly GCF_017654675.1). Classification (NCBI taxonomy): domain Eukaryota; kingdom Metazoa; phylum Chordata; class Amphibia; order Anura; family Pipidae; genus Xenopus; species Xenopus laevis. The sequence goes on along the minus strand of NC_054381.1, from coordinate 87,071,753 downwards.
TCCTCCTCCCCTCCTCTGTGCTCTCCCAACTGCGGACTATAGCTGGGGTGTTTGGGTGGTGTGTGCCCTGCTCCCCATGCTATGCAGGCACCCAGTCCTCCTCTCCCTCATCCTCCTCATTGGGCAGAACTTCCTCCTCCCAGCCCCCTCTGCCTGCCTACAGGGCCTGCATTCCTCCTCCTCAGGCATGTCATCCTTCTCTAGCAGGCCATCCAATGTGTGCTTGAGGAGGAAAACCAGAAGTAATGTCACTAACACATGCATTCTCCCTGCTAACAAAGCTTGTGGGCTGTTCAAAGGGGGCAAGTACTCGGCAGAGCTGTCTCATCTGTTGCCACTGCTCTGCAATGAAGTACCCCAAATCTGCTTTCGAGTACCCCTGGCACTGTGCTTCAGCAGGTAATTGCTGACTGCTCAGCACTGCTCTACAAGGCACTCCACCATGTGCAGGATCAAATTCTAGCAGGTCACAGATCAGCCAGTGGGGTGGCAGATAATGCTGCAGCTGCATCTATTCCAGGGATGCATTGGCAGTGGCGTACCTGTGAAAGTGGCCTCATACCCTATGTGCCTTCTCCAGCAAGTCACCCAACCATTGGTAGCTCTTCAGGAAGTGCTGCACCACAAGGTTGAGGACATGTGCAAAGCAAGGCACATGGGTCAGTCGGCCTAGGTGGCGCTGATGTATACAATATTACCTGCTTGGGGCTGGCAGGGAGTGAACCACCACTGCACCTGAATCTGAAAGGCGGCCATCAGCTCAGGTGCAGTATGACTCCTCTCCCCCAGGCAGACAGCTCTTGTGCTGCACTGAAGCGTAACTGTGGGGGCACTTCAGGCTGGCTTATCCATGGCACAGGAGGAGGAGGAAGTGGCAGTTTGGGGTTTTCCCTGTACCCCATGGGGAGGCACCTCTAGCCTGAGGGGAGTGGCCCTGCTTGCACCCTACCCAGCACTCATGCGGGTGACCCAGTGGGCTGCATAAGAGTTGTACCTCCCCTGCCCTGCTGGTGCTGCTCCCACATCATACTGTGATGATGTTTCATATGGGGACTTAAACCCGACATTCACAAATGTGACCCTGTCTGCACCCTTCAAACTTTCAGCCGGCAGAGCTGGCACACTGCAACCAACTGGTACTGGTCCTCTGTCTGGTACGTGAAAAATGTCCACACTGCTGAAGTGCAGGCCACGACCTTGCCTGCTGTGGAGAGATGGGGATGGTCCACACTCATATGCCCAGAGGCTCTGGACCCAGATGCGATGCTGCCCTGTTGCCCCCCCCAGCAGAGGTTGGTGGGGTTTTCTGCCTCTGTGGGGCAGACTCTTCATAATCATCAACAACACACAGTTCCCCTCTAAGCCGCTGTTGTTATCCTCCTGAGTCGGCACCCAGGGTCTGTCCCTGTCATCCTCAAAGTTCTCCCCCCAGACCAGATCCTGCATCATACGTGGCATCCACACCCACATCCAGCATGCTGGTGTCTGACTCCACACCAGCAGCTTGCTGCCGTGCTATTAGGGGACCCTGCCTAATATCTTCTTCTACTGATATGGTGGGCTGTGCCACACCCTCCGCCTACTCATCAGATGGAAGTACACCCCCCCATACCTGTCTGCTCATCAAAAAGGTCCTGGGTATCTGGGCCCAAGTCCACCTCAGGATTAAGCAATAAGGGGGATTGGGTGTCCCCCAGCACTGAGCTGGCAGGTGACGCCACCTACTCCTGCTCATTGGTGCCTGCTGCGGACAAGGTAGCCTGGTTAAGCCAGTCTACACCGCCTGCTGTGAGTGTATAGGTCACAAAGCAGTGGCAAAAAGAATCCGGCACAGTCCGACATGTGCCAGTTGCCCCACTGTGACCCAATGCCACCTGCTGCTGCTGTTGTTATTGTTGCTACTGCTGCTGCTATTGTTGCAGCTGCTGCTGTACAACAGTTCCCAGACTTGGCATGACACATGGGCTGGGCTGTTGTGGGGTAGCATGCCCACAGCCAGCACCACAGCCTCTTCCTCTCTCAACCCTTCCCTATTACACCCTTCCTCCCACTGGCACCCAGACCTCCCATCCCACCCCTCCTCCCTCTCCCACAGCCCATCATAATGGTCGCACCTAAACGAAACAAAAAAAATAAATAAGGGGTTTTGGATATTTGGGGGAAGGAAAGGAGAAAAAAATAAAACCCTAAACTTAATACCCTCAGCAGAAGTGTGCACCCACAAGGGATACACACCAACAGACAGTAAGACAATTGTAGCCCTAACAAGGGCTCTTGGGTCTCACGGGTGAGCAGGCAAGCAGAAGAGGGAAAACAGTAAACTGAAATCCACAACTTCCACTTGCACTGGCTCAATAAACTCCTATTCTAGCTAAATAACACAAAAAATGCTCCTATATCCTATCTATCCACAACCAAAAACTTAAAAAAGTAATGGCCGCCTCTGCACCTCCCTATATAGACAGTGGGAAGGCTCTGATCTAATCAGCTGCTGAAGAAGGAAAGTGCTGAGTGAGGAATCTTTGATGTGGTTTTGCGATATAATTTTGCTCCCCGTGAAAATATGCCGCAAATATAACTATGCAAATTTTTTTTCACCCATCCCTAGCCATGAGTATACATCTCTGATACAAGGTATCAGCTCAGAAGAAACTTATAATTTTGAATAGAGAGACAACTATATAAAGTACTTGGGTATCACCGGATTCGGTTCGGTATTCGGCTGAGGGGATTCGGGGATTTGGCCGAATCCCAAATAGTGGATTCGGTGCATCCCTAACAAATATTTATACTAATTGTAATTTTTAGTATCACCATTGACTCCAAAAGAAGGTTTGCTTGACTGGTCAGTGAGGTTAAGGTTTGGTGGAAAAGAAATGTAAAACATTTTCCTTAACACAATTACATTTTCCAAATGTGTTAAACTTCTGTATGACTGGTATCTGACACCAGATAAATTGGTCAAGCTAAGGCATATTGTAGGACTTTAGAATCAGAGGGTCCCTGACAACATACCACTCCATGACATCAGACAATATTTCCGGTCCTTGTTTTCTAAGCTTTGCCCTGATTTACCTGTGGAGGCCTGACATTTTGACAGGGCCCACAGAGCATTAGGTCATCAGAACCCTACAGATTTCATAGTATGCTGCCATTATTTTGAGAGTAAGGAAGTGGTACTGACAGAGACTAAAAATTTCTCATACATAGATTTCCCAGCGTAGTTTGCAGATGAAGGTCTGTAAATGACAGTCACCCATACGGAGAGATACTTGAGATCTTGATCTTGGAATGCTGGAGGAATAGGAAAGGGGAGAAATAACTCTTTTTAAACTTATAATGATTCCCCACACTTCAGTGGCTAAAACTTTTCAAATTGAGTCTCAATAATATCCATGCACTACTATTTTGATGCACGTCCATTTTTTTTTGTTGCGGTGGATTTTTCACCAGCGAATTATCACTGCAGTTTCACGACTTAATTTGCTTGCAGCGAAATGGGGAAATTTGCCGCAAATTTGTGTCTGGCAAATTTATTCACCCATCACTAGGTATGACCAAGGTCAGACTGATGTTCCAGTGCCATAAAGATTGCACCTCATGGGAACTGAAGGGCCCTCCTCTCAGTGTACAATCTGTCCCCCCACATGCTGCCTCCTTAATTTGTGACTGTGATCAGGTCCAGGCTGGGGAGGGGGGGGCAGTTTATGTGGGGTTGGCAAGGCCCATGAAGGCCCATCGAGTTTTTTTGCTAGTGTCCAGATGGCCCACTTGGAACCTTTTGTTATATATTTTTAAACATCTCTGTTTTTTTTTTTAACCAAGAAAATGCTTTATTTTCCAAATTCACAAAAATGTTACACATTACATTACATTACAGTATTGCATGTAATATCCTGCATTGCTGCTGTATTATTTCTCGTGAACAATGAACAATAAACAATATAGCTCTCATACCTCAGCCTCCTGTTCAATGCGTCATTTCACAGCCGCTTGCTCAGCACAGTAGGGGCAACCGCATCCACCTGGGGAGGGGAAGGGAAGGGAAGGGAGGGGGTGGGCCGGGGAGGGTGTACAAATGTGAGAGACTTGATAGGCAAATTAAATCTAAAATGACCTATCTTTCTATGGCTTAGCAAGATATTGACACCATGGGAGCCATATTTTATCATGCTGGTCTCTTTTATTTTCTAGCGTAGCCGCCATCTCTTCCATTTGTGCATAGGAAGTGATTAAAGTAATTAAATCTTTATGTTCATAGTTGGTATTGAGTTTCCATTTCCTTGCTATGATTGTAGCAGCAGCCGTAAAAATTTGAAACAATAGTTTCCTCATTGTAGGTGTAGATTCTGGTGGGTTGGTGTTGAGGAGTGCTATTTCAGGCTTAAAGGGTAGCGACCACCCCAATTCAGTTTTTATCCATTCAAAGACCGTGATCCAAAACTTTTGCACTTGTGGGCATTCCCACCACATATGCAATAGGGTTCCCGCAGTGTGGCATCCTCTCCAGCAATTAGGGTTATAATTAGGATTGATGAGGTGGATCTTGGTTGGGGTCAGGTGCCACCTAAATAGGATTTTTTTATTCATTTCTATGTGATTAGTGCACCTAGTTGCACCCTTAGACGCCGCAAATATCATGTCCCATTCCTTTGGTGTAAAACTAACATCTAGATCCTGTTCCCATCGTATCTGATATAGTAGTTTCTGATTAGGGTCTTTTTGTAGGAGCAACTTATAGCAATCCGATAGCACACCTTTCCCATATCTACTTGTTCTGCATAGATGCTCCATGAAAGTGGAGGGTTTTATTATTTTGTAGCTTGGTAAATGTGTCCTCATCAGATGGCAAATTTGCAGCCATGTATACCTGGAACTCTCTGTTAGGCCATATTTCCTTTGCAGGTCCTCAAAAGGTCTCCAAGAGTTAGCTAAATATAGGTCTCCCACTGATCTGATGCCTTTGTCGTGCCAGTCTCTTAATTGTACTTGTGGGATCAGGCGTCTGAGTGCTGTAATAGGGGTAAGTATAGAAGGGAACGACCCCAAATTATACTTCTTGCGGTGGACATCCCATGTGTGCAAAAGTAACTTGGTTGTCGGTAAGGCTGCAGGTGTTGCTGGTCGTACTTGCCGGGGAAGCCAAAGAATATCGGCCATGGTGTGTCCTTCTAAATAGTGGGATTCTATATCGACCCAGGATTTGTGACCAGGGTCACTATGCATCCTTATCACATTTTCAAGCAGGGATGCCTTGTGGTATAGGGAAACATTAGGTATACCTAAACCTCCTGAGTGTGTTGGGTACTGCAGTGTAGTTAGGGCTAATCTAGGCCTTTTGACTTTCCAAATAAATGTCTGGAGTACATTTTGGAGATCTTTAATATATTTCGGAGGGATATGTAGTTGTAGTGTGCGAAATAAATAAAGAACACGGGGGAGAATGGTCATCTTGATCGTAGCTATACGCCCTAGCCAGGAAAGTTCAAATTTTTGCCATTTGTTGCAGTCTGTTTTAATTGCGTGTAGCAATGGTGGGAAGTTCAGTTGGTAGGCATTGTGAAGGGTCTTGGGGATTTTAACCCCTAAATAAGAAATATAAGTATCTCGCCATTCAAATTGGTATTCCTTTTGCAGTCTTTTCACTGTTTCTTGAGGAATACCAATTGGGAGGGCCTGCGTCTTTTTACTGTTAATCTTGTAGTGAGATATCTTTTGAAATTCTGCTAATTCTTCCGATACAGTTGCTAAAGAGGAGGTCGGGTCTGTCAGGGTAAGGACTATGTCGTCAGCAAATAGTCCTATTTTATGTTCTTCATCCGCTATTCGGATGCCCTTGATATTTCTATGTTGGCGAATTCTCTCTGCCAAAGGTTCGACCATCAATGCAAAAATAAGTGGCGACAGGGGGCACCCCTGCCGAGTTCCATTCCTGATGCGAAAGGCGTCCGACAGGGCCCCGGGTATGCTAATTTTTGCTGACGGAGCAGTGTACATAAGCATAATTGCATTCAATATATTTCCCTTAAACCCCACTTTTTTCAGTACTTCCTGCATATACCTCCAGTTAACCCTGTCGAACGCCTTTTCAGCATCTAAAGAAAGCACCAACAGGGGGTGTTCCTCTCTGTTTGCTAAGTGAATGAGATCCAGCAGTTTTCTAGTGTTGTCAGGGGCCTGTCTGCCCATGACAAACCCGACCTGATCGTTCCTTACCAACCGCGGAATAAGTGGGGCAAGTCTATTTGATAGAATTTTAGCATATATTTTAATATCAGTGTTTAACAGTGCTATTGGTCTGTAATTGGCGCAGCAATCCGGAGATTTGCCCTGTTTTGGGATTGTGACTATGTGAGCTGTAAGGAACTCTGGGTTAATCACGTTGTCTGAGATCCAATGGTTGTATAATTTAGCAAGCCGTGGTGTCAGTATATCTGAAAATAGTTTATAGTAGCTGTTGGAAAATCCGTCCGGGCCTGGTGATTTGCCGGTTTTGAGTTTTTTTATTGTGTCTGTTATCTCCTCTTCCGTTATCGGGTCATTTAGAGTTTCCAATTGTTGAGAGGAGATAGAGGGGAGTGGCACTGTGGAAAGGAAACGGTGAATGTCTGCCTGTGAAGGGTTGTATTCCTGAGACTGTTCAGATAGATTATAGAGCCCCCTATAATATTCCAGAAAGGCTGCTGCAATGTCTTTTGGGTTGGTGATGTGTTTCCCATTGTGATTCAGGTGCTTGATTCTAGATTGTGCCTGAACAGCTTTAAGTTTGTTAGCTAGCATCTTGTCTGCCTTATTGCTTTTAGTGTAGTATTTCAGTTTTAATAGCTTAAGTCTATATTCTGTTTTGTCCAATATCAATTTATTGAGTTGTTCCCTGTCAGTGACCATTTGTTTTTTGATCTCAGCCTGTCGTAATGGGTTCAAAGGGGTATGTAGGGAAGCCTCTAATTGCTTTAGTCTCGTCTCTAGCATAGTTTGTTGGGCTTCTCTATTGTTACTGACCTGTTTGCTAAGTTTAATTAGTATGCCTCTGGTGACTGCTTTATGAGCTAACCATAGCGTCTGGTGTGATGTTTCAGGTTTGGCGTTAAGTTGGAAGTATTCTTGAATTCCTTGTACAATCTGTTGTTTGTGTTCAGTTCTCGTTAATAATGAATCGTTCAATCGCCAGGTAGTGGGGCCCTTCGAGTCAATTGGATTTTGGATGTCCACCACGACTGGGGCATGGTCAGACCATGATCTAGTCTTAATGGAGGCACATTCCAACAGACTCGTTGTGTATGGATCTGCTAGGATGAGGTCTATCCTTGAATAGGAGTCATGTCTCGGGGAATAATACGTAAAGTCCCTTACATTATGGTTGTAGGCTCTCCAGAGGTCTATGAGGGCGTTTGTATGAACGTGTGTGCTCACTTTCTGGGCCATTTTAAGGAGATGTGGGTGTGGGGTCTTCCCTGAAGGTCTCGAAGTATCTTCTACTTGGTCTAAAGCTATGTTGAAGTCTCCTGCAACCACTAAGCGTCCCCTCTTGATCTCATGCAGTTTGCTTAATGTGGTACATACAAATTTATCCTGATCAACATTAGGTACATAAATATTAGCAATCGTGAAAACGACTCCGTTAAGCGAGCAGATTACCACCAGATATCTACCGTTAGAGTCCGTGATTACTTTGTGTAGTTCGAACGCTACATGTTTCGAAATTAGTATAGAAACCCCTTTAGTTTTGGTAATAGCGTATGAGTGGAAGCTGTGAGGGTAGTTTTGATTATAAAATTTAGGGGGGTTACGATTTACAAAATGGGTTTCCTGAACCAGTAGCACATCCGCACGTAATCTGCTCGCTTCTCTTAGCGCAAGGTTGCGCTTTTGTGGAGTATTTAAACCCCTAACATTATGGGAGACAAATCTAACCATTGCAAGTATTCAACATATGCTTACGTAAACTTCGATGCTGGTAATGGATGGAGGGGAGTTGGGGTGGATGTGGGTTGCCCAAGAGATAGGAACGGCTGTTGAAGCTATATAGATGAGAGAGGAGGATAAAACATAGGTGCGAGAGCATAAAAACAGTATAACAGTAAATCAGTATTAAGAACTTGTAGTAGGCTTGTCAGCCTAAGTGGTGAGAGTTTGTGGTTAAGGTCCTGTTGCGGCAGTCGTCTGGGTTTTGCCGCCAGGGGCCAGATCACAAACCTGTAAAGTGGGGGGGAGAGGATGTTCAGTTCTCCTATGGCCCGTCGCCGTTAATAAATGGTCCCCCAGAAATAATGAAGAATACCCCCCGAAATCAAGCAGGGGTAAGGCTATGGATCCATTAAGCCATCTTCCATTCTGCTTCTATTCTGTTTCGTGAGGATGAGGAATGAGAAGCTCGAGAGGGTTCTCCGTGTGCCCCAGGGTCTTCCCCATCTCGTGTCCATCTGGAAGTCGTTCGTAGGGCCTCTGCAGGAGTAGTGAAGACATGTAGAGTTCCGTTTCTAGGCACCAGCAGCTTAGTGGGATAAGCCCATCTATATGGGATTTTGTGCTCCCTTAAGGCCTTAGTTGTTTCCTGGAAGGTTCTCCTTCTAGCTAGCGTGGCCAAGGAGAGGTCGGTGTAAAGTTCTAAGTCCTTAAATTTGCCAGGCCATCCCTCTTTTTTCCTGGCCAACGCCAGTATTTTCTCCTTTGTTTTGTAAAAGTGGATTTTAGTGAGAACATCTCGTGGCGCCTTTTCTGGTGCCGATCGGGGTTTCGGCACCCTATGTATGCGATCCAGGGTCAGCTCAATTTGTGGCGTATCTGGTAGTATGGCTAATAGTAACTCACCAAAGTAGGCCTCCAGCTCTTCCGCCTTTACCTCCTCTGGAATGCCTCTGACGCGTATATTGCAGCGCCTGGATCGATCCTCAAGATCTGCCACTTTGTCTGTTAGTCTAGTAAGTTCTTTTTCCATGACCTGCTGGGAGTCCGCAACTTCGTTATGGGCGGCCGTGAATTCCCCCATCTTGTGCTCAATGTGGTCGGTACGCTCCCCGAGTTCTCTCACCTCCCTCTTGATTTCTTCCGTAAGGCGTTTAAAATCATATTGTAGAGAAGAGCGGAGGTCTGAGAGCATGGATTTTATCTCTGCTGCTGTTACCGGAGCCGATATAATGTCCGCCTCTGCTCTCAGCTCATCCTCTCCGTGGGCCAAGATGGCGCTGGTTTGCTTGGTATGCTGCTCCAAAAAGAACTCCGTCACCTTTTTCGGGTCTTTCTTAGCTGGATTTTTTGGTCCCATGTTATGTCGCTTACTCTAGAGAGTATGATGAGGGTGTTTACCCACCGTAGATTATGGGGAAAATGCTTATTTTACACCTTTTAGGGCCTTAAGTCGGAGAGCTCTTGTGGAACGCGTCTGCTCACATGCGTGTCTTAGCTCCGCCCCCCAACATCTCTGTTTTTTTGAATGTGTAAACTCACCCTAGCATTAATTGTTGATAACTGTAACTTCTATGTAAAGTAAGTATTGAACTACAATACATTTTGTATGCTTCTTGCATTTCAGGTACCCTTGAAAAAACAATACAATTTGTTACAAAATAAATTCAAACATAAACAGTAATCACTTTTTATATTTCCTTATGAGAGATAGATTGACAAGACAGATTGTGAAACAATAAAACACAGATGCAACAGATTATGACATAGTAACACATATCACACATAAGTGCACAGCCCAAATCAGCACAGCTATATTCCTTGCTTCATTGCTTACTCTCCCTGCTGCACACCCAAAATGACAACTGATTTGTTGTGGTTTAAAATTAATTTCCATTCACTTACATGGGGAGGATTAGAATTAGTTGAAGGCTTCATAACTCCTCACATTATTTTGTGATTTGTTGTTTAAAATGTTTACCCTCTCCTCTTTCTGCCAGGTTACCACTTAAATAGGGTTCCTGTAAATGGGTTGGGTATGCAAACAGTCATAGACAGTCGAAAATAGAATACATGGTTTGTTGCTTCAATGACAACAGGATATAGTAGACAATTGTTGTGAGGCCCTTTTAAGAAGTTTTCTGTTATATACCTATCCATGACCCAGAGGGAGAGAGGAATGGATGAAAATAAAAAGTATTTTATATTAATGTAAAACCTGGAGGCCGATTTAAGAATGCTCAAGCCTTGGGGTACAAAAACCATAAGAGAGTTTAGGGACCCGAAGGCTTGAGCATCTTTATTGTCCCCCCACCCCCATATTCCTTTGCTGAAATGTTGTAAAGGTATTAGCAAATGATTTAACCCCCACTACCTTGGTTTTGTTCTAAGCTGTGAGAGAATTATACATTCTGCTTATTGTTTTATTAAAAGAGGAATCTATAGTGTGAACTATTTGTTGCACTAAATAGAGCAGTGCAATTTTTTTTTACAATTGATCTGACCTTTCTGGTCCTTCAGAGGTTAAAGTTATATTGTTAAAGCTCCTGTAAAGTAAACACGTTATCTATACACCTGAGACACGGGCTGCAGCTTATACATGCATAGCTAGCACCAATATTTCAGGAGTTGGATAGTAAAGGTAAAACTAACAATGTATAAAAAACGCAGAACACAATTTTAGTGTAATCCCTATATTTACTTTGCTGTTCGTAAAAGACAACCAATGTAACTTGTGTACATATATAGATAAAGATAAATATAAAGATAACCAAAAAAAAACAGTCATAGAACTGTAAATTTAAATAAAATAGTGGGAGCTTTTACCAGTTGAATAGCTTTCTGGAACAATAAAATATGCATTTCCATGAAAGCTTTCAGAGAGAGGGAGCTCTATCATAGAACGCTAAAAAGGCTTCCCAGAGGTAGCTGTGCAACAAGCAGCATGTCAGAGATTTGAGACATTTTAAATGTACTGTTATCTTAGTTGTTGTTGAAAACTCATTTGAGAACCAACTTTAAAGTACAAAGTGGTATCCGCTGAAATAAATGGTACTTTTTGCCTTAGGAAAGAGACAGGGAGGATTTAATCAGTCTGAAGAACAGATTACAAAGCAAAAAGGCTTTCTCAATGCTTTCCTCACTTTTCTGAAAGCAGAAAATTAAACCACAATTTAATTTATTTATATTTTAGCTGAAGACAAAAATTACTTTTCATCACTTTTGTAAACCTTCTCACAAAGTTGATTAGTCTTTTTCACTAATACAGTAACACAATAATTATTTGAGCCATATAACAGGTATGGTATCCATTATCCGGAAACCCGTTATCCAGAAAGCTCCAAATTACAGAAAGGCAGTCTCCCATAGACTTCAATATAATCCAATAATCCAATTTTTAAAAAATGATTTCCTTTTTCTCTGTAGTAACAAAACAGTACCTTGTACTTGATCCCAACTAAGATATAATTAATCCTTATTGGAAGCAAAACCAGCCTATTCGGTTTATTTAATGTTTACATGATTTTCTAGTAGACTTAAGGTATGAAGATCCAAATTACAGAAAGATCCGTTATCTGGAAAATGCCAGGTCCCGAACATTCTGAATAACGGGTCTCATACATGTAGTATATATTTCCCTTTTGTACATTTGTACTTCTGGAATAATTTGCTAACACACTGTAAGAACTCACCCTGGTGGTCTAGTGGGGACACCCGCTGTGTGCTGCCTCTCTCCTCCTGTGCCAGCTTCCCTATGGCTTGCGCGGCACCCATTTCTAGGTTTTACGCACCAGCGTTATGAGCTAAGCGCAAAATTCAACCCTATATGAAGGGATTTCAGTGTTTAGCACATTGCCCGTTGTTAGGGTCTATTTGCTAGTTCCTAGGTGCTTATTACTACTGATTCTTGTTTCTGGTTATTAGACCTTGCCTTGCCTGACTATTCTGAACTCTGTATCCTGACCCATGCCTGCCTGTTTATTTTGAACTCTCCAATCTGATCATTGCCTGTCTGATTATTCTACGCTCTCCAATCCTAAACCTAGCCTGTCTGACTATTGTGAACTCTGCTTGTCCTGACCCGGCCTGCCTGTTCCACACTGTGTTGTCTAGCCGGTCTTCGAAGTTGTGTTCTTCCATCCAGTATTCTTGGGGAGACGATCGTGCCCCTTTGCTCATCCAGAACCTTTAGCTTTGCTCCTCTCTTAGTAAGACCTGGCAGCATCCAATTAGCTGATGGCTCCTCCCAAGGTGAAAGGCAGAAGCAACAGCCGAGACCAGGGAGCCTAGCTCTAGTTCTGGATTTAGGGTGCCAAACATGACACACACCCATAACAACCAGTCAGTGATTGAATTTATTCAGGCAGCTAACTATTAAAGCAAAATATTACATGCCCAAAAATTTAATTACAGACATGATTTGCCATTACTGAGTATCTCTTTACCAGCACTATGTCAGTAATGTTTCTATAATCTTACATATGCAGATTACTTTCATGATATTGCTCCAGGGGCTGTCAATTTTAATTCAGTTTAAGCCCCATTTGAAGGTTCTATCTTTGACCAGGCCCCGCCCCTTGAAGGTCAACCTAATAGCTAGGGACCCATTAGCTCATAAAATCAGTTTCAGTTATTAAAGGAGACCTGTCACTCCAAACCCCCCCCCCCCCAACAGTTTAATTCCAACAGTTTGAGAACATCAGAAGGGAGACTATGCAATTGCTTAGTTTTTCTTTCCTTCAGTAAAAAAATACACCAGATTTACAATGATGGTGGATCATTTGACAATTCATAGTAATCTGGGGAAAAGTTTTATCAAAGCTTTTATCAAGGTCCCCAATATTCTGAATAACATGTCCCATACATGTATTTGATTAAAATATAGGAGATGTCCTTTCCATAATTTCGCATTTTCTGGATAGTGGGCTTCCTGATAACGGATCCCATACCTGCAATAATATACTGTTAAACAGTGAAATAGTTTTATATATTCCTTTATCTTAACCTTGCAAAGTTCTATCATATATTCCAGGTTAGAAATGTTGCATTAATTCTAGTTTAGAATCAATTGATCAGTTTGATTTATTAAATGCTTAGGGAGTTATCTACTGGCTTTTTTCCAAATTGCTTAATTTTTTCGTGTTTTTGCGAAAACCCAGAAAAAGTTGGATTTTCTGCCTAAACCCAGCGCAGACCACGATAACTTCAAATTTAGATAGATGCCTCTCCCATTGACTTATACAAGACCTTGACAGGTTTGACAGGTGGATTTTCAGATTCAGGCTATTATAAATCTTAACAAATTCGAGTTTTTTCCCCAAAAAGCCAGACCAGATAAATTGGAGGTTTAGTAAATAACCCCCTTAATGTTGACCAATCCTCAATATAACGTGTAATTTACTCAATGCTTGAAGCTATTTATTGTAAAATAGCCATGTAGACATTCTTTTTACTAGCCCCATAAAGGGGAGATATACACCAATAATTTAGAACCTCCCCAAAGTAACACTATGTTTAGCCCTGATATAAAAAGTTTTTATGAAGGTGAATTATATAAAACACATGCTTTACTAAAAATTGTTTATATATTTAAGCACATTTTTTCCCTTAAATATAAGATGCCTTGCCATAGCGCTAACAATGTCATTTTATAGATTTATAAAATGTATCCAGACTTTTCTTTAAAAGGGCTATCAAAAGAACTGTCAAAAGCAGATATTATCAGGTGAGAGAAATCTGAGAATAACATGGTGTAATGATGTAGAACGAAAAGGTCAATGAAACTGTGTTGACTGAAAGATGTGTGGTACATGGCAATGTTATTATTAAGACTGAAACACAAGAAACAACTTTTCTGAAATAAAAGCAAAAGACTGTTCTGAAGATATCTGACGCAGAATAGATTGGTTCCATATCTTGAATGTTGGTCTTGATTGAGAGCTCTACTTAATCATAAGCAAAATTCCAATTAAAAAAAGTATTAAGCACAGGTATATTTTAAAAGACTAGAACATTTTACAATTATTACATTCAGTGCCGTTAATAGAGGGGGGCAGGCCCTGGTGCGTGACGCGCAGCCGGGCCCCCGCCCCCCTCCGTACGGCCCGATTTTCAGAGGCGCACTGTGCTGCCGGGGAATTTCAGTGGCATGCGGCGCTGCCGGGGGGCCCTGAGGGGGTGCGGGCCCAGGTCCGCTCACACCCCCTGCTCCCCCGGTAGTTCCGCCACTGATTACATTCATCAAAGTGATTTACTTCGTGTTATTTGTCCATGCACAGTAAAATGCTCTGGTGTGAAAGCAAAATTTTTTTAATTTAATTTTTATTTGGTTTTAATAAATAAAAATAATAGCATATAGAAATAATAGCATACAGTAAGATTTTCAACCAGTCATAGAGTTAGGGTATAACCAGAGTCCTTTCCAGGGTAAAGCATCAGTTGTGTGGAGTGTGTGGCCATTCCTTTGTTTTATAGAATAAAAAAGAATATATTGCATGTATTGCATTTAAAGGACATGTCAACCTTTTTTTCAGTATTGGCATGCCTGTATAGGTTACCTTAACCCCACCCGAACCGCATTACTTTCGCCTCGAAATTCCCCTCCTGCTCCCTGCACCACTGCGTTCTTTCTCGATCGATGCAAGCATTTACCCGGCGGCCATTTTTTCCGGGTCGCACGCTTCCTGGTTGTATTGTGCATTGCTGCACTTACATGGTAATCCTGGTTGTAAAAGGCAGTGAAATAGTTAAATTCTCTGCTCTCTCCCTCGCTGCAGTCAGCAGAAGAAATATTTGCTAGGAGCAGGGGGAGCAGAGAGTTCAAGCTTACAAGTCTGAAGTCGGTATAGCAACCACCAGTGCTATTTTTTTGATTGGTGGATAGAATTGATAGGCGTGTATCCAGGTCACTAATGACGCGGCTGAAAGTTTTAGCTGAAGCCGATTCCCCTCTATCGCGCATGTGCTAGATTGTTTGAGACAAAGTGCGCATATGCATATTGCCAAACAGCAGCGCTCATTCAGAAGGGAGGGGGGAGAGAGGCAGATCGTGGAGGAAAGAAGCAGGAAGCTTAAATCAACTAAGCTTCTTAGTGAATTGCTTTTGAAGGACTGGAATACTCGGTATGTGAAGAATGTAATTAGGCTTTTAACTGAATAAATTCTTGATGTGGGGGTTGACATGTCCTTTAAGAATGACACAGTAAATCCCATCTTGTCACAAGTTTTAAACACAAACCCTTACCCTACATGATCAAAATCTTTTTAGGCCTCTAAGCTTAGGCTCTGAGTCCTGTTGGCTACATCTATAAGGTTTATAACTCTCCTCACATTATCCCAGCCCGTCTTCCAATAATGAACCCTACTTGATCACTATCTATGAGTGAGGGGAGGATAGAATTCAGCCTGAGGGCCAATATTTTTGTGAATATTTTAATCAGAGTTTAGCAATGCAATCGGTCTATCATTTTGGCACTTGGTGTGATCTTTCCCCTCCTTAGGTATAACTGTTATGTGTGATGCCAGGAAAGGTTTTCATGGGGTGGAGTTACCTAAGAAATTATTTTATAGTCTGGCTATATATGGAATTAGTCTGTCCTGAAAGGTTCGGAAAAATCCCTTTCTCGTAGGCCCGTACTGTCAGTGCAGGACGACTGGGGTTAACTTGCTCCTCTCCGGAGGCAGGATAAACTTCTTGAGACTCCTCCTTCCTGTTATCTCCACCTCCTCATCAGTTTTGTTATCAAGCCTGTCAGTGGAGATAGTTATTAACCTAACTTACTTAGCTGTCTAATGACGAGCAGCAAAAATACCCGGCACCCTACCATTGGGTGGGATGCTGCACTGACAATATGGGCCTACAAGAAAGGGATTTTTCAGGTAAGAAAATCTCCTTTTCTACGTACGGCCCTACCTGTTAGTGCAGGACAGCCGCCAATGGCATAGAGGAGGGGCAGACAATACTTGATTGACAGCTGAAATTTTTAAATGAGCTTACAACAGCTATGAATGCTTTAATAAAAAAATGAAATTGGATTTCATGTTTAATTTGAAAAGGACTTTTATTATACAGATTTTTGTGTCTGGGTGACAGGTCCACTTTAACCTTCTTATCAGGTTGTGCCCATTCAGTCTGAATCTAGAAGTGGATTTACATACTGGAAATTACCTTGGGTGTTTGGATGAATGTCCCAGCACTTTATCTGCCTTTGAAAGGGAAGCTTGCTCCTCTTTAATCTCTAAGGTTGCAAAAATGTTTCTCTTCTGGTTGTTTGGAAATATCGTCTGAGGAAGTTGATTGTGAGTCAGATATGGCTCCTTCCTCCCAAGAGGAGTATGAGTCAGATTCTTTAGGGGAAATAGAAGACACGTCCGCCATGTCATCCTCAGAAGCAGGAGAGGGGGACCTTTTCCACTTTCTCTTCCCTCCCATTGGAGGGATAGGTTGCTTTATTACAGCCTTGTCTAGGGTAGACTGAATGGTAGATTGAAACCAGGATATAAACTGGAAAAAGTCAGGGGATGCCTGAACTTGCGTTGGGCCTGTGTAGAACCTGAAGGCTGAATAGGAGACACAGAAAGTGGCATTTGACTCTGTGTTTGTTCAAAAGACAGAGAAGTGGGAAAGATTAAAAATCAAGATTGTCAAAGTCCATATAATAAAAAAATCTATTTAATAACACATGGAGGGGAATGTAATATTGGTAGCTAATGCAAAAATCATTCGCAATTCATTCACACTGCGAATAAATGTTTGCAAAGTAAAAAATGTTGCCTTAGCCTCACACGACAGTAGGATAGTGATTGCAAATTTTACAGTTTGTGATACTGTGCAGTGTATGTAATAAAACTTCTTAATGAAAAGGTTATTACGGTAACTCCAAAAGTTTAGAAAACCTTCAAACAGGTGTTAAAGGTTTGCAAATATTTTTACCTGAAAGAGAATGGAGCATTGGCAAGAGCAGTTGTGCCTCCATGAACAAGCACTTACATACATTACTACATAGTTAATTTTGGTTGAAAAAAAAAAACACCTGTCCATCAGTTTCAATCCCTTCAAATTGATTTCTGGAATTCCAGAGGTCCCATGTTATTGAAAAGTAAGACCTTACACTGACCTATTTGAAACAAAAGGTTATCATGACTTGGGGGCCCATTTACTTAGTTTGAGTGAAGGAATAGAGGAAAATTAGTTTGAATTTCGAATGGTCGAATATGGCTACTTCGACCATCGAATGGGCTACTTCGACCTTCGACTATGACCTTCGAATCGAACGATTCAAACTAATTCGATAATTCGACCATTCGATAGTCGAAGTACTGTCTCTTTAAACATTTCTTCGACCCCCTAGTTCGCCACATAAAACCTACCGAGGCCAATGTTAGCCTATGGGGAAGGTCCCCATAGGCTTCCTAACAATTTCCTGATCGAAGGAATATCCTTCGATCAATGGATTAAAATGGATTAAAATGGATTAAATTGATTAAAATCCTTCAAATCATTTGATTCGAAGGATTTAATCGTTCGATCGAACCTGGAGGGCCAGGAACCCAACATATAACAATATAAATACATAAAAAGATGTTTCTAAATAATTCAGGTAGGTGGTCACTTAAAATCACAGTTATAGGAATTCTCCAAATCTCCCAGGTTGTATTGAATGATTCCCCCAGTCTTGCAACAACAATTATGTAGAGCAAAATCGGTGCGAGCTACAGTTCTCCAACTTGGGAGTATTACGATGTGAGTTAAAATTCTCCAATCAAGTAAGAGGTAATTTTCCCAATTGTGTTGACAGGCTTATAAAATGTACTTGCAACTTATTGTATATAGCAAAAACTATTCACCCACTAACTAAAAGAATTGGAGAACATTTGTGTAATATAAGGAGAAAGAAAACTGGGGAAAAGGGGGAATCTGCTTATTTTTACACAGTAAATCTGTCTATGGGGGGAACTTAAACAATCTTAAATTTATGGCTATAGATGGGGTTCCCACTTTGAAGAGAGGGGGGGGTAGAGATAAGGTCTTAAGATGTAAAAAGCAGAAATGGATATTTAATTTAAGTACCCTTCACACAAAGGGATTGAATAGTAGGTTTGAGTTGGCACCTTTTCTATAATGCAAATATCATTTTAAAACTGTTCCTGCTAAGCTGTATGTAATAATTTTAAGATGGGGTATACTTTAGAGCCAATTATGAACACAGCCCCTTTAGGAGTAGGTATATACAGTAAGGTAAGATACCACTTCCTGTTTGCAACTGCTTGATAAAGCCTCATATAGTCGAAATGCGTCGCAGTATCTAGGTGGTGTGTCAGTCCTAAGGCTGAAATTTATACAAAGTCCCCAGTGGTAATATCTTAATTGCATGACATTAATGCTGGCTTTACATAAACATAATTCCCTCTGCCGTTTTAACAATTTTGTCCCTTTAAAAGGTACAGCCTTAAGTAAGTTCTGTAAGTTAAGTTTAGTCCAGTCATATGATTTATCCCACTCACAAACAATGTAGATAATGTATACTGTTATAGAACAAATGCTCTTACGCCTATCAGGTCCAATATCTGGAACTCCAATATTTAGATAACTATGAAAACCAGACTAGATTACTGTGTCCATACCTTTTTTTCCCCCATCTGACTCCAGAACCAGTGGGAGTTTAAATCTAACATTACCCCTGCTATCTAAGTGGAAAGTGGGCATTAAACTTATCATAGTTTTTAATTTAAATAATACAGAAATAATAAGTGTTGGTTATCACCACTTTGTATATATTTCATATAGTTCTTGAGCACTATGGCAGTTTCCTGCCATATAGTGTATTATATCTACCCATTGTTCTATTGCTTCAAGAATTATAAAATTGGCATCTACAGAAACCACTATTTTGCCTACAATGCAAAAATGTACCTGAAAGAGAATGGATCGTTGGCAGGTGCATTTGCCCTACCCTTTATTAGCAGCACAGTTGTGTACTCTTCATTTGAGCACATTTGAGTGCCTATCCCTTATTTATATAGAAAATTTGGTTTGAAAAAGACAACTGTCACTCAAGGTCAAATCCTCCAATGAAATTATTTAATGAATGGACAAATGCCTATTTAAAAAGAATCATTTGTAATAAAACATATAACCATGGGTCAACATTCATAGGGCTCATTGGTGAGAGCATCATATTTTTTTGCTTAATGCTTACTGAAAATCAAAGTATTCTATATATTCCAGCCAAATTGCAATGCATCTGATAATTACATTTTAAACTCTTTATTGATGCAATAATAGTTTTCTATTTATTCCAAGTGGTTTTTAAAAGTTGTCAATAATTTTGTCTAATAAATGTCTAAAGTTCTGATGAAGTGTTTGAAAGAAGATTCTACTAGTGTTCTAGGAATCATATTTCTTTTACTATACGGAAGTGGCTGCAATAAGAAGCATACAGAACTGCTCTTACAAGCAACTCCAAATGTAATTGTTTATTAATAGCTATTGTTTCCCACACACCGTCTGTTACAAACTCCTAAGAGAATAACACATTTCTTATGCAGTACAGTAAGATTATTTCCCAGAACTATTTAGTAAATCAATGATCCTTAACTCATTCAAAACATTTAGTCAGAAGCAAAATGATACAATTAGTTCTGGTAATAATACACACATGAAATATTGTGGTCTGTTTGATGTAATTGAGAGCATAGCTTATTGTAATCTGTTTTTTTCTGAAATATTATTTCACAAGTGTTGGATATGCTACAATTTGCACAGTTTTAACATAAGCAATATCAGTCTAAAGTCAAATAAAACTTTCTATTAAAGTTGTATACTTATAGTTTAGCTTAATTAATGTTGATTTCTGATTTGTCAACTTTTAATAAATAGTAATCAAATGCATATTGACTTGGTGTAAAATTGAGCATAGTTAGTCTCTTAGTGGTGGCAGAAATTGGAAACCTTAAAATGTTTCAAGAAAAATGGTTCCAAACAGAATAATCTTAGAGGCTGTGTGCAGCTTCAAGTATGGATGCAGAGTGTGCCAATATGAATTTAAAAGACACCAATGTTTTACACATCTTTAAGGATGAGACACTGAAAAAATGTCCTGACTATTATTATAAATAATAAAAATACAGGTATAGTGTTGTATTTTGGGTAGCCGAGGATGAGTAGTGTATAACAGTGCTTTATTAGCAGTCAGAAAGCCATTACATAACAGTAACTTTCACTTTCACTTTTTAAGCTGTCCAGGAAGTATGCACATTATCTACAGGCCATTTGTATAAACACCACATATTCCCCCTATAGTAGGAAAGCATTTGGACAACTATAATAAACAGCAGCAATTAAACAGTATGCATTTTAAAACAATATTATACATTCATCACATCACAAAGTCCTTGGTCCATGCAGGTAATTTTCTGATTCTCTCAGTACATCTTATTGGTTCACTTTCTTCAGGCCTATTGCAGTTGACATCAGGAGTAGGAAAATGTCCTTCATCAAATGGAGCTTCTCCAAAGTCATATCTAACAGGAGCAAGATGACTTGCATTCCATATGCGTCCATCAGACAGTTCATATGTGTATGGTCCTTGCTGGCGTCTCACTTCAAGGTATAGTAAATTTAGATTGTCCTTGTTTCAGTATTCCTGGTGACTTAATTCTGACTAAAGATCCAGGCTGAAAGTGTACTTCTCTGGCACCACGTTTTCTGTCAGTATAAGCCTTGCACTTGGCTTGTTGATGTTTCACAATATCAGCAGTAGAGGATTTTGTAGGCACAGTATTTTGTGGAAGTTTGATGTCTGCAACATGTAACTTAGTGTGCATCTGTCTGCCATGTAATAATTCAGCTGGAGATGATTGAGTTGTTATATATGAGACAAACTGTGGTCCGTTGTCTGATATTAACTCTTTTAGATTATCTTCTCTGCTGAAGACTGTAGACAGAAATGTTATTACTATAGCTTATGTTATATGAGAAACAAATGAATTTCTGTCCATTTACTGTAATAGTCCATCAAGGTTATAGTCTATAGGAGCATCTGTAAAAGGACTGACAATATCAATAGCAAGCTTTTCCCATGCTGAATCAGGGAATGGTACTGGTTTGACATCTGGTCTCACCTTAACTTTGTGTACAAATTTCTTTGCACAGCCCAGTGAAGCGATGCTTTGTGGTGAAATTTTAGATACTGGCTGTGTGGCAGGCACTGGTTCTGTAGTAATGAGACCATCAACTAATTGTAGGTTTAATGCAGCAATGAGATCTCTTCCAAGTATAGCAGTACCCTTATTCACAATGTAAAAGTCATATTTTGCAGTATTTGATTCAAATTATACAGTAACTGTCAAACAACCAATCACAGGGGTTGGATCCTTTAAGTAACTGACCAGTTTCAGGGCAAGTGCAACAAGCGGATCTTTTGCAAAGTATTTCAAGAACACATCCTTTGGTAGTATAGAAACAGCTGAACCTGTATCAAGCATCAGGTTAATGGGGTGTCCCTTGTCGGCAGATGCAGTACAGACACTGACAGTGCATATAAACTTGTCTGGAATAAATTTACCAGCTTTATCCACACTTAATACTGTAACATTTGTAGTAGTGTGCTGTGTTGAACCACGGCAAAAGCAGTTTGGAAGAAAAGGTGCAGGCTGCTGCAGAGGTAGAAGAGCCATCTCGTCGCCAATCTGTTATGTTTTGGGTAGCCACGGATGAGTAAAGTATAACAGTGCTTTACTAGAAGTCAGACAGCCAGTACATAACAGTAATTTTCACTTTCACGGTTTAAGCTGTCCAGGAAGTATGCACATTATGTCTGAGCATAGTGACATCTACAGGCCATTTGTATAAACACCACATATAGGATCCGTTATTCATAAACCAGTTATCTGGAAAGCTCGGAATGACAGGGAGCCCATCTCCCATAGGCTCCATTTTAATCAAATAATACATTTTTTAAAAATTGATCTCCTTTTTCTGTGTAATAATAAAACAGTACCTTGCACTTGATCCCAGCTAAGATATAATTAATTCTTACCAAAGTCCAGATAATCCTATTGGGTTTAATTAATATTTATATGATATTTAATAGATTCAAGGTATGGTGATCCAAATTTTGGAAAGATCCCTTATCCAGAAAATCCCAGGTTCAGAGCATTCTGGATATTAGGTCCCATACCTGTATTTGGTATTAGATTATTTAAGTTAAATATCTACAGCTACATTATATAAGTTCATTTAATGAAGTATTGCATTCCTTTACAGAATCAACATAAGGAAATGATTATCATAAAAAAAGGTAATCAGCAACAAAAAAATATGCTATAATGAGTTAAGAAAATATAATGGAATAAATGAAATGCAGGAAGTAATGCAGAAATGCAGATTTTTTTTTACAAACAAAGCTTATTGGTTTAATTAACCTCTACATATATTTTTTATTACTGTAATAATACACTGTTAGTGTTACTTATTGCCTAGCATGCTGTATACAGGCCTTTTCATGAGCTACGTATCCTCTATATAGCTCGCAATCTCATTTTCTGCTTGAGATACAAGCAAATTAAACACCTTGCCCCGAGTAAGTGATAAAACCTTTGTCTCCCTGAGTCAGAATCTAATGACTTGAATTCTGAGTCATTACTCCCTAGGGGAAGGTCATGTTCATAAGGTGAGACACAGATCAAAACAAGAGGCAATGCAAACCTTATACAAATAAGAGACGCTTTATTGAGGTGAAAAGGATTGTATAAATCCTTAACCCTGATTACAGTGCAACAGGGCTGAGCACTTCATTGGAATCAGTTTACCTTATTTTCTTTGTGATAAATGAACTTATTCTTTCTAATCTGATTCACTGGTGAACAAAGAGTTTAGCAGACCTTTCACAACTCATGCAGCACACATTATATACATCTATATTCAAAATAAATTATGCTCTTTAGAATAATATCAAGTACTGTATAAAATCTTAAATATACTGTTTGAGTTAATGTGTCAAGGAAACGCTTTAGTCTGTTAGCATCACTGCAAAGGTAAACATACCCCAAACATAAAGAATACCCCAACATGAGTTGAATGAATAGGACTTGAACCTAACATCCCATTTTCCTGTCATTTGAATCATGAAATCAGCACTCACCACATCTTCAATCAAGGGCCGGGTGCTCACCATTTATCTTACAGTTCCGTAGCAGAAAGCACTAATGGCAAATCACTAGCTTAAGCGTTGTAGTAAAAAGGCTTTATTCATCCATTTTGTAATATATACGTGTTTCGATCTGCAGGAGATCGAAACGCATAGATATGACATAATTGCCGTCAGTGCGAGGTTTCCATAACTGTATAGCTGTTGTTTGCATTTGAAAAATGTATGACATGTCTATCTGATGTCTTACTGTCACACACAGACAGAAACAAACAAAAAAAACCAAGAAATAAGACAAGCAGTGCATTGAATGTAACTTAATTCATCCTGTTGAGTTCTAACGAGCAAACCCAACAAATAGTTCATTCATACTTATTTTTGAGACAGATATTACCTCATGTATAAATGTAAAGTGCCCTCTAGGATTATTCTTATTCTTGCTGGGTATGGTATTAATATGTAAAAGAATGTTGGTACATTAAAAGAACTGTGCCTGAGTTGACTTTGTGCTTTATTATTGAGAGGTCAATTTTTATATTACTCATCAGGTTAGTGTTTCTATTATTGCTCTGATCTCTGCTAAGACACACTTGAGAGCTGGCTTATCAAAGATGGAACTGTTTACATCCAAAAATATAACATTTTGGGAGTGTTTATCAGCCCTAGCAAATGTTTCATCATGGGACGAGTCATCTGCTAAACATTAAAGACTTATTTTTCCCCATAATCTCTAAAATAAAGATTTCTGCTACCACGGATCCATTCTGAATCTGAACATTGTATTCCTTTACTATATGCTTGCTGGTCTATATCATTTAAAACAACCTATAATAGCATATCTATAAGTAGGAATGCAAGAATGTATACGTGCATAGGGAATGATAGTCTTTTCTCTTACCTCAAATCAAAGTGGAATTCTACTAATAATTCAATGATGAAAATGCAGCTGAAACACATTATACTATAACTCCAATACACAAAGCCATAATTCCTGGCAGGAATGCTGCCGCCGGGAGCGCACAGCAGCGCGTCTTCTCCCGGTGGCGCAGGATCCATAATGGCGGCGCCCATGCCGCCCACGTGGTTACAGCGCCGGCACCTGAAACACTGTATCCTTGCCCAAGTATAGGTTTTAGTGCTATTTGAACCTGGGTGTTTATTTCTACTGTTTATTCCTGTTGCTGACTCCTGTTTGTTCTGGATTTTTGACCCTTCGCTGCCTGCCCTGTGAACTCTTGCCTGAAACTTGACAACGACCCCTGTTTAACCCTTTGGCTACCCCAACTTGGACTACTGCTCCTGGGCTTCCTCCTTGGTCCGGACTTCTCTCTTGGGAGACGCAAGGCCCCTGACACTGGCATTGTGATGTGATATTCAACATTTAAATACCAATCAGTAATTTCAGTCAATATAACAACTAGAGGATTTGCCCGCTATGACAATCCAGGCAAAGCATTAATACCATTGCTTTGGTCTTGTGCACAACAAGGAATTGATTTGAGATAAAAACCATTTGTTGTGTGTTTTGCATGTAATATGCTCTTTATGGCAGCATCTTCTGATGCAGGCATTGTTTTTAGCTTTTATGGACAAAAGGTTGCATAGAAAACTAAAATCACCAGTACCACAAGCATTTCTATGTTTGTTCCAGTGATTTGCTAACTACATAATGCTAATTATGAGCAAAAATTGAAGCTAAACCTATGTTGTTAATTTAAAGGTGTAAATTAGGAAATATGGCAATATCATAATAAAGTGGATTCAAAATCTGCATTGTCTCTGCAGTACTGTGGCTTTATCTGAAGCTTAAGACAGTGCTTTTTATAGGCGGTGTGGGGGGGGATTACATTTGCTTTTCTATAAAATGACAAGACTTAAGGTTGATTAATTTCCGATCATTTCTGTCTTCAGTAGAATTTCAGTCTTTACCAAAGGTTTTGGCTGAAACTTCACACATTAGCAGCAAAAACAAAAAGCAGCAGACGTGGATATTAAATACTGTAGCTATTAAAAAAATATATTATTTTCTCAAGATGATATGGATCAAAATCAAGACTGTTCCATAATGACCATTCATGAATCTGCCCCTACTCTGCATTTAAAGATAGTTTTCAGAATCATACACAGGAAACGAAATTATGTTTCCTTATTCATTTCCTTACAAGAACTGCATACACTGCTTGTCAGTTGGTTCAGATTTTCTTTTAGCTGTAGCTTGAGGCATGATCATGCATAGTATTTATTCGGTGTCCCACAGTGCATAATGAACTGCTGATACTATATCATTAGATCAAAGTCACCATGCCTTGGGACCAAATATCTGAAGCAGATGAAACTAAAAAAGCATTGCATTTCTGGTAGAATTTAATCTATAGAAATATTGATATTGTATTATTGAATGGAAGTATTATCAAAGGAGGATTCTTTCATATATCTGCACCTGTCACCTACAGTATCTTGATACAGCATATAAAAACATAATCAACATTTCTACTGCATTGGTGATGGTTTAAAATTAGAACTAGCTAATATTAGTACACTGGTACACAGGCCTATATAATATTATGAGCCAGAGTAGACAGACTGACAGATACAATGCCTTCTTGCTTATGGCTTTTGGTGACAGAACTATCAAACTGCAAGTTTAAGATTTTTAGAAGAAAAATATAAAACTTTCCATTGTCTGCCTATGTACTCTATGCTACCACAATTGAGTATATATGTGTATATATGTGTATATATGTGTATATATATATATATATATATATATATATATATATATATATATATATATATATATATATATATATATATATATGTAGACAAATACAAGAGGTCCTCTGCACTCAACCCATTATCAATATATTTAAGACAAAGACATTTTGTGCATGCTGCTACTGAAAAATGCCTTACCCTTTAAACAAAACAGGGATTGTTTGTCCATATATTACAATATATTTAAGCTGGGCAACTACGTCAAAGTCATCCCATATCTGGCCAGTCCTACGCTTAATTTTCATTAAGAATTAAGAATTCAATTGCTTAATTATACATTTTAGAAAAGGGACTAAGTTTTACCTACAACTTACTAGCTGCTTTCAAAGTAAAACTCCCAAACTTGGCTGCCCTTTTATTAGACACCAGTGGGATCACCTGACTATAGCTGGGAAGGGTGGGAGCTACAACATGGAGCTGGTCATTGCTTCTGTATAACTATAACAAACAAGGGAAAGTTGTGCTCACCACTAATTTTTAAAACCATTAGGCAGGGGGTGCAATGAGGGTGTGACCACAAAATACATGTAGACAAATACAAGAGGTCCTCTGCACTCAACTCATTATCAATATATTTAAGACAGAGACATTTTGTGCATACTGCTACTGAAAAATGCCTTACCCTTTAAACAAAACAGGGATTGTTTGTCCATATATTGCATATATTGAGCACAACTTTCCCTTGTTTGTTATAGTTATACAGGAGCAGTGACCAGCTCCATGTTGTAGCTCCCACCCTTCCCAGCTATAGTCAGGTGATCCCACTGGTGTCTAATAAAAGGGCAGCCAAGTTTGAGAGTTTTACTTTGAAAGCAGTTAGTAAGTTGCAGGTAAAGCTTAGTCCCTTTGTAAAATGTATAATTAAGCAATTCGAACTAAAAATCGTTCGACTATTCAACCATTCGATAGTCGAAGTACTGTCTCTTTAAAAAAACTTTCGCCACATAAAACCTACCGAGCACCAATGTTTTCGAAGGAAAATCGTTTGATCGATGGATTAAAATCCTTCAAATCGTTCAATTCGAAGGATCTAATCGTTCGATTGAGCGATTTTCCTTCGATCATTCGATCGAAGGAATTGCGCTAAATCCTTTGACTTCAATAATCGAAGTCGAAGGATTTACCTTTGCGGGTCGAATATCGAGGGTTTATTAACCCTCGATATTTGACCAATAGTAAATGTGCCCCTTAGTGTATAACTTTGCTAAAGTGCATAACCTTGCATTTATCAACATTGAATCTCATTTTCCAGTTTGCTGCCCAGTTTCCCAACTTAACCATGTCCCCTCACAAGCTCCTTTTTTCCCAGAGAAAACAACCCCAACCTTGACAGTCTACCCTCATAATTTAAGTCTTGCATCCCATCTTGCATGCCCAGTTTCCCAAAATAGACAAATCACTCTGCAAAGTGGCAGCATCCTGCATGGAACCTATAGTTCTGCACAATTTAGTATCATCTGCAAAAATAGAAACAGTACTTTCAATGCCCACCTCCAGGTCATTAATAAACATACTAGGCCCTGCGGTACTATACTAACAACACTGGTCCAATTAGAAAATGTTCCATTTGCCACCATATCTTTTAGCCAGTTCTTATTCAGGTACAAATACTATGTTCAAGGCCAACATTCCTTAATTTAACCAGTAACCTTTTGTGTGGCACTGTATCAAATGCTTTAACAAAGTCTAAGTAAATCACATCCACGGCTATCCCAGAATCAAGGTCCTTGCTTACCTTCTCATAAAAAGAAATTAAGTTGGTCTGGCAAGATCTATTATGCATAAAACCATGCTAGCACAAACTCATAGTTTTGTGATTTGCTATGAAGGCCAGTATCCTTTATTAATCCTTCGAAAAGCTTTCCTACCTCTGATGTCAGACTAACTGGTCTATAGTTTTGAGCCTGAGAACATGATCCCTTTTTGAATAGCGGCACCACATTTGCAATTCGCCAGTATCTTGGCATCATGCCAGACCTTAATTAATCCTAAAAAATTAAGTAAAGAGGTTTGCCAATTACAGAGCTAAGCTTGCTAAGTACCCTGGGATGAATACGATCTGGCCCAGGACCTTTGTTTATCTTAAAAAGTTCTAGTCTCTTTTGAATTTCTTAATGTGTGAACCATGCATCATTAGTTGTATTACTGGAATTGGGACTGTTAATAAGGAAACCTTCATTAGCTGGTTCCTCATTTGTGAAGACAGACAAAAAATATGAGTTCAGAATCTGAGCTTTTTTTTGTTCTCATCAACCAGCTGACCCCCTTCTTATATTAAAGATCCCACCCTTCCTGCTTCATTTTTTTACTATTAACTATTTAAAAAATAATCTTGGATTATTTTTACTGCTTGCTGCAATATCCTTTTCCATATAAATTTTAGCATGCCTGATAGCTTTTTTGCATGATTTATTGGCCTCCTTATACCTTATAAATGATTCGGCTGTCCCAGCTAACTTGAAAGCCATAAAAGCATGTCTTTTCTTACGCACCTCAACACCAACACTTCCATTTAACCAAAAAGGTTTTGCTTTGCAACGACGTTCCTTGCTTACAAGGGAATATACTGAAATGTATATTTATTAATATCCTCATATTTTACAACAGGGGATGCTTTTTTATTATAATACAGCATGGGACCTGTTATCTACAATCCTTGGGACCAGCAGTTTTCCAGATAACAGTTCTTTCCATAATTTGGATATTTATACATTTAGTGGCCCATTAATTAAACTTCACATTTTTTTCATGAGGTCATGTAGAATTCAATGGCAATGGAAGTTGTTCTTTGACTGTGTGATCTGCACTGGGTAATCGGTCTATTCGTACGATTTTGTTATTTAATACATTTTAAATAATTAAAATTATAATTAAAAATTATGATTGAATTATTGTCCACAATTGCAAAATTATAAAATCATCTGTCCATGGAATAATGTCTGTGGGGTGGACCCAGATAAATAAATATTGCATTAACAAATAGGACTAGAATGTTTGATCACTGATTAAAATATGTTTCTCTTATTATAATTTGCAGTAGTTGTAGTCACAGTAGTAGTATTACTGTGTTGATTGTAGTTTTATATGGAGTAATGTCTAATATGTAGCCAGTTTTGTGTAGTATATTATATAAAGTTGATTACACTTACATGTAATTTACATGTTTAAAAGTAGCACTATATAGTCTATGTAAAACATTACATGGTGTCAGAAGCTGGTGATTTTACAGACCACATCACTGAACACACAGCAGAGAGAAGACTGCAATAAGGAAAAGCATGGAGTTTGCAGGTATTCAGCTACCCAGCATGGACTGGGACAGCATTAATCTCTCAGAGGAATGGAAAAGGTTTAAACAGCATGCAGAACTAATCTTTAAGGGTCCCCTCAAGGCAAAAGAAGAGGAACACAAATGCTTTTATTTGTTGTTGTTTGTTGGAGAGAAAAGGAAGAGACATATACAACTCATGGGGTGACATGTCTGCAGAGGAGAGCAAACAGCTCTGCACTTATTATAAAAGATACAGTGAGTATGTAACCTCAAAAGCAAACCCAATCTTTGCAAGATATAAATTCTATAAAAGGGTACAAGATGCAAATGAACCTGTGGGGCAATTTGTCACAGATCTGAAATTGCTAGCCAGGGACTGTGCATTCACTGATGCTGATGAAATTATTCGTGACAGGATTGTATTTGGCACAAATTCTCCAAAAGTACAAGAGAAATTAATACTCAAGGTGCTGATCTTAGTCTAAGCAAAGCAATTGATATTGCAAGATCTTATGAAGCAGCTCAGGCACAACTAAAAGTAATGACAGCCTCAGATAAAGTACATAATGTGAGCAAAACTCCCAATCCCTACAAACAGTCACATACAAATAAAAGTGCAGAAAAAAACTCACAAAATAAATGCAGCAGATGTGTGAGATCACACACAGTGCAAAACTGTCCTGCAAAAGGCCAGACATGCCACAAATGTAAAAAGAACAATCACTTTGCCAGAATGTGTAAAACACAGGATGTGCAGGACATTGATGTAGTTTCAAATGATGATTCATGTGACTTATCCATAGAAATGGTAACTACAACTAGCCGATCTGCATTCATAAATGCAATTGCAAAAGATCATTCTGACCAGGTTTTCACTGAAGTAGGAGTAGGAAGCAAATATTCACTGGTAAAATTCAAACTGGATACAGGTATCACAAGTAAATGTAACATAGTAACAGTAAGTAAGGTTGAAAAAAGACACACGTCCATCAAGTTCAACTTTTTTTTTTTTATATATATATATATATCTGCCAGTTGGTGCAGAGGAAGGCAAAAAAACCCATCTGAAGCCTCACCAATTTGCCTCAGAGGGGGAAAAAATTCCTTCCTGACTCCAAAATGGCAATCGGACTAGTCCCTGGATCATCTTGTACCATGAGCTATCTCCCATAACCCTGTATTCCCTCACTTGCTAAAAAGCCATCCAACCCCTTCTTAAAGCTATCTAATGTATCAGCCTGTACAACTGATTTAGGTAGAGAATTCCACATCTTCAAAGCTCTCACTGTAAAAAACCCCTCCAAATATTTTGGCGGAACCTCTTTTCTTCTAATTTGAAGGGGTGACCTTGTGTCAGCTGGAAAGACCCACTGGTAAATAAAGCATTAGAGAGATTATTATATAATCCCCTTATATATTTATACATAGTTATCACATCACCCCTTAAGCGCCTCTTCTCTAGAGTGAACATCCCCAATTTTGCCAGTCTTTCCTCATAGCTAAGATTTTCCATACCTTTTACCAGCTTAGTTGCCCTTCTCTCTACCCTCTCTAATACAATAATGTCCTGTTTGAGTGATGGAGACCAAAACTGTACGGCATATTCTAGATGGGGCCTTACAAGTGCTCTATACAGTGGAAGAATGACCCCCTCTTCCCGTAAATCTATGCCCCTTTTAATACAGCTCAATACCTTATTTGCCCTTGATGCTGCTGACTGGCATTGCTTGCTACAGCCAAGTTTATCATCTACAAGGACTCCAAGGTCCTTTTCCATAATGGATTTGCCTAGTGCAGTACCATTAAGGGTATAAGTGGCTTGGATATTTTTACATCCCAGGTGCATGACTTTACATTTATCAAAATCTCATTTGCCACTTAGCTTCCCAGATTGCCAGTTTGTCAAGATTGTGTTGCAAGGATGCCACATCCTGGATGGAATTAATTGTCCTGGATGGTTTTGTAAAAGTGGACCTAATACTGAGCCCTGGGGGACCCCACTGATACCTTTAAATATATTTCAACAGAAAAGGTTTTCAGAACCACTCAGAAAAACCAATCACAAGCTGTATGGATATGGTGGAGAACAACTAGCTGTGAAAGCTATTTACAGTTTGGACTGTAACGATAAAGATAAAAAGAAACATTACAGTCTAAAGGAGCAATATAATGCACAGTTTACCCTGGTATAGCCACCCATAGCATCAGTTGTTTGCTTCCAAAAATATGTTTATTACAACTTATTTACATTCAACTTGCTGATTTGTTGCTGTAGGTGACAAACCTGTAGCAAACTTTGCAACTTTTAATACATTCCCACTTCTGAGGACTTTTCAGAAGATAACTTTTTTACAAAGATGGGCCTGTAGATACAGTACAAATAGCTTACAATATGAAAGAGAAAAAGAACATATATTAAAAAAAATTTCACAGTTTCATATTGTCAGATTAACTTCCATTTTGTTGCTGAGTTATTCTTCTATCAAGGGAATGAAATAGTTAATGCAGAATAATTTAATTTAGCAGTACTGAAAATAGTAAATGTCTAGAAAAAGATATAAAACATATTCACTATTTTTAAGCTTGCCTCTGAGCCACATTGGTGTGAGAAAAAAAAATTCCAATAACATAAAATGTATTTATACTATAAACCACAAGCTGAATTTATGATGCATTTTGGGGAAAAACTTCAAAAACCCAAGGAACCTTACTTTGCACAAAGTAGTAAGAACCTTTTATATTTGGAAAAATGTTTCATTGAATGGTTTCCAGTGTTCTGAACTGAACAATCTTGTAATAATTTATAACAGCTGGAGCTTTTTCAGATTAAATTTTAGTTTCTGAATATAAAGTATGGCTAAGGAATAGTGCTGCTTTAATAATTTTATATTGCTTTATAAGCTCACCAGCCTTTTTTCATTGAATGTAATAAAAAATGATTTTTCTTCCCAATCTGTCAAAGGATAGAATTATTCTTTACCAGCAATTTCTGTGTTTTATTTTGTTTCAGGGAAATTTCTTTCATATTATATAAAAATTGCTGATGCTTGTGTTTTTGAAAAAGATGCAATCTTCTCTAAGAAAGAATCCAACTGGATATATTATATGTGCACAAAGTTATACATTTAACATTTATTTCATATTAGTTCATGTTTCCTGTAGTTTATTTTATGGTTTGGTTTTTTGACGTTTAAAAATATGCTTGCTATTATAGTTTCTCTTTAAAATGAACATTTTCTAATGTTATCATTCACATGCTCTAAATGCACTAATACGCCTCTAAATAATTATTTGAGTGGTAAAATATTTACCCTACAAATGATCTCTCATTAAAGGAGATCTAAAACTTTTATAATACTGCCCCACTGTATTCATTAGTACTCCAAAACATAACAAAATACTTAATTACAGATGCAAGATTATACACCAATGAGAATGCTGCACTATGTCAGTCATATTGCTGTAACCTTATGTAGGGACCCATTTGTTCAATAAGCCCCTATGGCTTTGAATCCTTACACTTCCTTTTCTTTCTAGTTGCTGGACAGATATCATATATCTACCGTAGTTACATAATTTACATATGTCTGTTATTGGCCTACTGGCCTATAACCACTTTCTTTCACACTTTACCATAGTGGGGCTCATTTATATTTATCATGCAGGGCAGATTGGTTCGCACAGTGAATATATTTGCTCCGCATGGCTATTTTTATAAAGCCGAATAAGAGTGTACAAACAGAATTTTTTTTCACACTGCGAATGTCTATAAGAGATTTTTATGTCAAAAATCACACATTGTGAATATTTATGTACACATTCTGTGTTTGAATTAAGCCACAACTATTTGCGAAACAGTTTTGCAAATTGGGAATTTAAGTCAAAGCTATTTTCATGCACAACAACCTTGCACAGTGGGCACACTCATGCAAACACCTGTCTCATTTGTAAGCCATTTGCGAAAATGTATTCGCAATGTGAAGACAGGCAGAGCAGTGCAATATATTAGCGTTCAAGAAAAAAACATGGGCAATACAACCATTTCTTAGTTTGCATGTCAAATAAATGAACCAGCTGAAATGCTGCTGTCTGATGCCAAAGATGGAGAAAGTGCTTCTCTAGTCCTAAAGGAAAGGCCATGTTAAAGAGGAAGGGGTTGGGGGACTTGTCTTGTTTTCAGGGACTAGTTTGCTTTTGCATTTGGACCATATCTGTTTAGTGAATAATATGGACCAGACTTCCCAGCTTAATATTGTTGGTCCACAGAAGTGTAGTAGGATGTATAGGAGCAAAAGCAAGCTTCTCCATTTCCATCCATTTAGTATATACAAATTTGAAGGAACATGTATTGTTTGTCTGACCTGTGTGGCTAAATAATAGGTATAAAAGTCAGGGATATCTAGCCCTCCCTGTGTTCTTTGTCTTTGCAAAATCCCTCTGTGTATTCTTTGCCTCTTACCCCCCATCTATATTTATAGCATATATTTTGAAAGCTCTGTAGGGCTGGTCTGGGTACAGCTACTTGGGAGGGTCTTAAAATAATAAAGTAGGGGGAAATGGTAATTTTCAAAGTGGCAATCCTGCTGAACCATGATACATTTATTTTTCCTAATTTTTATATATCTCTTGTCATTGATCTCCATAATGACACATAATTTACTTTATATAAGTAGTTATAATTTAGGGTAATTAGAATGCCCAAGTATTTAAGGCTATGTGTTTGTAACCTGTAGAAAAAAATTACATTTTAACAGCTCCCAGGTGGCTGCAGGTATGTTAATTGGTAGCACCTCTGTTTTATCATTATTGATTTTATATCCTGAGTACAGTCCATATAAATTCAATTTTTGTTGTAAATTTGGAAGAAATGTAAGAGGTTGGTGTAGATATCAGAGTTTAACATTTAAGCCATAAGTGGTTATTATCAAAGAACAAAGATTATAGAACACAACACAAGTTACAGAATTGCTGTGTTGTAGAAGAAGCTCAAGGTTAAATTCCATTCTGTTATTAGAATGTAGAATGTTTGCACAGAACAAGGAATACAGCTGTTGTCTCATGTCACAAGTATTCCTAGTGCAAGGTTAAGAAAGACACTTATAGCCCCAATGTACTTATTTGGACTGTAATTAGGTCAGGAAGAATTGTACTAAAATGGACAGAGATGCATAGTTATGTTAAACCAAGGACGATGATTGGATGTCAAGGGATCAGCCCTATGGAAGAAGAAATGGTTAAATAGTCATCTGTTGTATTGCTTATTGTCCCTCAACGTCCTCACAAGCTTTCAGGGCGTGTGAGCTATTATTTAATACTCTGTATTGTAATACTCTGTATTAATGTATACCTCAAATAAAGCTGTCTGCTTAATTTCCTGAGAGAATCTGTTTGGTTCAAGTCAGGCCCAGGGGGAACTTCGGGGCCAGGCTCGATTTGAGTAAGTATTTATTTAAATCCAAGAGGGACTTACTCATCATGGCTGAGAATTGTATATCCCTGGAGGACTATAGGAGCATAAATCCGACAGTTGGGTTAGTGTAAAATGCATGTCATCCGCATAAAGGCAGACTTTAAATGATTTCCCTTTCAGATGGACTCCACTTATATCTGCATTCAGCCTTATCCTCTTTGCTAATGGCTCTATGCTCAACACAAACAGTTCTTGTGAATTAGTCTGGAAAGAATTTCATCTAATCTGTTTGCTTTTAGTTTGAAGAATATTTTTAGGTCTGCATTTAGCAATGATGTTAGCATAAAGTTGGTGCATTTAGTTTGCCCTTGCCCTTCTTTTGGGATTACAGTAATATACGGTCTCAAGGTGTCCCTATGTATAGGGTTACCCAGCAGGTAAACATTATACAGGTCGCACATTCTGTGATGCAAGTGTTTGGGGAAACATTTATATATTTATATGTCAGACCATCAGTTCCTGGTGACTTTTTAGATGGGAGGTCCTTTAAAACTGAAGCAAGTTCTTCCATTGTTATCAGGCATACTGTAAATCCTGGTTAGTAAAGGTGGGAAGTCCAGATTGCTTTAGGAAATCTTTCAGAGCCTGTTGGTGCTCATTTGAGTTCTTATTCAGAGTGGGTAAATTGTTAATTTTTCATAAGCATTCTAGAAAATTAAATTAGGATTCAATTCTACTTGATCTCTGTGTCTGATCAGCAGTGGCCTCTGAAGTATTTTACGATCACTTATTTTGTTGGCTAACATTATATGTGATCTGTTGCCAAATTCATAGCATCTTTGTCTAGTCCACTGTATATTTTTTTCTGCATTTTCTGTTTGAATATGTTTAATTTTAATTTTTAGGCTTATGATTCTGGCTCAAATTTAACCCCTGGAGATGAGGTTAGTAGGGATCACCATTTGTTTCAATAATAATAATCCCTTGTCTCTTTGCAATTTTATTTTTAACTACAGATTATGATTCTGGCTAGCTGCTGTGTCGTGTTCTGAGTTGAAAATTGTTGTTCTACAATTTGTAAGCAGCTGGAGGGCCTTTAGTGTGGCTTGTTTGTTACATCTAAAGATATTAATTCACCTCATATAAAAGCTTAGTGTGCTTCCCACACAGTTAAGAGGTCTTGTATGGAGCCAATGTTTAGTTTAAAAAATTCTTCTAATTTAGTTATTTTAAATGACAGGTGAGATCAATAAAGATCAATTTAGTCGATAGTGACATGATTTTGTCCTGTGTAAATCTTGTAGGGCTATGCTAACCGTTATTGGTGTGTAGTCAGAACAAGTTATTTGCCCTATCCCAGCTTTAAGGTTAGGGTGGCTTAGTTTGGGTGATATAAATATGTAGTCTATTCGACAATGTGTCTTGTGGGGATCAGCATAAAAAGTATATTGTTTTGGTATGGGGTGTCTGATCCTCCAGATATCCAGGACCATTCGTTTCCGTCAGCTGGTGGAACATTTGTGAAGAAATCTTTAGGTCTTTCTGGGGTGTAGCTGTTTTCACTCTTTCAATTGTGAAAGTGCTAAGTTATCTCCCCCAAGTTTGTTTAAGAACCTGATCTGGCCTCTGTTTGGTGCTTATGCATTTAAGAGTGTGATTCAGATCCCTTCTAAAACACCTTTCAATAATATATAATGACCATCTGTGTCCACCACCTTGTGCATCACAGAGAAGTTAACTGTATTACGCATTAAAGGAATTGTTCAGTGTAAAAATAAAAACTGGTTAAATATACAAGCTGTGCTAAATAAATAATGTTTCTTAAATAGTTAGTTAGTAATGTAATGTATAAAGGCTGGAGTGACTGGATGTGTAACATAATAGCCAGTACACTACTTACTGCTTTTCAGCTCTCTTGGTTTACACTGACTGGTTACCCAGAGACTTCAGGGGAGGCAACATGGGTCATATCTGTTGCTTTTGAATTTGAGCTGAATGCTGAGGATCAATTTCAAACTCACTGAAAAGATATGTACCATGTGGCCCCTCCTTCAAGTTGCTGACTAGCTCAAAGTTAGAGAGCTGAAAAGCAGGAAGTAGTGTTCTGGCTATTATGTTACACATCCAGTCACTCCAGCCTTTATACATTACATTTTTGGCTAACTAACTATATTAGAAACATGTTTTATTTTGCACAGCCTATCTATTTACACAGTTTTTATTTTCACACTGAACTGTTCCTTTAAGATGGCGCCTCCTGCCTTTTTTTTGAGGATTTGAGGAGGAGTAGCATTTTGCATATCTAGTGTCTGCCAGCCTCCAGGTCTAATTTTTTATGGGGTGTCTCCTGAAGAAAAGCTATATCTGCATTTAAGTTTTTAAATTCATTAAATACCAATTTTCTTTTCAATGGGGAGTTTGCACCCTTGAGAATGCAGAGCCTAGGAGGGTCTGAATCCCTATGTATGCTTGATTATTGTCATGCATATCTATGTACCACACATTAAACACTGAACAAAAATTATATGTACAGTAGTATTAAACCAAAAGCATTGCAAAATACATATAATAAAACTTTTGTAGCTAAAAAAAAAAAACAGTATGACGGAGGAGTGGAGAATGTATATACTCATCTACTCTTCAAGGCCTATAGAAGGCTATTGGGCTGGTAAAGCCAATTGGCAATGTTGCAAGTCACAATCCACTAGTTCAGAAATGCTCAAACTTTACTAATGGAGGTCTGCTTCTAGTGATGTTGTTCCATTATGATCTACATCCATAAAAGCATTGTTAGCATTTTGTTCCATGGAAAATATTGCTTAAATATTGATTTATGAGAAAATGTATATTGCTCTATTTAACAAGCAACTATTTCTTATGTAATTTAAGTCAATGGAGTAATAGTACTCAAAGTTTTAGATTTAACTGAGGAAGTTGGTGAATAGTGCTCAGATTCAATCTCAGGGTATATCCTTGGCTCAGTTGTCAGAGCCTGTAAAGGGATAGTTTCTGCCCTGCAAGTAGGTCCAAATTTCCGCTGAGTCCACATCAGCAGTATGGTGAAAAACTTGTTTTCCAGTAGTGACTTATCTCATTTGGGTTGTAGCTCTATCTCTTATTCTCTGTGGAAGAGACTGTCCCAATGCATCATTAATAGGTTTTTGTTTAAGTGCCGCAGGAGCTTTGTCCCACAGGGGTTGAATCCTGCTAGGGGTCAGTCATCCAGGTGGTTGCATCTTTGAATGGTAATTCCAAAGCTGATAAAAAATTGCTTAATTTGGAAGGTAACTTGTATTACATACAGTATGATCTCTTGTTTTAACAGCAATCAATTTTAAAAGGGTATCCCCATCTCTAAGGCATGTTTTTATCCCTTAATTGTTGCATGAACGGTTTTGGGGTTCTCTAAGGTAATGGCTGATATGTCATTGAAAATTGGGAAGGTGGCTCCTTGATATGTGATGGACTGATGCCTCCTAGTCATTTGGATGATTAAGTCTTTGCTCTTATAATAATGCAAGCAAATAATGACATCTTTTGGTAGTTTAGCATCTGGTGGTCTGGCACCTAAAGCTCTTTTTGCTCTGTCCATGTGCCATAGGTCAGAAGGGTGGTCTGGTGCCAGTGAGTTGAACAGATTATGCAGATAGATTTTGAGATCCACTTGTTTAACCGCATCTAGAATGCCTCAGATGCGCAGATTGTTTCTGCAGTTGCGGTTTTCCATGTCTTCACAGAGTAAAGAGTAAAAACAGCTGAACATGGTCTGATTACAAAGCATTTTGTTCTTCTGTCAGGGCATTATAGGAATCTATTAGCTCATCCAAAGTGTTTTTTTTTTTTTTTTTAAAGGTACATTTTTAATGGTTTTAACAACACAAACAGAAAAATACAATACAATATCTGGTAATATGGCATTCAATTAGTGTCGAGTCAAGTGCAAGCATATACAAACAATCGCCTGAAGTTACAATTGTTAGTATAGGTATGAATGTAGCTGTGGTATGACAGGTTGCATCCAGTTTAGGAAGATAGTTTATGTAACCAGGGGGTCCTGGTCACACCAGTCCCCCGAAATCTTGCCAAATGTATATGCCATATATGCCATATATGCCGTATATGCCATATGCTCCTCTTGTCTCATAGGTTAGTTTTATGAGGAGAAGGGCATTGTCTACCAACAATCTCCAGAAGGTTGGGGTGAGGAGATTTCTCCCCATCCAGTACACAACCACTGTTTTGAGACCTTTTGACCCTCTAAGTGTGTCTCTTGTAAGAGTCAAGAGTGAGTTTATTGTCATGTCATCCGTATATGTTTGTACAGTACACAGTGGTATGAAACAACGTACCTCTAGGACCATGGTGCTATACGCAACATAGATGTACCGGACAACAGACAAAAAGTGCAAGTGCAAAAATATGCAACTCCTGCAAGACAGGACAGCATAGTGCAGGGACAGGACAAGACAGTGCAGACTAAGCAGATGTAGTATGTTAAGTAAATAATATCAGACATGATGGGTATATCATTGTGATATGATAGTAGTAAGAACATGATAAAGAACAGTGCAGATGTGCTCATAGAATTGTATCCGATGGCTATTTATTTGTACAATGGCATACAGTGACTGTGTAAAATTGTGGTACAGTATATAGCAAGGTCAGATGGAGTGTGTGTGTGAGATCTGCCCGGTCCCTGAGTATTCAGGAGCCTTATGGCGTGGGGGAAGAAACTGTTACACAGTCTGGTAGTGAGGGCCCTAATGCTTTGGTACCTTTTTCCAGATGGCAGGAGTGTGAACAGTGAGTGTGAGGGGTGTGTTGGATCAGCCACAATGCTGGTGGCTTTATGGATGCAACGAGTGGTGTAAATGTCTGTGATGGAAGGAAGAGAGACACCTATGATCTTCTCTGCTGTCTTCACTATCCTCTGTAGGGTCTTGTGCTCCATGACAGTGCAGTTCCCCGCCCAGACAGTGATACAGCTGCTCAGGATGCTCTCGATAGTACTTCTGTAGAAGGTTTTGAGTATGGATGGTGGGTGATGGGATTTCCTCAGCTTGCGCAGGAAGTATAGGAGGGGGATATATTTTTAGGTATGCCCAAATAAGGCTTTGTTTGAATTTTGTTTTGTTTAGCCTCCTTATGTTCCAGGACACTATACTATAGGAAGACATTATTTTATTAAAGTATGTAAAGTATTTTGTAAATTATTATTGTTAAATAATAATAGAGCTGCATGAAATGGCAGCATGCTCGACTCAGTGGGCTCTTTCAAGTACAAACATTGATGAGAATGTGTCCACTCATCATGTAGCCATTTAGTGATAAAGGTCTCTCGTTGTTGGCCTTCCACTCTCTCAGGGAATCCTACAGTGTGAATATTACTCCTCCTTAGCCTGTTCTCTAGGTTCTCAGTTTTGTCCATGAGTGCTTGGATCTGCTGTTTTACTGTGGGCATGAAATTGTTCAGGGGGTTGACTGTGTCTTTGAGAGATGAGACTCGATTTTGCACTGCAGAGGTACATTCTCTCAGGTTCTGATTATCTTGCCGTAGGAGAGATAGGTCAATCTTGATATCTTCCAGTTGTGAAGTGATGGCCACCATACTTTCTTTAATGGCTTTTAGCAAATCCTCCATTGTGGGTTCACCAGGCTCTGGACCGAGAGAGGGGCGAGGGGTCTCTGATGCAGAGGATTGACAGGAGTTTTTGTCAGGCGAAACTTGGCGGGTGAGTGCACATATTTTTCAAGGCGAGCTGAGGCCTCTGATCTGGCTCATTGTGAATGTTTGCCCATG
Organism: Xenopus laevis; assembly: GCF_017654675.1. Lineage (NCBI taxonomy): Eukaryota > Metazoa > Chordata > Amphibia > Anura > Pipidae > Xenopus > Xenopus laevis. The sequence goes on along the minus strand of NC_054381.1, from coordinate 87,031,443 downwards.
GCTGCATTCACCAGGAGTAGTTAGTGTGCTGGATGGTACAGTATGTGGAGCCGAGAGACTGCCAGGAGAGTTGGTCAGTTTATTAAACTTTTACCTCATTCGTCTGGTCTTACATACCTTCCTACTACATGGGTGTACTGTAGGTGCATTGGAATATAGGGTTTGAATCTTGCCAACATGTCTATGTTCTTTATAGTAATCTGCACAGGCACAGGAGGGTGATGACCCCTGGGTCAGGAGTGGAGGTCCCCCTTCCCTTTTTACAGTGTGTCCATTTGTCTGATGGCAAGGGATTTTGGCTGGGAACACCTAGGATTTTCTTCTGCATTAGTGCTTGGCTGGACACACCCCGTGTTTTCTACTTTGTTTGTGTGGTCTCCTAGTTCAGCAATGTCAGCTTTTACAGTGGAAAGCACTTGGGCCACTGTATCTGTTATAGTATGGGTGAGAGAGTCCTTCAGACTGTTTAGATGCTGCAGCAAAATGTCTTCCATCACTATGAGTGTGTCAGGTAGTGTATTTATTATCTCTTGGGTGACTGCATGTAGAGGGCTTGTGCTACGTGAGCCAGTTAAGGGTGAAGTGGAAGGGGACTGTGGATTAGGCGAGTGTGGACTAGGCAAGTGTGCTGTTTAAGGCTGTATCAAAGCTAATATACTGGCTTTTGATCCACAAGGTCACTGAGCTCAGAGAATTTGCATCTGTCCTAGCGCTGGCTGGAGGCAATTTTTTTTAAAAGACTACTGTTACCCCCATGAGTGTCCACTGTAGGAACAAGGCACCTGCCCCTCCCTGGACTTGTACTTCCCAATAAAGGATATTCCCTTGATATATATATATATATATATATATATATATATATATATATATATATATACAACAAAGGAAAAAGCTTGCACCCGAAGCTCTTACAAAAAGTTATTAAATGTTTATTAAATGAAAAAAAAACACTAACGTTTCGGCTAGCACTCTAGCCTTTCTCAAAGTGCACACACAAACAAACACCAAACCTATAAACCCCCAGTGGTGGGGAAGAGGAAGTAGTGATGTCACTGTGACGTGTTATCAAAGTGAAAATACTTATCAAATTAAAACATAACAAAAAAATTCATAGAAGGAAAGTCAAAGTTCATATATATATATATATATATATATATATATATATATATATACACAAGAGGAACATAACACTGTGTTCTGTTACATAAATTCCGTATAATGAAATGAATACTCAATAAAGTTGCATCTTTGCTATACAGGATACATATTGTTACAAAGCATGATCCTTTAAAGGCAAGCTTTATATGTGATAAAATACACTCAGCATTTAGAGCTTTCAAATATCGAGAAGAAGGAAGCGCTATAGAATACCAGTTAATAAAAGAGCACACATACGCTGGGAAGAGGCTGTGCTGTAATGTAGTAATATGGCGTCTCCGTATCCTTCATTCGTTAAGTATCTCAGTGGAGCTGTACAGAGGCGCATCGATTACCACAGGAAACGCTGGGGTGCCAAAACTTCAGTGCTGATGGAACATCGCTTTTCTGGCCAGAGTGTAATGAAGTACTTGGCTTCAGGATGCAGATGGCGCTAAGGCAAGCGTCACCAGAATGGAGGCATTGTTAAGGAGCCTACACATAGCAACCATTAACCCTGCAATAAAGCAACAAAGTAGCAGCTGTCTCTATATTCTTAAGTGCTGTTCAAAGGGGGACTATCAGAGTGTCACTGCAGTGTATAAAAATGATCTGTATAGTGTTGATCCTATGTTAGATGGAGGAATGGATTGGCTGCCGTGAAAGGAAAGATGGGGATGTACAGTAGTAGAGCCGAGAACAGGTTAGGGGAAAGACAGTTTTGTTATTTTTTTAGATGAACACATTTCTTAAAATTACCATTATGAACCCGCAATAATGTTATATGTTATGGTAAGCACCCCTTCAAATAATGGACACTCCCGATGCCTATTCTACTGCTCAGAGCAGCAGTCTGGTTTAGCTCCCCCCTTCCCTCTGTGTGAAACGTCATGCTCCTCAACTGTGTGAGGAATGAGAGAATCACAGTAGAGAATTTCCTCCTGATGAATCAGCATTTTCCCCACATGAATTTGTCATACACTCTAAAGGGAAGGGTGTGGGAGTGGGCAATATCAAATTAAGTGGGTGAGAAATGTGGTACTGTATGTGGTGTTGCATTTAATAGTTAAGCAGAGTGAGAGTAGGCTTCTCAAAAGAAGTGCGTTTTAAGAGATTTCTTGAAAGCAGAAAAGTTGGGAGAAAGTCAGACAGACCATGGGAGAGAGTTCCAGAGAATTTGTCATACACTCTAAAGGGAAGGGTGTGGGAGTGGGCAATATCGAATTAAGTGGGTGAGAAATGTGGTACTGTATGTGGTGTTGCATTTAATAGTTAAGCAGAGTGAGAGTAGGCTTCTCAAAAGAAGTGCGTTTTAAGAGATTTCTTGAAAGCAGAAAAGTTGGGAGAAAGTCAGACAGACCATGGGAGAGAGTTCCAGAGGAGGGGTGCAGCCCTTGCAAAGTCTTGAATGCGAGCATGTGAGGAGGTAATGAGAGAAGAGTTGATTAGCAGGTCAGTAGAGGAGCGTAGTAAGCGGTTGGGTGAGTATATAGAGATGAGTTCAGAGATGTAGGGTGGTGCAGAGTTATGAAGTGCTTTGAATGTCAGGGTCATTAATTTAAATTTGATTCTGAAAGGTAGCGGAGGCCAGTGCAGGGATTGACAGAATGGCGTGGCAGAGGAGGAGCGGTTGCATGTGTAGGAGGTGTATGAGCCTCACAGCAGTGTTCATTATGGACTGGAGAGGTAACGATTAAAAGAGAGTTACAGTGACATGATGAGAGAGTGAATAAGAATTTTGGCAGCATCTTGGGTGATACATGATCGTATTTTGGATATGTTCCTTAGTTGGAAGTAATATGATTTAATAAGTGACTGGATATGAGGAGTGAATGACAGGGAAGAATCTAGGATAACCCCAAGGCACTGGGCCTGGGGAGAGGGAGTGATAGTGGAATTGTTAGCTATGATGGATACTTCCAGGATGTTACTGATGTTAGTTGGAGGAACCATTTCAGTTTTAGAGAAGTTTAATTTAAGGTAGCGTTGCGACATCCAGGTAGAGATTGCAGACAGGCAGGAGGAGACGCGAGTTAGGAGTTCTGGGTTGAGATCAGGAGATGAGAGATAGATCTGATTATCGTCAGCATAGAGGTGGTAGTGTAAACCATACGAGTTGATTAATTTGCCGAGGGAGGAAGTATAGAGGGAGAATAGTAAGGGTCCCAGGACAGAGCCTTGAGGGACCCCAACAGAAAGAGGTAGGGGAGAAGATGCTACTCCGTTGTAGGAGACACTGAAGGAACGATTGGTGATGTAAGAAGAGAACCAGGGCAGGGTTGTGTCATGAAGGCCAAGCGAATGGAGGGACTGGAGGAGGAGAGGGTGATCTACAGTGTCAAATGCAGCTGAGAGATCAAGCAGTATTAGTAGTGAGAAATGATTGTTGGCTTTAGCGGTTAAAAGGTCATAAGTTAGTTGGGTCAGGGCAGTTTCAGTGGAGTGTTGTGGCTTAAAACCAGATTGTAGGGGGTCCAGCAGGTTATTGTCAGAGAAGAATGAGGTTAGTCGGTTGTAGACTAGGCGCTCAAGTAGTAGTGTATGCGTTTGTCTTTGTGTGCATCTAAGGAGATCATGTAAGCCTAAATTACTCTCTGAAACTATTCTCTTTTGATTTTAGCTTTTAAGGCTTCCTGCCATCTAAGTTGATTCAGGCATGAGATAATATCTGATATTGAGGGAGACTTTTTTTAGCCAGTAACTAAATAAAGCTTTCTTGGAAATCCAAGTTTTCAATGACTTTGCTTCTTGGGAAATTGTCTTTAGTTTAAAAACTGAAAAAAAAACATGTTATTATCTAGATGCAATAATGCAAAGCAAAGAGATAATTTTATTTTTATTTTCAATCTAGTGTTTAAGAAAATAGTGACTTCCCTCCAAAAAAGGCTAACCTTTGGAAAAGACCATAGATGAAATAGGGTTACATCAGTCTCATCACATTTGGCACAATATGAAAAATGTCTAGTAGAAATATTGGGTGCGGGTCTGACCTATAATTGTTCCAGAATTTTTTAGATAGAGAGGCGATTTATATCTTAGAAGGAAATTCAATAAACTCAACCGATTCTTTGGCTAAACTGTGGTCTGATAATACAAGGTTGTTCTTATTTTGGATCAAAGAAAGGCCAAATTGATATGCAAGGTAAACATATCTATGCGATTCATGATGCTTGAGCTTTTCATTAAGTTCGGACCAAGGTATTAGATTTCTGTCGAGTGGATCTAATAAATCTTTTAATAATGCTACCAATACTGCACATTTTTTCTAAGTGGAAAATAGAAAGGAATCAGTTGTTTAAGTGGTTTTAGAGTGAGACTGGGCACCAACTAACAAATCTCCTCTCATCCGCCAAGGTCTCCTGACCAGCTCCGGGGCTCAGTGAGTATAATTTTCAGCAGAATTCAGTGACTTAGGGCAAATTCTTGACCCTTTCTGGCAGGCGCTCTAACCCTGTCTTCCATGCAGGCACCAAAACTGGATGTCAGATGGTTTGCAATATATAAGTGAAGAGTCTTTTTTAAAACCAATGCCTCTTATTTTGTGATTTTTATGTTTTTTATATTAAGTTTAAGGCATTTTTGTGGACAAGAATTAAAGGGGAGCTTTTTTTTTTTACATTTTGTGCAATATACATGTTCAGATACATTAAATACATCATACACTTTCCCTGGTATCTGTATAACTAAATTAGAACTTCATATAGTTCAGCAAGTAGTATTTGCTTAACAATGGTGTCTAGGGTTTTTCCGTCTAGGTTTTTTCCATCATTTAATAACCCATGGCCTTAATAAGTAGCAAGTGTAAGGCCGTTTATTACAAAACCTCATTAGAATGTATCTATATTTTCCACAGTAGATGGCTGGATGTTTGATTCCTTTATTAGACTGTTAAGATGCTGATAAAAAAAAATGTGATTTCAATGGGTTGGCAACTTTCTAGTTATACTTCTTGTAAATGTGGAAATTGAACTTTGCTTTTGAATAAGGGTGTAGGTAGCTCTATTGTCCTTATTATAATGTGTGGCTTTTATTCTCAAAAGAGAACTTTTCAAGGTTATGTCTGTGCAATTTCTTTCTGCTGGACTGATGATTGCTTTTTTTTAGGAGAAGTTTTATAACTTTTTATTAAGAATGATTACAAGTACATTAGAGGATATATTAGACAGATAGCAAGGGATGTTTTGTATATAAAATATAATATTACTCCTACTACTACTAATAATAATAATATCCACTAATCCCAAGATTTTCAGTTTCATATATATATATATATACATACCGGAGCAGTGGCCAGCTCCATGTTGTAGCTCCCACCCTTCACCCTTCCCAGTTATAGTCAGGTGATCCCACTGGTGGCTAATAAAAGGGGCAATCAATTTTGGGAGTTTTGCAGGTAAAACTAAGTCCCTGAGTAAAATGTATGATGAAGCAATAGAATTCTGAATGAATCTGATACAATTTGGGTGTAGACTGGCCAGATATGGGATGATTTTGACATAGTTGGCCAGCTTAAATATATTGCAATATATGGACAAACAATCCCTGTTTTGTTTAAAGGGTAAGGCATTTTTTAGTAGCTGTATGCATAAAATGTCTTAAATATATTGATAATGGGTTGAGTGCAGAGTGACTCTTGTATTTGTCTATATATATATATATATATATATATATATATATTTATATTTACACATACATATAATTAAACCTAAATTAACTATATAACTAATGTTTATTTTTCCTTTTTTCTCATTTAATTTTCTAGCATTATGATACAGGTTTGATTATATCCCCTCTGACAATAGGCCTTATAGGCATACCAAAAAGCATGGTCTCCATACTTTGAGGTATGTGACTCCAGTAACAGAAATCAAATATTTAGGTTCCTCCGTATGTAAAAAAAGATCAGATATTCTGACTTTCATGAAAACAATGGGCCTTTTCATTCTTTTCTTTCTTTTGAGTCCCTTGAAATTCACTGGCTTAGTTAATTTATAGTTTGTTATTTTTATTTATTTTCTTCATCCAATGTTATTAATATTTTGTAAAAATAGCAAGCTATTGAGTCAATTATAGCACATTTTACTAGGCTACATGGTATTTGCTGTCATGTTGATTTTCCTGTTCATGCGAAAATGTAATAAAATATTTTAAAACATTGCAAACCATCTTAAAGCCTTCAAACATATACAGAAAATAATTTGAAATACCCAAGAATTACATATATAATTTTTAAGTGCATTTTTTATTTTCATTTTATTTCTTTATTTTTAAATTAGACTCCTTGTTGAAGACATCTATGATTTTCAAGTCATTAGAAAAATCGGATCGGTTTTGGCTCTGGCTTTATCTCTATCTCTTTCTCTCTCTATCCTTTAGTAGACAAACATATCACAATCCTTCAAACTTGTTTCTCTGTTTATCCTAACACTATTTGAGTTTAATTCAGAGTGTTAACATGCTATTAGAACATTTATAATCATTTCAGAATGTATACACTACTAAACAATTGTTGTTTCTTAGTATAAATAGCCTTGTCCAAAGATTTTTTGCATGACATCATTACTTGTATATACCTTTTAAGGAGTGTCAATTTTGGATTAGTCAATTCACTTAGTGCCAGGATTGACGGTTCTTAGGATGTCAGGTTTATCTTCACCCAAATCCACTTCTTTGGAGTGCCATTCAAGTAAATTATTCCTACTTGTATTTAGTCTTTGTGGAAAACTGTTAATATAGCCAGGGATATGTAATACCCTTGTAATACCATCTCTTGTAGCCATCAGAGAAAAAGGGTATCCCAATCTATATTGCATATTGTATTGATTTTGTCACTAAGAGGCTTTAGAATCCTTCTCTCATGAAGGTAAGCCTCTGGGGTTGTGTATAGTAACTGATTGTGGTTTGTTAACTCTGTGTGCCCTGTACAGTTTTTTAACTCTGTGTGCCCTGTATTGTTTCTAACTTTGTGCCCAAAATGCCATTAAAGATATGGTAAATTCATCTGATCTTATGGCATCATTCAAACCCTGTATTAGTATTATTAGTATTATTGTTGTTATTATTATTATTATTATTATTATTATTATTATTATTATTGCTACTTCTATATCTATTGTTTTATATTCTCTATGTTTCTGTCCATTTCTTTAATTTTCCATTTTTGGTGTTGAAGCTGTTGGTTCATTGATATCTGTAGTAAAAGAAATTAAAGCGCAAAGAGACAAAAGATCTTTTCTAAGTGCAGTATTTAGTTGTAGTTCAATATATCCCTACATAAAAAGTTACACTCACAGGATAAAAAATTTCAATATCGCATATAACTTTCTTATCTGTCCGTATGTGTCCTTCTCAGTCCCACTCTGTGTGTGTCCAGTGCTCGGAATCAGTCCTGTGCCGGCAAATAATCTTTCTATGGTCAGGATCTCGAGCTCTCTTGTTTAACATTTGCGGGGGGATTTCAAACAGATAAATGGACTCCTTGCTCTTGTCCAACGCGTTTCACGGAATTCGATCCGCTTTCTCAAGGACTCAAGAAAGCGAATTGAATTCCGTGAATTCTAAATTCAAAAGTCTATTGCTATCGACTCTCCTCTGTATGTCTGACAATGGGGGTACTGTCGCAGATTTCCATTGCGATGCAATTGCTATACGGGTGGCTGTCAGTATCTGGTTAATTAAAGCTTGCATAGTTTTAGGAGTCTTTTGGAACGTTTTTCCTAAGAGAAAAGTTGAGATTTCCATGGGGACAGTATGTCCCAATAGGTGGTTTAATAAGTTATATACTGCCTTACCACAGAGTAAGGTGCCTTTCGCTCCACAGTTCCTCCAGCAGGTGGAGGGGCAATCTGGAAACAGCCTATCAAGTTTGTCTGGTGTATGATACCAAAATGTTAGCAACTTATATATTTGTTCTTTTTGTCTAGTACAAATCACCTTTCTTTTTTGCATTAATCCATATAGATTCCCATTGGGTTGGCGGTGAGTCCGCATGGGGTTGAAGCAATAGTTTGTAGATGATTAAAATCAGGCCCTTTTGAGGAAGGCCCTTTCTGGCCACAATTCAAATTTGGTGGGAGGTGTAGTTGCTGCTGTTTTTATTTATTTATTTTATTTATATTATTATTTTATTTGTTTTTATTTATTTATTATTTGTTTTTATTTATTTGTTTGTATTTAGGGAGTATACACATCTTGATGGCTGCAATTTTTCCAAACCATGAAATGGAACGTGATGACTATTTTTGCAATATAATTTTGGTGGTCTGTATCAAAGGTTTGAAGTTGCAATTGAATAGGTAATATGGGTCAGATGGGATTTGAATACCCAAGTACGCAAGGGAAGCGCTCTTCCAGTTGTAATTAAAATTAAGTTTAAGAAGAGCCAATGTTGAGCTTGGTACATTAATAAGTAGGGCTTCTGTTTTATTTAAGTTCAGTTTGTAGCCAGATAAACACTGTATTGATCCAACAATTTATGCAAATTAGGGAGTGAAGTCATAGGTTAAGATAACGTTAATAATACATCATCAGCAAACATAGCGATTTTAAATTGCAAATGCCCTAAAGCAATTCCTGAGATATCTGGATTTCCTTGAATTGCCGCTGTCAAAGGTTCTATACTAAGGGCATATAGTAAGGAGGATAAAGGACAGCCCTGTTGTGTCCAGTTCATTATTGAGATTGGTTTCTGCGCCATGCCGGGTAACTTTAAATATGCCTGAGGGTCATTGTAGAGATTGGGAATTGCCTTCAAAAAGGGGCCTGATTAATTGAAATGTTATATATGTAATAAGAAAAATAAGTAGGGCCATTGTAAGCGGTCAAATGTCTTCTCTGCATCAAGGCTTAAAATTAATGAAGGTATTTTTTAGTGGTTAATAATCTCTATAAGATCTATTGTACATCTTGTGTTGTCCCCTGCTTGACGTCCCATTATAAAGCCAACCTGATCAGGATGGATTCGTTTTGGTAAATTAGTGCTATAGGTCTATAATTAGTGCTTAATGTATGGTCTTTTCCTGGTTTAGGAATTAGCGTTAGAAAAGATGTTAAGTCTGATGAAGGAATCTGAGTGCCACTTAAGTATTAGTTAAAAAGTCTAGTCAAGTAGGGGGTGAGAATGTGTGAGAAAAGTTTATAATATCTATACGGGAAACCATCTGGACCTGGTGTTTTCCCATTTGGCATAAATTTCAAAGTGTGTGTCACTTCCTCATTAGTAATTTCAGCATTTAGGATTTGCAAATCTTCTTGTGAGAATTTAGGGAGTGCTAATTTTTTGCGTAGGTAAGCTAAACAGTTTCTGATTGTACATATAAAATTGAGTTGCGATTTGGTCCGGGTCATATGTTAAATGTCCTGAAGGGGTCTTTAGATAGGTAATCTTGGTCTGTGCTATTTGGTCTTTCAATTTACGTGCTAACAATATGTGTTGTTTATCCCCTTTTTCATAATAGGCCTGTTTAGTCCACAAAAAAGCCTTTTCTACCTCTTTATGTTTTAGGGAGGCCAGTGCTTTGCGTAATTCAAGAATCTGAATTCAGAATCAGATTTGGAAAAAGTATATTGATTTTCCAGATTGCATAATTGTATGTTATTATAAGCTTCAGCATGTTTTTTCTATTGATGAGAGGTCAGAGATATAAATTGTCCTCTAATGGTAGCCTTATAGGCTTCCCAAAGTGTTGGTAAAGAGGGTAATGTACCTTCATTTAGTTGGAAATAGTTCTTAAGATCATTTTCAATTCGGTTCAATATATCTTGGTTATGAAGAATAGTTTTGTTCAAGCGCCAATTAGATTCTCTAGGGAGTGGGACAGTAAAATCAATCTTTAACATTATTGGCGCATGGTCTGACCAAGTAATAAGGAGCAGATCTGTAGTGAATGAGAGACATAAACAGGGTTGGGATACAAAAAAATGTACAAATCTCACTATCCGGGAGTGAGATTTGTGCATTGTGGAGTAGAATGAATATTGGCATGCTGTAGGATGATTGATTTGCCAGGTATCAAACAGGGATGCTTATTGTATAATTTGTTGAAAAGATTTAGAATTAGCATGGGCTTGAGGGTTGGGCGAAGGGGAGGATCTGTCAGTAGTCTGGGAGTAAAGCATATTAAAATCCCCTCCCAAAATGATATAGCGGCATAAAGTTTGCTGGATCTTGAAAATAATTTTCCTCAAAAATCTTATTTGGTGTCTATTAGGGGAATAAACATTTAATAGCAATACAGGAATACCAGCTAATTTGCCAGTTACTAGAAGATAGAGCCCCTTTGGATCAATCTAGGTTTGCTCAACATTCAAGGGACAGTCCTTATGGATAAGAACGGCTGCTCCCGCTTTTTTTAGTGGGACCTGAGGCATAATATATCCTGGAGTAGTATTTAGAGTTAAGTTTATTAGAGCTACCAGCTTGAAAATGGGTTTCCTGAACAAATGCTATGTCGGCCTTTGATTGTTTGAGCTCTTTCAAGGCCAAATATCATTTTGTAATACTATTTGAACCTTTAACATTTATTGAAATTATATTAACCATAATTAAATTGGATTGGGTATGCTAATGAAGATATAATTGTAAGAAAAGGGTCTCCTGAGGTTGAGCTTCCCTCCACTGAAAACAACACCTATCACAAACACTTAATCCACAGAACCGTCATATAGCAATTTCCCATAAATATCCTCTGTATATACAAATCTTCAGATGGCATAGTTTAATATTAGATTTTTCATGACTTTTATATTTAAAGGAAAACTATACCCCCCAAACAATGTAGGTCTCTATTAAAAGATACTGAGTAAAACAGCTCATGTGTAAAACCCTGCTTCATGTAAATGAACCATTATCATAATAATATACTTTTTTAGTAGTATGCGCCATTGGATAATCATAAATAGAAAATTGCCATTTTAAAAAACAAGGGCCGCCCCCTGAGATCGTAAGATTCACTTTGCACACATACAAACCACATGTAAGGTCACATGAGCCAATTAACAGACAGAGTTCTGCCTTTTGCTTCAACACTTCTTCCTGTTACAGTTAGTGTTGTAGTATTTCTGGTCAGGTGATCTCTGAGGCAGCACAGATAGAGTCACGAAATGGTGGTTCAAGACAAGAGATGTAAAAGGGCAATATTTATGTAAATATATATTCCAGTTTGGTAAGATTCTTTAATATGTCATTCAATTTGATATAAACTATCTGTTGCTTAAGTATTCATTTTGGGGGTATAGTTTTCCTTTAATAAATAATGAAAATTTGTGTTTTAGAACCATTCTTCACATGCAAGATTTTTAGAGCAAAAAACTTCAAATCATGAAAAAAATATGAATGTTAAAAAATCTTACCCCCATGTGTTATTGCCCAAGTATTAAATATTTTGTTTCCTACTTAAAATGATCTAGGTTCTCTCATGGCTTAAGAGGTACATACACTGTGTGACAAAGAGAGTGACCCACTGTAGCTAAAGGGCATCAAAGAGCCAGGTTCAATGCTCATCAATGCTCAGGTATTTTTTATTTTTTTGCAAAGTACCTGGATGCGTTGTAATTACTGGTGTCTGACTCTCATGCCTGAGCTTGGCCGCTCTGGTTCTTACTTGCTTACTGCTCACAAGGCAATATGATCCTGACACCACATTTCTCACTTTGTCCATTTCACAAGAGCATCAACAATGTCTGGGGTTCCCTTATTTAGTACCTGAAAGAGTAGTTCTATTTTTATGCCCACCGACATAGAGGGGAAATAACATTGCACTAATACTTTTTCCTAGGACTATTGAGCCAAATAGTATACAGTATGTCTACTCTGTTGACTCCCTTTTCTGGCCTTCATATAATCTTCCTTGAATGCATACAAAAAATGTGCAGCACTGAACATATTAATATTACCTTTGCAGCTTTCAGAAGAGAGTGACAAACTGGGATAAAAATCTAGGAAAATGAATGCATCTATGCATTACTACTATTATTTAGGAGTTTCATAAAAGTTATTTTGAATATTTATTTTTAATAAAAACATGACCAGATGTATTTTTGGTATTACTTTTCAGGTGGTAAACATTGTGAAACATTTCAAATCTTAACTCATAAAACTTTGTAGGGATCCTTTCTCAAGATGATTAGGGATGTAGCGAACTGTTCGCCGGCGAACTTCGACTGTTCGCGTCCGCCGCAAGTTCGCGAACGTCGCGCGACGTTCGCCAATAGGCGTTCGCGTCAAAATCGTTCGACCATTCGACCATTCGATCGCTAAAATCGAACGATTTTCGTTCGAATCGAACGATCGAAGCCATTGGATTGAATGAAATCATTCGATCGAATGGCTTCGATCGTTCGATTCGAACGAAAATCGTTCGATCGAACGATTAAAATCCTTCGATCGTTCGAATCGAACGATTTTCGGATGTTCGAAGTTCGCGAACTGTTCGCGAACTGTTCGCATTTTTTGCCGGTGTTCGCGAACGGCGTTCGCGAACACATACTCGGCAGTTCGCTACATCCCTAAAGATGATGTAGGTGCAAGTGCCAACACTAGCAAGCAAAGAGAACAAATGGGCAAATTGTAAAAACAGAATGTAATGTTGAATGTTATAGGCAAAGTGCAACTTAAAAAGTAAAAACAAATTCAGGATTGCAGAGATTGTAATATGGAAATAATCTATAAATTAATTTCTTTTCAAAACTTTTTATTGGTGTACAGTATTACATTCACGTACATTATGAAGTAACCAGTTTTTTTTGTTTTGTTTTTTTGCATATCAGATAGCAGGTGTTCACCTACGCAGAGGGAAGCACCAGCCTTACTATTAGTTACATTAAATGATGGTTATCCAGTTTTTCATTGCATACCAATAAAATACTGTCAAACAAACAAACATAACCGTCTACAGCCGAGCATTTCTCTAGTTGTATGTATCGTGTTCTCCTAATGTAGTGCCTCAAGGCAGTAAAGTACTGTCATAGATTTCAACACAGCTGATTATCTTTAAGCATTTAGAAGAGTATAGTACACTTTAGTGGGAAAATGTCTCAGGAGGACATCAGTTTTACATAGTGGTATATGCTATCCAAGGTGTCTAGTATAGCTATCAGTCGTCATACTTAACATTCTTTCATTGATCATTATCCAGCTCATTCTATGGCGGAACATAGTAATAGGGATGGTACGTTTTTTCCATGTGGCAGCAATAGTTTGTTTAGCTGCTATAAAGATAAACTGTATCAGTTTTCGCGTAAATTTATTGGACACTGGAATTTTTGTGTTCAACAGCACAAATAATGGGTCCTTTCGAAGATTAACTCCAGTGATTGAATTTATCAATGTTAAAATTCTAGACCAAAATCTAGACGCCTCTCTACATTGCCACCACGTATGCAACATTGAACCGTCTAGTCCGCAATTTCTAAAACATAAGGGGCTGGAACTAGGGTAATATTTATGTAATTTAGTAGGCACCATATACCAACCAGATAACACTTTATATTGTGTTTCTTGTGCCAGTAGATTTCTATAAATTAATTTCATAGGATAAAGTGTGTTATTTATTCAAGAAACAACAAAAGCCAGCTTAAACTGTATATTCACGTTTTAATATCAAGGAGACCATATATTCAGATGTATCCTGGTTAATGATGTGTAACAATTTTCTGCACAAAACACGTTTTTGTTGCTGCTATTTGCATTCTTGTATACAAAATAAGTTAAGATGCATTACACTTATTGTACATTCACATTTGTATTCTGTCTGTTTGCTTGTTCATACTATAAATATGCAAAGACAGAAGACATATTGTACATGCACTGTGAATACAGAGAAGTTTTCAAGTTATTGTGCCATTTGTCATACTATGCTAACTCAAGTAATTTCAGGAGCTTCTTCAGGAAACAAAAGTAATAAATGTAAATACTAAACATCAGCATTTCTAAGGATGTTCATTTTAGGTCTGTTAGAATTAAAAGAGAGGATACATTATTCATCTTTTTTAAGGGGACCTGTCATCCAGACATAAAAAAAGCTGTATAATAAAAGCCATTTTCAAATAAAACATGAAACATATTTTTTTTATTAAAACATTCATAGCTGTTATAACCCCATTTTTATATCTAATTTGTCATTCATATATTGCCTGCCCTGCCTCTTTGTTAAAAACATGGCAATTACTTTCACTTCTGCCCGTCCTTGATGTCACTAACCTCACATGCCCCTCCATCTTTGCTTTCTATAACTTTGATTTCTATTATGAGCATAAGTATCAGGTCCTCCTTTCTGGCACATGCAATAGATTTTAGGATGATGCAAAGCTTGCCTTGAAAACAGTTACAACATAATTGTGCCTGCCTTTGTGCTCTAATTGTGTATTCCAAAATAATGAAGGAAAATGAATATAGTGTAGGTAAAGTTTATTTTGTTTGACTGACAAGATAGTGTAACACTAATTTGGTTACTGTCTCTTTAAATCACCACTTACCCTTGGTAATCCAGGGGCCCCGAGTCCCTTTTTGCATATGAAAAGTACTGGGAACTGGGAATTACAGCGCAGTGCCTCCACCTAGTGAACACTGAGGAAAACACCTCAGGGGGTTACACTAGGAATAATAAAACACACAGTTTGCAATTTGAACCAATATAAACTTTATATAAACAAAATAAACACTTGGGCAACTAATACACTCTGCACTCCTACACTGGGGACACGTGGGGCACTCCCTAAACCACTATTAGGTGCTTAACTGTTGCTTCACACAGTCCTTAGTAAATATCACAGTCCTTAGTAGATATCACAGTCCCAATCCTCCTGAAGGGGTTAATAATCACACAGTTCAAATGATTGTCCCTTCCCCAGAGCTCTTATTCCCCAGGTAGCGCTACCTTATTCCCCAAAAGTACCTCTCCCTTTTGAAAGTTGGCAGCAGCTCTCTCGTAGCAGGTAAAGGGTTAAAAGCTGTCTTCAGTATGAGGCCCCATGCTTGTATCCGTGCCAGTATCCTCCCTTGGGTGGCTCACTCACCGGGGTGCTCTCAGAGGAATTCACACTGAAGATCACACACAGCTCTGCAGCAGAAACAATCTCACTAGTGGCACCTTTCTCCTTCTGAGTTTGCAGCAACTTGGCAGGGGACAGGCTGGGCTCAATCTCCCCAGATTCAGCAGCTTCTTCTCTGCACCTCACAGTCTTACAGCTACTCACGCTGGCTCTCTCTGCTCTCTCCCTGGGAGACCCTGTGCTTTTGGCTCCAAAGTCAGGCACACCCTTTCTCCCCAGGATGCACTGGGGTTCCCAGCCAATCGGGTCACTATCCAGCATGCAACTGGGCTGGATGATGTCACTGGAAGACAAACAGGGGAAGGATTCTTCCTGTCCCCTACAATAGCATAGGATTTGGAATTATTTCCTAGGGTGATAGGTCCCCTTTAATCCTTTAACACTTACCAAGTGCCAAGTTGTGAACCACACACTAATACATGGCTTATGTTTACAGTTTTCTACAAACTATAAATAGCATGAGTACCAGAGCTTAAAGGAACAGTAATATCAAAAGCATCAAAGTGTTTTAAAGTAATAAAAATATTATGCAGTGTTGCCCTGTACTGGTTAAACGGATGTGTTTGCTTCAGAAACACTACTATTGTTTATATAAATATGCTGCTGTGTAGCTTTGGGGGCAGTCATTCAAACACAGGATACACAGTAGATAACAGATAAGTACTATTATTGTTTATATAAATAAGCTGCTGTGTAGCAATGGGAGCAGCCATGCAAAGGAGTAAAGGTGCAGGTTACACAGCAGATAGCATATAAGCTCTATAGAACATAATGGTATTATCTGTTATCCACTATTTAACCTGTGCCATATAACCTTATGTCCACCATTGCTACAAAGTAGCTTGTTTATATGAACTATAGTAGTGTTTCTAAAGCAAACATATCAGTTTTACCACTGCATGGCTACCGTACATGATATTTTCATTACTTTAAAACACTTTGATGTTTAATATTACTGTTCCTTTAAGCTGTTACTGTTATTAGTAATGTTATTATTAAAATAGCCTTTGTACACCTTACATTGTTTTTTTTAGATAATTTACATTTTAATGATGAGCATCCACATACAATGACTACAAGATCATTCTGCTAAGCACTACAAATTTATACAAATTGAATTTCCACTGAAGGTTTTCAGAAAGGTAAGTACAATTACTCAACTTGCGGCAATGAGCCCTCAGTCTTTTCTCATTACATGTTTTTGTTCAGGTGAACACATCAATGAAAGCAAACCTAGGTATTACCATCATATTAGACCTGCTGGTAATTCTAGAGCTGCAGCAATAGTTGAAAATGTATTTCATCAAGTGAATCAGATGTTAATGCCTGCTATGTTACACACAACTTGTCTTATTGTATTCTTATTGCTATGTGCTGCATCTTTGTCTATTTGTCTTCTCCTCCCCCTGTAGTTCAGGAAGATGCTGTGACCCTTAACCCCCCTCCCCTCTTCAACTGTTCCCAGTTTACAGCCACATTAGGTGCTCTCTAACTGCCTAACCAACCCTGGTGAAAGAAATATTCTCTGACCTACTGGTCTGATCAATGTATGGGAGATTTTCTTCAGTTTTGGAATAAACTACAGTAATATCTGCATACTCGTGTTGGTCCAGTTGAATTCAGCTGTCTGTGGAGATCTGCTAATAACAGTGAGTTGTGTCCTGTAAAGGTCCTGGCCCAGATCTAAGGGAACTTAAGGACAGTGGGTTGAAACAGAACAGTCAGAGAATTTAATTGCCAGCCAAGTTCAAATTGGGCCATCTTTGTGTAGTTTTGAGCTGTAAGAAGCAGCTAGCCAACCATCAGCAGCAGCAGCACAGTGTATGTGCATAACACAGAATCAGCTGTATATCTGTACCCTCCAGTGTCCTCTCATCAGGATTTATCAGCATCCAGTGTGAATAATTACATGTACAGATCTGCTTCAGTCAGGAAGAGCCTCTTTACATACCACTGTTCCCACAATACTGCTATCCATATTCTGCATAGAGACACAAGTGGGATTTATTATATATTGAAATTTCTGTAATCTGCCTGTTTACTCAGCACCTGCCTCCTCTGCTCTTAGCTGTGTGTCACAAAGACTTTACACTGAAAATCCCGCAACAAGTGCATTCATTGCTACAGTATGTCTCAGTCAAGCTCTATGGCTTCTGTTCAGAAATGTGTGTCAAGAACCACAGCTCACTGGCACCACCTAGCTAGGGCAAAGTGTTGGATCCAAAAGGAAGATCACACCTTCTATTAAATTAAAGGAAAATTTTGAAGCTACTAAAGAGCAATTCTCAGATAATCTTACTGAGCTATGGAACAAATCAGTAAACTTCATGTCTGTGGTTAGTGAACCTGACCAGGAAGTATTGCACCTAGAAGGTGTCTCAAAGGTCTCAATATTGCCTTTGAACGTTATCAGAGACTGAGTACTAAATATTAATCTTTCTTAAAGAGCACCAACACAGAGGATTCTCTAGAAGAGTTAAGCAGATTCAATTATCTCAATGAGCAAAGAATCAGCTTAGTACAAGAGACCAAGGTGAAGGCTCAAGCAAAAATCACACATCAAGCTGAAGCCATATCTCATGTTTCTGCATCTTCTAGACACACTAAAAGGTCTTCCAGATCTTCACATTCAAGGTGTTCTACACTCAGCAAGCAACTACTCAAAGCTTGTGCTGATTTAGAAACTGCCAAAATAGAGGCTGAATATGTTAGAAAGGGTGCTACCCTTAAAGCAGAGATGGAAGCAGAAACTGCTCGTAAAAAAGCTGAAACTGCTCGTCAAAAGCCAGAAATGGAAGTAAAAAACTGCTCGTCAAAAGGCAGAGATGGAAGCAGAAACTACTCGTCAAAAGGCAGTAATGGAAGCAGAAACTGCTCATAAAAAAGTAGAAATGGAGGCCAAAATGGAGATCTTGCAAAAAGAATTGATAGAGACCTTGTCAGTCTGACCAACACAGAGGACTCCATCAAGCGCACTAAGGAGTACGTCTTGAGCAGG
This sequence comes from Xenopus laevis, assembly GCF_017654675.1. Classification (NCBI taxonomy): domain Eukaryota; kingdom Metazoa; phylum Chordata; class Amphibia; order Anura; family Pipidae; genus Xenopus; species Xenopus laevis. The sequence continues at coordinate 87,013,259 of NC_054381.1, read as the reverse complement.
CACACAAGCAATTCCTCAAAACAGTCACTTCAAGACATGGCAAAGATACTCCACAGCTCTAATCAACACAATGAGTGGTCTCCTCTTTCTGCTTCAATACCTGTGCTCCAACAAACTATAATTCAAGGTGTTGACATACTACCTGACCCAGTATCACACATGATCAGTCAACTACCTTCTGACAACACTGGTCTTATTGTATTCTTATTGCTATGTGCTGCATCTTTGTCTATTTGTCTTCTCCTCCCCCTGTAGTTCAGGAAGATGCTGTGACCCTTAACCCCCCTCCCCTCTTCAACTGTTCCCAGTTTACAGCCACATTAGGTGCTCTCTAACTGCCTAACCAACCCTGGTGAAAGAAATATTCTCTGACCTTCTGGTCTGATCAATGTATGGGAGATTTTCTTCAGTTTTGGAATAAACTACAGTAATATCTGCATACTCGTGCTGGCACAGACCCGGTCCTAGATTAGCCTCCAAACAAAAAAAAAATGTATGGCAAATTGTGCTCGTCAGTAGCGCATGTGCAAGGTGCAAGGTGGACCGGTTGTTCGCCCATGCGTGCAGTGCGTCTGCCTTTCGCGCATGCGCAGATCACACTGGCTTTTGCGCATGCGCGCTCAGGCACCCGAAGTTCAGAACCCGGTGGGCCCCGACTGCACCAGTCCGACCCTGAACAGACATTGTCAAGTTCATGGCTTGCCGCAAGCTCACCAGCACCAGTCTTTCAAAATTCAATGACCGACCAGAAACCTACAGGGGCTGGAAGAGTACATTTGAGGCCGCCATAGCAGATATTGGTATTACAGCTGGACAAGAATTAGATCTACTGATTCAGTGGCTTGACCCACAGTCTTCAGAACGCATTAGGTCTCTGAAATCTGTTTACTTTGGCAATGTAGCTGCAGGTCTCGCAGCTGCATGGGAACACCTGGAACAGAGCTATGGCGGTCCAGAAGCCATTGAAAGTGCTTTATTTAAAAGACTCCAAAGTTTTCCAAAAATATCTGGAAAAGAGAATCAAAAGTTTCAAGACCTGAGAAACCTCTTGCTTAAACTTCAGTTGGCAAAAACTGATCCTCACTTTCCAGGTCTCAGCTATCTGGACACTGCTCATGGTGTTAACCCAATAGTAGCAAAGCTGCCACACGGCATTCAAGAAAAGTGGGTAACACAAGGTTCTAATTATAAAGTAAAAAAACAAGTATCTTTTTCACCATTTTCTTACTTTTGTGACTTCATCAAATTACAGGGATCACAGAGGTCCCTTGTCTGTTAAGAAAACAGATGTTGTTCCTGCAATTACTTCTCCCAGCAAAGGCGATCAGGGTGAGAGAATTGAAAACCCAAGTCGACAATGCCCTATCCACAGGATGCCTCATCCTCTCAAAAAGTGCTGTGGCTTCAGGGCAAAACCACTGCAGGAACGCAAGGAACTCTTAAAGAAATTTGGCATCTGCTACAAGTGCTGTGCCTCTGTGGAACATCTTGCCAAGGACTGCACAGCCATTATTAAATGTTTAGAGTGCAACAGTGACAAACATGTGTCGGCCCTTCATCCACAATCCTCTCCAGTGCTACCTTTAAGCACTTCTCCCCAAGGAAATCATGGCGGGGAGAGCATATATCAAACCTCAGCTTCAACTTTAGTGTCCATTTCATGTACTGAAGTCTGTGGAGAAGGAGTATATGACAAGTTGTGTTGATATGCTTAGTTAAGGTATACCCTAAAGGACAGTCTGAAAAGACACTTAAACTCTATGCTATTCTTGATGACCAAAGCAATAGGTCACTGGCACAAACTGAGTTCTTTAATTTATTTAACATAAATGGAGAAGTACTACCATATACTCTTGGCACCTGTGCAAGTATTTATGAAGTGGCTGGAAGAAGAGCTTATGGCTTTATGATATCATCTCAAGATGACAAGATAAAGTTACCTTTGACTACACTGGTTGAATGCAACCATATACTGTACCTTCCAACAGAGAAGAGATTCCTACACCTGAAGTTGCTCTTCATCACCCTCACTTAAGGAGCATAGCCAACTGCATACCGGTCTTTGACAAGAATGCTGATATTCTTCTTTTGCTCGGCAGAGATATCTTGAGAGTACACAAAGTACGCCAGCATCATAACGGGCCTCATGATGCTCATTATGCCCAACGCCTTGACTTTGGATGGGTGATCATAGGAAATGTCTGTATAAATGGTAAGAAGCCACTAACGTTACTTCTTACAAAACTCATGTACTACCAAATGGCAGAATGGCAAATACTGTGTGAAAGAAAAACTTAAAAGCAACTCAGAGTTTCAGCACATCACACAGAGTAGGGTGAAAACAAAAATTAAAGAATACAGAATCTGAATATAACTTAACAAGAAAGGTAATATAAGCATCTCAGATTTTCCTATATTTCCGAATCTCCACTAGCTACATGATTATTTTAAATTTCATATAATGAATTTCAGATGAAAAGGTTGTTTGATATTAATTTATTGGAATAATATATATCACAATTGCTGTACACAATTTTCATACACAATAGATTTTTGTACACTTTTTACATAGTATATTTATGGTTTTTTTATGGAACTTTTATGGACACTAATAACAAGATTAGATGGATCACTTACAACAAAATGGAAGATGTAATATCAGAAACACTGATTCAGGAATGGACACTTTTACTTTGGTCACTTTTATATGGATAATATAACAAAAAGATATAAATGGACATTTTTTATATTGCACAAGATGTTAACTGATTGAGACAAAATTTCCCGCCCAGCACCTCCCCTGACCTTTCCCCACCCTCACTTATTGTTAATTAACACAGAGTGTTGAGTGTAATTATAGGCTTGATAAAGGGCCCTGTGTGGCCCAAAATGTTGCCCTTTGTCTGCTTGAATTGGAATTGGAATTGGAGCCAATACATGCCATGAATATAAACACATTCATCTTGTCAGTGTGCCGCAGTGCTTTGGATTTTACAGAGTAGTGTGAAGTCTCACCACTTGGTAGCACTGTGTTCAAATCTACCAGCGATGACAATAAAATAGTACTCACAACTGAGGATTAAGCATTCCTCAAAACTATGAAGGAATTATTTCAAAATAACTCCTGGTTGGCACCTCTACCTTTCCACACTCCAAGGCAACATTTGCCTAATAACAAGCAACATGCAATCTCCAAGTATGCATAGTTGAAATTCACCTTAGACAGGAAACCAGAAATGAAAGAACAATTAATAGCCTTCATGCGAAAGGTGTTTGACAACAACCATGCTGAACCTGCACCACCATTAAAGAAAGAAGAAGAATGTTGATTGCTCTTGTCCTTTGGCATCTACCTCCCTCCGTGACCAGGTCAGAGTAGGGTAGCATTTGACCCTAGAGCTCAGTATGAAGATCTGTGATTGTACAACACTCTCTTCACTGGGCCCATCTTAAAGATCAAACTTATAGAGGTACTTATCCGTTTCAGTCAAGAACTTGTGGCAATAAAGGTGGACATTCAACAGATGTGGAGAGTGTTATGTTACACACAACTTGTCCTTATTGGATTGTTATTGTTGTGTGCTGCATCTTTCTCTATTTGTCTTCTCCTCCCCCTGTAGTCCAGGAAGATGCTGTGACCCTTAACCCCCTCCTCTCTTCAACCATTCCCAGTTTACATTTAGCAGCCATATTAGGTGCTCTCTAACTGCCTAACCAACCCTGGTGAAAGAAATATTCTCTGACCTACTGGTCTGATCAATGTATGGGAGATTTTCTTCAGTTTTGGAATAAACTACAGTAATATCTGCATACTTGTCTCAGTCCAGTTGAGTTCAGCTGTCTGTGGAGATCTGCTAATAACAGTGAGTTGTGTCCTGTAAAGGTCCTGGCCCAGATCTAAGGGAACTATCACTAAGGACAGTGGGTTGAAACAGAACAATACATTATCAACACAGAGCACAATGTGATGCCATTGTGAACACAAATGCAGGGGACAAACATGCCATGCTAAAATTACTGCTAATATTCTTCCATAATTATGCAATACAAGCCAGTTGGTATTTGCTCATTGGTGGATAAATCCCAAACTAGATAATCAGGCGGTGGTGCTGGAGGCTGCAACAGTCGGCTCCTTCGAAGCTCTAGCCCGGTCCTTGTATAGAGGTCCGTCTCGGTCCCAAACCACTATAATACCTATGGTAACGGTAATACGTGCCTTTCAAAAGGCCCTATCCATGGTGCTGGGAACCCCCTCTGTGTGGTCGGTATGGACTCCATTATGGGGTATTAATAATCTGCCCCAATTTCAACAAATCCCTGAGGTCAGCTGTTGGGCAATACATGGTGTTAAAGTACTGAAGGATATTGTGGACAATGGGACTCTTAAACGGTTTCCAAATTTAAAGCAAGAATTTAATCTCCCGTCTAACATGATCTTCCGCTATCTTCAGCTTAAACATGCCTTTTTGGTACAATTCCCTACTCGTCCACTACAACTGAAAGAATCTGCTCTAGAAAAATACCTTCTTAGGGCAGACCTGCGAAAACCACTCTCATGCTGTTATACAATCTTGCTACAGGCATGCCCTAACCCGTTGGAAAAGGTTAAACAGAAATGGTGTAGAGATATTCCTGAACTAGATGACGAAATGTGGAGCGATGCACTTCAACAAGTACCTGGGATAACGATCTCAATGCGAGATAGGTTTATACAACTTAAATTTCTCAACAGAGTGTATTACACTCCATATAGATTAGCCAAATTGTATCCTACAGTCTCTGATGTTTGCCCAAAATGTGAAACCTCTGTTGGTACCTATATGCATGTGTTTTGGGAATGCACTGAAGTGCAAAAGTTTTGGACTGAGGTACTACAGTATATGGTTATAGACCTTGATCTGCCCAATATCCGTTCTCCTCTTACTTGCCTCCTTGGCATTGTCACGGATCCTACATTAGGCTCCCACAAGAGACTATGTTACTTACAGCTTCTGTACTATGCTAAAAAGCGATTTTACTGCAATGGAAGTCAATAACTGAACCTACTCTTAGTTTCTGGAAACAGCTGATAAATGACTCCCTTCCTAAGCAAAAACTTACATATATTGCTAGAGGGTGTCCCCGAAAGTTTGATGCGGTATGGGGTACTTGGGTGATGGCCCAAGAAAAGTAAATGGTCCAGTGGGATGTTACAGGTGTTAAACAAGTGTTGAACGCATCCTGTAGGGTACAGGTTGGCCCTTGAGACTGCTCTTTTTTCTCTTTTTCTCTTCCTTCTCTTTCTTCTTTCTTCCCTTTTCTATCATTAGATTTTTTTTTTTGTTGTAAAACTGAAAAATAAAAAACCTTAAAACTGTACTGTAATGATGTTTAATCACTCAGTTTATTGGATATAACTAACTTTAAAGAGTCATATGGTTTCAACTTTCTATACTGTAAAACCTATAAACAAACAGTATACCATGTGCACATTTAACCTAGGGTTTTTAAATGTAACCAAAGGTAATCCATTTTTCAAATCTTTTCTATTAACTAAAGGGAAAGTATGGGGGCTTTTGAGATCTGTAATGATTGTACGGTCTTAGGGCTTATTTAGTTTGAGGAAGTCCATCCATATATACCAGTATTTTGTGCTTTTGCCCTGTAACATAGCTGTTATTTTCTCGTTTTTTCTGGTTTCTTCCAGGAGAAGGGGTCCAGTCTTGAGTTGTAGGTGGAGATGTATCTTTCCATTTTTGCGGGATCATGGCTTTTGCCGCTTGTAGAATAAATTGTAGTAATTGGATGTTTATTGCTGATGAGGTTTGCGGGCATAGATAAGTATTAGTTTTGGCAGAAAGTCATAAGTTACATGTTCCTGGGTGACCCTTTCAATTGTAGCTATTATTTCTTTTCAGTAGCTTTTTAAAACTCTGCGTTGAAACCAAAGATGGATGTATGAACTTTTATGCTTATGGCACCTCCTGCATTGGTCTTGAGTATTAGGGAACATGTGTTTCAGTTTGGAAGGGGTGTAGTGCCATGAAGTTATTGGATTATATGCAAGTTATTGAGTTGTATATGATATGAATGTTTTTTATATTGAATTATAAATGTAAGACCACTGTTCTGTTGGTATATTAAAATCCAGATCTTTTTTGCAATTTAATTGGTGAGAGTTATGTTATAATTGCTTTTAAGTAGTTGCTTATAGAGAAACAAAAAGGGTCTATTAAGTTTTGTTTTGGTGTTACGTTTTCTCACCAGGTGTTATTTTCTGTCTATTTTAAGATATCAATGTAGCGTTGTAGTTGATTGTAATTCCAAGTCTCTTGGGTGAGTGGCCCAACATGTATAATAGATAAGGGAATCAGTCTGTTATTTCAAACAAAGTCTCCTTATTAGAGTAGGTCTATTGTGATAAATACTCCATCTATTAAATGTTATTTTGGGTTTCAGTGTGTTCTACTGCTAACCACATTTGTGTTTTTTCTTGCATGTTCCATTGAAAGGTGTGTGAGGGGTGGATCGTTTTGTAGCAAAAGTAAGTGTCGGCCAGGGAGAGGCCCCTATTACATAAACAGTGGCACACCAGTAGAAATATTTAAGTTGATTGGTGAATGCTGGTAAGCATATGGGCTAGGTGAGTTCCAAAACATTTGTGTTTTCACACTGGATTATAGGTTTTGAAAAAAGTTGTAATCTTGACACATGAAGCTACAGTCACAGTGCTGTTTATGTGCAGGTACAGCATATTTCTGCTCTTAGATTCTAGGATTGTAAAAGATCTACTAGATGCTAGATTCTACTAGTATCAACTAGAATTTTTCTACTATCTGCTAGTAGTGGGGTCCCCCAGGGCTCAGTATTGGGTCCACTTTTATTTAACTTGTTCATTAATGACTTAGGGGAGGGTGTTGTAAGTAATGTATCAGTGTTTGCAGATGACACAAAATTATCCAGCCCAATTAATTCCATCCAGGATGTGGCATCCTTGCAACAGGATCTTGACAAACTGGAAATCTGGGCAGCTAAGTGGCAAATGAGATTCAATGTTGATAAATGTAAAGTCATGCACCTGGGATGTAAAAATATCCAAGCCACTTATACCCTTAATGGGACTGCACTAGGCAAATCCATTATGGAAAAGGACCTTGGAGTCCTTGTTGATGATAAACTTGGCTGTAGCAAGCAATGCCAGTCAGCAGCATCAAGGGCAAATAAGGTCTTGAGCTGTATTAAAAGGGGCATAGAGTCACGGGAGGGGGGGGGGTCATTCTTCCACTGTATAGAGCACTTGTAAGGCCCCATCTAGAATATGCCGTACAGTTTTGGTCTCCATCACTCAAACAGGACATTATTGTATTAGAGAGGGTACAGAGAAGGGCAACTAAGCTGGTAAAAGGTATTGAAAATCTTAGCTATGAGGAAAGACTGGCCAAATTGGAGATGTTCACGCTGGAGAAGAGGCGCTTAAGGGGTGATATGATGACTATGTATAAATATATAAGGGGATCATATAACAATCTCTCTAATGCTTTATTTACCAGTAGGTCTTTCCAGCTGACACGAGGTCACCCATTCCGATTAGAAGAAAAGTGGTTCCACCTAAATATTCGGAAGGGGTTTTTTACAGTGAGAGCTGTGAAGATGTGGAATCTCTCCCTGAATCAGTTGTACAGGCTGATACATTAGATAGCTTTAAGAAGGGGTTGGATGGCTTTTTAGCAAGTAAGGGAATACAGGGTTATGGGAAATAGCTCATAGTCCAAGTTGATCCAGGGACTAGTCCGATTGCCATTTTGGAGTCAGGAAGGAATTTTTCCCCCTCTAAGGCAAAGTGGAGAGGCTTCAGATGGTTTTTTTTTTTGCCTTCCTCTGGATCAACTGGCAGATAGGTAGTTAATAAGCAAAAAAAAAAGAAAAAAAAAAAAAGGTTGAACTCGATGGACATGTCTCTTTTTTCAACCTTACTTACTATGTTACTATGTTACTAGTGTCTATTAAATTCTACTAGTCATGACTAGATATTAGATTCTAGTTTATAGGATACTACTTGAGGAAACATGATGTTTGAATATAATTCACATGGTGAATGCAAACTTTCTGGTAAACAGAAAATCTAGGCAAAGGTCTTACATATACACTATGTTTGTCTCTTGATTTTCATCCTGTAAAAAATATTTTATTTTGTGTGCCCATAATTGGCTGTCATTTCTGTATGATAATGAACCACTAAAATATATCACTCCAACTCTTCCATCTAAATACATTAATCTTGCAACCAATTTAACTTCTTAACTTTTATCAATCTATATCAAAGAGAAATCACAAAGAAGCTATTTCACAGCAACAAACTCAAGCAAAAAAGAGTAACAGCTTTTAAAAATTTAATAACCCAATAAGTTGGAGCCATTGCTAGACATTAAAGGTTATAATAGTCTGTATTATAAATTATACATTCAGAATATAAACACACTTAAAATGTGGTGCTCTGAATGGGATACTTAATCAACTCTTTCGGCTCACAGAAGAAAATATATTTTCAATATTGCAAAGCATGTATTAGTAACTGTCAATGTAAAAATGAATATAATACATATTTATTTATTTTTAAGTTTCTTTTTATTAAGATTTTGTATTTTTGTACAGAAAGAAAAATAAAAGAGGAGGATCTTAAAGGGGTTGTTCACCTTCCAAACACTTTTTTCAATTCAGTTGTTTTTAGATTGTTCCACAGAAATAAAGACTTTTTCCAATTACTTTCCATTATTTATTTTTTACTGTTTTTCCAAAATCTAAGTTTAAAGTGTAATGTCCCTGCCTCTGGTGTTTGAGTCTGGCAGCTCAGTAATTCAGACTCAGACTCTGAACTGTTACAATTTTGCAATATTTAATTGATACATTTCTCAACAGCATCTCTGGAGTATTAGTAACTATTGTATCAGTTCTAACAGCTGCCTGAAACCCAGAGATTCTGCTCAGCAGGGACAAAAATAAAAAATGTATCAACTAAATGTATCCATTTAGAACAGTTTACAGGGTCGGCGACCCCCCCTCCCAGGGCTGCTTCAGAAGGTGAAAAAAGACAGTTGACACTTGAATATTAGAAAAACGGTCACAAATAGAAAATAGGAAGTCATTGGAAAAAGTCATTATTTCTGGTGATCTATCTAAAAACAACTAGTTGTTTGAAGGTGAACCAACCCTTTAAACAATCATGGATTACACATTATCATGCACAGAATCTCCATATAGAATGAAGGAGATAAAAAAAAGATAAAAAAGATTCAAAATAAACATCCTTAACAATGCAAATTGATTTATTAAAGAGGTCCACATTATCATTTCTGAGTACTGTCAGGTGTTCCATTCTCCTTATAAAGCATACCCTCTCCACAAAGTCAACTTCAGATGGAGAGTCAATGCTTTTCCATTTCCCAGCGATGGCACACCTAGCCACAGTGAGGAGAGAGTTTGCTAGCTTTCAGGTTGGGTTGTTAAACCTGGGAATTTCCTTCCCCAATATCAATATTAAAGGGTCTGGTTGAAGTTCAAGGCATTAAGGTTCTGTGTAACCAATACCTTTTCCTATTCCAGAATACTTGGAATTTTGGGCATGTCCAGAATATGTATACTAATGTCCCCTCATTGCCACAGCCCCTCCAACACTGAGGTGAAGTTGTCTGTGGAAACCACTTATGTAACATAGAGGGAGTATGGTACCAGCCCATCAGTATTTTGTAGATGGAGAGTCAATGCTTTTCCATTTCCCAGAGATGGCACACCTAGCCAAGAACCCTGCTTTAGATAATGGAGACTAGTGAGGCCGCTTCAATTGGGTTCGCCCTGCAGATCTTGATATTGTTTAAATTTCCCAGTTAAGGGATGAAATAATCTGCCTAAATGGAAAAGATTCCCAGTGGAAGCTAGAAAGATAACATCTGGTGAAAAACTCAGGGGGGAAGTCTGAGTTCTTAATCAATGAGGTTAAGTAAATGGCTGAGTTAAGTTTCAGCTTCCCAGTGATCTTCCCGCCAAAGGGCTATGGTATGAGCTGTGGAATATAACATTCCTTCTTTCCCTTCTAGTGAAAGTGGCCTGTCTGTCCACAACAAGGGTGCCAAATGGGGAGAACCAGTAAAGTATATTTCTAGTGTAGCCCATTTTGTTGTGGGGGTGAGGTTCACCCAGTCCCCAACTTGTTTGATCAAGGCTGCCAAATAATAATGTAGTACATTTGGGACTGCTAGTCCTCCTGCAAGTTTTGGACAATACATGGTATCTCTCGAGACCCTGTGTTGTTTATTTGCCCAAATGAAGTTAAAGATTGCAACTTGCATTTTTATTATATCCATGTTGGGGACAGGGATTGGGAGTGTGTCACATAAGTACAGAAGCCTGGGGAGAAGAATCATTTTTACAGAGGCTATCCTGCCCATCCATGAAATAGAATATCCGTGCCATGTATTCATTGCAGTCCTAGGTCTAGCAAAGAGTAATTTTGTTTGTAAAGGGCGGTGTAGTCCCTTGTTAATTGTAGCCCTAGATACTTAAGAGTTATTTCCATTGGTAGAAGAAATTTAGTTAAAGACGATGAGGGTATGGAATTAAGATTAGGGTCATTGTTTATTTTATACCCTGAAGCCCATCTGTACTCTGCCAGCAGGTTATGAAGGTAAGCGAGAGTGGTTAGCAGAATCGGTTATAGTTAATAAAATGTAATCTGTGAAAAGACCTAGTTTATATTCCATGCCCCTGACTTCAAGCCCATGTATATTTGTCCATTGTCATATTGCTGTCGCCAATGACTCTATGCTAATGGCAAACAGCAGGAGGTATAGCGGGCAGCCCTGCCTGGTGCCATTCTGTACTTGGAAAGGATCAGACATGATGCCTGGTATCTGGTATTTGGGCAGTGGGGGAGGAATATATTGAATAGAGGGCGGTCAAAAAGGACCCCTGAAAACCCATGGCGTTTAATGTTTGAAACATATACAGCTAATAAAGGCGGTCAAATGCCTACTCAGCATCTAAACTAAGAATTAGCGTTGGGGTCTTGGTCTCATTTGCTATGTCTATAAGTTCAATTGCCCTTCTTATATTGTCTCCTGCCTTCCTACCCAAGACAAAGCCAACCTGATCTGAATGTATTAGTGTAGGAAGTAATAAACTCAGTCTATTTGACAAAAGTTTTGAGAATATCTTCAGGTCTGAGTTCAGAAGAGATATGGGGCAATAATTTGCACTTTTCATGCAGTCTTTGCCTTCTTTGGGGAGCAGGGTTATAAATGAGCTTAGAGTAGTTTTAGTAATGGATCCATCCTCCAGCTATTAGAAAGAGGTAGCAGGTACCGTATATACTCTAGTATAAGCCGAGTTTTTCAGCAACCAAAATGTGCTGAAAAAGTCTACCTCGGCTTATACTTGAGTCAGTGGGCAGTAGCTGAGATTGCAGTCACTTTTAATCATTCCTATACCAACAGTTCGCTTGGGGAGAGACTGCAATATCACACAGCTCCATCTGTTGGTTATATGAAAGATTAACAGTGACTGCAATATCACACAGCGCCATCTGTTGGTTATATGAAAGAATAACAGTGACTGCAATATCTCACAGCACCCTCTGTTGGTTATATGAAAGAATAACAGTGCACCCTCTGTTGGTTATATGAAAGATTAACAGTGACTGCAATATCACACAGCACCCTCTGTTGGTTATATGAAAGAATAACAGTGACTGCAATATCACACAGCGCCCTCTGTTGGTTATATGAAAGAATAACAGTGACTGCAATATCACACAGCGCCCTCTGTTGGTTATATGAAGGATTAACAGTGATGGCAATATCACACAGCACCCTCTGCACATGGTAGTGGGACAGTGGGACAATGCACACAGTAATCCGTTTGGCAATTCTCGGTCACCATCAACTTTGCAAAGAAGTCTGGTTGATTGTTGGGGGGGTTTGCTTTGGCAGAATGTGCGCTGCTGGGAGACAGGGCTGTAGTTGTGTCTAGGCTTATACTGAAGTTAATAAGTTTTCCCAGTTTTCGTAGGTAAAATTAGGTACCTCGGCTTATACTCGGGTCAGCTTATACTCAAGTATATACGGTACTTATTTAACTGACCTTTCAAAGTTTTATAATAGCTATATGGAAGGCCGTCTGGACCCAGGAAACAAAGTGAAAAGGCACATGAACAGGCTGCAATAGACATGGGATCCGTAAGCAAAAATAGTTGAAAATTCTAATTTTATTCAAAGATGTTGCATTAAAAACATGGTGCACACACAAATAGGTTGCAGGCAGGGTGAGAGCATGGCTTGACGCGTTTCGTGACTCAAAACTGGTCACTTCCTCAAGAAGCCGTCTGGACCCAGGGACATATTTGATTGCATTTGTTTGAATGTAGAGTCTAATTCCTCCGCAGTTAATGGGGCATTTAAATGTTCTCGTTCTTGTGAGTTTTCAGTTTAGGAAGATTCAATTTAGCTAGAAAATTGTGCAAAGGGGAGGGCAAAGGTAGAAAAAAGCATTTATTTTCGGAAAGTACACCTTCCCAAATATGAAAGCCTGGGGTCCTCTGAACAGTTTTATGTCCAATATGTAAAGGTTTACCTAAGCACGTGGCAAATAGGGGCCCCAAAATGAAGACCCACCAAATGGTCTTTCATTTCAGGTACTGCAAAATCAACACATTTACATAGATTTGGGGGGGGGGTCAAAGGTAGAAAAATAGCCTAAAAATATTGCAACTGGACGCATGTATCACACCCAATTTCTCACATACAATTGGAAAACACCCTAAATATTGATGCCAAGGGTCTATGGAACAGTTTAATGACCAATATGCATAAATAAACCAAAGCAGCTGGCAAATAAAAATAGTGCATATGAATTTTCTCAGCTGCTGATTCGCCTTCTGTGAACTAAGGTCTGTGATATTAGCTGCCACAAGACCATCCTAACAGCACAAAGACCCCATAAAACCCATATATTTTTGGAAAATACACATTCTTTTGAATCCAACAAAGATAAAGACATCTTTCTATACCAAACTACCAAACTGCAACATTTTTTTAAAAAGTAACAAACTGCAAAGCTATGCTAAAAAACACATAAGGAACAATAATGGAGGGATAACATTGCAATAAAAATCCAAAAATTGCTCAAACCAATGAAACAACAAAATATCTGACAGCATAATTAGAGGTCAAAATACCTAAACCAATAGTCATGCTGCCAAATAAACAGTTTTTAGGTGAAAAACAAAAGATAAGAGTAAAATGAATAATTAAAAAAAAAAAACCTGTTTGTGAGTTTTTGTGTATACATTTGTGTACACTTATAAAAGTTTACTGAGTGTGTAAGTATATATATATATATATATATATATATATATATATATATATATATATATATATATATATATATATATATATCTATATCTATATCTATATCTATATCTCTATATATCTATATCTATATATCTATATCTATATCTATATCTATATCTATATATATATATATATATATATATATATATATATATATATATATATATATATATATATTAAAAGAAAAGGACAAGTAAGTGTGTAAAAAAACATGCACTTACCATTTTTGTTGTTTGCATGAGGGTCGTTGGATGGGTCCTCAACGTCCTGGGGTCCAGCGTGCAGAGGATCGTGCAGCAGGAAGTGCGTGGGCGGTGCAGAAGAGGAGGAAGACGGGTGACAATTCGATTGTGCTTGCTACTCTGGAGGTCAGTCTTGACGATCGCATCGCAGGACCGATATGACAGCCGTCCAGCCTTACCTTACCCAGGGGGCTGTCATGCCTCCCGACTCTCTGCGGAGGTGGTAAAAGCCGCCAATGCAGAAAGAAGGTCTCAGCTGCAGTAGAACCTACAATGTACGTTCTTGGCAGTCTAAGCCCTGAGCCAGCACGTACGCCATATGTGCTTGCCAGTTAAAGGGTTAAAGTAATGCAGACCCACTATCTGTGTATAATAATAAATAATGATAACACAAAAAACTTTAGTGTACTACTACCAGGTACTAAAAATAGATATTAAAAATTAGAAGTAAAAATATTAATCATTTTGTGTTATATACCAGTTACTATGAAAAGCCCACATAAGGTTAAGAATACTTTCACTTTTCATGACAATTCTGACATGTCAATTTCCATATGTACTGATTTAACTTTAAATATTAAAGACAGTGTATTGTAATGCACAAAGTCACAACTTATTTATACAAATTTTGATGTTTTCCTTGGGGAAACATTATGCTGAGTTTAATAGTAGTCTAAACAAATGCAGTATCTTGAAATCAGGAATGCCTTGTGCAATAGTTATGAAACACTTAAAATAGATTTCTCTTTCATTGTGGCTCACCTCACTTTTTAACAATTGCAACCTTCTACCTTAGGGACAGAGAAATCAATATGCATGAGGAAAATGGGCTTGCGTTACTCACCTTGCACCTCTTAAGTGGCACCATCTGTAAATAAATATGTCAATATATAATGACTGTTGGTAATTAGACTAGAAACTGCCATTGCAAGGTTCTTATAACAGTAAATATTAAAACAAGTGTTAGAATTCAATGCATGCACATGAAACTATTGATAAGTAGTATTGCCTGTTTTAATTTCCAGTGCTACAATGCTTCATGTAAAATATTTTAGTAGTAAAATAGTTTACTATTTTACTGCTAAAATATTCATTTTTTTTCTTCAAAATACTAATGGCTTTTATTAAAATTGGTGTAGCTGCAGAAAATCTATTGAAGAAAAGTAAACTTTGCCTCAGTTGCAACAACTGCTATACCAATCTAAAATGTAGGTGAACAAACTCTAATGGGTTAATCACAGATTGCAGCATTCTATGCATTTCAATGCTGCCTGTGAGTACTATAGTTTGCCAGCCCTACTCTGCCTGTGTGTGCCATACTCTGCCTGCCATATGCTGTCTCTGTGTGAAATAATCTGCCTGCCCTATACTGCCTGGGTGTGCCATGTTCTGCCTTTCCTATTCTGCCTGTGTATGTCATACTCTTCCTGCTCTGCCTGTGGGAGGTGAACCTATTAGCATTTGGAAATACTTGTTAGGGGTCCCCAAGGTGCTTAGTCATGTGCTATGGGTTGCTTTGCTGTCCATTGGGGAGGAAGAGGCACATGGATTTAAGGGTATGTCTTAATATGACATGACCATGGTGCAGTGAGCACCAACCATTTGGTTTTTTAGTATGCTACCACCATTAATGTGGGTATTGTCTTAACATTTTTTTTGTGATAGCATGGTTGTGGTTTAAAAAGGGGGAGTGGTCAGCACTGGCTGGCATTATGAGCCCTCCACCATGTATGCCTGAAAAATTCAGGCCCTCCGTACCACAGACTTTGGACAGCACTGTCCTACATAATGGTCTATTACAATCACTTAACTACAGATGCAGCCACTTTGGTTTGTCTGTTTGACACAGAATAACTAAACACAGATATCCCATTTATCTCATTTAACACAGAAAACTGTGTCACAACAACCCATCTAATTAAAGCATTCACCATTGTGAACAATGGAGCTTTGGTATGCTAATGAAAAGGTTAAATGCATTAAATGAGTTAAGATGACTTAAGATAACACAGTTTCTTCAATTACCCCTGAGTCATGACGCATTTAACTCACAAATCCAAGTGGCTTCATCTGTATAGTGTCCTAAAAATATATAGCAGTTTTGACATAATTTTTTACATAGTTTTAGAGCGTTAACTGACCATGTTCTAAGGCCCATGATCTGTTACAATCTCTGAACTAAAGTGTCCTAAAAATATATAGCAGTTTTGACATGATTTCATAAAAAGTATGTCAAAACTGCTATATATATTTTTAGGACACTTTAGCCCTGCATGACTTTATCTGGGGAGACCACAATTCCAAATGGGAGGTCCTCTCTAACGTAAAGACAACATTTGCAATCCTAGAACAAATGGTCATCTCGAACCAATGTAGCAAGAATGTATACAGCTACAGTATACCAATAAGGGGCAGATTTATTAAGAATTTGTAAGGACCATCTGGGATTTGAACACTCAGGACTGGGGTTCCTGGACTTTAAGTGCACAGGGAGCCAAGTGAGCCACTGGAGGCTCTTGGGGCTGGTCCTGATCCTGTTATAGTGATCCTGTATCTTGTTACGTTTCCAGTTTGTCTCCTCCCTGGTCTCCTCCCTTCTTGTTACCCTCATGTGTTTTGTGTTCTCTAATCAATTGCCTTGCTCAGGGCTGAGTCATTGAATGTGTTTGGTTTTGTATCTGGATGTAATTTGTTTTTGTTCCTGAATCTGTTCCTGGATATTCCAAGTTTCTGAATCTTGTTCCTGAATCTTGTTCCTGTGTTTTTGTTCCAGCTTTTCATTGCCTGCCTGGTAAAGACTTTATTTTTGACCTGTTCCTGTTTTGCTCCAGTTCCATTAAATCCTGTATATTTCACCATGCCTGCTTCAAGTATTTGTGTCTTTTTCCCTGGGCTTCCACCACACGCACTACCAAGTGTGAATTTAACTCCCGTTGCAGCGGTTTCCCGCTGTCAACGTTACAGGATTGTGTTTTCCTCAAAAATGTGAGTTTCCAATGTTATTTTTTTGGTCAAAATCTATTTTTCTGGGTTAAATAAAACTTCACATTTTTGAGATTTATTATACTGTGACCCTGGTAATAGCACGAAACCGAATATACACCTTCTAAAACTTGTTGAGGACATGTAGGAGTCAATGGGAGAGATCCCTTGAACAATTAGAAGATGTTAATGGCCTTTATGATCATGTTTTTGTCTGAAAACTCGATCAATTCAAGCAGTTTGATGGGTTTTTTTCACCAAAAACTTGATCAATTTGAGTTTTCTTAAATAAGAAACCTTCGAGTTGTGAGTTCATTCGAATTCATTAGAGGTATAAAAATAACCCCCCTCAACGTGGTCTAACAAACCAACATTACTTCTGAAGGATACAACCCCAACCCCTTATCACTGTGTAGGGATGTGTAGAATAGCCACCCCTAGTATTTTGTGCAGGCAGTCCCTCCATGTTATGGACACCTAAATGGGTCCTAAAATACAGTTGGGAGGGGTACTGTTGACTCTTGCTGTTGCCCTTAGTGACCAGCAGAGGGCTGGGCTAGATTATAAAAGGCTCTGAAGGCAGACTTCAGTGTCCGTCTTGTGCTGGCTCTAGCCTGTGCAGGAGGCAGAGCTCGAGTTGGAACCTAGACAGGTCAGGTCTAGTAAGAATAGGTTACTCACACTTATAGATCACTCTAGGAGTGATAGTCAGTCAGTTTATGTAGCTGAGCAGTTTGAGGCTCCTACGAGGATTGTAGTGGGATTAAGATCCCAGGGTTCTCATTGCCCAGAAGTAGGGACTAAGTGTACAGACCTAGGGTAGATAGATTCCCCTCAGGTTCCACTTAGGGAAAAGGCTGAAAGCTGGGTGTACCTCCTCAAAGCTGCATGTATTGTTCCTATCTCTGAGGAGAATCATACTGACCAAAGGTGTTGTGAGTACTGCCTATTCAATGTACTATATGAACCTGCATTGCTCTGATTTATGTACACTCCACTGAGGATTGTATACTGTGCTCAATAAATCTGTTATTTGGTTAAGTTATAAGAACCACTGGCGCCCAATTCTTTGCACCTTGATTACTATTACAGTTGCACTACACCCTGCTTCCACCTCGATGCGATGGCTCACTCCCTAAGGTTTAAGGTCTCATCCGGAGCAAATGTAATAGGAGTGAAGCCCATAGTAGAGTTAGGTGCAACTCAATTTACTATAGCGCTACAACTGGTAAACAATAACTGTATTAAATCCTTTATGACTAAGTACAAACAATATTTATTTATAAACATAAACATATTTATAAACATCCACAATTCAGGCACCTTGTAACTCCTTATCTGAAGCAAAAATCTTGGATTACAAAAAGTTGGACAAAGGAACAACTTCACAAAAGGGTACTTAAAGGAAAACTATACCCCCCAAACAATGTAGGTCTCTATAAAAAGATATTGCATAAAACAGCTCATATGTAAAATCCTGCTTCATGTAAATAAACCATTTTCATAATAATATACTTTTCTAGTAGTATGTGCCATTGGGTAATCATAAATAGAAAATTGCCATTTTAAAAAATAAGGTCCGCCCCCTGAGATCGTAGGATTCACTGTATACACAAACAAACCATTCATGTTAGGTCACATGAGCCAATTAACAGACAGAGTTGTGTCTTTTGCTTCCACACTTCTTCCTGTTACAGTTAGAGTTGAAGTATTTCTGGTCAGGTGATCTCTGAGGCAGCACAGAGACCATCACGAAATGGTGGCTCAAGGCAAGAGATGAAAAAGGGCAATATTTACTTAAATATATATTCCAGTTTGGTAAGATTCTTTAATATGCCACTTAATATGATATGAACTATCTGTTGCTTAAGTGTTCATTTTGGGGGTATAGTTTTCCTTTAATCATTTCAGGTCCACTTAGCCCTGTGACTGTGACTCAGTCCTAAAAATATACTATAGAAGAGGTACAAAACACGAAACTGCAGAAAATGCATCCAGCCCTCTCCTTGAAATTCTGGAAATGCAAAGAACTCTATTGCACATGCCCAATGGTCACCCCTTTTTTG
This sequence comes from Xenopus laevis, assembly GCF_017654675.1. NCBI lineage: Eukaryota > Metazoa > Chordata > Amphibia > Anura > Pipidae > Xenopus > Xenopus laevis. The sequence goes on along the minus strand of NC_054381.1, from coordinate 86,994,590 downwards.
GAACAAAATGTCTCAGTTGATTCAAGTCAACTAAATTTAACTGACAGTACAGAAAAGTGTCTACCATATACTGTCATTTGCAAGAACTCTCATACCCAGGAAGTGGAAAACTCCATAAATCCCCAGCAAACAAGACATAGCCTGACCGACTCCAACTTGACTCAACTCATGATCAAATGCTATTCAGGGCACATCTGGGTGATACCTAAAACTGGCAGTAGAATCTGACCCATGACACCTTTATCTCCCCTTACCCCTGCCTCTAATCAATGCTTACACTTATTTCTTGATCCTGCTATGAGACCTGGGACAAACACTTGATTTGTGCTAAACACCTTATTGCTAAACACCTTATTGTGCTAAGCACACATTCAACCTGCATAATTTTTACCTTTCTATTGCCTCCAAAGAGTGAAACTTCCTTTTGTATTTAGCTGTAGCTCTAAGGGAATATGCGCACAGTGGTTTTCTCATTTCCTTTACCCAACACACATTCAAAGGCCATCAAAGAGCTGTCAAACATTTGGCATGTGCTTTACATTGGCACCTTAGAACAATTTATTCAGCCATGAAGACAGATACCAATAGGATACATTTTTTTGACTTTTATAAAAGGTCAATCTCAATCCATCAATTTCAGACTAAAAAAATTGTCATATACTGTATGTCTGTTTACATAAATAGTAAATCTGTGATTATATACTATAATTCTATAAAATCTTTCAGAAATGCAGTCATTAATGTTTTCTGAAAATACCAGTCATTAATGTTTACTAAAACTAGTTAGCCATGAATATTCTTTCGGGTACTGAGGCAATATACACAGATTTTAAATGACTTTAATACAGTGAAAACAAGATAGCTAATGTCTCACCTGTAAGAAAGACATATTTTGATATGAGTTATTGCAAAACTCTGCTGCGGATTGTTTTATGAAAATAAATATTTTGAGTGAATTTTGAAATGGACTGTTGTATAGTACCATATACAAAACTAATATTATACTTGTATAAAATGATTAATTTACATTATATAGCATTTCATTTTAATGAAAAATATTATGGCATGACATATTTAAAAAATATGTATTTTACATTACATTTTAATCGTTTTTGTAAGGAATAAATGCATTTTATTTTCTGAACAGTACAGAGATGTGTTTGAAATTACCATGGTTACATATATATTTCCTAGTGTTGAACATCAGCGAAACTTCAGGGAAACTTAAGGGAAAATGTAGGTTGCTGCAGCAGCAAGTATAGCTGTGTTATTTTGCCACCTTAGGAAAAGCTGGATAAATGGGTACCTATAGGGAATGGAGGAGAGCAGGGTGGGTGTACCATTCCATACACCATTAATGGTTTTGCAGCTTCTGAGTTAGAGGTAGCTATCTGGTTAAGCTGCAGGTGAGCTGCAGATAAAAGAGGTGTGGGATTACACCTCAGGGTCAGTGAAAACCTCCATGTGCTGGAGAGGGTGTGAGGTCCCTGGAGACCTCCTTGTTTGAGTAGAGTGTGAGTAGCCGGGAAGGAGATTGTGTGTTTCCGAGCTGAGATGAAGTTTTGTGAAAGCAACATTGGAGTGGAACGTTAAACTCCTCCTAAGAGACTGTATGCTTAAAAGACAGAAGACTCTGGACTTAGTACTTGCAAAGCTATAAGTGCTGAATATATGTTTGCTTCTGTGTACTCTAATGTGGGTGTTGAATTTGGACTGCTAATCCTGTGTTGAAGCTGTTTGTTGTGTTCATGATAAAAGCCAGCCAAGCAGCACTGAACTCCTAAAGGTGTGCTTAAACTGTGTCGTGGCTATGGTCCCTGCTAACCTGAATGTCACAAGTGTTGTGAAGTAAAAAAAAAAATACATGTTTAAAATTAAAAATGTAATTGCAATAATTGTATAATTATTTAAATCTTAAATAAGATTCTGTGAAATAAGATTTGGGGCTCAACACATTGGATAAGGGTAATTTATTTGATAAACACTCTTCCATTTTTTTTTGTATCTGCATAAAAATGTATTCCATGAAGGTCATTCTATACAATATAGAATTGTGGGCAAGATCCAGAGTTTCTTTTTTTTTAAAACAGAGTTTGTGCATTTTAACTTTAGTACAGTTGGAACACAATAGAGGAAGGAGAGCAGGAGCAGTCATGTAATAAGCTTGTCTGCAAATTAAACTCACAAGTCATACAGCGTGAAGTTATACATAAGATTCCCACAATGAACTGAACATAAAAAGTTAATCGATACATAACCCATATATAGGTTTGATGGCCTGGTCACTTTGTGTACTCAAATTTTTAAAATTTCCCTGGGCAGCACCAAGCTTCCATAGGTTAGTTTAACCAGTGGGAGAGCTTTGTTGACCAATGCCACCCAGGCTGGCATCGTAGGTGGCTGAGTCTCCAAACACTTAGTCATCAACAGTTTTTTAGCACAGAATAGAAGCAAGCATGTTAAAAATCTATTTTTGATTAAGGGCTTATATTTCATCCACTAACCCCAGCAAGCAAACCTCTGGGGAGCAAGAGCCTGGAAAAGTCAGTCCATTAACCATATTTTCCACTAATCCTTTCCAATATGTAGTGAGATTTGAGCAAGATCAGGTAATATGATAGAAGGAGGTACCTCCCTTCCCACATTAAGGACATATAATGCCTAGATTGTGCCTCATATTTTCCAGTTTGCAGGGGATGATATATTTGATGGAGAAATTTGCCTGACAATTTAGGAGGGCTTTCTCAAAAAGAGAGGCAAATTTTTGTGTCATGGACAGCACCATCACAAATTTCTTTTCTTTAAAATGCCTTTATTGAAACATGGGCTCTGACCCAAACAATCGGCAATGTTTCAGACCGCCATCTGTCTTTTATCAAGGCTTGATAAAAGACAGATGGCGGTCTGAAACTTTATAGATTGTTTGAGTATTTTAAAGAAAAGAAATTTGTGATGGTGCTGTCCATGATACAAAAATTTGCTGTAATAAGCTGAAGGTGGAAACTGCTGGACGTACACCAGACTGAAGCAATTAAGAGGGTACAAGTGCTGACTAAAGAACTTATCAAAGGGAGAGGCAGAAAATTTGACTAATACTTTGAACAATCTTGAAGTCATATTATTATGCTGGATATCCTGGTGTGCCATTTCAAAAGATGAGGTAGTATAGCGGACCATGAACATTGAGAATTGAGACCTAAATGCATGCCAGAATTACAGGTATCAGAAAAATTCTGATTTGGGTAATGAAATGTCTCTTGTCTTGTAAGTCTCGAAGGTGAGGGTGATTACTGTCCATTTAGAGAGAAAGAAATGGTGAGAGTAGTAGTGGAGTGCACACTAACATAACATGCTGCTCTCCATGTCCTGTTAACATGCTGCTCTCCATGTCCTGTTAACATGCTGCTCTCCATGCCCTGTAAGAAGTACAGGTAGATGTGATGGACATACGTAAGTCTCAGGTATGGCAGTTTTCAAATGGCATCCTATGAGCCACCAAGACATCCTCGTCTTTGATGTCAGGTGATGTGTGTGTGTATATCCACATATGACTCTAGGGAATCCAAAAACAGTCAGCTAGAACTGACACCTATTATAGATATACATAAAAACAATACTGTATATACAAAAATGTACTGAATTTATATCTGGAAACAGTGAACAGTATCTCACGGTCTCTCTCTCTCACTACCCCTATATCAACATATCAATGTTTTTCTCAGTAAATATATTTCTAATGGGGTTATGGACATGAGTAATCCACACATACAAAGACATCAAAACAAATTTAGTGTAAGTTTCATGTCAAAAGCCAATTAGAAATATATTTACTTAGAAAACCATTGATGTGTTTAATGCTTATTTTTCCTGCTGTGTGGTGGCCATTGCTAGCCACAATTCACCAGAAATCTCATCCGCAGGGACATTGCTAATTTACTAACAAGCAAAGATGACAATTGCCTAGCGACAGAGACCATCGCTAGCTCAGTTTAGCGCAGTTTCAAAGTCATAAAAGTTGGAAAAAAATGCTGGCGTCTTTTCATTTTTTAAAGCTGGGTTTGCCTTCAAAAGGCCTAACTATTAAAGATTTTATCTGTTTATCTATATCTCTTTCTCTATTGTGAGGATAAGTTGGAAGCATCAAGTGTGTGTATGAGATTGAGTTCAATTAAATGTTAAGTTGAATTTGAATTGTTTGATGTTAATAGAATGACAAGGTACAGACCTAGGTGCAGCTTGGAATTACGAAACAACTTGTTTGTTTGCAGTGCACCCTTCTCTATTGCTTATCATGTCTCCCCATTTCAAAATTCCAGATATTTTAGAATATATGTGTAGATATAATGAAATTAGAAATAGTATATCAATTCTGAAAATTAAATGCTCATAATATTAATGCTGTCATGACATAAATAAGGTTAAAAAAATCACTAAATCACTTTACTTTTCGAATACCTTCCCATAATAATCCCCCAAAATGATTTGTAATGGAGAAAGAACATGTTAGAGTTGAATTTGTAACAGACATTTTTCAGGCTATTTTTTAGTTCTCCCTTCCCTACAATCAGAACCTCCCCCATTAACTAAACAATAACTCATCATCATTAACCTTAGTGAACTCAGCTAACAGCAGGCGAATTTCCATGTTTTCCGCAATGAATAAATTTGTGAATTTGCTGCGACGATCAATGGACGCCTAATGACTTTCATGGGGGCCGATGTAATTGTCGACTTCTTCAAAATTCACGTTTCGCTAACCTTTTCGTCAGTTTCCCAAATTTCGCTGGAAATTCGCGAATTTTGTGTCGAAATGGGACAAATTTGTCCATCACTACAGGCACATAATACCTCTCTAAAGCAGTAGTAAAAAGGCATTTGGAGGCACACCAAAGGCTACTTTCAGCCTCTGTGACTAAATTCAACAGATTGTAGATCAACTGGATAATGTCCTGGATTTTTACAACAAATATGCCATTGCTTAAATATAATAACTTTTGTCAACCAAGGAAGTATTTGGTAACCCCATTTGTCAGTGGAAGAAAGATAAAAGGGGTTATGTAATAAAAGGCACAAAGTTCCCAGGAGCAGTAACCCACAGCAATCGGCTGGTAGAATTTGCTGGTAATCTGTTTACAAACAAATATTATTAGATATTATTATTGGTTGCTATGGGTTACTACTAGTGGAAAAACTTGGGGCAGATTTATCAAGGGTCCAATAGTAAATTCTAATTTTTGAGTTTCAAAATTCACATATTTGAATTTGAATCCCCCTATTCCACCACGACCATTGAAACAGTCCTAATTCAAATATTTGCAACCTAAAACCTACTGAGTTCATGTACAAGTCAATAACAGAGGTCTGTTGAGCCTTTGGAGATGTTAATAGCCTTCCTGACATTCAATTTTTTTTTTGTGGGAAAAACTTGCTTTGTACGAATCAAATACAAATCAAATATGATTCAATTTTCAGGTCAGAACCATTCGATCAAATATTAGACATTTAAATGTTTTCTTAAATAATCTTCCAGTCAAGAGTATATTCGGTTCAAAATAAAATTCACATGAATTCAAATTTCAACCTTGATAAATGGGCCTCATGGTGTCTTTTATTACTTGTGGAGGTGAGTTTTAATTTGCAACAATGTGCATCAAGAGTAATAAAACGTATGAAAAAGTTATTTTTGCATTTCAAGAGTCTCCCACCTTTATGAAGGCCTTAAAAATGTGCCATGCACAATTGAAATTCACAATAACTAATAATCCTCAGTTCATAAGCCTTATGAAAATGAAATTGAAAATGAGAGAGAGTCAGTAACCACATTGTTTACCCCTTGACCATGCCTGGTACTGAACCAGATTTTTATCTCTGGCAACCAAGTACCATTTCCCTTGGTAACAAGCCTACTGGCAGACATGATGATAGTTTGTTGCTTAAAATACTACACAGTTGTTACACTTTTATAATGTAGGCTACTTGCAGGAAGCCTCAACATCTCTGTCCAGCCTGTTTTAATCCATGGAGTGTAAGTCCATGCATCAGCATTAGGGACCCATGGAACTACAGCCACCCTAGATGTGGAGGAAATTCCAGGGTTCCCTTGGAATGTTGCGTCAAGTGATTCAGATGCTTATGCTGTCATTAATGCTATCCTGAAAGTGATGCCATTCTTAAAACACCTAAATGGGAAAATGTGTGGCGCAACTTACATGTTCTATGTTGTTCATATTGGTGCATTGTGCACATTACTTCAACACAACTTTCACGTCTTGGACAATACTTCTGCAGCAGTTGCAGTCCAGTTCTGCTGGACAGTAGTGCCACTGGCTTAATTCTGTTGGTTGTAGAGAGAAAGAGTCAAAGCTAGCCTCAGAAACATGTGCCTTTTGTCAAACTCTTAAGACACTTTGGGAAAAATGCAGTTAACTACTTGGTAGGTTGGTAGGAAAGGCAAGCAACCCAGAATTGGCAAAATAAATCATAGTTTTTTGCATTAATGTGCAAATATTCTGAACCATTTTGTGTGCATCCCCCAATGCACACATCCCCCAATATACACACTTTATTGCTAAATGTGTGACCCACTTTGCTATATAAAATACTTGCCTGTTGCTTTATGTTATTACTTTTTATTTGCAGTAATATTGGCTTATTTATTAACCCTTTCCTCCATCTGTAGCATCCCAAAATACTATTATAGTTTCTGAAGTGGTATTTAAAACATTTAACAGTTCTTTAATAGTAATGTAACTAAATACCCAATAATACATTTCAGCAGAGACAGCACACATATCAATGAGCAATATAACAAAGTGATTTACTGGATGTTTGGCGGTGGTGCCCTTTATCTAGTGCATGAACTTGAGGAAGTGGCAACCCAAACACTTTGCAGAGTACGCAGAGTATACTGCTCACCGTTGTACATAGATTCTGATATATCAGTATATGTGGGTCCTTCTGCTGAATTATATGTTATGATTTGATCATGCACCCACTGTCATCAGTGATCCGGTAGGAGTGCTAATACTGAGAAAAAAAAAAAAAAAAATATATATATATATATATATATATATACACACCATAAGTACAAGCTGCACACCTCTAGTGTAGATAAAGAGACCTGGGTGCTCAAGTAAATTTTGTAAATATAGTCTCAAGTACTGACACTCACAGGATTTGCACAGGAAAGGAGAAAAAAGGTTATCTGATGAATAAAGATGATGGTTTATTAAGCCGACGTTTCGGTTCCACACAGGAACCTTTCTCAAGACAAACAGTGTGTGAGGGGAAAGGAACAGTTTAAATTCAAAAAAAGGCGCCAAAGCGGTTGCCTGTCGACCAATGTTACCACCCCCACCAAAGGCTGTCAGACATTCCCTATGTGTGACAGCCCTGTACACCAAGTAGAAGTCAGTAAAGCCTAGAAGCCATCCATATTGGGCTTGTCTGGATGAAAAAATGAAAATAATAATGTATAATGGTCGTTACACCGGGCATCCTGCTCTTGGATAAATTTGTTAGGCACACTCAAGCATATTGCATTCAATCAACGGCCAACCTCACTGTGGATCCTGTGAAGAAGGGGGGGTGTACGTATTAGTCGTCCTAAGCTTGTGCTATTGGTGTATGGTAGAGGTGGACAAATACATACTTTAGCCTTAGCATGATTATTGATTTTGTTCCCATACCCCTTGGGTTGGTGACTGTGAACGCCTACAAACTGAACTGAAATGGATCCAGCGACTAGACACTCTTTACCCTCAAGGCTTGAATGAACTAATTTCCTATTCCCCCTTTTTTTGAAATTTACACTTTTTTAGTAAGTTACATTGTTTGTTCTTACCTGAAGTTATGATATTATGTTGGTTTTTTGCAGGGCTCTAAAAACATATGTAGTAACATGGTGACGAAACCAGGACCCATTATCTTTTTCCTTTTTTCCTCTCTTCTCTTTCTATCTTTTCTCTGCAACTCTGTGCACCACTGTCCTGTAACAGACTTGGACCCTTGGCATCAACTCGCTTGATTATTTGGCCTGATCTGATGAACATCCACACCTTTTTTTTCCCTTTGGTTCATATTAGACCGATGTCCAGTAACATATTCAACTCCAAAAGAAGTTACACTATAGTACTTACTATAACTTTGATTAAATATCTGAAGACCACACACACTTTTTGGACAGGCTGAGTGTCTATGTACCCCTTATTCCATTTGAGGTGGTATACCAGGCCTACGATCCAGTGTTTTGGTTGATCTCAATTACCTGTAATGTTTATCTCTGATATAAGTATATTCAATAACACCTAAATAATGAATATTCTTGAAGCAATAATGCATTATGTATCCAAGGGAACACATACATGGACGGGCCCAGTGTTGGCATACCCCTAACTTTGTATTGGTGGTTAACTAGGCCTAGTATCCAGTGTGCCACCTTATGTATCCTCAAACCCCTTACACTTTGAAGCTAGTTTTATCTACTGGACAATACTGTTATCAGTGGGTTCATAGTTTCCGGATTCTAGTGGCCTTCTTATCACTTTAAACCAGCTCTGTTGCTCTCTGAGTTCTCTGCTCTTCTCTACAGCTCCTCATACCTTCAGATCTTGTATTTTTTTTATTTACTTTATTCTTGCTTAATTTTATATCCATATCATTTCTCATTTCTTTTCACTCGAGTCTGCATTGGGTAACTTATATATGATCAAACATCCCGATGATGATCATTAATCTATATTCTGTTATACAAACATGTACTGTATCTCCCGTAATTTCGCTAACATATGATAAAATTCTCTGGTACGAGTTGCTGAGGCACCAACCCCTAACAACCCCTGCATATGCCACCTTTGTGTTCTGGCCCAAACTGCAGCACACAGAACTTAATTCCTTATGCTCTCTCAGAGGTGTCGCACCCCACTTACGAATTTCAGGTATTCATATATATTATCAGTGACTGCCTTCCTAGAATTTACTTATACTCCCAGTTGGGTTCTTGTCTTTTGTGATCTGTAAGCTACGATTTTCCGTGACTAAATGCTAATGCATGGACCCCGATGCCATACCTCACTTCCCACGCCTAATATATTCTTACTAGCCTGAATATCCTAGTGACCCGATTACTATGATATGTTAGCGATATATACAGTATTGCTCTGGATAGAGTTTTATAACCATTTGACTATGATACTAGCTCTATGGTAATAGTTCCGGATACATTGTTACAAAAGCAGCATCACTCTGTCTCAATCATTTTCACCGGCGACTTTTCATGGCAGTTTCATGAATTTATTCACTGGTTGCGAAACGCAGACATTTGCTGTCACTTATGCTAACAAGAAATTATTTATCACTAAGCTAAAGGTTTATAACCTTTCATAGCATTGTTCTTAGCCAGTATTTCATTTCATCGCAGAGTCAAGGTGACAAATAGGGATAGATTCACACTAGGGCGAAGTGACTAACACTAGCGAAAATTTGCCAGCGTGACGTCATTTTGTAACTACGCCAATTCCCTAATGTGCGCAGGCATCACTTCGCTAGCGATGGGGATAGACGTTAGAGTTGCTTCACACTCTAATGCCAGTTAAATTTTAGCTCTAGCGAACAGACGTAACTCAGCAAATTCAGTAAGATGCAGATTTAACTGAACGTTACCTCTTGCGCTAGACTCGCCTTCATCACCTCAGACCAGGCGAAGTATAATGGAGTGCATAGGACTTCCATAATTTTTGGTTGAAAAATTTTCTACGTCCCAAAAAACGCTGGCGTCTTTTCCTTTTTTCAGGGTGATAGCCTGCAAAAGACTGTAACCATTTTTTGGGGGTTCCCAGCTTCCCCCCTACATTTCCGAACATATGGCACATAAACTATACACTGGGCTCATGTGTAGGGCATTATAACTCTATTTTATTTTATTAAGGTTCCCTGGCCTTGTGTAATGTAATGTATTTGCTGGAACATATAAGTCAACTTTCACTTCCCGCCATATGCAAAGTAGCCAACGCTAGCGAGACTTTGCTTTGCTTGGCGAGGTAATGCTAGCGCAACTTGGCCAGCATTTTGCGCCCTGGACGCAACTTTGCATTTTAGGGAATTAGCGTTGTCCTGGCAAATTTACACCTGGTGAAGTGTTTTGAAGTGTGCAAAGCGGTCACTAGTGAATTTGTGCCTCTTAGGGAATTTGCCCCATAGCCTCCATCACAGTGTTCCTCTGCCCAAATAATACAGTACAGAAAGTGTCATCATTTACTAGAATATTATCAAGAGCTAAAGCATGATGGGGTTTTAGTTCAGCAACCATCCAGATTAAAATTTTATAGCAATAATGAAAGATGTAAACATTTCCTGAGTCATCCAGGGTCAAAGATCCAATTCATTATAACCAACCAGTGAGAATATCCATTTACTGAGTGTACCTCATTTTATCAGAATCTGTGCCAGCATTTGCAGAGGTATGAGAAGCCCTGGTTGTAAGCATGCGCTTGCTGACATTCTCGTTCAATTTAAGAAAAAAATCTTTTTTTTGTTAATGACTGACATTTTGCCATTTTCTAAAGAAATACCTTTGAATGTCATATTTTTTACAGCATTTTCTTATTCTGCATAGTATTCCCCAGAATTATTATGAGCCATAGATTGGAATACATGGAATTTTAAAGAAATAAAACGGTTGGCCTCCTCGAGTGTTACTGTTCTGTCCTTCAATTTGAGTGAAAGATGTTCAAGTTCTATTAAGGCATCTAAGTCCTATGTTCAAGACAAAGTTAGTTTCTCTTAATTTCTTTTTAAGCACCATGTATTGTGCTTTTTCATTTCCAGAGCGTTTTGCATCCTGTGCTGCTTGATTAAAATGCTGGTAAAGTGCTTCATAATTGTTCCATACTGCCCTCAGAGAACGTGCACTTGAGGAAAATCCACAGTGTGCCTAAGATACGCCCTACTGCATTCAATTTAATTCTTAATTGGTGTGCAATATTTTCAATTTCTGTCTTGTTTTTTGGAGATGTATTGTAAACTGCATACAGCTTGTCAAAAAAATTTTTTCATATGACATATGGATGTCATTTGTGTAGCGACATCATGTACAGCTAGTTCCAACCTATGGTTACTACAGTGCCACACAGTTATATCTGGAAATTTGTTAGTGAGGAGCTTTGCTACACCTGCATGCTTACCAAGCATATTAGAGGCGCCATCACAGGCAAATGATAACCAGTTCCTTATCAAAAAGTTTTCTGTAAAACCATGCTTGTAAAGAATGCCAAGTAAAGTTTCCAGTATGGAAACTGCTGTAGTGTTCTCTAACTGAATAATATCAAAAAACATATTAGTAGTTTCTATAGAAGTAGGGACTTTGAAATGTATACATATTACTAATGCTGTATGTTTGGATATTGTGGTTGATTCATTAATCGTGAATCCTATTTTCTTATACTATTTTCCCTACTTTGCAGATCTGTTAGTGGACGATTCTTTGCAATCTGATATACTCTGCATGTTGTCTCGTAAAGATGAGTATGTGCATTTGCATTTAGATTTTGAAAAGTGTCAGTTTTGGACAAAGAAACTATTTCACAAGCTTTGATATGTGCATTTGATAATCTATGACAAGACATTTTTTTTCTAATAGACTGCTTTTTTTTTCCTTAGTTGATCCATATTCTTGAACACAGCCTTCTACCCATTCAGAAGCAAGTTTAAGACCTTGTGTTTTAGAGGGACCTAATCCACCAACAGATCTGCAAGTTAAACGGCCTAGGCCATTTTTACCAACACCAGCCATTTATAGGTTTTTAGTTTTTCATCCCATTGTTCCCAAGTAGGAAGGTAAATTTTCTAAGTGTAAATTTTCACCATCTTTGTCATTAGGTGTTGGCAGGACAATGCTAGCTTCAGATTCTGCATCATCGATCAATATTATAGATTCTGAGGTCACTTGTGAATTTAGTTTTTGTTTTTTGGCAATCCACTTATCCACCATTGCTGTGAAAGAGTGGAAAATCACCATAAGTATCTTATATGGATTTGAGATGGGATGGCTAATCTACAAAAATGAATGTCAAAATGATAACTTTGTGGGTGATCAGTGTGATGAACTGTAGCAGAGAGCGCAGGGAAGGAGGCTTCTTCACAGGCAGCCGCAAGATTGAAGATGTTGAAAAAAAAGAGATGACACTGTAGGGAAAGAAAGAAAAAGTTAAACAATAAAAAACTTATCAACCACAAAATATTTCTTCCCAGGCATGAGACAGGATCCATTGAGGTTTAAAGCTGCCCATGTGTCAGGGAGCCGGGAGCTCCCTCCAGGGAGGTAGTCGGGATCAAGGAGGAAGCCTTCTTGAGGGTGCAAGGTCGCGGTGTCCAAGGGGTTAATCCAAAGAGTAGTCAGAAGCCAGGCAAGAGTTCAGGGGCAGGCAGATAACAGCAAAGTCCAAAGTCCAGGCAGGGGTCAAGGATAATAATCAGGAACAGGATTAGGAATATCAGCACACAGGGAACCCAGGAAATACTTAGGGCAAGGTTTCCTATTCTTGGACGCCATTCTGGCGTCTAGATGGTGTTTTTATTTTGAATTTGGCGCCATTGACGTCATTGACGTCCTTGCGCCGACGTCGGCGCACTGACGTCATCGCGCCGGCGCCGCTTACCCACGTGGCGGCCATGGGCGCCGCCATTTTGGGAGCGACGCCGGCAGGAGAGGACGCGCCGCCCGGAGCTCCTGGACCTGCTCCGGGCGGCGATCGCGACAGTACCCCCCCTCACGGGGGGCCTCCGGACCACCAGGACTTGGCTTCTGGGGAAATTTGGAGTGGAACTCCCTCACCAGACGAGGAGCATGGACATCAGAGAGTCCCTCCCAGGAACATTCTTCAGGGCCAAAGCCTTTCCACTTGATGAGGTACTGAAGAGAACCCCTGGAGATTCTGGAGTCAAGGATCTTCTCCACTTCATATTCTTGTTGACCATCCACAGAGATAGTAGGAGGAGGAGGCTGGACAACAGAAAAGCGGTTGGAGGTAGCGGGTTTCACCAAGGAGACATGAAACACGTTGGGAATTCGCATCTCAGGGGGAAGCTGAAGTCTGACAGCCACAGGATTGATCACCTCCAGGATGGAAAAAGGACCTACGAACCTCGGACCCAACTTAGGAGATGGTACCTTCAACCGAATGTTCCTGGAAGACAACCAGACTTTATCACCGACCTTGTAGGGAGGAGAGGGTCTACGTCTACGATCTGCAACCGTCTTATGAACCAGAGCACTCTTCTCCAGGTTGGACTTGGTTGCAGCCCAAATAGCAGACATGTGGGCTCCATGGTCATCAGCGGCCGGAACATCGGACAACACAAAGTCTTGTGGGAAGGCTTGAGGATGTTGACCATACACCGACATAAATGGGGACCTTCCAGTGGAAGTGTGGCAGGCATTGTTATGAGCAAATTCCGCCCACGGGAGGAGATCAGACCAATCATCTTGACAAAGGGAAACGTGGTTTCTCAAGAACTGTTCCAAGGCTTGGTTCACTCGCTCAGCCGCTCCATTCGTCTGGGGATGATAAGCTGAGGAGAACTGAAGATTAATACCCAGATCTTTGCACAGGGAACGCCAGAACTTTGCAGTGAATTGGGACCCTCTGTCAGAAACGATCTCGGCCGGGAAGCCATGCAGGCGAAAAATGAACTGGATGAACAACTGTGACAACTCCACTGCAGATGGAAACTTCCGTAGAGGGACGAAGTGGGCCATCTTGCTGAAGCAGTCAATGACAACCCAGATCACGGTATTCCCACTGGAGGGAGGAAGTTCAACAATGAAGTCCATTGCCAAATGCGTCCAAGGACGAGAGGGAACAGGCAACGGCTGTAGTAACCCGCTAGGGCGAGAATGGCTAGACTTGGAAGTGGCACAAACGGTACAAGCAGCAACAAAGTCTTTGACATCTTTACAAATAGTCGGCCACCAGACTAGACGTCGTAAAAGTTCAAGAGTCCTAGCAGGACCAGGATGTCCCGCCTGCTTGGAACTATGAGTCTGTTGCAGGATAGGCAGACGAAGTTCAGGAGGAACGAATGCCATTCCAATGGGAGTATCAGGAGGGGCAGAAAATTGACTAGCCAGGATTTGATCAGCAAATTGAGGGTACAAAGAGGCGATGATCTTGACAGGAGGAATAATAGGCTCTTGTCTTTCAGGAGTACGATCCACCGGAGTGAAACTTCGAGATAGAGCATCGGCCTTCCGATTCTTGGAGCCAGGGCGAAAAGTCAAGACAAAGTTAAATCGAGAGAAGAAGAGAGACCACCTTGCTTGTCTGGGATTCAGCCTCTTGAGAGATTGGATAAACTCAAGATTTTTATGATCCGTGTAGATTGTGACTGGGATCAAGGAACCTTCAAGGAGGTGACGCCACTCTTCTAAGGCAAGCTTAACAGCCAGGAGTTCTCGATTTCCTACATCATAATTTTGTTCAGCAGGAGAGAATTTTTTAGAGAAATATGCACATGGGTGCAGTTTCCCATCAGAGGGATGTCTTTGGGACAGGATAGCTCCAGCTCCAACTTCAGAAGCATCTACCTCGATGAAGAAAGGTAACTCCGGATCAGGATGACGGAGAACCGAAGCAGAAGTGAAGGCATCCTTCAAGGACTGAAAAGCTTCTATAGCGGGCGGGGGCCATGAGCTGGGTTTTACCCCCTTTTCGGATGAGGGCCAGGATAGGAGCAATACGAGAAGAGAATCCCTTTATGAACTGCCGGTAGTAATTGGCAAAACCAATGAATCTCTGGATTGCCTTAGTGCTCAGCGGTAGGGGCCACTCTTGGATTGCAGACACTTTCACAGGATCCATCTCGAAACCCTCTGGGGAGATGATATAACCCAGAAAAGGGATCTTGGACACTTCAAACACACATTTCTCCAGTTTGGCAAAGAGAGAGTTCTTCCTCAAACGAGAGAGGACTTCCTTCACCTGGGAACGATGGCTTGAAAGGTCCTTGGAGAAAATCAGGATGTCGTCAAGGTACACGACCACAAACTTTCCCAAGAGATCCCGGAAAATGTCGTTCACGAATTCTTGAAAGACAGCGGGGGCATTGCAGAGACCAAAGGGCATTACGAGGTACTCATAGTGCCCATCCCGAGTGTTGAATGCTGTCTTCCATTCGTCACCTTCCCGGATGCGGATAAGGTTATACGCCCCACGGAGATCCAACTTAGTGAAGATTTTAGCCCCCTTCAGTTGGTCAAAGAGTTCGGCAATCAAGGGCAAGGGATACCGGTTCTTAACCGTAATCTTATTAAGAACCCGGTAGTCGATGCAAGGACGGATGCTCCATCCTTCTTTTCCACGAAGAAGAATCCAGCCCCGGCAGGAGAAGTAGAAGGGCGAATAAACCCCCGCTGGAGATTTTCTTGGATATACTGCTTCATGGCAGTGGTCTCCGCTGGAGAGAGAGGATAAGTACGACCTCTAGGGGGCATGGTTCCAGGCAGGAGATCGACAGGACAATCGTATTGTCGATGTGGAGGAAGGAATTCTGCAGACTTCTTACAGAACACATCAGCGAATTCCTTGTAAAAGGGGGGTAGAGTCTTCAGATCAGACAAAGAGATATTCACCCTCTGGAGGGGTTCAGCAGGAAGACAGTGCTGCTGGCAAAATGGGCTCCAACGGGAAATCTGTCCTGCGGACCAATCAATGGAAGGATTATGCAGGCGCAGCCAAGGGAGACCCAACACAACTGGAACGGATGGGCAGGAAATAATTAGGAACGAAAGTCTTTCTTTATGCAGCGTCCCAACCTGCACAGGCAATTCCCCAGTCGTCATGGAGATAAATTCAGCCTCCAGGGGTCTGTCGTCAATGGCAGTGACTCGGAGAGGAGTAGACAATGGGAATAAGGGAACTTCCATGTGTTTGGCGAATTGAGCGTCCATGAAGTTCCCAGCAGCTCCAGAGTCAATGAAAGCGGAGCCGACAATAGTCTTAGTGGCTAGGCGAATCTGTAATGGAAGGAGAAACCTGTGAGTGTTCTCTTGAGACTTCGGAGTAGTGCCCCCTACATGAGTTACCCTAAAAATACCTCGGGGAACAGAACTCGTGGGCTTCACCGGACAAGAGTTCGCAAAATGAGACTGTCCGCCACAATACAGACATAAGCCAGCCATTCGTCTACGGAGTAGACGAGCCCTTCCAACTTGCATTGGTTCATGCGGAGGAGAAGGAGAGGCTTGAGTAGCAGGAGTCTGCAGGAGAGGTCTCTGGAAGCGAGGTGCCAGCAAGGGTTGAAATCTTTTACAGCGCTCCCTCTCTACTTGATGCTCTCTGAGCTGAGTGTCCACCTTAATAGAAAGTGCGATCAGATCCTCCAGCAGGTCAGG
Organism: Xenopus laevis; assembly: GCF_017654675.1. Classification (NCBI taxonomy): domain Eukaryota; kingdom Metazoa; phylum Chordata; class Amphibia; order Anura; family Pipidae; genus Xenopus; species Xenopus laevis. The sequence goes on along the minus strand of NC_054381.1, from coordinate 86,978,203 downwards.
GAACTCTCTGGAGACAAGATCATCTTTAATGCGAATAGACAGACCTTGATAGAATACGGCCTTATAGGCATCGTCATTCCAGGAAGTCTCAGCCATCAAAGTTCTAAAGTCAATAGCATAGTCACTGACACTGCGGTTTCCCTGCCGGAGTTGCAGAAGACGAGAAGGGGCATTAGTGACCCGACCCGGGGCATCAAACACAGTACGAAATGCTTGAAGAAAAGCCTTGGCATCAAAAGTCAGCGGAGAATTATTCTCCCAAAGAGATGTTGCCCACTCAAGCGGTTTGCCCACCAAACGAGACATCACATACCCCACCTTCGAACGTTCATTGGGGAAGTGCGAGGGTTGAAACTCGAACTGGATCTGGCACTGTGTAGCGAAACCTCTGCAGGCCTGTGGGTCCCCACTGAAGCGAGGAGGAGGCGGAATACGAGGCTCACCAGATGAGAAACCTGTGCTAGACGAGACGTCCGCCATGGGAGGATTTGCAGCCGCTTGGGAAGCAGGAGGCGCTGGAGGCACTCGGGAGAGAAGGGTATCGAGTGCCTGTCCTATGCGGTACTGCTGGGCTTCATATTCCTCCATGCGGGATGCCAGTCCGCGGAGCGTTCGTCCGACATCAGGCGTAGCTTCCTCAGTAGGATCCATGGCCCAAGAATAATGTCAGGGAGCCGGGAGCTCCCTCCAGGGAGGTAGTCGGGATCAAGGAGGAAGCCTTCTTGAGGGTGCAAGGTCGCGGTGTCCAAGGGGTTAATCCAAAGAGTAGTCAGAATCCAGGCAAGAGTTCAGGGGCAGGCAGATAACAGCAAAGTCCAAAGTCCAGGCAGGGGTCAAGGATAATAATCAGGAACAGGATTAGGAATATCAGCACACAGGGAACCCAGGAAATACTTAGGGCAAGGTTTCCTATTCTTGGGCGCCATTCTGGCATCTAGATGGTGTTTTTATTTTGAATTTGGCGCCGACGTCGGCGCACTGACGTCATCGCGCCGGCGCCGCTTAACCACGTGGCGGCCATGCGCGCCGCCATTTTGGGAGCGACGCCGGCAGGAGAGGACGCGCCGCCCGGAGCTCCTGGACATGCTCCGGGCGGCGATCGCGACACCATGGGACTGACCACTTGACTTACCTGAAGTCGTAAATTCTTTGAAATCCACTGGCCTAGGAAACTAGTGGTGAATTTAGACCAGAGCAGAGAGCGCAGGGAAGGGGGTGTCGCTTATCCAGATGTCTGGTCCACTTGCTGAAAAGTCAAAACCGTTGCTTCTTCACAGGCAGCAGCAACATTGAAGACTTAAAAAAAAAAAAAGAGGGTTGTACAAAATAAGTGATAAATAAAACAACATTAATTGACCACAGAGCACAATGCACAGCAGAGTTTCCCTTATTGGCTCATTCATGGGATTCCTCTGGACTCCTCCCACACATTAAAAAACAAATATTCAGGCAGGTTAATTGGCTGATGATAAATTGACCATAGACATAGTGTGTGAGAATGTGTGATATGGACCTTTTAAAGGAGAAACAAACCCATAACTTAAAAAAACCCTACCCCCTAACCTTTGTAGACCCCCCTCCCTCCCCAACCTATGGGGTACCTGGGGCAAATGCCCCTAACTTTTTACTTATCCCTTGGTGAAGTCCCCCGCAGTTCACGGCAGCCATCTTCTTTTTCTTCGTTAAACTTCGGAAGCAGACCTTCGGTTTTTGCAGTTGGGGTAATTTTCCAGTCCCGAAATACTGCGCATGCGCCAAAAGTCACTGAAATGTTATTTTGGAATTTGTAACTTTAATCGCATGCAGAGTTGTTCAGGACTGGAAAATTACTCCAACTGCGCATGTGCCGAAAATGAAGGTCTGCTTCCGGAGTTTAACGAAGAAAAGAAGATGGCTGCCGTGAACTACGGGGGACAGAATCTGCACCAAATGTTAAGTAAAGACTTAGAGGCATTTGCCCCGGGTACCACCTAGGCTATGGGGAGGAGGAAGGGGGGTCTACAAAGGGTAGAGTTTTTTTGTTACGGGTTTGTTTCTTGTTTAAGACTAAGCTCCCAGGGGCAAGGACTGATGTGAGTGAAGTATAAAGTGATGATGAGCAAATTCTCGCTGAGTTTTGCCGCAAAAAACGACACCTATAGACTCTAATTGGTGAAAAAATTGTTGTACAACAAAAGAAATTTGCCACCCATAGACTAATTCAATTTGATTGCTAGTCAATGCCATTACCTAGTTTATCTCTTCCTTGTTCCACCCCCTGCCATTGGCTTAGGAAGAGCTCAGTGGGATCTGTATCAACACAGCTGATAATATTGTAACTTTGAATTCAAAAAGACTAACTGAATAGAGGTCGAAGGTTTTTGAGGGTCGAAGTGGTCTGTATTCGGCCTACTTTGAATCGTGGGATCGAAGGAATAGCGGCTTCGATCTATTTCGATTTGTAGTTTTTCACCCAAAAAATCTCAAACTCCATCAATTGCCTCCATATAGGTTCTAGGAGATCCACTATAGGCTAAAACAGCACTTAGGCTGCTTTTAGGTGGCGAATGGCCGAAGTCAAAGTTTTAAAGAGACAGTACATGATAAATTTCGATATTCGAATTTAGAAGTTTTTTTCGAAGTTGGACTATTCCCTAGTCAAAGTACACAAAAATAGCTTGAAATTCGAAGTTTTTAACTTCGAAAATTCACCTTGACCTTTGATTTAACTGCCCCAGATTGTTATATGTAGCTACATTGTGTTTCTATTTTATAGGTTTAATTTCTTTTAAAACATTTCTTACCTTGGTGAATGCTGGAACTGCATCACTTGTAAGATCTACAGGGTAGGGAGCTCCTTCCTATAAAACCCGTGTATTTTATTATTGCATTAACCCCTATTAATGTACTGTTTTGCTGTACAGCACTATGCAGCACAGGGGATATTAGAGGACACCCTCTATAGCAGGCCAAATAGTATCCTATGCCTCAGGGATAATGCAGCCACATGGAGCAGAGCTGGCAACTTTACACCTTGTTTGTTATAAGGCAATAAGCTTTGTTCTTATTGGTTCAGTAACGTGACTGACAGTTTTGCTTCACAGAATGGATATTTTATCTGTTTTGTGAAACTGAGTTTTCATTTTGTAGATAGAATGAATCCTGTACTCTAAAATCTTGCTTTCTGTAACCAATATTTACTTTGTCATTTAAAACTAGCTTGGCATGCACTAGTTAGTTACACTATTATATATTCTATATACAAGTTTTTTTTACATAATTCATTCTGTAAGTAACTTTGCACATAAGTGTGTCTGTTACATGGAGTTTATACATTTGTGAGACAGATTGAGTGTTAAAATGTACAGAAAGAAGTTTGAAATATAATGACATCCTTTTGTGCACAAACGGGATTTTATTCTCATTCTTTAATAGAAATAAGTCTTTTGTATATTTTATCTTTGTATATGGTCAAAAAAACTATTATACTATGAGAGACTAAGAGATGAATTCTCTGTGCTAGGGATAATTTTGTATACAAAATGTTTTAGGGACAAACAGCACCCCATACAATAGCCGATTGATAATAAGAATATAATGCAAATTCCACTATTGTGGAATTCATTGGTTACCTTCCTTTTTGTTTTCTTTTTCCTCTCCCAGAACCGTTAGATCAGCATGTTGACAGTTTCAGATATTTAATGATAAACATTAACCTTGTCCATGATCCCTATTAGTAACCCTTAGCTTAGAAAGGCATCAGGACAAGGTATAGACTTATTCATTAGAAATTCCTGTTCAGTTATAAGAGACCTCAGTGCAGTATCAATAATTGAAATTTAACAATAACTAGATTAACTTTAAAAAAAATATCAAAAAAGGAGGAGAAAAAGAAAAGGAAAATATTGGACATGGGAGAAATAAAAAAATAAAAACAATTTTGTGACCAAGATATCCATTTGCTTTAATGTTTAATCATGTAGTTTCAAGTAGGACAAGTTCCCATGCAGACCATATTTTCCAATTCTTGTGAATCGTGTTATTAAGGAGAGCTATCCTATGTTCAAAATTTTTATTGTGGTAAGTTTTGACTTAATTTCATCCATTGTAGGGAGGGCTGATGTTTTCCATTTAGCTGCTATAGATGTGGTTAACTATCTTTTGTTATGCTGTAGATAGCCCAATAATAGGTTTACCTAATAGGAAAGTGAGTATATCCCTAGGTATGTCTTCTTGCATCAATATTAAGTTTTGTATGTCCTCCCATAATGGTTGAACGAGAGGGCAATACCAGAAGATATGAGGTACGTCCCCAGGCACATTTTCACATCTCCAACACATTTGTGAAACCCCAGGGAATGTTTTGTGTAATCTCTCTGGAGTGAGATATCAGTGCATTAACACCTTATAAATATCCTCTTTTTGTTTGATTCATGTGACACAATTTTTAGCATTTTTCCATATTGATTCCCATTCCTCCATTGAGAGTTCTACTCCTAACACATTTTCCCATTTAGTCATATAAGAGTGTTTATAAGTCCGCACAACATATGGGTCATCAATCAATGTATAAATCACAGATATCTGCTTCTTTTGAGGTAAGCCATTATAAAATAATCGTTCAACATGAGTGGGAGGATTATCTCATCGCAAAATGCCTAATCTGGAAATACATGTAAAATTGCAGTTGGGAGGTAGGGATTTTTAATTTAACATCTTCATACTTCAAAACAGTGGTCAATGTAACATCCAACACATCCCTAACCATAAACATAGATGCAGATTCCCCAGGGATGCTAAGAGCAGAGGTAATGGCTGGTTGGTATAATGGGTTTCCTAAAATTGCCGTCAACGGGGAATAAAGAGAGGTCAACTTAAATTTCAAGTTTGCCCTTTTCCAAACTGTTAAAGTGAGGTAGACCTTAACATAGGTATCTTAGGTTGAGGGGTATTTTTGGGAGCCCAACCCCAAACTTTGGGATGGTATGGTAGAAATTGTACATTTTCCAGATAAACCCATACCTGATTAGAAGACCAACTTGACCACGCCAGCAAATTTGCGCAGCCTCATAATACTTCTGAAGCACTGGCAGTCCAAGCCCTCCTTGAACAACAGATGTTCCAAGGGTTGTTTTATTAATTCTATGAGATTTGCCGCCCAAACAAATGTATGGAAGGCCGCTTGTAGGTCTTTGAAAAAAGATAAAGGGATTGCAATTGGCAAAGAGGTAAAGGAATTTAGTAAGTATATTCATTTTAATAGAGGCAATTTTCCCAAACCATGATATGGCCATTGAGGCCCATTAACATAAGTTATCCTTAACCACCTGGGATAATGCGGCGAAGTTCTGATTAAACAGATCTTCATGCCTAGGAGTAATTTTTGTACCTAGAAAAGTTATATAATCCCTTTTCCATTTATAATTATAAGTGGTTTGCAGTGTGGCAAGCATGGTATCTGTCATACATAAGGGCAGTGCCTCAGTTTTTGCAACTTTGACTTGTAGCCAGAGAATGCACTGTATTGTTGTAAGAGATTCTGAAAGGTGGGGAGGGATCTATCCAGGGAGGTCAAGGTTAAAATTACATCATCAGCAGATAGTGCCACTTTCAAATGTTTAGTCCCTACTGTAAGGCCTTTAATGTCAGTGTTATTTCTAATGTTAGCTGCCAATGGTTCAATACTCAAAGCATAGAGCAAGGGGGATAACAGGCATCCCTGTCTTGTTCCGTTAGATATTATTATAGGGGAGTCGGCCTTGTCGGGTAATTTTAAATAAATGTCTAAATTAAATCTCTCCAGTGGCAGTAGTGTAAAAATATCCACATACTCATTCCAATTTTTTTCCCTTATTTAAAAAGATTTTCCCAAAGGGCCCTCAAAACATAAATATGTTTGACTTTTGGCATTATCTGATATCAGAAGCGATCTACCTTCTGACTGGGCAAAAGGTTACAAAGAGAATTATCATTGGTGTATGCTATAAACCACCTTTTATAAGTGACGAGTATGAAGCCCAGCTACTCTTGCAGATAGAATCGGCTTCACAGCTTGGTCAAGTTATTGCCATGGGTGACTTCAATGATTCAGACATTGACTGGGGTAATGGGGTTGCCAAGACAGAAAAAGCTAGTAGGTTTGTAAATATGCTGAATGACCTTGTAATAACTAATAATACTGAACTCATCTCTAGCATTTGTGAGGGTGAGTATTTAGGGAATAGTGATCATTACATGGTCTCTTTTGAGATTCTGTTGCAGAAATAATTCTATAAGGGAGTAACTCAAACACAATTTCAGGCATGCAAATTTCGATAGTATAAGGGCATCCCTGCAACATACTGTATTAAGTGGGAAATGCTTTTCACAGGGTTAAACACAGAACAAAAATGGGAAGTCTTTAAAATGCCTCTTAATAACTATACATGTCAGTATATTCCCCTTGTAAGCTAGGAACCTCGTTGCAAAGCAAAACGTTTTTGGTTCAATAGAAGTGTTGTTGTTGAGGTGGGTAAGAAAAGGTGTGCTTTTAAGGCTTTCAAGTTAGCTGGGACAGCCAAATCATTTATAAGGTACAAGGAGGCCAATAAATCATGTAAAAAAGCTATAGGTCAAGCTAAAATTGATATGGAAAAGGTTATTGCAGCAAAAATTATTTTTAAAATTTGTTAATAGTAAAAAAAGAAGCAGGAAGGGGTGGGACCTTTAATATCAGAGGGGGGTCAGCTGGTTGATGAAGACAAAAAAAAGCGCAGATTCTGAACATATATTTTTCATCTGTCTACACAAATGAGGAACCAGTTAATGAAGGTTTCCTTCTTGATAGTCCCAATTCTAGTAATACTACTAATGATACATGGTTCACACATGAGGAAATTCAAAAGAGACCAGAACATGTTAAGATAAACAAAGGTCTGGGGCCAGATGTTATTCATAGCTCTGTGATTACCAAGCCTCTTTACTTAATGTTTCATGAGGTCTGGCATAGTGGCGAAAGACAAAATGTGGTGCCGCTATTCAAAAAGGGATTGCATTCTCAGCCTCAGAACTATAGGCCAGTTAGTCTGATGTCAGTGGTAGGAAAGCTTTTCGAAGGGTTAATAAAGGATAAGATACTGGACTTCAAAGCAAATCATAATACTATTAGTTTATGCCAGCATGGTTTTATGCGTAATAGATCTTGCCAGACTAACAATTTCTTTTTATGAGAAGGTAAGTAGGGACCTCGATTCTATGATGGCTGTGGATGTGATTTACTTAGACTTTGCTAAAGCATTTGATACAGTGCCACACAAAAGGTTACTGGTTAAATTAAGGAATGTTGGCCTGGATAGAGAACTGGCTAAAAGGTAGACTACAATGAGTGGTGGTAAATGGAACATTTTCTAATTGGACCAGTGTTGTTAGTGGAGTACCGGAGGGCTCTGTACTAGGTCCCTTTTCAACTTATTTATTAATGACCTGGAGGTGGGCATTGAAAGTACTGTTTTTATTTTTGCAGATGATACTAAATTGTGTAGAACTATAGGTTCCATGCAGGATGCTGCCACTTTGCAGAGTGATTTGTCTAAGTTGGGAAACTGGGCAGCAAACTGAAAAATTAGTTTCAATGTTGATAAATGCAAGGTTATGCACTTTGGAAAAAATAATATAAATGCAAGTTATACACTTAGGGGCACATTTACTAAGGGTCGAATATCGAGGGTTAATTGTCAGATCGGCCACCTTCAGTTTTTTGGCCCTTGTCTCCTCCACAACCTTCTGTTCCTGTGGCAGCTGCCAAACCCAGGTCACCCTCTTTTTCGCTCAGACCTGAACCCCAGTTTATTAGTTCTTCTACGGTTTCCCAGCACCCTCCACTGCCCACAGCTTGTGTGCCGGCTCTCCAGTCTCCAGCTTTGGTGCTGGCTCTCCAGTCTCCAGCTTTGGTGCTGGCTCTTCATTCACCTGCCTCTGTGCTGGCTCTTCAGTCACCTGCCTCTGTGCCGGCTCTTCACTCACCTGCTCCTGTGCTGGCTTCCCAGCCAGTCCTTGCTCCTGTGCCGGCTTCCCAGCCAGTCCTTGCTCCTGTGCCGGCTCCCTGAAAGCTGCCTGTGCCTGTTGCCATGCCAGTGCTTCAGTTTCCAGCCTCTGTGCCAGTTCCAGCCTCTGTACCTGCAGCCCAGCCGGTTCCAGCCTCTGTACCTGCAGCCCAGCCAGTTCCAGCCTCTGTACCTGCAGCCCAGCCGGTTCCAGCCTCTGTACCTGCAGCCCAGCCGGTTCCAGCCTCTGTATCAGCAGCCCAGCCGGTTCCACCCTCTGTATCAGCAGCCCAGCCGGTTCCATCCTCTGTGTCAGCAGCCCAGCCGGTTCCATCCTCTGTACCTGCAGCCCAACCGGTTCCAGCCTTTGTACCAGCAGCCCAGCCGGTTCCATCTTCTGTGTCAGCAGCCCAGCCGGTTCCATCCTCTGTGTCAGCAGCCCAGCCGGTTCCATCCTCTGTGTCAGCAGCCCAGCCGGCTCCATCCTCTGTGTCAACAGCCCAGCCGGTTCCATCCTCTGTGTCAGCAGCCCAGCCGGTTCCATCCTCTGTGTCAGCAGCCCAGCCAGACTCCGTTCCTGTGCCAGCTCCCAGACGACTGCTTCTTCCTGAGCCAGTTTCTGCCCTGGCCTCTGGGCCTGAGGACCTGTCTGCCCTGGCCTGAGGACCTGTCTGCCCTGGCCTGAGGACCTGTCTGCCCTGGCCTGAGGATCTGTCTGCCCTGGCCTGAGGATCTGTCTGCCCTGGCCTGAGGATCTGTCTGCTCTGGCCTTCGGGCCTGAGGACCTGTCTGCCCTGGATAGTTCCACTTTCCCTGCTACTGGACCTGGTAGGGCGGCTAATCCTGTCTCTATCAGGTATATTACTGTAAGTAGTGGTATCGCTGTCCTGGCTTGCCTCTTCCTGTTTCTAATAGGTACCTGGGCTCCTGGTCCGCCACCTGTGATGGGTACCTACGCTCCTGGTCCACCACCTGTGATGGGTGCCTGCACTTCTGGTCAGCCACCTGTGATGGGTGCCTGTGCTCCTGGTCCGCCACCTGTGATGGGTGCTCCTGGTCCGCCACCTGTGATGGGTGCCCGTGCTCCGCCACCTGTAATGGGTGTCTGTATTGGTCCTGTCTTCCTTCCTGTCTTCTGACTCTGGCTGTGATGTTGTCCTGGCTCATGATTCTGCCAATGATCCTGATCTGGCTCCCAACCCGGCACTTCTTTGATCTGGTTTCTCATCCTGGTGAGGCTCCTGTTCAGGTTTCCGATCCTGGTGAGGCTCCTGTCCATGTCTTCAGTAATTGGACTAAAAAGGATGGGGGGCAATTTGATCCTGGGATCGCCCAGAGGTCGATCGTCAAGGGGGGTAATGTCAGGATCAGCCTGGGATTCAAGCTGCTTGAACTCCTGTTGTGCTGTTCTGGACACTTACAGCATTTACCTCATGAGCCACTGGGGGCTCATGGGGCATGAACTCTTGTGTTTGATGTTTCTGAGGTTTCTGTTTATCTGCCTGTTCACAGTATGTTTTCCACCCACCTCGTTTACCCTCATGTGTCTCCCATTCCTGATCACCTTCCCTTTATAAACCCCGGCCCTGAGCTTTGCTAAATCATTGGATGTAATTTGTTTGTTCCTGACCTGTTACCTGAATCTTGTTCCTGAAGCTTGTTATCTGTATCCTGTTACCTGGAAATCTTGTCTTTGAATACCTTGTACTTTGTTCCTGAGTGAGTACCTGTGTTCCCCATTTTTTCCCTCACTTTGTGGATACCCTGATTAGCCTTTTTTGCCTGTTCCTGCCTTTTTTTTCCTGTGTTCTGGCTGCCATTAAATCTATTTTTTTTCATCATGTCTTTGCCTCCAATCGCCAATGGCTACACCCCTGGGCTTCCACCTTATCCACTCCCCATGGAGTGGCTATCCTCGGTTACAGCGGTTCCCCATTGTAAACCTTACAGTTTCTTCTCCCTCTTTTGTATCTGTTATCACTTCCTTGTCCTAGTACACTGTTGGTTACTGTAGCCATTTTTCTGGTTTTAAAGGAGAACGAAAGCTAAAAAATAACTAAAGCTGTTTGATAAGGCTGTTAGAAGAAGCACTTACAGGGCTGAGTTAATCCGCTGTCCCTGGTGTCTAGCAGCAGGAAACGCGCTCTGTTGAGAATGAGAGTGAAGGAGTCCAGTGACGTCACTGTTTTCGCAGCAAGCTTTCTACAGGCTGCCCGAGGCAGCCTTCAGGCGCATTAGGAAAAAATAGATACCACTGCGCATGCTTTTTTCACTTCTACGATGACGCGCATGCAAATTAAGATAATCCCACCCCCTGTAAACACGCTCCTGTAGTTTGCACGACGCACATCTCCATGGAGACACTCAACTCAAATTTATGCAGGCAGGAGCTTCTAGGCAGCGCCAAACGCTAGAAGTGCGCAGCAAAGGGGACAAAGTGTTTTTAATGTTTTCTGGCCATGAATATCTATGATGTGCGCCTGGGTCAAGGGGAGTGATTTTTCGCTTATAGCGATTTAAGGCATTGGCATGTGAACTTTCCAAAGAGTTAGTGTATAACTTTTGCTTTTCGTTCTCCTTTAATACTTTGTTTCTCCTTCCCTTACTGCTTCTGTAGGTTCTGCACACACGCTTTAATCCTGCTTTCCTCTCTTTGCACCAACACTCTCCCTGCACTGCCAGTGTTTTCTGTTGCTTTTCCAAAAGTCTTGCTGGCTCCTACTGAATTTTTTCCCATGGTCTGTCCTTTTTCACCTCCTCTGCTTCTCCCACTGCTATCGCTCCTATAAACATCGAGAATACAATACACTCATGGTTTGTTGAAATGCTTAAGAAATTTCCTGTTAGCGCTGTCTGCTTCCAGTCACGTGACTCAGCACTAGCATTATCCAGGACGAGCATAAAAGAAAAGAGAAGACACTGACCCCCTTCTCCTTGTTCTGGGCATTACCGCTCATTGCTCTTCTTGTCCTCCTCTTCGGCAGGCTGCCTGATTCGTCGCTGGCTTCTTCCGCTGCCCTCTTTGCTGCTGATTTTCCCAGACTTCTGCTGCTCCTGCTCTATCAGCTTTCCTGTGGTTGACTGAAGTGCTCCGAAGGACCTGTTCTCCTTCTCCTCGTCGCACAATGTTCCCTTTGCCTCTCTTCAGCCGAACCTTGCGGATGCTCCAGTAAGTCCCTGAAACTTTACTTCACCCATTGCATGCCGTGCTGGTCCACCGCCATCTGTACTATGCAAAGCAGCTCCTCCCTCATTTCTGACACGCTCAGTCTGCAGCTCTGCAATTATCCGTGTCTGCTCCCCTGCTTGTCCCCTCAGTTTAAGGTTGAATTTTTTTGTCCCAAACTCCCCATTGGCCAGCCTGTCCCATTCACTCCTAGTCATGCACTACTCATTACCAATTTTATTGGGTCCCATAGCTCTCTGTAGTAGTATCTATATCAATCAACCCACCATGCAGTGACAGGACAGAACCTCCTTTCTCCCTTTTATAAAATTTCTTGTGCAGCAGACTTGTATCTGTTTGCCTTGTAGGATGCAAAAAAGGGGGTTGTGGAAGCACTCCAAGGCTAAGTAAAAAATATATTTATACAATGGAAGTGTTACTGATCTAGCCAAATTAGCTACAAACATACAAAAAGACAATGAATTGATCAATGCACATTCCCTGGTCCTCTGTTTCATAATTTACAATTACAGGTTTTTTTTGTTACAAAGTTATGATCATACAGTTGGTAAACCCAAACAATGCCCAGGTCAGGAGACACGTATCCAAATAAATGCTACCATGCAGGGAGGTGCCAGCCTTTGAAAACTATGACCAGCAAATATTTACAGACCACCCTATAGGGTTCACCTTGACATGGTATGGTGACTTACCAATTTAGGATGATTATGTGAGTTCATAGTGTATCTGTTAGTTTCTTATTAATCTTATTATTTTGTATTATTTTATTATATCTGTTATTCTATAGATTATTAATAAAGATTATGTACTGGTTGCCATGGAGTTTGCTGCAAGACATGTAAATGCAAGGATTATAATTCCAGGTGTCATTTTGCCTATACATATCCTTTTGCAATGTGTTATATGTTATGCTTCTTTTTAAACTTGAGCAAGGGTTTATGCAAGCAATTAACATAAATGTTTTTACAATTTATTTTATTAAGTTCATTTAGCAGCTTGGAACTATTTATAAACATGGCAATTTATGTCCAGAAATTGCACAATGTAATTGTGTTTTATCATGGAAGTAAAATAAATACATTTTTATTCATTTTCAATGAGGCTGAAAATCTCTAATGTTTTAATAAATTGGAAAAAATAAGTAATATAGTTGCTGGCAACAATTCCCATTGTCGATGGGAATTGAGAAAGAATGCAATTTTGAGAAATTTGCCTGTTAGAATAGAGTGAGACACAGTGACAAAGTGACACAAAAAAACCAAGATGTTAAGAAGTGCTAAATATTGTATAATGACCATATCATGTTCGCTCTGCTGTTTAAAAAAAGACTTGCCTTGTTAAAAAAAAAAAAACAATAGTAAAACTTCACATTTTTAATAATAATATTAAACATAACAATACTGCAGTTGTTCACCTATTTTATGTATAATACACACTAATGCTGCCTAACAAAATATTCAGAAAATATACCTATTTTTACCTCTATGACATTTTGAAAAACGGTGAAAGGTATTCCTACGTTTAACAACTTCCAAACATAGTATGACATGCGATAAGGATCACATGAGGCATAAACTTGGAAAACATAATATTCACACTGAAGCAATCTCAAATGTCAAATCAGTCAGCATGCAAATTTTGTTTTCCAGTTAATCATCTAAAGTATTATTAGAAGCACAGAATGAATATATAAAAATAAATTCCCATCCAAGCATATTGAACTGAATATTCAGTTTCTGATGAACTGTATGCCTACATAAATCTGATCCCTCAAATTGGATACTACAACATTTCATGATAATCTTTTATTCTAATCCAAAATGTGCAAAATTATGGTTATATATTGCAATGTTGTGACATAAAGGTTATCATCAATCTAAAGACACATAGCAGGGGGCATAGCTACCAACCTGATGTGAACAGACGCACTTGCACTGAGCTGCAGTGCCTGAGCTCCTAAAACATCCTGACTTTACCCGGCAAACCTCCACACGCCTGATAAAGTGGAACAAAGTTGGGAGCAATTGTCACAGACAACTGATGGGGCATAACTGCGCACAAAAACGAGACTCCGAGGCAGCAGCCAAGCTGGAAAAATTTGACCGGGGGAGAGAGGCCGCACAAGATGGCACTTCATCCTCTGGGCCTAGCTCCCCGTGCGTTGAAAACCTTGCGACCCAGCCAGAAACACTAGAACCCACCCTCTCTGTTGGCAGAGATATGGGCCACTAGAGACACCTGTGCTACTCTCTAAAAACAGAAGAGATCAAAGTGGACTATAATAAAGTGTCTATAATAATAAAGAAGCCATCACGTTCCAGGCCAGTAGCGTGTCAATATATGTGAAATTCTAAGCTGAAGTACAAAAGCAAAGAGCTCATTTTATGGACTGCAAAAAATGCATGCGGGCACTTAACATTCAATATGCTATGATGTACCCAGCGAGAATGCGAGTGACCATGGACGGAAACACGTACTTTTTCCGTTCGCCTAAGGACCTCAGCGACTGGCTGGGTAGCAGGAGGCTCAAAGAAGGCAATGGACAGTCACTCCATCAGTGAACTGGAGATACTGCCCAAGTACCCTCTCCTGCAGAGCAGCCCTACGAGAAACCGTCAGGGTGTATCCTTATATCTCTGACTTTGTAAGTACAGCTGTTAGTTGACATTATACTAGGAGGGGTAGTGGAGAACATGGACACTCCTGACCCCCTGATCTAGAACATAGTCACAAGTGGCTCAGGAACTGCTGAAATAAACACAAGCTTTTCAGTAGAACCAGGCCTTGAAGGCCAGGCGTGCTGCAATTCTGCATGCCGGGCTAACTACTGTAACATGGGCTATGTGGGGAGCAACTCAAGTTGTGGTTTAGATTACAGCTCTGTTGGAGCACACTGCACTGGCAACCCCAGTGTGATACCATTATAAGATATGGGTACAATTCTACCTATAGGTTGGGGATGAGGTAGAAGCAGAGGGAAAGGGGAGTTTTGTTTTTTCTAAGCATTATGCTTTGTTCGGAAAAGGTACAGTACAACCGACAGGATTGTTATGAATATGACTGCACATGTGCGATCCCCACTGAAAAATGAACCCCCAGGACACTAAAGTTAATGAGCTGGAACATTCGGGGTTTTAGCAACCCTATTAAATGCAGGCTAGTAATGGACTACTTAAAACACAAGAATGTAGATATTACGCTATTACAAGAAACCCACTTTATGGGGAATAAGATATTAGCCCTGAAAAAACCCTGGATGGGCGGGCATTTTCATGTCACATACAGCTCACACTCCTCAGGGGTTGCAGTATAAGGGGCAGATTCACTAAGCTCTGAATTTGCGCTAGCGTCCGCTTTGCTCACATCGCAACACTTCACCAGGTGTAAATTAGCCAGTTCACTAAAATCCGAATGCTGGCGAAGTTGCGCTAGCGTTACTGCGGCAAGCGAAGCAAATTTGCGATAGCGTTGACTAATTTACATATGGCAGAAGTTAGAGTTGAATGGACGTGTATGTTGCAGCCAATACATTACACTACATAAGCCCGGGAAACCTTAATAAAATAAAATAGTTGTTATATTGCCCTACACATGATCCCAGTGTATCATTTATGTGCCATATGTTAGGGAAGCTGGGTACCCCAGAAAAAAATCATGATCTTTTGCAGCCTATCACCCTGAAAAATGAAAAGTCACCAGTGTTTTTTGGGACTTAGAAAATTTTTCAATTATTTTTTGAGGAAGTCGTATCTACTCTATTGCACTTCGCCTGGTGGTGAATGCGATTCTGGCACAAGAGGTAACATTCAGTAAAATCTGCATCTTAGTGAATTTGCGTAGTTACATCCCTTCGCCAGAGCGCAACTTCGCCAGGCATAAGGGAGCAAATTACCACTAGAGTCTGCCCTAAGTGTCCAAACAGGTCTCCTTCCACCTACTAGCTCTGCAATCTGATTTGAGGGGCAGATACCTTTTTTACACACTATAATCTTTCATCATGTGTAGTGTTTTTTTTTATCAAATTTTTATTTTCTGCCACCTTATGATCCCGCTTGTATACTACAGTTAATACAGTTTGTCGTCAACTACCCCACGCACAGGTCATAGCAGCAGGTGAATTTAATACGCTACTAGATATTGCACTAGACCGATTGAGGATACGACCCCATGATGGGGTTGATACCCGTTCAATGAAATATGGAGACACCTCCACCCCCAGGCCAGACAGTACTCTTGCTTCTCAGCATCTCACTCCATACTATCTCATATTGACCTTGCTTTTATCAATGATACTGCACTAGTCAGCATAAGGCAATCAGACTACTTACCTACTGGAATAATGAACCATCACCCCTTAGAGTTAACTCTCACGCTAGAGAAAATACAGAGAAGGAAAGGATGGGCACTAATACCAACATGGTTAGCAATCTCAGATAATAATAAGGGGCAGCCGTGAAGGAATGCTTCAGACTCAATGAAAATACCACAGACATCAATCTTCTGTGGGATACTAAGGCATTTCTCAGAGGGTATATGAATAAGGAAATGATTACACATAAAAAAAAATCTAGGCAACAACAAACTGAAATTGAAAAGGAGGTGGCACAAGCAGAAAACCTGGTAACTACCACCCTCTCCCCCCCCAACACTATACCCAACTGAAGCAATTACAAGAGAAGTATGCCTTTATCATGTGGGAAAGGTCACACTATAAATATTTGTTCACAAAAGCCAGGGTCCTGGAACAAGGGGATCAGAATCTTCCAGCAGATAAAGTGAAATCCCATTCTCAGAAGTCATTACCATCTTCACACCCAGTATGAGGAACCAATACTACTGCAAGATACACTATTGTGATTTCTTGCTAGCGCGGTCGTCGCTTTTCTGTTCAAAAGCCCTCGATAGTATGCTCACAAATCATTGAATATAGTTTAACTGGGTAACTTTGGTAGATATGATTATGATGGACTTAGTTATATACTGGTCATGACAAGTACTAATCGTAACTACCGATCCCCTCTTACAATGGTCAAGTTACAATTTTACACATTTCCATAAGTACACTAGGAAATGAGGGCTACACCCTTTATAAGATACAGTATCAAAAGTGTTGGTTGGTTAATGTTTTACAGATAACTGATTGATTGATAACTACTGGGGATGATTGCAAATCACTCTGGTGCCTAAGCTCATCCTTTTTAAAGCTGTATGAGAGCTCAGATTGAGGAAGCTCAAAGGATTTTCCCCACAGGAGCCCTGTTTCTTCAGTTTAGGAGATTGTGGATGAAACAAGTTCTCTCTATAAACCAGTAGCTATAAGAAGATGGGAGTGTGACCTCTAGATTGTTAGTTCTAGATGGGGCTGATTTCTGTAACTGCTGGGAGACCCGTTTCTCTATTAGTGGTGGGGAGAAGAGCCAGGCTTAAGGAAAGTGGATAGGGTAATCTGTCATCTGGATCACTACAACCAACCAGTTTGCTGTCTTCCAGGTTCTTCCAGACACCAACAGTCTGTTTATTCGTGCAAAACGTATGTATAAACATTAATTTCCTCTATATCATGCATAGGTGACGTCATTGCACAGCGTGCATAGTGATGTCACCTAGGCATGAAGATTTGGCTATTTAAACCCAGTTCTGCAGTATGTTGGTGCCCATTGTAGGTCAATACTTCATAGATCCTCGGTGCTTTCCTGTTCTGTTTTCATGTTGTCTGCCATTGCCTTTAATCTTACCTTTCCTGAACTCTGTCTGGACCAACCCTTGCCTGTATACCAACTTTGCCTGGACTGACTCTTGCCTGTCTACAACTTTGGCTGAACTCTGCCTGAACTGACTCTTGCCTGTATACTGACTTTGCCTGAAC
Source organism: Xenopus laevis (assembly GCF_017654675.1). NCBI lineage: Eukaryota > Metazoa > Chordata > Amphibia > Anura > Pipidae > Xenopus > Xenopus laevis. Next base: position 86,961,150 of record NC_054381.1, on the reverse strand, counting down.
TCTGCCTGGACCGACCCCTGTCTGTTTCTAGGCTGCGCTTCTGTCCAAAGCTGCCTTTGAACTTTACTGTGTTTTCTTTAAGCTCTCAATCTGCTACGATTGGCCTCTTTGTTTGCTCAGACCTTTTGACCTGTTCCTCTCACACTAAGTCCTGGCAGCAACTGAGTAGCTGAGGGCTCTTCCCAAAGCCAAAGGTGTCTGCTATAAGCAGAAGCGTGAACTTGACATCAGTTCTGAGTTTAGGGTGCCATTCGTGACAGGTGCCAGGGTTTGGCCTGTGGTTGATTGGGTAGACAAATTATTGGGTGGGGCTGGGCATGACCCAGCTGTCAGTGCATATTGGTACTAACGACACAAAGGTAGATGGAAGACCTTAAAGAGTGAATTCAGAGATCTAAGATTAAGGGAAGTTCTTCCAATGTAATTTATTCTGACATTTTGCCTCTGCCGTGTGCAAGTTTAGGAAGACAGCTGGAGCTTAGGGAGCTAAATGTGTTGCTCAAGTCTCAGTGAATGAAGGAAAGGTTTGGGCTCCTAGAGCATTGGGCTGGGTTGGAGGAGTGTTAAACTAGGCAAGGAGGGTGGGTGAGAAAGAATTATGGGGAAGCTAGGGTAGATGGGTTAGTGGCATTAGTAAGGGGTCATGAGGGAGGAATGAGGGGGCATTCAATTTACCAGCTAAGGAGGTCCCTCTGTTACAAGGAAAACAGACTAATACTAACTCAAGATATTATTTTCCATTAAGTAAGGCAAATTTCAAAAGGAAAAGTAGTAAACTGTGCTGCATGCTGGCAAATGCAGTTTGTCAGGTAAAATGGGAAACTAGAGTTGCATACTCTAAAAATTATGATATAATTAGTATCACTGAGACCTCGTAGGATGAAACATGTGATTGGGCTGTGAATTTAAATGGTTACACCCTTTTTAGGAGGGACAGAGGGATTAAAAAGATTGATGGGGTGTGTTTGTATGTAAAGCCTGAATTAAAGCCGTGCACTTAACAAATAACCATTGATGGCACTGGGGAGGGTGTGGAATCCCTCTGGGTAGAGATTTCAAATGGGCAAAAAGTTACAAAGAAAATTATCATTGGTGTATGCTACAAATCACCTCAGTGACAAGAATGAAGCCCAGATCATTTTACAAATGGATCAAGTTATTATTATGGGATCCGTCAATTATCCAGACATTGACTCTGGTAATGGGGTTGCTAAGACAAAAAAAGCTCAAAAGCTAGTAGGTTTGTAAACATGCTGAATGACAACTTTTTATTTCAGCTCAGTCCAGAATCTACTAGGAATGATTCTCTTTTGGGTCTTGTAAGAGCTAATGATACCAAACTTATCTCTAGCATTTGTGTGGATGAGCATTTAGGGAATAGTGATCATAGCATGGTCTCCTTTGAGATTCTGTTGCAGAGGCAATTCTATAATGGAGTAACTAAAACACAAAATTTTAGACATGCAAACTTTGAGTGTATAAGTGCATCTAGGCAACATATTAAGTGGGAAATGCTTTTCACAGGGTTAAACACGGAACAAAAATGGGACATCTTTAAAATGCTGCTTAATAAATATACATGCCAGTACCTTCTCCTTGTAAGCAAGGAACATTATTCCAAAACAAAACATTTGTGGTTCAACAGTGTTGGTGTGGGTAAAAAAGATGTGCTTTTTAGGCTTTCAAGTTAGCTGGGACAGCTCTGTGATTGCCAAACCTCTTTACTTGTTTTTTCAGAATTCACTGAGGTCTGGCATGGCGCAGAGAGACTGGCCAATTGCTAAGGTGGTGTCACTATTAAAAAAAAGGATCTCGTTCTCATTTTCTAATTGGACCAGTGTTGGTAGTGGAGTACCATAGGGCTCTGTACTTGGTCCTTTGCTTTTCAATTTGCTTATTAATCACCTGGAGGTGGGCATTGGAAGTACTGTTTCTATTTTTGCTGATGATATCAAATTGTGCAGAACTATAGGTTCTATGCAGGATGCTGCCACGTTGCAGAGTGATCTGACTAAATTGGAAAACTTGGCAGCAAACTGGAAAATGAGGTTCAATATTGATAAATGCAAGGTTATGCACTTTGGCAAAAAGTATATAAACACAAGTTATGCACTAAATGGCAGTATGTTGGGCGTTTCCTTAACCGAAAAGGATCTAGGGGTTTTTGTATTTAACAAGTTGTCTAATTCCGGGCGGTGTCATTCTGTGGCCACTAAAGCTAATAATGTACTATCTTGAATAAAAAAGGACAAACTCAACGGATGAAAACATAGTTTTTCTTTATAGGTCCCTGGCATGACCTCATCTGGAATATTCTGTTCAGTTCTGGGCTCCAGTCCTTAATTGGGATAAAAATTAGCTGGAGAAAGTGCAGAGACATGCAACTAAACTCATTAGAGGGATAGAAGACAAATTATGATGGTTGACTGTCAAGGTTGGGGTTATTTTCTCATGAAAAAAGGCGACATGATTACACTTTACAAGTACATTAGAGGACATTATAGACAAATAGCAGGGAACCATTTTACCCATAAAGAGGATCACTGCACCAGAGACCTCCCCTTCAGACTAGAAGAAAATAACTTTAGTTTGAAGCAGCATAGGTGGTTCTTCACAGTGAGGGCAGTGAGGTTGTGGAATGCCCTGCCGGGTGATGTTGTAATGGCCGATTCTGTAACTGCTTTAAGAGTGGATTGGATGATTTCTTGGACAAGCATAATACCCAAGGCTATTGTGATACTAAAATAAATAGTTTGGAGTTAAACTATTATCTTAGATCCAAACCATCCTCCCTGGTTAATATAATGGGAACCCCCTCACAGTCATTTACGATCATGGGTACAGGAGGTAGCAATCATTAATTTAGCCTTTTAGCTGATGACTTAAGTCTTTTTATTTCCAGACCAATGTTGTTGCTTCCAAACCTATATAGGCTCTTAGATGTTTTTGATTCTATCTCAGGCCTCACATCAACCACATCCAGTAAAACAGGATCACTAAATATTAACATTCAATACAAAACAGTAAAGCTACTCCAACTGAATTTTGCATTTAGCTGGCTATGTTTGGCAGGGGGGGACCCCATGGGTGAACAAACACCCTATACCACCACAAATATAAGGGAGGCCTAGGCCTACCCAAATGTCTATTTTATTATAAAGCTGAGCAATTATCTTAAGTTTTAACATTACATGCTATAGAAGATAACCCCTGCTGGGTTTCTCTGGAAGCAACATTCTCCTGCAGCACTAATCTAGTGTCCTCCTGCATTGAGACTCAAAGGTGCCAGTATGTGCCTTCAACATACCTTGTAAATATGGGATACCTCTCATAAAAAGCTAAGTCTATGTTTTCATCATGCTCCGGTGTCACCCACACTATGTAATCCACTATTCACCAGGGTCTCTAAGCCCCTCTATTTAAATGGTGGACATGGCAAAACATCTTAAAAATAGGCCAACTGTATTTATTTTTGGGCCTGTATACTTCCCACCAGCTTAAAGAAAAATATTCTATCCCACTGAATGAAAAGCTTTTTTGAGGCGACACCATCAACAGTGCTACCATATATGTCAGCATGACACAGAGTCCTAAATAGCGAGTTGGACCAAGACATCTGGGAACATACTTGGCACAGAGTTAAAAGGTCCTTAAACAACGTCTTCTTACTAGAGGCTAAATATAAGGTACTCTTTAGATGGTACCTAATGCCAGCTCTAATAACAAAATTTGCACCTTCAGCCAATCTCAGGTGTTTCAGAGATTGTGGTGAAATATGCACAATGTTCCTTACATAGTGGACATGCCCCAACTCCCAAAGGTTTTGGATTAGGATCTTTAACATGATATTCAAAGTTTTAGTCCCAAACAATCTCTGTTAGACAACAAACCAGAGGAACTAAATAACATTCAATTTCATCTGTTTATTGCCATTAAATGAACTTTAGCAAGGGCTTGGAAACTGAAACAAATTCCAGTAGATCCAGTTAAGGCTAGAATATACTGGATTATGTCTCAGAAAAAAAAATGACCAGCATACTAACGAAAGAAATAACTAAAGAAATTTTTACTAACCTGGATCTCCAGGATCTCAGGTTCTGATATGGGACTAACGTTCCCAACACCTGGCAATTTAGATATATAATGAATAGGCAGTTTAGATATGTAATTAATACTACTTCTTTTAATTATGATGTTCACAAATATGTGAAATATCATACTGTTTAAAATGTTGACCTTTAGGTTACATTGTTATCTGACTGACTTTTGCCTTAAATAATTATGTCACACAGACTTTTTCTCAAACCAATATAACTTTATATGCAATGACAATAAAACATCAACAAAACTTGGTGCAGATGCATATAACTAAATGCTACCTTGTAATGGAAATAATCGCCTGTACACATAATTCCTGGAAAACAAATAGAAATGTGTTGAAATAAAAAAAAAGTCTAAATACCTTTGCATTATAACATATTGAAGCATTCGAACACTGGTTATGGCAATTTTCCTGTAGAAGCAGAGGATAAAACAGATAAAGGACTAATAGAGTAGAAAGAGTTAACTTATACCTAAAAAGAGGCGTGTTTGGTTTATTTTATGTTTTTGTAATTCGTGTATATAGTACTTTATGTTGAAATGACTAGTCAGTATACTAAAATGCACTGAACACCTGTAAAGCTCAGTCACATAGCACATGGTAAATGATTCAAGAGGGAAATGTGTTATATGGCAGAAATAAAATAACTAAGAGGCAAAATGCAATCTTTTTCAACCAGTAACCTGGGAAATGAAAATGATAGTATTGTACATGTTAAACTCCTCTGTGTTGATGTGAAATTACCATGTGACTTTGTATACATTAAGGTATTTATAAGGTACTATAAAAGTTAAGTCCAGAGGAATATGTTCTGATGCATGTGATTCAGCTTTTGAGAGAACATTTGCTAATAGCCTGTTTATACAGGTGTAGGTTAATTAAAGTCATGAATTGTAAATGTCACTTTGCTTTATGTAGTCTTCAGGGTATATAACAATATAAACACAGCTAGATGTGAAAGTGCTAAGTGCTTTGTGAAAGAGAACAAAATACACTACCTGCAATCAGGCAAACTATTTCCAGAAAAGGTAAACATGTGGTTTGCACATTTAAAGAAATGAGCTATAGACTATATTAAGCTGTGCTATAAACAATGCTATATAAATGTGATGTGTGTGTATAGTGCTAGTTATTGCTGTTCTATTTTGTTGTTTCCATTACTTCAGGTTTATGCCATCAACGTTTTTTAACTGACAGGCCCTTTTCCATTTTCTTCATTGGGCAGGATGGTAAAAGGAATTAGGTTTCCTCTCTAAACTTTACATCAAAACAACCATGCATTATTATGCTCTCAAGCCAATGTTTGTCCTGTGTCCCATCAAAGCTTTAGAACAACATCTTAGATGTAAGGTTCCTCAACCTGTCCCTGGAACTTGTTTACTATGTGATAGCCTGTGTTATAGCTTATTCAGAAAGTTATTTTTATGACTTGCTGGCAAGTCCCTCTTGACCTTTTTCTTACTTTTAATCCTGTGCTGGATGGCCAATGCAAGTTAATTTTGAACCAGCTGGGGCATATGTCCCTGTTATGATGAAAGGCATTGCAAAATATTTGCCCCTCCTCCTTGCTATGCTTTCATTCTCTACTGCCAGTTCCTTCTTTCGGTATTTTCATGCCATAAAAGTACAAAGCAGATTTAAAAGCAAGGATAAAGGCCCATGAATTGCTCTCACACGCTCTCTAAAATATATTTCATTAACCAGCAGTGAAATAAGCACGGCAGTGATGTGGCATCAGATTTATATGGATTGTCCTTCTACACAATAAGCTTGCTAGTTATAGAACAATAAAGTTATAGAGACCTAACTACCCAGCAATTTTTGCAAATGTATGTTCTCCTTTAAGAAAGGGAGCTGTTAAATTAATATGTTGTTGCCATGAGTTTGCAAGTTGCAGTATTCATACATTTCAAATAACAGAGTTTATAAAGGGTTTCATTTGATATTGTATTACTTTGTACTTTGAAAGACATTAGTCAACAAAAACACATTTTTTAAAGAAACTTTCTTAGCTAAAATCATCTACATCATTTATATTAATTTCTTAAATATATTACATGTATACCTCCACCATGTGTCCATGCTTTGAAATCATAGTGAAATAATACACACAAGATTTTTTTGATTTAAGGTCTTTTAAGGAGAGACCATAGTAGGTATGTGACTTCATCCTGGGGTTCAGCTAAACCTTCCTGAAAACATCTAGCAATATGCATGGCATGTTACTGTTTTGTCATCTTGCAAAATTAATGTTCACACCGTAGGGTACATCTGGTTGTCTACAGTAGCTTCATTTACTGTCACAGTAATTTAGGCAAGCAGAGAGGCATCAAGTGGGATTTGTAATTTTCAAATAGAGATATGAAAATGGTAATCATTTGATCATATTAGTTGCTTGAACTCATTATGTCAATGTATGCATTGTGTGTTACATGCATATGGGTATATTATCCTTTTAAGGAAGGCTACAAACCATTTTTTTTTATCTAATACTGTTTGTTTTTAAGTGGATAATGGAGTGTGTATACTTCATATTATACATGTACGATACCTGTTATCCAGAATGCTTGTGACTTGGGGTTTTCTGGATAATGGATCTTTCGGTAATTTGGATATTCATAAATTAAGTCTACTAGAAAATCATGTAAACAATAAATAAACCCAATAGGCTGGTTTTGCTTCCAATAATAATTCATTATATATTTGTTTGTTTCAAGTACAAGATACTGTTTTATTGTTACAGAGAAAAAGGAAATCATTTTAAACATTTGGATTATCTGGATTATTTTGATAAAATGGAGTCTGTGGTAGACTGCCATTCCATAATCATGATAATATTTTCCTTGTTTGGTGTTTACAGTTAAACCAGTTCCCTTAAAGCAAAATGTTTTCATCTATCTATGATATGCTGTAGAACTGTAGGCACCAGCCACCACATTTCCCAAAATCTTTTAGTTCTCATGTTGCTGTGGAAATGTTTTTATCTATGCTGTAATGAATGTTTGTTGGCAACAATTGGTGCAGCAAGTTCAAAATGCACTGAAAGGGTTAAAACCATTTTAATAATGAAGAATGACAGTGTAAATTATTAAGTTGTTCACAAGTCAGGATGACAAATTAGGCTAGTAATGGGATACATTATATTTCAAGAGAAGATATTAATAAATCATACTTCATTAGTTTATGAGACCATTTACTACAAAGGAAATGTTTCACAACTATTTAGAATAATATAGATACAAAAACTGATGATGTATAAGCAAATTGAATTATGCAAATCTGACTAATAATGAATTAAATATTGCCCACCAAGTATGTCACTCAACCCTTGGCACGACTTTGGAGAGGGTTTAAATAGGTATGTTTGTTATGCACAATTGTCTAGTCCTGAAGAAGGCTCAAGTGAAGAGCAGAAACGTTTAATAACTAATTTTTCAAGATCTGATTGGTGCGGTCTTATCATTGTGGTATATATATACATGAGAAACACACTGGGTGCCCCAATGTGTGTGTGTGTATATATATATATATATAATATATATATATATATATATATATATATATATATATATATATATATATATATATATATATATATATATATATATATATATATATATATATATATATATACACATGAGAAACACACTGGGGTGCCCCAATTCAACATCAGAAAATCACTTGGGGGGCCCATTTACTTAGTTAGAGTGAAGGAATAGAAGAAAAAAAACTTAGAATTTCGAATGTTTTTTTGGCTGCTTCGACCATCGAATGGGCTACTTCGACCTATAACTTCGACTTCGAATCGAACGATTCGAACTTTAAATCGTTCGACTATTCGACCATTCAATAGTCGAAGTACTGTCTCTTTAAGAAAAAAACTTCGACCCCCTAGTTCGCCACCTAAAAGCTACCAAAGTCAATTTTAGCCTATGGGGAAGGTCCCCATAGTCCTTCTAATCTTTTTTTGGTTGAACAAAAATCGTTCGATCGATTTAATAGTTCAATCAAATGATTTTTCGTTCGATCATTTGATTGAACGAATAGCGCTAAATCCTTCGACTTCAATATTCGAAGTCGAAGGATTTAACTGCGACAGTCGAATATCAAGGGTTAATTAACTAAATTAAGTAAATTTGCCTCTTGGAGTGCCGTCACCTGATGTTGAATTTATAGATACTGTATATTGTCTGTGTGTGTGTGTGTATACACATATGCAGCATGTTTGTGAAGCTCCTAGTAGTAAATTATTATTAGGCAATTTGGTTGTGAAATTTTCAACGGGTGAATTTTAAATGTTATTTTAAGAGCTGTAAACATTAATTTGCCAATGCTTAATTCACAATTAACAGCAATATAAATTGATCATACATAAAAAACTTGTGTTTTCAAATCATCACTTTCATTAAATTGTTGATCTTCTTTATAACATTTTGAAACTTTGCTAGTGAAGGCCAAGCACTGTAGTTTGATGTGACTGTTTTAAACAACAAGCTAGAACCTTCAAGTGCTTTCAGCACATCTGCTAATTCAATTTCACCAAGCTGTGGAGCTGATTTAAGTATGAAGAGAGTCTGAAATTTCATTGAATGACATAAAATCTTATTAAGTCTGACCCAAAAGAATAAAATATAAATTACCAAAAGGCTTAAAATCTGTTAAGAACTATTTTTCAAATCTTGCTTATTACAGAGGATGTTCCCAGCCACATGGGATCAAAATAAAGCTCATCATTTCACAGTATTAAAATGCCAACATGAATACCGAGACACTGGTGCCATAATTTATTTAAAAAGAAACAAAGAGAAAATTCAATAGCAATACGATCAAGACACAAGTCTTAGGTTTTCTATGCAGCAAGCTTTAGTGTAATGATCAAAACAGTTTTGTAAAAATAGATATTTAATGGGTATATAACAAAGGCTGTTAGAAATTGTGCATTTTGACACACAGCTCTACACTTTTACTACTGCAATGAATAGTGAGTAGTGATGGGTGAATAAATTTGGCAGACACAAATTTGCAGCCTATTTGCGTGTTTCGCTGCAAGCAAATAAATTAGTGGCGAAAAATTGTCGCACACATAAAAAAATGTCGCTTGTCAAAATTATTCTGACGTCTATTGATGCATTTGGATCAAATAGTCATGCGTATAAAAATTGTCATAAATTTTGATGCCCGTTGACTTCAATGATCTTTGCAAATTTTCCGCTGTTTTGTCGATTTCGCTTTGAATTTGCAAATTTTTTTGGACTAGCAAGTGTGTCAGATGAAGATATACAGTAAAGGTTACTCCAAATGTCTACCAGCAATTTGTTAATATAGTAGGAGTAACTAAGGCATGTTTTTTACCCAACATTTAGGTTATCTGGTCTGCATTCAGTTGGCTTGTAAATCAATTTGCATGGTAACTGCTTGGTATATCAGTTAATGAGTAGGGATGGGCGAATTTGACCCGTTTTCGTTTTGCCAAAAATTCACCACCGGCGAAATGCTGCCCGTCTTTATTTTTTTGCCGCACAACGCCATACAAGTCTATGGGCGTCAATTCTGCAGCGAAACAATTCAAAAAATTTTACCCATCCCTATTAATGAGTTGATGTGTGTGTAGCTTAAGGATATTCATATAGTAAATCATGGAGCACAGCAGAGAATAAAAACATCAGTAACTAAAGATTTGAATGTGGCACAAACCTGCTTCAAGATATGTCTACATAGTTTCTGGATAAAACTTTTTTACAATTCTGGAACAACCTTTTATCTTTTTAATATAAATTTGTGGACAGCAAATGTATTTTGTTCAAAAGGGAATCAAAAGAAAGTAGTTTGAACATGGATGTCTCTTTTTACATGAAAGTGTAATTGAACATTTCTAATAAAGTTCCACTTACAAAATTTAAATAATGTGTTCATGAAAAATAATTGGAGTTTTGGACTACTTGCCTTCATGCATTAGTACAAAACAAAAAGAAAATAGTTTTGATCTGGAAATACTGAATTCCCCAAGTTAATATGCTTCCAAAAAAAAAATTGCCCTTTTCTGGGCAAAGATCCAGTTGGTGGGTGCTTCTTATCTTTTACAGACAACATTTTTAATAATAAATATAAAACTTAAAGTGTCACAATATGGCATAAGAGGGATGTTTTTACACAGTAAAGGAAAATGCAATTTTAAGAAACTTCCCAATTTCCATTCATTCCTTATTTTCACTGGTTGTAAAGGCATGGGTAAAGGTCATTGCTATTGAAAGCAATATTATTTCATCCATTTCTTTGATTAGTCTGAACCAATGGGGCTGATAACATAATAGAACAGACAGATATTGCTTTGAATTGCTGTTACATGTTTGAAGCCAATTTCATTATTGATAAAGAATATATATATACGGTATAGAGTATGAAAGTAACCAGAAAAATAACATTGAAAAATCACTTTTTATATCAGGGTGGCTCACTGACAAACCTCCCAAGATCAACACAAAATAGCCAATGGCAAAATACAGTTAGTGCTTATAAGAATCCTAGCACTAAGCAAGCACTCATATGCAATAAGCCACAGTTAGGCACTTACATTAATGCCATTTTGTAATTGTTAATAAATGTGCTGTTCTGTTAGTAGATAGCAGTGGTTGAGGTCGCAGGCCCTGCAGCCTATAGTAAATGACTGAGAGACAGGATATTTAGCATAAGTAACATCTGACAGATTTATTAATTATATTAATTTTTTTTTTTTATATATTTTTATTCCTATTTTTTTTTTTCATGAAACAAAAATTACAACTTGCCCACATAAGGCCATAACACAGTACAATTGATATAAGATATAATCTGAGCATCATACAGCATCAATACATCAATATGTTATTTTCCTACATTGCTCCTCCTACTACTCATGAAGCCATATGTTATTTCCAAATATAATAAGGTACATCCATACTGTTATTCTTGTTTCCCTACTCCATCCTTTACTTCCAGCTCTACTTCCAGCCCTACATATCTTTAACATGCCATATACCCACTTTGTAGACCCCTATTTACCCTATATTATATGATTCCCCCGTTGCACCTCTATTAGATCCCAATTATAGCATATTCTATAAAATATGTCTATGTTATCATGTTTCAGTGCCGTCAGATAATCCATCCTGCGAATATATTTCATTCTATCTAGGAACTCCTGTTCTGTGGGAGGTCTAGGGGCCTTCCAGTGTTTTGCTACCAAACCCCTTGCCGCTGTCAGAATATGATTAACCATCTTCTGCGATTATGTTTTTAATTTCGGGATTCTATTTCCTAAGATAAAGATCAGTGGATCAAGTTTAACTATTACCATTATCACCCTTTCTATATATCCCCGTACCATCTTCCAGTAGCTATCTAGTTTGGAACATCCCCAGAACATATGCAGTAAGGAACCCTCTTGCTCTTTACATCTCCAACACACTGGAGTGGAGGAATCTGGAAACAGTTTATGTAGCAGGACTGGGGAATGATACCAGCCCATAAAAATCTTGTAGATTCCTTAACTGATTCACATATTGAAGTTTTTCCTGCAATTTCCCAGATTCTCTCCCATCTTGGGATTGTGATCTCCATGCTCAGGGCCTCTGACCAGTGAGTCATATACTTATGTGGAGTTTGTTCTATATCAATCTTATTGATAATATAGTACCAAGATTTAATCAGCCTTTTTTGCTGTGGGGATTGTTTACATAGTTCCAAAATAGGATGCATCAAGGGGATCAATAAATCTGGGTACACCGACTGTGCGTAATGTCTCAATTGTAGATATAAGTATTGAGAGAGTCTATCCGTGGCCTCCATTCCCACTATTTCCTCATACGTTTTTATCTTTCTATCTGTTTGCCTGAAGAGGGATTTGAGCTGAATCACTTTAGCTCTTGTCAGTATACCCTGAACAGTGGGAGTAAATCCAGGGGGCGGGGGACCTCTGGATTTCCCACTAAAGGGATTAGCTGGGATTTCTTCTGAACACACCCTACTCGAGCTGCCACCTTATTCCAACATCCAGCTGTATGCTTCATAGCTTCTAAGGCAGTGATCCCCAACCAGTAGCTCGTGAGCAACATGTTGCTCTCCATTCCCTTGGATGTTGCTCCCAGTGGCCTCAAAGCAGGAGCTTATTTTTGAATTCCTGGCTTGGAGGCAAGTTTTGGTTGTATAAAAACCAGATGTACTGCCAAACAGAGCCTCAATGTAGGTTGACAATCCAAAAAGGGGCAACAACAAGGCCAATTACAACACTCATGTGGCACCCCAAGAACATTTTTCATGCTAGTGTTGCTCCCCAACTCCTTTTACTTCTGAATGTTGCTCACAGGTTCAAAAGGTTGGGGATCCCTGTTCTAAGGGGAGGTTATACTGTGCCTGCTTATGATTTATCCAGAGGGAGCAATTAGGGGACCCAATTTGTGAATATGTTCTTTCTATTTCCGCCCATTTTGTTAATGGTGCCTCTGTTATCCACCCTAGTATCTGTTTTGCTTGGCTTGCCAAATAATAATTACTTAAATTGGGTACTGCAAGCCCCCCATCTGATTTTGCTGCCGTCAATACCTGTCTTTGCACCTTATGTCTCTTATGTCCCCATATAAATCGCATTATTGCCCCTCTGTATATCTTCTAATATTCGCCTAGGAGGCACTATCGGGATGGTATCAAATAAATATAGCAGACGGGGTAATACATTCATATTCACAGATGATATTCGTCCAAACCATGACAGGTAATATGTATGCCATATCAGCAATTATTTCTTTATTGTTTCGATCAATTTTGGGTAATTTACCGAATAGAAAGTTTTATAGCTCAAGGTTAATTGAATACCCAGGTATGTGATGCTCTTGTCTTGCCATTTATATGGGAAGTTCTGTTTTAATAATTTAAGATGAGGGTCCTGGATATTAAAATTTTAGTTAAAATCTTATAATCCAAATCCAGTAGGGACATTGGGCGGTAATTAGAGCACCTGGTGAGGTCTTTCCCCTCCTTAGGAATAAGAATTTCTTGGCCTTTCAGAAAAGCATTAAATAGTCTCAACATATGGGGATGTAATAATTGCTGATAAGTCTTATAGTAATTATATGTAAGACCATCTGGCCCTGGAGCCTTAGAAGTAGGCATTTCCTTAATTGCCTTGGTCAATTCCTCTTCAGTCACCTCCACATTAAGTATTTACAGCTCCTCCTCCCTAGGAACCGGTAAATCTAATGAGTGTAGATATTTTTGCATAGCCTCTATACCTGGGGTCAAGCCCTTTGATTCTGGGGACAAATTATATAATTTCTGATAGTACTGAGTGAATTCCTTCATAATTCGCTGTTGATCGGAAGTAGGACCTGTAGGCATGTTAATTATCTGTGGTGAATTTGAACATTTTCTTTGTCGTAATTTTCTAGCCAACAAAGTATGTGGTTGATTCGCCCTCTATAATATATTTGTTTCCTATTTGTGATACTCCAAGCTAAGCTGGACAATTCTCACCAACCTTCTCTTCGTAGGGTTAGTAGCCTGCCTTTTCTCATTTTCCTGTAAGAGGATATCTTCCCCTGTATAAGCAATTGGGACGACCTTTTAAATGCCGATCCCAATGATATCAATTGCCCTTGTATTACTGATTTATGGGCTTCCCACAGTATCCCCTGTGAATCAACCGATCCTATGTTAAGTTTAAAATAATCAGATATTGTTTTGTTCACTCTATCTCTTTTATCTGATATCTTAAGCAAATAGTCGTTCAGGCACCAGGCGTGCATACGCTTTTGACGCTGTCCTAGTCTTATAGTGATTTCTACAGGAGCATGATCCGACCATGTGATGGAATGGATTTTTGAAAACTGTTGGAAAGTACACATAGAGGAAGGCAGGAGAATGTAATCGATTCTGGTGTGCACCTGATGGGCATAGGAGTAATGGGTGTATTCTCTGCCCGCTGGATGTTCCACCCTCCAAATATCTATTAGGGCATGGGCTCTAAGTAGATCCCTAAACTTTTTAGTGATTTGCTCCATAGATTGTGTTGGCTGACATTGTCTCAGTTCCGGTCTATCCTTCTCCAGAGATAAGGCCATATTGCAGTCCCCCCCCTAACACTACATTAGGGCAATTCAGTGCTGTAACCTTATTTAGACATTTGCTTAAACAATGCAGTGGACGTTTATTTGGCAGATACACATTGGCAATCACTATTGGAATTTCCCCCATAGCTCCAGTAAGGATGAGCTAATGACCACTGGGATCTTTCTGTATGCCCTCAATCTGAAATTTACATTCTTTATGTATTAGCGTGGCTACGCCCGGCCTTTTATTAGGACCTGAGGCATTTATGCAAATAGGGTACAGTTTGTTATTCAGTCGCCATGGGTCTCCCCTCTTATGATGCGTTTCCTGTAATAGAACTATATCGGGTTTTTGGACCATTATCTCCTTGTATGTCAGCTGTCTTTTTAAAGGGGAATTCAAACCATTCATATTTATTGATAAGACTTTAGCCATGATCCCTTTCAAGTTTGTTTTTGCATTTATAACCTGTAAAAGCCTTCAAGATTTGGAACCCAAAATTATAATATGGAACCCAAAATTATAATATATAGTGTGGTAGTAGGACCCTTCTTCTATCACACCTTTTTGATTACATATCATATTAAATATCAACATTGATAGATAACCGTAACAAAACAGTAACAATTTTTTAGCTCCAACCTGTAGTTGTTGATCACATTTTAAGTAACTTACGGCTTCCTGCAGTATCAAAAGGAAGTCTTTTGTGGAGATCCCCTCCCCTACAGCCAGAGTCATGGGGTGAAAACAAAAAGTACGGTCTCCAACCTTCAAACACCCCTATGCAACCATAACCATCAAGAATTGCCGATGCTTCCTTGATTAACCCTGGTGTCCCAGTTCTGTATGCTTTTTTCTGCAAACTTGTGAAGTTCCCAGCCAGTAGCAGCTGCCATAGTGTTTTCACCTTGATCTTCAGTTGCTTGATGATGGGCGTGAACTGTGCGCTGGTGAGGTGGACTGTTGGAATTCCCCGCTTCCTGGACTCTTCTGATTCCCGATCCTGGGAGAAACCACATTCCACACTGGAGATTTTGCAGATCTTGTTGGGGACAGCTGAGGGTAAGTTTCTCTAGGTATTTTTGGAACTCCCAGTTGAGCGAGAAATTGTTCTCCCAATGCTGCATCTCTCAGCACATATTGTTGACCATTTCTTGTCACCAACACCTTAAATGGGAAGCGCCATCTGTACCGGGTCTTCGCTTCTCTGAGCTTTAACGTAGTTGGCCGCATCTCCCTTCTCTTGGCCAAAGTTATTGGTGAGAGATCATTAAAAATCTGAAGTTTCTGTACTTCCATGTCACATTTCTCACCGACTCTTTACTCTCATAATAGTGCAGTCTGCATATTACATCTTTAGGAGTAGTTCCTTTTGCAGGGGCCTGACCCAATGCTCTATGAGCTCTGTCCATGCGCCATGCTTCTGGAGGGAGGTCAGGGTTAATGGTAAAGAACCGGGATCTGAGATATGCCCTCAATTCTGTAAGGCTAACAGTATTTGGCACTTCTCTAACTTGTAAATTCTGCCTCCTTTCCCTGTTTTCTAAGTCATCATGCATGCTTTTTAGCTTCTCAACCTCCTCTTGCAATGTAGCGTTTTCATCTTCCAATATGGCTTGTCGTTGCATCTCCTATTTCCCTCAAGTCTTTCTGGAGGTCATGAATGGATGCCTTAATACTGGCCATTATGGTCTGTGACAGCTTGTCATATAATTGGGAAAGCTGCGCAGGGAGTTCTCCTGATGTGACCATATCTCCCATTTGCCTCCCCAGGGTAAAGATATCTCCCATCCGACCTTTACTTGTGATGTCCGGGATATCCACTGGCGGAGTCTTTGGTGGTCTTTTGTCCTCCGCAGACTTAGGGGAATCCGTACGATCCAAGTGCGTAGGAGAATTAGACGCGCTGCTCGGGTCTCCTGCGCCATCTTGTTTCTCTCCGTCTTGTTGGCTCGCACGTTTGTGGTGCAGGAACGGGGAGAGAGTACTTATCTCCTTATGTCGCCTCTGATCCATGCTCCAGGTTAGCGACTATCTGTCGGTAATGAGCGGACACCGTAAGTTCTCTTCCATCAGCTAATGTCAGCTTTCTACCGAAGGGGTGCTGCCGAGCTCTAGTGAGTTGCGGCCATCTTGTTTTTAATTTAAAAATAAATACAATTAATAAATCTGTCGGATGTTACATATGCCAAATATCCTGTCTCTCAGCCACTTAGAGGGAGGGGAGGCATCACATGAAAAATAAAGTTATATTATTAGGTCCCAAATCCAATCACGTCACCTAAGATTTGAGCAAAGAAAACACAATAAGCATAAGCACAATGCAATCTGATATAAACAATGACTTCCTGCAGATAACTAGTGGTGGAGTGTGACTGGAGACACAGCGGGTAGCTTGTGCTATGCTGAAGCTTCTTGGAGCCGTGAAGCTGAAGCTTCTTGTGCTAGCATGTAGCATTAAGGGAGGGCATTCTGACAGGGCAACTGGCTGTGTCTTTCAGAAAACATGGGGTGGAGCATGACTAGATAGGCAGATAAGGGCACACAATTTTTCCTGGCTGAGCAGTTACGTATGGCTTGTATTGATTTTCACCTTGTGCATATGCACCTCGATATATGTCCAGGGAACTGCCTATCCCGCTCTGCATACTCCACCCCCTTTAGCCTCAGTTGCTGTCAGTTGGTATGCTTTCCAGCACAGAGCACAATCTGTGTTTGGCATCAGCAGTGGTAGGGTTGATTAGTGGCAGAATGATATGGTCTGGTGGAGAAGGATGCACAGTTAGATAAAATGCAAAAACCAACAGGGGAAGGTTATTAAAGATAATAACTGTATTGTGTCTATGCATGTGTATTTACCAAGGTGCTCTGGTTAAGTGGAATTTGTATTTGCTAGTTTTTTTATTTTCAGAGTTACAAAGTATGATTTTTATTAAAAGAGAAAAAAACGTCTGCATACACTATTTGACAAAAGTGTTCATTTTTATTATTGACACATGATATTTCTTTGTGAATTAACAAGGAAAATGTACCTTTTGTAGAACACAATGTATTATATAATTTGGCCTTGCTAATGCTGAGTTATTTGTGTAAAACATGTTTAAAAAATGATCTCAAGTGCTCTTGTCAGTTTTGCATCTGTGCAGGCCATATGTTTGTGTAACTATCCATATTTAGTATAAGCATGCTATGTATTTAAAGGGATAAAAAACTGAATTTTATGTAAATAATATAACTAGAGTCATATATATCTAGTTAAATGTTAATACTTGATAAAAAAAAAATTGTCCCCTATTTCATCAAGATTATGATAAATCTAGTAGTGGTAAGCAGGGGGGAGCCTGACACACACAACTCGTCCTTCCTGCTGCTGCTAGTTTGCAGTTGGCAGCAAACTTTAAAGTTAGGAATGGGTCGTGGAGGGGAACTTCTATTCAGCAGTCATCGTCCCCAGTCTAGTGGTAGTAAGTTTAAAGCAATTAAACTTTCTGAGGAATCTTACATTTTTTGCCTTTTGGAGAAAGTTTTTAAACACGTTGGAGTAGGGGCGATCCAGCCCCTTTTGCTAAAATGTAGTTCTTAAAGTTACCAGGAGCGACATTTTTGCCACCCCTGGCAACCAGGTGGGTGCTGCCCCTGAGGCGGAGTGCACCCCTGAACATTATGCAACTGCTGATTTAAAAAAAACTTTGGCCCAAATATGGGATCTATTATCCAGAATGCTTGAGACCTAGGGGTTTCTGCATAAGGAATCTTTCTATAATTTAAATCATAACACTTTAAATCTACTAAAAAATCATCTAAACATTAAATAATCCAGTAGGATTCTCCAGTAAGGATTAGTTATATCATAGTTAGAATCAAGTACAATGTACTGTTTAATCATAACAGAGAAAAATGAAATTATTTTTAATTCTGAATTATTTGCTTAAAACAGAGTCTATGAGAGATGACCTTCCCATAATTCAAAGCTTTCTGTATAATAGGTTTCCATATAATGGATTTGTAAATGGCCTGTATAGTATTGCTACTAGAATTTTTTGGCAAGTTTCCCCTGTGAAAATGATGCCCATAGACTCCAAAGGGTGAAAAAAATAGCTGTGCATCAAAAAAAAAAAAAAAGGTTTTGCTCATTAAAAAAATCTTGTCCTCCCTAAACTTCAATGCATTTTGGCAAATTTTCGCTTTTTCGTGATTTTTTGCCAAAGCTAAAAGGTTCAGATTCACCCATGACTAGTTTCTACTACTAGATTTATCATAATCTGAATCAATGAAATCATTCCATTTATCTTTTAATGGTTTGTATCCTAGGTAAAAAAAAAATATAGAGCATTTCTAACAATTTACATATTACACTAGAACGATTTCTTCCAATGTAAAAAAAAAAAAAAAAAAAAAAAAGTTTGAAGTTTGGGTCACATCATACTGGGTAATCCAGAAGGATACTGTATACAAAAATTGGGAGTCCACCTCTGATTTAAATTTAGTTAAGCCCAAGGGACTCGCCCCAGTGACACCTATGACTAAGCGCCGGAGGGTGCGAAACGCGTAAGGTGGGCCTGGTGGGGTCTGTTTGTACTTGAATTTTTAATGCTAATTTAAATAAAGAAATTTTTTATGGAAAAAAAGCCTTGGGACAGCTATCTTTGGATAAAAGGAATTTACTATAAATCCAGAAGGATAGCCAGAAGTTCAACAAGGAAAGTTGGATTTATCAAATATATATATTTCAATTTCAATTCACAATTAGGAACTCGCAACCATAAAATGGTAAATAGATTGGGTGCCAGTCTGTAAAGTTTCAAATAGTCCCACCGATGATATATCAGCTTGATGCAAAAAGTCCAATCAATGGAAGTTTATTGTGAATTTATTGTGGAGTGCCTTCATCTGTGGCACTATTTATATATATATATATATATATAAGTTCAGGGGGAGTGGGATCGCCCATGCACTACGGTCACAACACAGTAGTAGAATAAATGTCCTTTTATTCCATATGCAAACAAACAAGCTGTATCTTCAGCAGGTAACTTAAACAAGCTGTATCCTTAGCAGGTAAAGTAAGTCAACTTAAACATAGTCTTCAGCATAAAGTAACAATCACTTTCATGCACAGCAGAATTGAAAGAAACAGTTCATATTCCCATTCAGGGATCAGGCTCACCTAGCCTTGCAAAGCTTTTGATTCCCAGTCAGGAGAGCAGTTTCCAAACACACTTCTCCTTGCAGACCTCACGTGTGTCTACCAACCCCCCTCCTGAACTCTCAGGGCTCTCTTAACTCCTGCACTGCTGCAGTAATTAGCCCTGCTGTGCACCCCCCAGGTACCTGAATAAAGGGGAAATATACCTGCTGTCCAGGACCCACCCCTGGAGTCCTGTACATATCCCCCCCCTCTGCCTCAATCCGGAGGTGGAGGCAAACCATGTCCCTAAACAATGTACCCGGGATAGTGCATCTGCATTTTGGTGTAGCTTTCCAGGTCTGTGTTCTACATTAAAACTGAAATCCTGGAGGGCTAAGAACCAACGTGTCACCCTTGCATTGGCCTCTCTATTCTTTCTCATCCAAGTCAAGGGTGCATGGTCTGAGACCAAACGAAATTTAGCGCAAGGAGTCCAGGGCCCACTTTATGGCTAAGCACTCCCTTTCGACTACTGCATAATTTTTCTCTGCAGGAGTCAACTTCCTACTGAGGAAAGCTACTGGGTGTTCTTCCCCATTGATATCCTGTGAAAGTACAGCCCCAAGGCCAACATCGGAGGCATCTGTGTGTACTATAAACTCTCGACTAAAGTCAGGGGCTACCAAAATGGGGTGTTGGCACAATGCGGACTTAAGTTCTTTAAAAGCCTGTTCTGCATTGTCGTTCCACTTAATCATCACAGACTTCCTGCCCTGAGTCAAGTCTGTCAAAGGTG
Organism: Xenopus laevis; assembly: GCF_017654675.1. NCBI lineage: Eukaryota > Metazoa > Chordata > Amphibia > Anura > Pipidae > Xenopus > Xenopus laevis. Next base: position 86,941,044 of record NC_054381.1, on the reverse strand, counting down.
CAGCCAAGGTAGCAAAATTGGGCACAAACCGTCTGTAGTAGCCCACTATGCCCAAGAAGGCTCTTACTTGTCTCTTAGTCAGTGGCCGTGGCCAATTCAGAATTGCCTCTACTTTATTGAATTGGGGTTTTACCATTCCCCTGCCTACAATGTACTCTAAGTATCAAGCTTCCTCCATCCCTAGGGCACATTTCTCTGGATTTACTGTGAATCCACCTTTTTTTAAAGAGTCTAGCACTGCCTGGACTTTTGGCAGATGGGATTCCCAATCAGTGCTGAAAATTACAATGTCATCTAAGTAGACTGAGGTGTACTTAAAATGAGGGCGCAATAATTTGTCCATTGCCCTTTGAAAAGTAGCGGTGGCAGTCTGTAGCCCAAATGGCATCCTCTTGTACTGAAAATGCCCCTCTGGGGTAGAAAAGGCAGTTTTCTCCCTTGCCTCTCGGGTTAGAGGTATTTGCCAATACCCTTTAGTAAGATCAAGGGTGGTGATATACCTGGCTGGTCCTAACCTCTCAATGAGTTCGTCAACCCAAGGCATAGGGTAGGCATCGAATTTGGATACCTCATTCAACTTCCTGTAATCATTACAAAACCGTATAGTCCCATTGGGCTTGGGGACTAGGACAATTGGACTTGACCACTCACTCTGTGACTCCTCTATGACACCAAGTTGTAACATTTTCATTACTTCCTCTGAAACTGCCTGTCTGTGAGCTTCAGGAATGCGATAAGGTTTTACACACACCTTCACATTGGGTTCAGTGATTATATCATGCTCTATGACATTGGTAAGCCCAGGTAACTCAGAAAAAACATCTTGGTTCCTCTGCAAAAACTCCTTAACTTGTTGAGTCTGAAACCTTGACAGGGAAGAAGCTACTTTTATAGTATTTACCTTATTTTGTCTTTCAAAGCTCACAGTAGCCCCAGCCGACACTGCTTCCCTATCTCTCCAGGGCTTTAGCAAATTAACATGGTAGATCTGGTAGGGTTTTCTTTTCCCTGGTTGGTGCACCCTGTAATCTACCTCCCCTACCTTTGCAACAACTTCAAAAGGTCCTTGCCACTTAGCTAGGAACTTACTCTCTACTGTAGGGATGAGTACAGCCACTCTGTCCCCTACCTGGAAATGTCTTATTTTGGCTGACCGATTATACACCCTACTTTGGGTTTCTTGGGCCTTCTGGAGATGCTCTTTCACCATTGGCATTATATTAGCAATTCTCTCCCGCATTTGGGCAATGTGCTCTACAACACTTCTATATGGGGTGGTCTCACTCTCCCATGTTTCTTTTACCAAATCAAGTAACCCCCGGGGTCGACGCCCATACACCAATTCATAGGGCAAGAATCCCGTAGAAGATTGGGGTACTTCTCGAATGGCAAAAAGCAAAGCTGGAAGCAGGCAATCCCAGTCCTTCCCATCCTTATGTACTACCCTCTTTAGCATTGTTTTCAGGGTTTTGTTAAACCTCTCAACCAGGCCATCTGTTTGTGTATGATAGACAGAGGTCCTTAGCTGTTTAATTTGAAATAGCTTACATAAGTCGGCCATGACCTTCGACATAAAGGGTGTGCCTTGGTCAGTAAGGACCTCTTTGGGAAAACCTTGTAAACATATGAAATAGTTCGCGAGCAATGGTTTTGGATGAGGAATTCCGTAAAGGAATAGCCTCAGGGTACCGGGTAGCATAATCAAGTATAACCAAAATGTATTGGTGTCCTTCACCAAAGGACCTACCAGGTCCATAGCAATTCGCTCAAATGGCACTTCAATAATGGGGAGTGGTACTAAAGGACTTCGAAAGTGGGGGCCAGGGGCAGTCAACTGGCATGTGGGGCAGGAGGCGCAATATCTTTTTACCTCTGCCTTCAACCCAGGCCAGAAGAACCGATCAGCTATACATGCCTCTGTTTTCTCAGCCCCCAAATGCCCCCCTAGTACATCATTATGGGCTAAGTCCAGTACCATCCTTCTGAATGGCTGGGGAACTAGTAACTGCTCAACCACCTCATTTCTGACCTGAGTGACACGGTACAGGAGGTCACCATTAACTGCAAAATGTGGAAATTACTTTTCAAGCTCAGGCTCCCGTGGGACCCCATTTATCACCACTACTTGTTCTCTGGCATGTACCAAAGTAGGATCTCGCATCTGGGCAGTACTAAATGCTCCCCTAGAAACATCTAGGTCTGGAAGTACAGGATGGGAGGATGTTTCCTCATCATCCTCCCCAAGCATGACCTGTAAAGGGAAAAATTCCCCCCCCCCCTCAGAGGTTACCTTAGTCTCCAGACTTGAGTCCTCAGACCCAACCTTTCCCTCAGGAACACTTTTTTCAATTTCATGATTTACCACATTTTGTTCTGTCAGTTCCACACAATCCCCTTCTTTTAAGGGTTCTGTGGAAGTGTCGTTTTCACTCATAACCTGTATTGGTTCAGACACTTTAGTTTGTACATTACTCCACAGTTCCCAGAACAATGGAAAGTCTCGCTCAAGAATTACCTGGTGCAACAATTTTTTTACCACACCAACCTCATGAGTAATGGTGCCAGAAGCAGTGGCAATTGTCACTGGCAGTAGTGGATATGTCCGAGTGTCCCCGTGTATGCAAACAACACTGAGAGTTTTTGCTTCCTGACACATCTTCTTGGACACGTTCCCTTGTACAAGTGTAACCATACTCCCTGAATCAAGCAGGGCTTTACCAGAAACACCGTTCACATACACTTTACATTCAAAACATCCTTCTGGCAAATCAGGACCTGCAATGCAAACTGGCTGAGCATAAAAGGATACTCTCCGTAGGACATCACACTGCATGGGTTCCACCTGTAGGGGACACTGAGCCTGCATGTGGCCCCATGCCTGGCACTGCCAACACTGCACACCCCCAGACTTCTGGGGTGTTGGGGAGCCTGGCTGTACTGCAGGAGGGACAGTGGATAATATCTTGTCGCTGTCCTTTATGCTGGTTCCAGGGTTCCGTGAAGAGCTCTTTCCCGTGGAGGTGAACTTTGCAACCCGGGTTGGAGCGGGGTCTAGATGACTTGTCGGGGGTAGTAGCTCCTCCACTGTGGTGTATCTCTCCACCATCTCCACCAGCCGGTCCGCTGTTTTAGGGTCTCCATGACTGACCCAGCACTGTAGTTCAACTGGCAGCGATCTCAGAAACCGGTCTAGCACGAAGCGTTCCACCATCTGTGGACCGGTGAGTATCTCAGGCTGCAGCCACTTTGTTGCCAGCTGTATTAAATCATACATTTGTGACCTCGGTGGAATATTTTTCCGATATTTCCAGCTGTACACCCTCTGTGCCCTGACTGCTGTGGTCACTCCCAGACGGGCAAGGATCTCTGCCTTGAGCCGGTCATAGTGGAGGGCGTCTGCAGGGGTAAGGTCATAGTATGCTTTCTGCGGATCCCCAGTCAGGAATGGGGCAAGGAGACTAGCCCATTTGTCTCGGGGCCATACTTCCCGCTCTGCAGTCCTTTCAAAGGTCATCAGAAAGGCTTCCACATCATCTGTGGGCATCATCTTTTGCAGGAAATGGCTTGCCCTTATTATTATCTGGCTGTTAGGGTTAACCACTGCTGATTCTCGCCCATGAGCTAGCTGTTGTACTGCCTCAGCCAGCATTTTGGACTGTGCCTCTGTAGAATCCCGCAGGGCAGTGGATTGAGCTGTAGTAGCTTCCCTGAGTGCAGCCAGTTGCACTTCTGTGGCTTTCTGCTGAGCTGCCATGCTTTGCTGCAACTGCACTGTTGCCATGGCCACTTGCCGTAGCAACTCCTCCATGATAAACAGGAGCCTGGCCCTTTAAATGTCACTTTTTAAACGGCAAATTTTCCTTTTTGGCCTTTTCTGTAGTGCAAATGCCCGCATCCGAGCACCAGTTGTAAAGTTCAGGGGGAGTGGGATCGCCCATGCACTACGGCCACAACACAGTAGTAGAATAAATGTCCTTTTATTCCATATGCAAACAAACAAGCTGTATCTTCAGTAGGTAACTTAAACAAGCTGTATCCTTAGCAGGTAAAGTAAGTCAACTTAAACATAGTCTTCAGCATAAAGTAACAATCACTTTCATGCACAGCAGAATTGAAAGAAACAGTTCATATTCCCATTCAGGGATCAGGCTCACCTAGCCTTGCAAAGCTTTTGATTCCCAGTCAGGAGAGCAGTTTCCAAACACACTTCTCTCTTGCAGACCTCACGTGTGTCTACCAACCCCCCTCCTGAACTCTCAGGGCTCTCTTAACTCCTGCACTGCTGCAGTAATTAGCCCTGCTGTGCACCCTCCAGGTACCTGAATAAAGGGGAAATATACCTGCTGTCCAGGACCCACCCCTGGAGTCCTGTACAATATATATATATATATATATATATATATATATATATATATATATATATATATATATATATATATATTATATATATATATATATATATATATATATATATATATATATACACTGAATAAATATTGATAATAATAAAAGTGTGTTTTTTCATGTGATGCATGCATTGGTACCTTTTATAAAAAAAATTAAAAAAAATAAATAAAGTATAATATTTGATAGTTTGACTTTATTATGGTCATTTTCAATTAGGATTATTCATTCAAAGCAATGTTTCCTCTAAGCTGTGTGCTCATCTGTGTGTACACAAGTTTTTGATGCCAGTGCACACAAGAAATAGTGGTGCACAGAAATATTTTTGTGTTGTGACCAGAGTACATCGTTTTTCAAGAGTGGAGTTCACCTGCACAGAGACCAAACAACATAGGTATCTTCCTAATTATATAGAACTACAGGGAATCCTTTGATATTTCTCAGAGATATTTGAACTCTTCGCCCCGTAGAGATATATTCATTTTTAGGCCTGAAAATATAATATAAACATTTTTTTTATTTCTGAAACATTGTTACATCTTTATAAATGCTTCCCTGGTAAGGTATTTGCAGAAAATACTCAAAGGAAGGATTAAAGTTGCAGAAATTATGACCCAGAAAAATGATCTCTGCATGTAACCCATTGCTATTTTTATCTAGAGAGACACAGTCTGCATGTCTGCATGGTTTCAAGCTACATAAAGAAGAGAATTCCATTCTGAATTGCCTTTTAACTAATACTATTTATATTTTGCATTGATTCAATTTTATTTATTTATTGTTTCATACATAATTGCTTAGGATTAATTGGTGATGAAGTTGCAGAAGCACCATTTATGACATGTAGTTTAGGTCCAGAATGGAAAGTGCATTCAAACTCAAATGGAGGTCATGGGCTCACATGCTGCTACTATTTATTAGGAGAATTAAAGAGTAACTAAAGAAGTTGATCAGAAATTTTGTACATCATGTTTTGGATTTATGTACCCGCCCAAGGCAACTTCAGCCCTTTAGCGGTACAGACCTGTGCCACCAAATATTCCTTCAGTAGCTCCCCATTTGCTTTACTGCTGATTCATTGCACATGTTCTATTCTGCTGTCATTTACTGAGCATAGAGACTGATGGAAAATATACTGAATATATATAATATTAGGGTATTTTGTATGAGAGCAGATCAGATAAATTATGTTCAAGTGTGCCTATGAATGCTAGGGACCATGGAGCTATTGCCATCCTGGACATGGTAGGGGTACTCCAAGGGTATATGCCTAGATGTGTGCACTATGCATATAATTAGAAGTGCATCTTATGTATGGCATTAAATTATCAATAAATGGCCTATTTGTACCCCCCATTCCCTTTCTTTCTATTCACTGCCAATAAAATGATGATATGAAATCAATGATATAAAATCAAGCTGCAATAAATGATGACAATTTAAAATGTAAAATATTTTTTTATTAGAAATATGACTGTTGAATCAGAAGTGTGTAGCGGGTATTGTTGAGGTAAAGCTTGTAAAAAGCTGGTTGCAGAGGTGAAAATGAATAGGAGACTTTTATGGCATCCTTCATATGATGGTAATGATTATAAAGATCCCATTGCAATACCTCCTATGACCATAATATGAGCATGAATGATTTCAGTGGCTTCTATTGTCAAGACTTCTCACTACCAGCATTCAGCAGGCTAGGCTAGGGCAGTGAAATTTTAGGGGCAGCATGCCGCCCAGCAGCATCCTGAAGTGTAAGGGGAACACAGCTTTCCCCATCGCTATGACGCACACTTGCGTGGGAAGGGGGAATGGTGCTGAAATTTAAGTTGAATATAAATAAATGTTTCAATAGCAAAATATTTTCATATTTGTACTTGAAGGTCTGATATCAGAGTAAATTAATTGGCATTATAGGCATAATTAACAAGATACTGTTTTCACTAGTAATACTACACCTCTTGATAAAATTAAGTTATCATCGGTACAGTCACTGTGTCCATTATGTAAGCACTTTCAGGACATTCCCTAAACATAGAAAATTTCAAACAAATGATTTGCTACAGCAACTTTGGTTCAAACTGGAACCATTGTCTTGATTAAAATGAGTTAAATGGTCTTGGTTTCGTTTAGGTAAGAGGCTTAAATAAAAGAGATAATGTTCACCCTCTGGCGATGTGTGAGACACATCTTTCCCTTATACAAGATAAACAATATTTAAATCATATGATGTCAAAGAAAACCACCCAAATTAACACTTAGCTGCATTACTCCCTGTGAGAGGTTATTGCAAATATTACTTATCTATCCAGACAATGATCAAAACATTCAGCAAGGCAAACAGTCAGTTTATAAGTACACCATAAACACAAACACCGCACAACTGATCATTCAGGTTTTCACGCCCTTCCTCACATGTTAGGTTGACTTGATTGTGGTTTGAAAGATGCCTTTTTCTTGCATTTGTTGAAGATGTGGTTGAAATTGGCTTTATACTGCCAACACAATTCCATTATAAGAATAATAACCAGTCACTGGGGTTTATTATCCAATCAATTTATCAGCTGAGTTGTCTTCACCTGAGAATTCGAATACAGTACAGCATGATCCCTGCAAGTACTGAAGAGATGTGTGTTATTAAAATTGTTTGTCTTGAGGATTTCACGTGGAGATAAATGTATGCCATGATGTTGGAGTGAATCTTATTAAAGGAACAGTTCAGTATAAAAATAAAAACTTGGTAAATAGATTGGATATCTAATTTAATAGCCAGGACACTACTTCCTGCTTTTTAGCTCTCTTGCTTTCCACTGATTAGTTACTAGTCAGTAACCAATCAGTGACTGGGGGGAGGCACAGGGGTCATAACTGTTTGCTTTTGAATCTGAGCTGAATGCTGAGGATCAACAGCAAACTCACTGAATGGTTATGCCCAGGGCAGCCATCAGGGGGGAGAGTTGTAGGGGGCCCCGAGGGTAAGGGGGGCCCGGCCACGCCACACTTACTTGATTAGCCGGGCCCCCCATCTTTCTGAGAGCTGCCAACTTTGGGAAGGTATGGACGTTTAAGGGGCCCTGGCTACCAATTTTGGCCACTAATTTTTTTTTCTCATGTGGGGTCCTAGCCACCAATATTTTTTAATGGGGGGGCCCTGCCCACAAATGTTTTTTTATGGGGGGCCCTGACCACTATTATCTTTTTTTTTGTTATTAACATGTGGGAACCCTAGCCACCAATATTTTTTTAGTTTTTTTACTGTGTGGTGGGGGGCGGACCTGTGGGGTGGTGAGGGCAGACCTGTAGGTGGGGCTTGTGGTGGGTGCAGCCCAGGGGGGCCCAGGAAATTTTGTCGTATGGGGCCCTGCGATTTCTGATGGCGGTCCTGGTTATGCCCATGTGTCCTCCCCCCTTAAAGTTGCTCACTAACTCAGAGTTAGAGAGTTGCAAAGCAGGAAGTTGGGTTTTGTTCTGTTATGTTAGACATCCAGTCACTCCAGCCTTTATAGATTACATTTTGGCTAACTAACTATATAAGAAACATTTTTTTTTTGCATAGCCTATCTATTTATCCAGTTTTTCTTTTTACACTGAGCTGTTCCTTTAAAACTAGATACAAGGTTACAACTTTACCTAAGTGCAATCTATTTCAAGTCTTACTCTTTCCATAAAACCCAATGACAATGTCTGAATAGGGTAAACAATTATCTCTAAATTAAAAATTCACAACATTGCTGTATGGAGGGTTATTCAAAGTGGGTTTCCCTTTCTGAACGAGATATTTGGGAAACACCTAAAGCATTAAAAAATTTTCATAAGCCTCTTAGCTGCACCGATTACATCTACTTTAGCAACTGGGTATAGGCTACAATAGGGAATGGGCTAGTATGTGTTTGAATTAAAATATATAAAAATTATACACCATATAACAATATTCTGGGATAGATGAAACCTGGTGTATATAAAAATTGTAAAACAAATCTATACATTACTGTTTTGGTAAGTAGTAAAATATTGTGGGCAATAGACATAACATTGAGCCACTGCTGAATTTCTTTTATAGCCTGTAATTGTAATCCTAACTGCACATGACAATGAGTGGTATCTAAAGATACTGTAAATTTAGGTAAGCAGATAAATATTAGAACATATTATTTGGTGGCTATGGTTACATATCATATAATGGCATTTCCTGAAGTTATGAAGTCAGTTCCATTTGTGTGACTGACATTTGACATCGGCAACTGATGAGGTAATATGTTGGTTTCAAGCAATAATGAAATATACTTGTAATAGACAATATTCTTCCCAGCCAAGGTAGGAAATCCAATTTCTTTCTATAACAAGTCAATGAAATGGACAACAAAATTGGTATAAACATAGTTGCAATAAACACTGGACATATCAGTGGGTAATTTGAAGGGTCTGATAAGTGCATACAATTCAGTAGCATAGGGAGAAAATTTGCATCAATTTCAGATTCTAAAAATGGACATTGAATGGATAACAGCATAAGCAGCAGCAAGGTTGCCATCTGGATTGAGGAGGAAGCTCAATAGCTAGCGACCTGCATTTTTATAAAAAAAAATTGACAAAAATCATAATTATGATTTGCTTATTTCAAACAGAATAGTTGCTGGACTGTGGACATTACATCTCTGGAAAATATAAATTCCATTATATGTTTCTGTGAGGCATGTCCATAAGGCTCATGAGCAATGAGAAAAGCATAAAATATTTTGACAGGCGAAAAGCAGGAGCTTGCTGTCAAGGTTGTTGCAGGGCTTGAAACAATACGGTGGCTTTATTGATCCATGGGCGTTTGCATTTTAAGGAGATTTGTGAGACAAAGCTATAAGCTTAACCCGCTAGAACACTTCTAAAAGACATTGGATGAGCTTACTTAGAAATTTAGTTGAGCAGTGGTTTTGTATCTATAAATACAGCAAAATAAGATATTGGCTTTAATGTTACAGTATTACACTTTCTGCATACATTTTTAAATTAGTAAAGTAAAGTAAATTAGTAAAGTTTTAGTATTACATTGTGAAATGCTAATTTTTATTCTTATTTGTGCAAACTGTTTTGCTCTTTGCGACTTTTATTACATTCCCCTGTAAATCACCTCTCACTCTTACCACAACCTGTAGCTCAGGCAGTGTGATCAGGTGACCAAGGGATATTTATAGCTTCCCTCAAAGCTGATTGGTTAAGGCATGAATTCCCAACACAGAAGGGCTGCTGTAAGATGCCATAGAAACCAATTATGTAGTAAGCTGTTGCAGGGCCTCTTTGTACTTAAAAATGTCAGACCTGAATGTAATGAATGCATACACAATTATTTTATTCATGGACAGAAGTAGAGTGGCATATAAAAAAAAAAAATCAAATTGCTTCAATTTTGCTATACAATACAACTCCCATCAACTTCTACATGAACCTGCAAACTTTTAGATGACAAATGATTTGCTTCAGATTTTGGAAACTGGAATTTGAATTTGTAATAGTTACTGTTGAACATCAAAAAAGCTGCCCCCTGTTCCTAAACTGTCTATACTACTGGAAACGTGTTTTCTGGTGTTTTAACTTATACTTGCATTTGTTTTATTTTGTATTGGTAAAAAAATTAGTTTAGGGGACAGATTGGTCTGTTGGGTGTTCTGATTGTTTTTACCATAAGTAGTAAGAATTTTACCAGGTATCACCAGTGATGGGCGAATTTATTCGCCAGGCGTGAATTTGCGGCGAATTTGCGCGATTCGCCGCCAGCGAATAAATTCGCGAAACGCCCGCGAAAATTCGCGGAAAAAATTCGCCGGCAGCAAAAAAAATTTTTCCGGAAAATGGACGCCGGCGTCAAAAACGCTGTTTCGCGAATTTTTCGCCATTTCGCGAAATTCGCGAATTTTTCGGCGAAGCGAAACGGCGCAAATTTGCCCATCACTAGGTATCACCAATATTAGACCAGGTTGTTGTTGTTGTTAATCCATTCCTACATTACTTTCCTGCTCTTGAAAGGAGGTCCAGGAAATGTTTTAATTCATTCAGAAAGTCTGTCAGAGAGTGTGCATCCTTTGGTATAGCTGGAAGTTTTTTAAAGGGTTGTGTTATAGCTACGACTGGCATGAGACCATATAGCAGTTATCATAGATAAGCTACAATACTTACAGTAAAGACTGGTTTGCACATATTAAAGCTATCATCCATATAGAAACTTGTGCAGGTAACAAGGATAAACCTAAACTATACTGATAGCTGAGCAATTATACAGAATGCCTCCAAATATATTTTCCCTAAATTTGAGATATTTTAAGGTAAAGGGATTTAAATATTGTTGTTCAATTAGTTAAAGGTTGCTGGAGGTGTATGTCAGTGATATCATGGTATTAAAGGAAAAGGGTAAACCCCTAATTTATGTAAGACAGTGATATTCTGGTTTGATTCTGGAAGCAACATTGCAAAACCAAGTGCAGCTCTGCAGCATTAACCCAATGAGATGTCTCAAGTAATGCCCAATCTATGTAAATCTTGCTCTTTGTTCTTTGTTGCTCAATTTGCAGCTAAAGTGATTAAATAAAGTTTTTGTACCAACAACTTAACCAGAGTGTTTTTTTACCTCATGTCTGATCACAGTGAAATACCTGAAATGCATGATTATCTCTGTATGAAAGATAATTGTTGGTGAATATTTTTTTTATCTGAGAGTAATTGTCACGTTCGGCACCCTATATCCAGAACCCAAGCTAAACTCTGTGGTCTCGGCTTTTGCTTCTGCCTTTAACCACCACCTTTTGTGGGATATATCTTGTCAGGCAAATCTACGCTTTTTCAGGATTTTTATTTTTACTAGGAAAAAAATCTAAAAATATACTTTACATTATTTTTAAATAGTGACTAGAGTTGTTGTGATCCCACGGAGCACTTGTCATTATAATCTAAGGGGATTGATGGGCATTCAGGAACAATATAGTTTCCACAAACAGTATAGACTTTTTTGGCCACAAAGTGTATAATTTTTCATACTGTAGTTTGTGTTTGAGATCTGAATTTTGAAGAATTGGTGCTTATAACCTTGAAAAACATAGCATCACACAAAACAATATGATAGTATATATTTTTATGTGATATTTTTCTGTGTCTCAAAGGATAACATTTTCCGCTCTCTTATATATTGTTAGTCAAAACATATTTATCGAAAGATTTGTTTTCACATACTACAATTCTAACTCAACTCATCTGACTTTTCTTCCCTTTCTTCTTCTTTCTGCAACACTTCTTAGTACTTTGCTAATATTTTTGACAAGTAATATCTGTTTATTTGCAGATGTGCGACAGAGACAGTCTCTTTTCTACTTCATGCTGTTGACCAAATTTTCCTTTGAATATCATTATGAAGTAAGAAAAATAAATGATAAACATATTCCAGATTATTGCTGTTATATTATATGATATTGTTTTGTTGAGAATTGTTGCTTGTATTTAAAATTACATATCATGGAACTCAAATCCAAGATAATATATATATATATATATATATATATATATATATATATATATATATATATATATATATATATATATATATATATATATAGAGAATATAATTCAAGGGCAACTTAGGTCATGATGCAACTAGAGAAGAGTAAAATAATAAGTCATTTTATTTGAAGTGTTTTGTTGAGAATTGTTGCTTGTATTTAAAATTACATATCATGGAACTCAAATCCAAGATAATATATATATATATATATATATATATATATATATATATATATATAGAATATAATTCAAGGGCAACGTAGGTCATGATGCAACTAGAGAAGAGTAAAATAATAAGTCATTTTATTTGAAGTGTTTGATTTTCTATAAAATTATTTTTTTTAATAATTTGTTCAAAAACAACTTTTTGGCTTTGTTAATAATAATTAAATCTGTTTTGCTCTTGTTTCAGGACACCCATCAGGCACAAAAGGATTTATGTTCTCTCAGGTCTTTGTTTTCTTTTTCAATGAACTTAGTAATGTTTTTCTTACTTATTATTGGGCTATTGGGGAGACAAAATACTGTGAAGAATGAGAAGGCTATGGGAAGGGAGGGGGTGGATGGACAGCAGCCCTCAAGCAATGGAGTGAGGAGGAAGAGGACCCCACTACCACCCCCCTAACACACGATGAGGAAGGAGAGAAGGAAGAGGTGGGACCAAGAGCCAAAAAAGGCCCCAGATATAGAAGTGAGGAGAATTCTGCACTGGTTGATGAGGTGATCCAACAATGGGACAGCTTATTTAGTGTCAACTCCTGTTAGATCAAAGCTGCCAGAAGCTAAATGTTACAAAAAAGCCTCAGTTACAAATGTCTCTTCTTGTTTCTTGTGCTGAAGGAGGCTCCTGTTTAACATGGCTTGAGCATTTGGGTACAGCAGCGCTACATAGATGTCATAAAAAGATGTTTTCAGCCAAAATGGCATGCCAATAAAGCTTACAGTAGTTTGGATTTTGCCCTCACCATACAGTAAGACAGTTTAACAAAGAAATAATTTTGTGAACATCAAGTTGGGTGTTACTAATATCATCTTGCACCACATGCCACTCAAATAGATTACATGGACTGCAGCTTTTAGACCTTATTTTTGAGGTTGGACCAGACCACATTAATTAATGGCAAGAGCTGCCCTTTAGTGGTCAATCGGGCTGTTAGTGGATGTAAAAAATGCTCAGACCGAGTTTATAATGAGCCTTATGCCTAGGATAACTATTTCTATTTCTTGTGGAAATGTTGTATAAATGTTTTATTTAAATATTCTACCTTTGTCATCAATACATCTTGGTGGATGTTTTAAGTATTTAATATTTATTAATATATCTCATAAAAGACACACTTCAAAATGTTTCGCGTTTTCTTAATTTTGGGGAAAGATGATATGTTTTTAAATCAAATTCTCTGTGAAAGGCAAGAAGGTGTAAAAGATATTGGTAAAAGACATTGCTCCAGCCAGTAAGTGGCCATTTATCGGAGTGAACACAGGCAATGGAATTTCACACAAGAGTCACATCTTTCTGAGTATCAACAATAAACACCACTCTCAGCAATGTGCAGTCCTCTTTCGCTGTGGACCAAGCCGATATGGGAAATCTCCTAAAATATTGAGAATTAAATCAATTTGTATTTTTATTTAACCCCCCCACCAAAAAAAATCTGTCCAAAGCTAAACACAGCCCAGAAATTCCTGCCCAGAAATTCCCTCCCTCTTAGAACAGTGCAGTCAGTCCAAGCATAAGAGGTATGCAGCTTCATAGGGATTAGATAGTCAGCATCTGGGACAGTCAGATCCTGGTGGGGAGTTCAGTTCCAGTGTCGATCACAATGGCTTATTTATTTGTAGCCTTAAATATATGTAAAAAATGATTTTCTACCAAGGCAATATATTTAAAAAATTTTGTTTGTGAAAGCAGAGTAAGTTACTGAATGTGCAGTAAACAGCAAAGTTTGGAATGTCTCAGACAAACAGCATCTGCCAGTTCTTCTTCGCAGGTCCATCTCCTAGAAGGTGGGTCATGTGAGTGACACATGCAAGCAACAGAACTATAGCCAAGGCAGCAACGTTCCAAAGCAGCAAAGGATGACAATGTGGGTAGGCACACACAACGCAGCAGAATCCCAGAGACATGAAAGATCATTATTTGTTAATTAATCAAATGGTTCCCATTATTTTATTGTCTTGTAAGTCTGTGTACTTACACCATAAGATAGGTCTTTACTGCTAGGAGCACAGTAGCACATCACAATCAGCAGGTTCTTTATGTGTAAGAAAGGGACACATTGTAATAAATAATATTGATAACATATCCAAAGGGATAAAAGATGGCTACCAGAAAAAAAAACTAACCTTTAAACATGGTAATGGCCATTCTCACCAACAAAAATCTGTTCTACACACATCTATACTGCAAGCCCTCTGAGATCTCTACATATCAAGCGTAGCAGCTATGAGAGCTCTTAGTGCACTTGGACAAGTTAGTGTTATACAGTAACATTATTTAGTCCCAAAACACAAAGTAGCTAAACAAACATCTTTTTGCTTAAAAACATTCCTTGGCTTCTGCTTCGTGCATTTTCAAGGGGAAGTTAAACCATTAATGAGGTTAATTATTAAGCTACTTACAACTAAAGTATGAGGAGATGAGGCAATCACACGGTTTTCTCCCCTGCGGTTCATTATTCTGCTGTCTGTCAATGTACACCTCAATCTCAGGTTCCAGACCATCATAAAATGTCTGCTGGTAATCCATGCTGCATTGCCACATTATGCAATATGGTGCAGACAATAATGATCTCTGACATCGTAATGGGGGAATAAAGAAGAACTCCCCCAGGAATTGAGAGACATCGGATGTGAGACTTGAGCACTTCAAAGAGGTGATCGATGACATCTTCTGATCGACCCTGTTGTATATAAGTTGGCAGTCAAGGCCCATATCCTGCATCTTCTAGAAAGAAAAAAAAAACAAAGTTTGAGGGGGAGAAGCTCTGCCCCTTAATGAGCAAGTCTGTTATATGCATGCATTCAGAGATTCAAAGGCAGCAACCCCTACCATTGCAGCCTTTTAAACAAGATCAGGTGCGAGTAGTTATTTGAGAGTCAAGTTAAACCAATCAAGAGCTTTACCAAGCTACAATTCCCAAAATACCTAGTCAGTTTGTCAATGAGAGGTTTGAGAAATCATGCTCATATATAAACTTCTCAGTAATGTATTCAAATACAAACAAGAGGAAAAAACCTGGGGCAGATTTAGAATGTGAATGGCTATTTAGAAATGACATGATTTTAGGCTGAAATGACAGTTAAAATAATTATGTTTTGGTTAGCCGAGGATGAGTAGAGTATAACAGTGCTTTATTAGCAGAGACTCATGCAGCAATTACACAACAGTAACTTTCACTTTTAAGCTGACAGGAAGTATGTACAGTATAAGTATGTACAGTGACATCTACAGGCCATTTGCACCACATATTCCCCCTATAGTAGGAAAGCATTTGGGCAAATGTAATAAACAACAATGCATAAATAACTGACCAGTTTCAGGGCAGGTGCAACAAGCGGATCTTTTGCAAAGTATTTCAAGAAAACATCCTTTGGTAGTATAGAAACAACTGAACCTGTATCAAGCATCAGGTTAAAGGAGTGTCCCTTGTCAGCAGAAGCAGTACTGACAGTGCATATAAACTTGTCTGGAATAAATTTACCAGCTTTATCCACACTTAATACTGTGACATTTGTAGTAATGACTTATGAACATCTTTAGCAGAACTACGGCAGATCATAGCAAAATGTCCTACTTTTGTGCATTTGCGGCACCGTTTAGCTTTTGCAGGACATGTAACATGATTTGCAGTGTGTTGTGTTGAACCACAGCGAAAGCAGTATTTTCTATTTGTATTTGCTGCATGGTTTTGCAGTGTAGGTGAATCCCTTTCCTTAGCACTGTATTTCGCTTGTGACTGTGCATTATTAGGCACAGTGCTGAATTCACAATCTGTACATTCCCAGCAGTTCCCTGACTGAGAGTTTTAGCCTCTGCTACTGCTGTTTCGATTTGGCTAGCAACTGTAATAGCCTTTGCAGGGGTTAAATCCTGCTCTGGGATAGGGATGTCGCGGACTGTTCGCCCGCGAACTAATTCGCGCGAACATCGACTGTTCGCGTCCGCCGAATGTTCGCGAACGTCGCGCGACGTTCGCCAATTTGGGTTCGCCTTAGCTGGCGCTTATTTTTGACCTCTCACCCCAGACCAGCAGATACATGGCAGCCAATCAGGAAGCTCTCCCTCCTGGACCACCCCCACACCCCCGGACCACTCCCCTTCCATATATAAACTGAAGCCCTGCAGCGTTTTTTCATTCTGCCTGTGTGTGCTTGGAAGAGCTAGTGTAGGGAGAGAGCTGTTGAGTGATTTGAGGGACAGTTGATAGTAACTTTGCTGGCTAGTAATCTACTTGATACTGCTCTGTATTGTAGGGACAGAACTCTGCAGGGATTTGAGGGACATTTTAGGTTAGGTAGCTTTGCTGGCTAGTAATCTACCTTCTACTGCAGTGCTCTGTATGTAGCTGCTGTGGGCACTGCTTCTGATCTCATCTGCTGACTGCTGTAATAACCCAATAGTCCTTGTAAGGACTGCTTTTATTTTCTTTTTGTTTTTTTACTTTGCTACTATAAGAGCCCAGTGCTATTAGTCTAGCTGTGTTGGGGAGTGGGACTGGTGTGCTGCTCCTAGTAGTTCAGCACCAACCAGAGTAATTTTTTTTTTAATATACATATATATATTTTTTTATTTTACTTATCTTACTGTTCTTTAACGTGTCCAGTGCTGTTTGCTGTTCTTCATAGTAGTGCACCAATAGTAGTGCACTTGCAGGCATTGTTTGCCCAGTGTGTTCTTCAAACAACTGCCACCTAGCTGTGTGAGCTTGTTCACATTCTGTCTAAATATCAATAATAATACCGTCTCCAGAAACACCACCTGAGTGACGTTTTCCAAGCAGCAATAATATATTCCATATCCACTGCTGTAGTGTATACGTTGACCTTGCAGACATTGTTTGCCCAGTGTGTTCTTCAAACAACTGTCACCTAGCTGTGTGAGCTTTTTCACATTCTGTCTAAATATCAATAATAATACCGTCTCCAGAAACACCACCTGAGTGACGTTTTCCAAGCAGCAATAATATATTCTGTATCCACTGCTGTAGTGTATACGTTGACCTTGCAGACATTGTTTGCCCAGTGTGTTCTTCAAACAACTGCCACCTAGCTGTGTGAGCTTTTTCACATTCTGTCTAAATATCAATAATAATACCGTCTCCAGAAACACCACCTGAGTGACGTTTTTCAAGCAGCAATAATATATTCCGTATCCACTGCTGTAGTGTATACGTTGACCTTGCAGACATTGTTTGCCCAGTGTGTTCTTCAAACAACTGCCGCCTAGCTGTGTGAGCTTTTTCACATTCTGTCTAAATATCAATAATAATACCGTCTCCAGAAACACCACCTGAGTGACGTTTTCCAAGCAGCAATAATATATTCCGTATCCACTGCTATAGTGTATACGTTGACCTTGCAGACATTGTTTGCCCAGTGTGTTCTTCAAACAACTGCCGCCTAGCTGTGTGAGCTTGTTCACATTCTGTCTAAATATCAATAATAATACCGTCTCCAGAAACACCACCTGAGTGACGTTTTCCAAGCAGCAATAATATATTCCGTATCCACTGCTGTAGTGTATACGTTGACCTTGCAGACATTGTTTGCCCAGTGTGTTCTTCAAACAATTGCCGCCTAGCTGTGTGAGCTTTTTCACATTCTGTCTAAATATCAATAATAATACCGTCTCCAGAAACACCACCTGAGTGACGTTTTCCAAGCAGCAATAATATATTCCGTATCCACTGCTGTAGTGTATACGTTGACCTTGCAGACATTGTTTGCCCAGTGTGTTCTTCAAACAACTGCCACCTAGCTGTGTGAGCTTTTTCACATTCTGTCTAAATATCAATAATAATACCGTCTCCAGAAACACCACCTGAGTGATGTTTTTCAAGCAGCAATAATATATTCCGTATCCACTGCTGTAGTGTATACGTTGACCTTGCAGACATTGTTTGCCCAGTGTGTTCTTCAAACAACTGCCGCCTAGCTGTGTGAGCTTTTTCACATTCTGTCTAAATATCAATAATAATACCGTCTCCAGAAACACCACCTGAGTGACGTTTTTCAAGCAGCAATAATATATTCCGTATCCACTGCTGTAGTGTATATGTTGACCTTGCAGACATTGTTTGCCCAGTGTGTTCTTCAAACAACTGCCACCTAGCTGTGTGAGCTTTTTCACATTCTGTCTAAATATCAATAATAATACCGTCTCCAGAAACACCACCTGAGTGATGTTTTTCAAGCAGCAATAATATATTCCGTATCCACTGCTGTAGTAGTGTATACGTTGACCTTGCAGGCATTGTTTCAATTTGTTTGCCCAGTGTGTTCTTCATTTTCAAACAACGGCCATCTAGCTGTGTGAGCTTGTTCACATTCTTTCTAAATATCAATAATAATACCGTCTCCAGAAACACCACCTGAGTGACGTTTTTCAAGCAGCAATAATATATTCCGTATCCACTGCTGTAGTGTATACGTTGACCTTGCAGACATTGTTTGCCCAGTGTGTTCTTCAAACAACTGCCGCCTAGCTGTGTGAGCTTTTTCACATTCTGTCTAAATATCAATAATAATACCGTCTCCAGAAACACCACCTGAGTGACGTTTTCCAAGCAGCAATAATATATTCCGTATCCACTGCTGTAGTGTATACGTTGACCTTGCAGACATTGTTTGCCCAGTGTGTTCTTCAAACAACTGCCACCTAGCTGTGTGAGCTTTTTCACATTCTGTCTAAATATCAATAATAATACCGTCTCCAGAAACACCACCTGAGTGACGTTTTTCAAGCAGCAATAATATATTCCGTATCCACTGCTGTAGTGTATACGTTGACCTTGCAGACATTGTTTGCCCAGTGTGTTCTTCAAACAACTGCCGCCTAGCTGTGTGAGCTTTTTCACATTCTGTCTAAATATCAATAATAATACCGTCTCCAGAAACACCATCTGAGTGACGTTTTCCAAGCAGCAATAATATATTCCGTATCCACTGCTATAGTGTATACGTTGACCTTGCAGACATTGTTTGCCCAGTGTGTTCTTCAAACAACTGCCGCCTAGCTGTGTGAGCTTGTTCACATTCTGTCTAAATATCAATAATAATACCGTCTCCAGAAACACCACCTGAGTGACGTTTTCCAAGCAGCAATAATATATTCCGTATCCACTGCTGTAGTGTATACGTTGACCTTGCAGACATTGTTTGCCCAGTGTGTTCTTCAAACAATTGCCGCCTAGCTGTGTGAGCTTTTTCACATTCTGTCTAAATATCAATAATAATACCGTCTCCAGAAACACCACCTGAGTGACGTTTTCCAAGCAGCAATAATATATTCCGTATCCACTGCTGTAGTGTATACGTTGACCTTGCAGACATTGTTTGCCCAGTGTGTTCTTCAAACAACTGCCACCTAGCTGTGTGAGCTTTTTCACATTCTGTCTAAATATCAATAATAATACCGTCTCCAGAAACACCACCTGAGTGATGTTTTTCAAGCAGCAATAATATATTCCGTATCCACTGCTGTAGTGTATACGTTGACCTTGCAGACATTGTTTGCCCAGTGTGTTCTTCAAACAACTGCCGCCTAGCTGTGTGAGCTTTTTCACATTCTGTCTAAATATCAATAATAATACCGTCTCCAGAAACACCACCTGAGTGACGTTTTTCAAGCAGCAATAATATATTCCGTATCCACTGCTGTAGTGTATACGTTGACCTTGCAGACATTGTTTGCCCAGTGTGTTCTTCAAACAACTGCCACCTAGCTGTGTGAGCTTTTTCACATTCTGTCTAAATATCAATAATAATACCGTCTCCAGAAACACCACCTGAGTTGTTGTTGTTGTTTAAAAAAAAAATGCCAGGCAAAGGCAGGCCGCCACGCAGAGGCACTAGGGGCCGTGCTGCTATGCTATCCTGTGGCCCTAGGAAATTGCCCAGTTTTACAAAGGCAATTACCCTGAACTCCCAAAATGCTGAAGAGGTAGTTGACTGGCTTACACAGCACACCCCATCCTCTACCGTTTCTAACTTTGCCACAACATCCTCATCCTCCTCTGCTATGGGCACCCCACGTAACACTTCCTCCACCACCGGCGCCCCTTCTTCACTGGAGTCAGAGGAGTTATTTACACATGAGTTTCTTGAACTGAGTGATGCGCAACCATTATTGGCAGAAGAAGATGAAGGAGATGAGGACGTTACACCAGATATAATTCTGGCAGACAACACAACAGAGATGGACATAATGAGTGATGAGGAGGTCCCCGCTGCTGCTTCCTTCTGTGAGCTGTTAGAAAAAATTGATGCATCTGAGGAGAATGATGATGAGGAGATTGATTTTTTGTGGGTGCCCAGTAGAAGAGAGCAAGAGGAGGATAGTTCAGATGGAGAGACGGAGAGTCAGAGAGGCAGGAGGAGAATAAGACTTAGAAGAAGCAGGGAGGACAGCTCGCAGGGAACAGTAGGGCAACAACATGTATCGGCACCTGTGGTCAGCCGGCCAACGCACCCGCCATTGCCGCCAACTTCTACTGTTACTGCCAGATTGCCAGCTTCAAAAAGCTCAGCAGTGTGGGATTTTTTTAATGTGTGTGCCTCTGACAAAAGCGTTGTAATTTGCAATGAGTGCAGTCAGAAACTGAGTCTTGGGAAGCCCAACACCCACATAGGTACAACTTCTATGCGAAGGCACATGAACGGCAAGCACAAAGCACTATGGGAGCAACACCTCAAAGGCAGCAGACAAACTAAAAGCCACCCTCCTTCTGGTCCAGCATCTTACTGCTCTACCTCTGCTGTCCTTGACCCGTCTGAACCACCCTCCACTCCGCCTTCCACCTTGACCACCAGTTCCCAGTCATCTGCCCCCAGCCAAGTTTCTGTGAGGGCCATGTTTGAGCTTAAGAAGCTAATGTCTGCGAGTCACCCCCTTGCCCGGCGTCTGACAGCTGGCTTGTCTGCACTCTTAGCCCGCCAGCTTTTACCATACCAGCTGGTGGACTCTGAGGCCTTCCGCAAATTTGTAGCAATTGGGACACCGCAGTGGAAGGTACCCAGCCGCAATTTTTTCTCCAAGAAGGGAATACCACACCTGTACCACCATGTGCAGAGCCAAGTCACCGCATCTCTGTCACTTAGTGTTGGGGCAAAGGTCCATATGACTACTGACGCATGGTCCTCCAAGCATGGTCAGGGCAGGTATGTCACCTACACTGCCCACTGGGTGAACTTGCTTATGGCTGGGAAGCAGGGAATGCGTGGCTCAACAACAACAGTGGAGTTGGTGTCACCGCCACGGATTGCACGCGGTTCTGCCACCACCTCTACTCCTCCTTCGCTCTCTACCTCGTCTTCTTCCTCTGCTTCCTCCTCCTCTGCTGCTGGGTCCTCCTCCTCCACATCTGTGCACCCCCAGCTCCCCCTAGGCTATTTCGACGTGCCAGGTACGCCGTTGTCATGCTGTCTTGGGGATGACGTGCCTGGAAAGCAGAAACCATACCGGATCTGTACTCCTGTCATCTCTGCAGTCACAGGCCGATCGGTGGCTGACCCCACACCAACTGAAGATCGGAAAAGTGGTGTGTGACAACGGAAGCAATCTGTTGGCAGCACTGAGACTGGGCAATTTAACACATGTGCCCTGCATGGCACATGTTCTGAATTTAATAGTCCAACGTTTTGTCTCGAAGTACCCAGGATTCCAGGACATTCTCAGGCAGTCCAGGAAGGTGTCGGCCCATTTCAGACGTTCCTACACAGCCATGGCACGCCTTGCTGACATTCAGCAGCGGTACAACATGCCAGTCAGGCGTTTAATTTGCGACAGCCAGACTCGCTGGAATTCAACGCTCCTCATGTTGGAACGTCTGCTGCAACAACAAAGAGCCGTCAATGAATACTTGTTTGAACTGGGTGGTAGGACTGGATCTGCAGAGCTGGGGATTTTTTTCCCCCGTTACTGGGTGCTTATGCGCGATGCCTGCAGGCTCATGCGCCCTTTTGAAGAGGTTACAAACATGGTCAGTCGCACCGAAGGCACCATCAGCGACCTAATACCCTTTGCTTTCTTCCTGGAGCGTGCCGTGCGACGAGTGACAGATGAGGCTGTAGACCAGTGTGACGAGGAGCAGGAAGTGCACGATTTCTGGTCGGAATCACCAGAACGAGCCCAGGCACCTGCTGCAACGCAGGGAGAGGTGTCAGAAGTGGAGTCAGAGGAGGAAGGTGGCTTTGTGGAGGAGGAGGACCAACAGGAGCAGGCTTCCCAGGGGGCTTGTGTGACCTTTTGGGGACCCCTGGTCTTGTACGTGGCTGGGGGGAGGAGACCGTGGATGATATAGTCCTTGATAACGAGGAAGCGGAGATGGATACCTCTGCATCCAACCTTGTGAGAATGGGGTCTTTCATGCTGACATGCCTGTTGAAGGACCCCCGTATCAAGAGGCTTAAGGAGAAGGACCTGTACTGGGTCGCAACGCTACTAGACCCTCGGTACAAGCATAAAGTGGCAGAAATGTTACCAACGTACCACAAGTCCGAAAGGATGCTGCATTTACAAACCAGCCTGCAAAACATGTTGTACAATGCTTTTAAGGGTGATGTCACTTCAGGAACTCATCAACATTCCAGGGGCAGAGGTGCCAGTAATCCTGCCACGAGCGCACCTGCAAGGACAATGCACTTTGGCCACTCTGTAACGTCAGACATGCAAAGGTTTTTCAGTCCAAGGCAGCGCCAGAACCCTTCGGGATCCACCCTCAAAGAACGCCTCGACCGGCAGGTAGCGGACTACCTGGCATTAACTGCAGATATCGACACTCTGAGGAGCGATGAACCCCTGGACTACTGGGTGCGCAGGCTTGATCTGTGGCCAGAGCTGTCACAATTTGCCATGAACCTCTTGTCTTGCCCCGCCTCAAGTGTCCTCTCAGAAAGGACCTTCAGTGCAGCAGGAGGGATTGTAACTGAGAAGAGAACTTGCCTAGGTCACAAAAGTGTGGATTACCTGACCTTTATTAAAATGAACGAGGCATGGATCTCGGAGGGTTACTGCACGCCGGAAGACTTGTTCTGACTCCCCATGCAGCTGTCCTTCTCTGCACGCCGCATGACTCCACACACAGCTGTCCTTTAGCGTCCTCCTCCCTCCGCCACCATTACAAACTAGGGTGCAAACCCTACTGGTTTCATTTTAATCAAAACTTTTTGGACAGGTAAATCCTGAGTTTTTCTGGCCTCTGTGCTTCAGTGGCTGCAACCAAAAAAATTCATATTTTCAGCATTTATATGGCATATTTTTTCTGGCCTCTGTGCTTCAGTGGCTGCGACAAATTTTTTTTATAATTTTAGCATTCATATGGCATATTTTTTCTGGCCTCTGTGCTTCAGTGGCTGCGACAAAAAAACATAATTTTTCAGGAAAGTACACATGCCTAATTTTTCAGGGTTCTGCAACAGTGGCAAAATCGCATCTTTTATGGTCACCGCAGGTGATCAATAAAGTAGACAAAACTGGGCCCACACTGCAGAATCAGTGTTTTTTGGTTAACTTCACTGTACATTGAATTACCTCTGCCTGACCGTGCACGTGCGCACAAGCACGGTGACTGCTAAACACACCACTACAGAAATATTGCCACCAACAGGACGAACATCCTGGAGGTGACAAGCAACTAGTAATTAAAAACTATTATTTGCTCACTTGACGGTATCATTCATGAAAGCTCTTTGCGTTTTTTTGCGTTGCAGTAAGTGCCGCGTTTTGTCTTTGCGTGTGAACAGGCTGTAACCTTTACACGACTTGATTGGCATGTAGACGCCGGACGTTTTAAAGCAGTTTATTACACAAGTTTAGAAATGTAGTGTGATTTCTGCCCTTTACAGCACAAAACGCAGCGCTGTGTCAACAATGTATTTTTCAGATACATTTTTGCCCTTGATCCCCCTCTGGCATGCCACTGTCCAGGTCGTTGCACCCTTTAAACAACTTTAAAATCATTTTTCTGGCCAGAAATGTCTTTTCTAGCTTTTAAAATTCGCCTTCCCATTGAAGTCTATGGGGTTCGCGACGTTCGCGAACCGTTCGCATTTTTGACGCAAGTTCGCTAATATGTTCGCGAACATTTTTTCCGACGTTCGCTACATCCCTACTCTGGGAGCAGTCTCTCTCTAATGCGAGGTGAGTTTGTTTTTTCCACTATTTGGTCTCTTAGCATTTCATCTGTTAGATTCCCAAACTCACATGTAACAATCAGCTCTCTCAAAGCTACTACAAATTGTTCTGTGGATTCACCATTATGATGTCCACATTGGCGGAATTTATATCTTTCAGCAACCACATTTACTCTTGCCATGAAAAAGTTCTTTAGAGCAGTAAGAGCAGTTTCATAAGTATCATCAGGTAATGGTAACGTATTGAATATACACTGTACCTCTGCTCCCAGGCAGTGAATAAGTAAAGCAAGCTTTGGAGCAGCAGAAATCTCCCCTTGGTCAGCAGCAATAATGTAATTTTCAAACATATGGATCCAAGCAGTAAAAGGTATGGTAGGCTCACCAGTGTTTGGAAGAATAGCTGCAAGCTGCTGCAGAGGTAGAAGAGCCATCTCGTCGTCAATTTGTTGTGTTTTGGGTAGCCGAGGATGAGTAGAGTTTAACAGTGCTTTATTAGCAGAGACTCATGCAGCCATTACACAACGGTAACTTTCACTTTCACTTTTAAGCTGACAGGAAGTATGCACAATATAAGTATGAGCACAGTGACATCTACAGGCCATTTTTATAAACACCACAATAATATTATGGCAAACTTTTCCACCAGCCAGCCCTATGGCATTTCCCTTCAGTGAAGTGTTCATAGAAAGCTGACTGACTCAGGATTGTGGCATTGTGGACACTTCCAGGAAAACCAGATCTTGCACTCATAATCCACAGGACTTTGATTCCTGTTACAGTAGCGCTCCTGATGACGTCTAGGTGGTACGTTCAGAATATAAGTGCATTCAATTTCTCACAGGCAATTATGAAAATGGTCAATTGAGTAAACATTCTGTTTTACTCTTATCCACTCTTTCTTGGTTGAGGGAAAGGAAAGCCTTTGGAAGTGAAGCAGAAGCACCATCAACACTTGGTTTAGTATCCTGCTTAAGGTGGGCTGGCTCATGTTAATGAGGCTTGCGGAGACCTGTTGGAAACAGCCCGTGCCCATGAAATGCAAGACTGCAAGCAGTCCCGGACAGGGCGTGAGACTGTGCTGTCATAGGCTTCAGGTTTTGCCTAGCGACCTGGAGGATGGTGGCATGGTTCTGGCGGTATATCCTCACTACCTCATCATTAGACAGATATTTGAGGGAAGGTACAGCCCTCCAGAATCAATGAGGCTGTCTGATCCTAGCAGGTGGCAACGGAACAGGTGGAACAAGTGGAACAGGTAGCGCCTGTTGCTGCTCCTCTGCCTCCTGATGTTGTTGGTGCAAAAACAGCCAACAAAAAAGGAACAAGTGGAAACTGGAACTTTGGGTTTTTCCCAGGGTATTCCATTTTTGCCAAACTCTAATTTATACCTTGGCCAGTCATTGCAGTTTTTAAACCAATCCTGTCTCTTCAAAGCCAATGACATGCTGTCAATTACATTTTTGTTTTGAACTGAAATTGTGGGGGGGGTCAAACATTCCAATCACTTTTCCCTTAAATTTTGGGGGAGGCCAAACATTTCTCAATGCCATTGCATCATTTGGCACCAAAATTTAAATAAAAGGCTGCCCAGGACGTCAGTTCAATGTCCGAATATAGGATTTGATTTTTGCATTCCTGGGTGTCCCTAAATTCTTCCTGATTTGATTCCTGGACTTTGACCTTGCCAGAACCTTGATTTTGCTCCTATTCTGCCTGCCTATTGAACTTCTGACTGGATTCTGACTACGACTACTCCTGATCCCTATTGGTTACTGCGAACTTGGACCAGACTTCGCCACTTGGAGCCGATAGGCCCCTGACACTGACAGAGATCATAATCAAATTATTTTCCAATATCACTATTAAATTCAGATATAGTTATATGCAACAATAATAAACCTTTAGACAAAATTCTCTACTCACGTATTTAAATTTAAATTTAAATGACCAAATGTGTTTCATCCCCATACAATGCAAGAATTAATAAAATCATTCTCCACATTAATCAGACACATGGACCTATATTACAGAGTATTCTTGTGCTGTATAGGTCCCCATTAACAAACAGCAGAAGGTAGGGATGGGCGAATTTTTTTTTTACTTGTTTCACCGAAAAAATTAAGCCCATAGACTTGTATGGTGCTGTGCGTCAAAATAAAATGACGCACGTAAAAAAATAGACTTTAATGGGCATCAGCGACATTTAGGCGGCTGCGAATTTTTGGCAAAACGAAACGGGTCAAATTCGCCCATCCCTAGGCAGGGCTATCCACTCTCACTGATGATTTTTGCTTTGGTTATAGAACCATTGGCAGAAGCAATTAGATCACATCCTTTAATTTCAGGTTACAACAGTTGAGATAACTCCTACAAAATATCATTATTTGCTGATAATATAATATTAACACTCACTAATCGTTCTGTATCAATTCCAGCATTATTTAGTACTTTGGAGAAATGTTCTACTGTATCATATTATTGAATAAATAACCCAAAGTCCAAAGCTTTTCCTGTTTGGATTCCAACCCAGCCTATTGTATAAATGTAACTATGCATCTATGATCACAAACGTTAAGAAAGTGATACAAAAATTTATGAACAAGATTCATAATTAAGGTGAAGTCATTTTTATTTTTGAAGGTTTCGTATGTTTTTCATACAATGCCTATCCCTCTTCCTAATAAGTTATTTCATCAACTTCAAAAATTAATTATAAATTATGTTTGGAAAAATCATAAACCTAGAACCTCTTTTGTGGTCCTCGAGGAGATATTGGATTTCTGATTTAAAGAAATATTATCAGGCAGTCCATTACACATTTTTACAGCATTGTTTAAACCAACCACAATAGGTTATAATGGAAAAGTTTTTTGGTATCTTGCTTGATGTGCCAAATGGTTTGTATTCTGGTTAAATGTTGGCCTATATTAACTAAACCATTAGTTACTACACAAGCCACTATGAAAGTTTGGTATAATTTCCATACAGAACTAATCTCTTTGGGATGGTATCCTAATTTGCCAATATCATGTTTGAGGAGTTAATCCTCAATTTAAACTTCTCTTTTTGGATTAATGCATTGAGAAAATTTCAGTTTTTTAAGCTACTAACTTAAATAAATTCTCAGAGATAAACAATAAGTTTCAATTAATGCTTCTTTGTTATCATATTTTCAACTGGCTAGTTTTTGTAGGAACAATAAGATGAGTAGAATCACATCTCTAACACCTGTATAAACAAAGGTTGCAGCATTAATACAACAAAATAATAGCGTTGAACTGTACTATTATGTTCTCAATGAACAATCTGAAAGCTGGTTAAATAATTAGATTGTTAATATGCAAGGAGATATAAAATTGATACTAGAGTCTATAGAGTGTAATAATGCAACAATTCAACCCTTGATAAATCTGCCGCTAAAGGTCAAACATCTCTATTATAAAAATACTCTAAACTATATTGGATCTTTAATCTTTTTTTACAAATAGGTTTTATTATTGTTTCTTGTTTTTTTTGAGATATAAATTGTTTATTAGTGTGCTTCCTCTGAAAAACATGATTTTCCTGCTGCAAAAAATTCAGCCATGGTCTTTGACAGTACTGTACTGCATTGCAACTTGTTAAATTATGATGGAATCAGCCAATTAGACGAAGTGAAATCTGTTAGAAACTCATATCATGGGTGTATTGGTCGGTTCCATAGTTAGTTAAATTGGTTAAATTGGGTTGAAAAAAGACAAAGTCCATCAGGTTCAACCCCTCCAAATGAAAACCCAGCATCCATACATACACCCCTCCCTACTTTTAATCAAATTCTATATACCCATACCTATACTAACTATAGAGCTTAGTATCACAATAGCCTTTGATATTATATCTGTCCAAAAAATCATCCAAGCCATTCTTAAAAGCATTAACTGAATCATCCATCACAACATCACCCGGCAGTGCATTCCACAACCTCACTGTCCTGACTGTGAAGAACCCCCTAAGTTGCTTCAAATGAAAGTTCTTTTCTTCTAGTCTAAAGGGGTGGCCTCTGGTACGGTGATCCACTTTATGGGTAAAAAGGTCCCCTGCCATTTGTCTATAATGTCCTCTAATGTACTTGTAAAGTGTAATCATGTCCCCTCGCAAGCGCCTTTTTTCCAGAGAAAACAACCCCAACCTTGACAGTCTACCCTCATAATTGAAGTCTTCCGTCCCTCTAACCAATTTAGTTGCACGTCTCTGCACTCTCTCCAGCTCATTTATATCCCTCTTAAGGACTGGAGTCCAAAACTGCACTGCATACTCCAGATGAGGCCTTACCAGGGACCTATAAAGAGGCATAATTATGTTTTCATCCCTTGAGTTAATGCCCTTTTTTATGCAAGACAGAACTTTATTTGCTTTAGTAGCCACAGAATGACACTGCCCAGAATTAGACAACGTGTTATCTACAAAGACCCCTAGATCCTTCTCATTTAAGGAAACTCCCAACACACTGCCATTTAGTGTATAACTTGCATTTATATTATTTTTGCCAAAGTGCATAACCTTGCATTTATCAACATTGAACCTCATTTTCCAGTTTGCTGCCCAGTTTTCCAGTTTAGACAAATCACCCTGCAAAGTGGCAGCATCCTGCATGGAACCTATAGTTCTGCACAATTTAGTATCATCTGCAAAAATAGAAACAGTACTTTCAATGCCCACCTCCAGGTCATTAATAAACAAGTTGAAAAGCAAGGGACCTAGTACAGAGCCCTGCGGTACTCCACTAACAACACTGGTCCAATTAGAAAATGTTCCATTTACCACCACTCTTTGTAGTCTATCTTTTAGCCAGTTCTCTATCCAGGTACAAATACTATGTTCCAGGCCAACATTCCTTAATTTAACCAGTAACCTTTTGTGTGGCACTGTATCAAATGCTTTAGCAAAGTCTAAGTAAATCACATCCACTGCCATCCCAGAATCGAGGTCTCTACTTACAGTCTCATAAAAAGAAATTAAGTTAGTCTGGCAAGATCTATTATGCATAAAACCATGCTGGCACAAAGTCATAGTATTATGATTTGTTATGAAGTCCAGTATGTTATCCTTTATTAACCCTTCGAAAAGCTTTCCTACAACTGACGTCAGACTAACTGGTCTATAGTTTTGAGGCTGAGAACGGGATCCTTTTTTGAATAGAGGCACCACATTAGCAATTCGCCAGTCTCTCGGCACTATGCCAGATCTCAATGAATCCTGAAAAATTAAGTAAAGAGGTTTGGCAATCACAGAGCTAAGCTCGCTAATTACCCTGGGATGAATACCATCTGGCCCTGGACCTTTGTTAATCTTAACATGTTCTAGTCTCTTTTGAATTTCTTCATGTGTGAACCATGCATCATTAGTTGTATTACTAGAATTGGGACTGTTAAGAAGGAAACCTTCACTTACTGGTTCCTCATTTGTGTAGACAGATGAAAAATATGAGTTCAGAATCTGCGCTTTTATTTTGTTTTCATCAACCAGCTGACCCCCCTCTGATAGTAAGGGTCCCACCCCTTCCTGCTTAATTTTTTTACTATTAACATATTTAAAAAATAATTTTTTTTACTGCTTGCTGCAATATCCTTTTCTATAGCAATTTTAGCTTGCCTTATAGCTTCTTTGCATGATTTATTGGCCTCCTTGTACCTTATAATGGTAATGGTTCCCCTTTCAGTTAAAACATTGATACAAAAAAAAAAGGTATCTACAACCATTAGAACATTACATAGTAATTACATTAATAACTCTTTCCTTTAAGAAACGGGAGCATCAACATCGATTCAGAAATATTTCTTGGACAGTAATTAAAAAAAAAAAAAATCTAAGCACTTGCCTCTCGGGGCTCTCTAGTTCAAACCACTGACAGATTCTAGCAGCCCTTCTTCCTTGGCTGCTGCACTATGTCTGAGGGTGATTATGTCTTTGCACTGTCTCTTAGTCCTGCATCACAGCTATTAGTTGAGTGTAACAGCCAGGGATGTACAGTACTGATATTTCATGGGACTTATGAAAACAAAAGCTGAGAAAAGAAAGGCTTAAAAAAATATGTAGTGACATATTCCTCTAAAAGCAAAGAACATCTTTGTATCTTTTCACACTGCCTATTTTGTGTTACATACTTATTATGTTCTCTTTGAAAAGTGCCACAACAAGTGACAGTTATGAATTTATATAATTATTAGTCTGAAGATAACGTCTGACAGGTTACATGTGTCAGCTTAGTATTTGGGGGATTCTTTAAATGGTGTATCATTGATTTTGTTGACAAATAAGAACATGTATATCGCTCTGAACAATCATTCTTTTTTCACTGCTAAGCAGCTGATTGATTTTAGTTCTAGTTAATTAAATAAATGTTGAATATAAAACGAATAGATGCCATGCATATTACATTTGTACAGTTAAAACACGTTAACTTAAATACATGTTACATTGCTTCTCTGAAGGCAACACAATGAACATACAGTACGTGTTATTACCATTAATGGGGTTGAGCTATCACTGCTAAAATCTACTGCTAAAAATTACTACTCCTTTATAATGGTTACACATTTCTGTCTGTTGCCTCTGTCTCCTCTGATATCTGATGTATAATTCTGATCGGGAGGGTCTATATAGTCCAATAATAAACAGAGATAAGTCAATCAAACTAGGTTGATGTAACTGCTCAATACTGATTACTGGCAACGCCAAATTGATTGGATTAGCTTGTTTAGCATTGAACTTCATAGGAATGTGTGTCCAATCATGAGAAAAGGTATTTAAGGTGGTCAATTGCAAGTTGTGCTTCTGTTTGACTCTCCTCTGAAGAGTGACAGCATGGGATCCTCAAAGCAACTCTCAACAGATCTGAAAACAAAGATTGTTCAGTATCATGGTTTTGGGGAAGGCTACAAAAAAACTATGTAATGTAATCAGGAAATGGAAGGCCACAGGCACAGTTGCTGTTAAACCCAGGTCTGGCAAGCCAAAAAAAATATAGAAGCAGCATATGCAGAGGATTGTGAGAATGGTTACAGACAACCCAAAGATAACCTCCAAAGACCTGCAAGAACATCTTGCTGCAGATGGTGTATCTGTACATCATTCTACAATTCATTTCAATTTGCACAAATAACATCTGTATGGCAGGGTGATGAGAAATAAGCCCTTTCTGCACTCACGCCACAAACAGAGTCACTTGTTGTATACAAAAGCTCATTTAGACAAGCCACAGTTATTTTGGAACAAAGTACTTTGGACTGATGAGACAAAAATTTAGTTATTTGGTCATAACCAAAAAGTGCTTTGCATGGTGGGAGAAGAACCGTATTCCAAGAAAAACACCTGCTACCTACTGTCAAATTTTTTTGGTAGTTCCATCATGCTGTGGGGCTGTGTGGCTAGTTCAGGGACTGGGGCCCTTGTTAAAGTTGAGGGTCGGATGAATTCAACCCAATATCAAAAAATTATTCAGGATAATGTTTAAGCATCAGTCACAAAGTTGAATCTTCGCAGGGGTTGGATATTCCAACAAGATAATGACCCTAAACACACTTCAAAATCTAGATGGAGAAGTACAAAATTCTGGAATGCCCTTCACAGTCTTGAATATCATCAAAAATCTATGGGATGATTTGAAGCAGGCTGCCCAGGCTCAGCAGCCATCAAATTTAACTAAACTGGAAAGATTTTGTATGGACGAATGGTCAAAAATACCCCCATCCACAATCATCAAAGGCTATAGGAGATATCTAGAGGCTGTTAGAATGGACGACAGCCTTCCACACTCGGGATGGGCATTATGTTTAGAAATGCCTTTTGGCTTATGTTATGCCCCAGCCATCTTCCAAGAACTCATCAACGATGTCTTCCCTGATCTTCTGTGTTGATATGGCAAAATCAGTTGTATGTCAAACTTGAAAAGTGTGTGTTTGAGGTATCCGCCATACATTTCTTATGTTATATTTTGTCCCAAAAGGGTTTAGAAATGGAGCCAGTCAAACTTCAAGTCATTCTAGAATGGGCACAACCCCTGTCTCTGCGAACCATTCAAAGGTTTTTAGGGTTTGCCAATTACTATAGGCAATTCATAAAGAATTTCTCTACCTTAGTGGCTCCTATCACTGCCCTTACTAAAAAGGGGCAGACCTAGTATTTGGCCTGTAGAGGCGATAAGCATTTTGAATTATTGAAAAAAGCTTTTATTTCTGCTCCTGTGCTCCAACATCCAGATATTGCCCTCACTTTCTTTCCTGGTGGAGGTGCCTTCTTTTCTAGAAAGTTCTCTCCTGTAGATGAACTATGATATTGGTAACAGGGAATTACTGGCCATTAAATGGGCCTTTAAAGAATGGAGAAATCTTCTGGAGGGCACTAAGCATGTGGTTACAGTCTTTAAGATCATAAAAATCTCTTGTACATAGAATCTGCTAGATGCTTAAATACTACACAGGCCAGGTGGCCATTGTTTTTTACCCACTTTAATTCTGTTAAAACAAACAGGCCTGGGGAAAAAATGCTAAAGTAGATGCCCTTTCTAGAAGCTTTGTCTCCAGTCCTAGAGAAGAATCTGAACCTGTTTCTATTGTCTCCAAGGAAGGACTGTAGCAGCTCTGAGCCCAGGTCTGTATGCCTCCTTGTCAGAAGCCCAGGATAATTTACCTTCTAACGCACTTCCAGGCAAACTTTTTGTTACAGAAAGCCTTTGTGAGGCAGTTTTGTGGAGACCCATGATTCTAAAGTAGCGAAGCACCGGGGGCCACAGTAAAACCTGTTCTCTTCTGTTGCCAGCATTGAGACAGGATGTTGGTAATTATATTGAGTTTTGCACGGTTTGTCAATACTGAAAATCAAAGAGTCTGCTACAGTCACGTCCTATTCCCAAAAGGCCATGGACTCATATCTCCATGGATTTTATGTGGAATTACCTCCCTCTAAAGGGAATACTGTCATTTAGATGGTAGTGGATCGTTTTCAAGTCAAATCAAGTCAAGTGAATTTATTGTCATTTCAGCCATATACAGTAATACAGT
Source organism: Xenopus laevis (assembly GCF_017654675.1). NCBI lineage: Eukaryota > Metazoa > Chordata > Amphibia > Anura > Pipidae > Xenopus > Xenopus laevis. The sequence continues at coordinate 86,907,715 of NC_054381.1, read as the reverse complement.
TCCTAACATTGGTTTTAGTTTTAAGTCTCTCTGTCAAACTCTTCATATCTAATATATTTAAATTTCATGGGGCCCCACTGAACATTGTTTCTGATAGGGGGATCAGTTTGTGTCTAAGTTTTGGCTCTCACTATAAGACCTCTTAGCATTCAGGAAGCAAACGTTCTTCCTGAAGCGAAAGGTGTCAGTTAAAGGCAGAAGCATGAGCCGAGGCCAGGACCTTGGAGTTTGTTCTGGGTTTGGGATACCATATGTAACAACTATATTACCAATATAAGTGCCCAAATAACTTATCCCTGCCCAGGTCCCAGATGCTTAGAGTAGTGAGGATCACAAATCATGAGACTTAAAGTAGGAAAGCATTAGATAAAATGAAGGAATGTTTCCTGGAGAGGGGCTACCCATATACACTTGTGAGGAAGATGACATTTTGGGTAGTGATGAGCGAAATGTTTCTCCAACTGTGCCAGCTAAAATGATGGCCATAGACTCTAATGGGTGAAAAAATTTGCTGTGTGCCGACAATTTGTCGTGCAATTTATGCATCAAAAAAAAAGTGACATGCATTTTGGTGAATTTTCACCATTTCGCTAATTTTTGGTGAAGTGAAACGGGTAAGATTGGCCTATAACTGATGTTGGGCATTATCCCTGGATAGTCTTAAGAGGTTCGCAATATGAGACAAAAGCAATTGCTGATGCAGCAGGGGTGAGCATGGCAGGAGAGCTATGGCAGATTTAACAACTTAAGTCCATCAAGTTAAAGTACAGAAAGTTTAAGTACAACATATAGAGTTAGACAGAGTTAAGAACTTAAATATATGGATACCTGCTGAACTGCATCTCTCTTTCTCATCTCTTCCAGGTATGTCTAATTCCTGCTAATTGAATTTACTGCTCCTAGCTTTCTGCATCTCACCATTCAACTCTGCTGCAAATCTTTGTATTACCATTGCCAATTATTCAATTGTGGGGTAGGTGTCAAAATGCATCAGTTTACATTTATCTAGCAATTTGTTGCTTGCTTTAGTGAATAGTTTGGTATGTCCATTTTATTGCTATTGATGTCTGTTAGATGACCAGACTCAGAGATTCTTCTGTCTTTAACTTGTCATAATTAATCAATTGCTGGCCCTCACCCATGTGACCCTCTTGCTGTATATCAGGACATTCACTCTAGGGGAAGAATAGCAGGGGTGAGCATGGCAGGAGAGCTATGGCAGATTTAACAACTTAAGTCCATCAAGTTAAAGTACAGAAAGTTTAAGTACAACATATAGAGTTAGACAGAGTTGGACAGAGTTGGATCAGAGTTGGACTGGAATCTCCAAGCAAACACTGGACATCACTGCTCATAAATTCTTCTATCAACAAGATAAGACGGGTTATACTGTCTAACTATGTTTAATTTGATTGCCTTCGTTTTCTCTCTCTCCTCTATACTTATGCATATATCCTCTGCACTCCAACATCCATCAAACTATCCTGAAATTGAAATCTCCTCTTCACTGCTCCCATCAGAAATCTCCTCTTCACTGCTCCCATCACCCTCTCTCAATCTAAGCACACTATCTTGTATTGTTAAATCTATTATCCCCTCTCATCCCATCAAACAATACAATGCTCGCACTGTCAAATCTAGGTCACACCTTGTCTCACTCTCATTATTACTGTTACTTGCAGCTGGGGATATCTCCCCAAACCCTGGTCCAACTCACTCATTTGTACCCTCACTTATTCCTACTCTCAGGCATTCAACAAGGTCTTTTCCAGTCTCTCAGACTTTACGCACTTCTAATCTTGCAAACCTAATTCACATAAAGCAAACACCCTCCCTTCCTTTCTCATGTGCCCTCTGGAACGCACGGTCAATCTGCAATAAACTAACAGCAGTCCATGACCTCTTTATAGCTAAATCCCTTCACCTTCTTGCAATCACTGAAACATGGCTCTCCCCCTCAGACACTGCTTCACCTGCTGCCCTCTGCTATGGAGGCTTCTTACTTAGTCACACTCCTAGACTGGATGGCCGTCATGGCGGTGGGGTGGGATTTCTTCTCTCCCCCAAATGTAGGTTTCAAAATCTAACTACACCAACTTTTCTCTCCTTCACGTCTTTTGAAGTCCACAACATACGTTTGTTTTCTCCAATCTCTCTACGTGTTGCTGTCATATATCGCCCCCATGGTCCCTACTCCACCTTCTTGGATCACTTTGCTGCCTGGCTTCCATACTTTCTCTCCAGTGAGACACCTGCTCTCATTTTAGGGGACTTCAACATCCCCATTGACAACTCTGCTTCTGCTGCTATCTCTAAACTTCTCTCTCTAACAGCTTCATTTGGTCTCTCTCAGTGGACCGACTCACCTACCCACATTGAGGGTCATGCTCTTGACCTTATATTCTGCCACTCATACTGCCCATCCAACTTAATTAACTCTCCCTACCCTCTGTCTGACCATCATCTACTCTCCTTTCAGATACTGCTTTCATCTGCACCTTCACAACCATCTCTCTCTACCCACACGTACAGAAACCTTAATGCCTTTGAACCACAACAATTATCAACAGTATCAGCACAATCCATATCTCATATTAATACTCTCTGCTGTCCCAATATGGCAGCTTCTCTCTACAACGATGTCCTTTCAACAGCACTTGACTCCCTTGCACCTTCTACCACCCATCACAGCCGGCCAGCTAAACCCCAACCCTGGCACACTAGTGTAACTCGGGACCTCAGAAGATGTAGTAGATCAGCTGAACGACGGTGGAGAAAGTCACAAACTGATCCTGACTTCATCCACTTCAAATTCATGCTCTCCTGCTATAACCAAACTCTATCATTAGCCAAAGAACAATAATTCTCTTATCTAATATCTACTATGTCCTCCAAACCACAGCAGCTGTTTGCCACATTTAACTCACTCCTATGCCCCCCTCCACCTCCTCCACCTATTAATGTTACCGCCCAAGACCCTGCTCATTTCTTTAATGAAAAAATCAATCTCATTAGCCTGAGCATACCCTCCGACAACAATCTCAGACCAACGTGCAGTCCACTCACATCTATTTTGCACTCCTTCACCCCTGCAACTCTAGATGAAGTTAGCAAACTTCTAGCCTGATCAAAACCCACCACCTGCTCCCTTGACCCCATACTCTCTCGCCTTCTCCACACAATCTCTGATACACTCTCTCCTGCACTTACCCACTTATTTAATCTTTCACTCTCTACTTGTACCTTTCCATCATTATACAAACAAGCACTAATCACTCCTATCCTCAAAAAACCTTCCCTTAATCCCAGCTCTCCCACTAATTATCGACCGGTCTCCCTTCTTCCATTCTCATCCAAATTACTAGAAAGGCTTGTTTACAAACGCCTGATCCAGTGTCAGGTACTCACCGATCCTATGCTCGGCGCGATGCGTTCCAGCGATGCGATGCGTTCCAGCGATGCGATGCGTTCCAGCGATGCGATGCATTCCAGCGATGCGTTCTAGTGACGTCACGGTGCACACGTCGTGACGCAGACGCAGGAGATTCGCTGGGTGCAGCGTATGGACGCAGGCAACCCTATTTCTCTCAGCACACTGATGATTCCAGTGCTCGGACATCTATTTCTCCTAGCTACACTGAGTAAGTGACTCTTTACTTAATCTGAACTTTGGTTTGACCCTGCTATTGATTATTTGACTACGATCCTGCTTAACCCTTTTGGTACTTCGATTGATATTGACTACCTGTTGCCGAACTCTGCTTGCCTATTTGATCACGCTACTGTATTTAACCCTTGGAACTCTGCTTGGTATTGAACTCCTGTTGCCAAAACTCTGTTTGCCTGTCTACGCTTCTGTGTTTAACCCTTTGGAACTCCGCTTGATATTTGTCTACCTGTTGCCGAACCCTGCTTGCTATTGGTTACGCTTTCCTGCCTTGACTACTGTTATTTGGCTGAACTTTTGATTACCGCTGCCGACCAGTTTTGCCTTTCCTGGCTACACCTCAACTACTACCTTTGTTTGGGAACCTACATCTTGTGAACAATTACTAGACCCCACCTGATCCGCCAGTGTTACGGAGCGAAGCGGCTAATTTCGTTACCTGCACTAACCGTCATATCTGCTGATTATTCGTCAACATCTTCCTGCAGCTGACGCTAAGGTGACTGTGCTCTAGTATCCCGTGACGTCCTCTTGCCCTCAACTACTTCCTGCAACTAACGCCACATCTTCCTGTATTTACAGCCACAAGACCCGCTCCACCACAGGCCGGCGCATCCTGCTAGTAATCAAAGGCTCCCATACTACGCCTTCACTAGTTTCCCTTGTATCCAGTCGAGGGTGCACTGGTGGGGGAGCTGTAGGGGTTGTCTTCCTCAACATCCGTGGTTCCCGGTTCGGTAAGTTTGACATCCAGCATCTCACTCACAACTCCCTCCTCGACCCCCTGCAATCTGGCTTCCGCCCATCACACTCGACTGAAACTGCACTCACCAAAGTAACCAATGATCTTCTATTGGCAAAGGTCATTATTCCATTCTAATCCTTCTAGATCTCTCTGCAGCCTTTGACACAGTTGACCACGCACTCCTCCTTGACATTCTACACTCATCTGGCATTCAGGACACTGCTCTTTCATGGTTTACATCTTATCTGTCTGACCGTTCCTTTAAAGTTTCCTTCTCTAACTCAACTTCTACTACTTTCCCACTCTCTGTTGGAGTTCCTCAAGGCTCTGTTCTTGGCCCCCTGCTGTTCTCACTCTATACAACTTCACTAGGAAAACTTATTCAGTCATTTGGACTTCAGTATCACCTTTATGCTGATGACACCCAACTCTACTTGTCTACTCCTGATCTTTCTAATTCTGTCCTTTCCCAAGTCACAGACTGTCTCTCTGCTGTCTCCTCCTGGATGTCACAGCGCTACCTGAAACTGAACCTTTCTAAAACAGAACTCATTATATTTCCTCCAAGATCTTCCCCTGTCCCTCAGATATCACTCACCGTAAACAACACCACCTTTCATTCCACCACACAGGCACGCTGCCTAGGAGTTATCTTAGACTCTCATCTGTCTTTTTCACCTCACATTCAATCACTTGTAAAATCTTGCCGTATTCAACTGCGCAACATTGCATGTCCCTTCACTGGCTCCCAATCTCTTCTAGAACAAATTCAAATTACTTACACTCACATTCAAGGCCCTTAATAATGAAACCCCTCCCTATATTTCATCTCTAATCTCCAAATACACTCCTTCACGAAACCTACGCTCCGCTTCTGATCTTCGCCTCACTTCTCCTCTGATCACTTCTGCCCATTCTCATCTACAAGACTTCTCTGGGGCTTCTGCTTTTCTCTGGAACTCTCTGCCACAAGCTGTCAGACTTTCTCCTTCTTTCCAAACTTTCAAGCGCTCCTTAAAGACCCATCTGTTTAAAGAGGCTTATTTGATGTACCTTAATTAATCATTGCTGTATCAAAAATGACAAAGTGTTTATATAATCCTAATGTCTCAATTGTACCCTAACCTTTTAGTTTGTAAACTCTAATCTCTAGGTCCTTCTAACCCTATTGTACTCTGTAATCCTTGTTTGTTATCCACCATTTATTCCCTGTTTGCTATAACTGCAGTAAAGCACTGCGTATCTTGACAGCGCTATATAAATAAATGATGATGATGATGCTTTGTTTTATATAAGCACATATGGTCTCAACAGTTCTAATTACAGGAAAAGAATTTTGGCAGAATTGGTGGATTTTGGCATCGGAGCTGGAATTGAGTGGTATTTTTAACAAACAACATAGTTTTGCATGCAGATGTAATGTAAGAGTTTGAAGAAAATACTAACCAGGTAGAAGTTAATGAAGTCCTATGGAAGTCAATGGGAGTTGTGCTGATCATATTGGTTTTAAATTATGTTGGACTTTTAGATGTTTTCAGATTTTTTTTAGGAAAAGTCAAAAATCTCAAATTATTAGAGGTTTTAGAAGTTTTCATAAATTTTAGCACATTGTTCAGTGTTATTTTCCATTCATATTTTTATTATTCAGATTTTTTAATAAATATCATGACATTCATAGAGAACATGAGTATAGTTGTTGTTTCAAAAACCTCTAAAACCACTAAATCTGACCTTTGATAAATAGGCCTTTTAATATATATTCACTTTCTATAGTTATTGTCACTTTAAATACATTAAATACATTGTCACTATAGGGGTTAACACCCTCTAAGGGGATTTAAGTTGTGAAATTGTTAAAATGTGCACCTTGATGGGACCTTTGGGACCTTTATCAGTGTACATGCATTAAAAACAGAAAAGTTATTTATATTCATTTATATTCAGGTTTCTAAATAATGGATTCCATTCTTATATGACAGATAACAGAAATACTTTATGACTTACAGTTTAAGGTAGGTATACGTTTCACCTGTATACACAATACAGTCCAATTCCAAACAAAACAGTTTATTACAAAATTACACTGGAGAGCCTTTTACATTGATCGATCAGTGCAACAGTTTATTCAAGATCCAGAGCGCTACATGCTTGAGGCCTAACTGGTAATTACAACAAAGGGAAGAATGTAATAAAAGTTGTAAATAGAAAAAAATATGTGCAATGCAAAAAAATGTTTTGATTTGTAAAAACAATTTTGCCTTTACAGGAAAGATTGCCCAACACCCAAACCACAGTGGATGGGGGTGGGCCATGGCTGTTGGGACAACCCTGTGTTTTTTCATGAATAACCCCAATAGCTGACTGTTTCCAGTAATTTCGGCTCACTATACCCGCCAAGTCACTTGAGCATGGAAGAGCCTAGTCAAGGCAGCTTACCTTCCACCAACCCCATTAGTAGGAGGCATATTCCATTGTTTTCCATATGTTTAATACAATGTATTGTTATTGATATTTTTCACCATTCTCTTGGGTTAAACCTCAAAGGGGACTGTAGCCTATGACTTGCCCCCTTTTGTGGCAGGAGACTCTTTATTGTTTCCTGCTTTAAGCCTGCTGACTTGTTAAGCAGCTGGCATAATGTGTAAGATTGTTGGTTATTATCTTATTAAATAATGAAGCTGTGGCATTTATTTCCTCCAGCGTGGTGTATCACCTGGACACAGCTGTGGATTGGTTTGGGGTTTGGCTCCATTAGTAGCCAGCGCTGTGCCATATGTTGATGCTCTTTAAATACATGGTAATAATAATGTAATGTAGCTTTTGCAAACCCAGAAACCAAGAAATCTATAGCAACCCCCAGGCAGTAATGGAAGAATGACTAGCTCCATCTGCACATGCTTTAGCAGGCTCCATACTGATGAAGAGTGAATGGCTCCTGTGAACTCTTCTGCACAACTCTGCATTTTTATCTCATGATTTTATATGTAATAGACTGGGCAGTTTGGTGGTGGTTGTAAGTAGGGGAGTTAGTTCTCTAGGGGGGTTAAGCTACAAGCAATAAGATATATTAAGGAAAATGACCAACAGGAGGACTCAACACTAATCTCTGATATGTGAGGCACAGTGGCGGACCCAGTGAGTGTCCCCTTATTAAGATGTTCAAAAACAATTAATAAGGAACATTTTAAAAGAGTAATTTTAATTTTTATGCTGACTAATATTTTGCCAATCAAGATAGAGAATCAAGCTAGCATGGTATGTGTATCTTTAGAGAATGAACAATAAACAGTCATCAATAAATAAAGATAAAAATAGAGCAGCATCAGGTAGATGTCACCGAAAAGGATTTCAGAGCAATAAATGTTATTGTTATTATTTATAATCATATCTTAAATATATATCTATATGGCTTCAGCCCTTAATGCTCCATTAACTCTACACCATACTATGTGGAATAATGCTTATTTATAAAGTTGTGTAACAAATGTTTAGCAGAGTATAACATTGTTGTAAAAATCAGTGCAAAAAGGATGTAGGTTAAAATACATACCTTTATCAATTACGACTTTAGGCCTTTACGCACCGGCATGTTAGTATCCATTCCCATTGGTGGCATTTTTTTTTATGTATACCACCACACAGGAACCCATGTGTTAATAAAACTTATTCTATGGCATGTAACTTGTACTCATGGGGCCCAGCTAAACCACCAAACACATGTGAGAAACAATATACAAGATCTCCCCTCCCCTGCATCTCGCATTACAGCAGAGGCCTTTGAGAGTTAAAACCTCTAATTTTTGGTTTTAATGAACCATATAATGAAGCAAGTGACTGCCTTTTGTTTTAAGAATACCTTCTGTTTTACACTGCATGCCATCCATTGTGATGGTTTCTCTGTTTTGTTGCTTCCAAGTCCAACCTCCTCTGAAGCCATGTTCCAATATCTTTCACTCATGAGATCAAAACAAGCTGTCTGCAAGTTTGGATGTATGACTCTGGATTATTAGCCTGTATCTTCGCTATTACACCAGTTGCTCTGGATGCATAGTTACCCACAGAAAAATGTCTCATTATTCATTATGTGTAAGTTAAAACCTCTAATTTTTAAGGCAGTGTTATTTTTAGCATTAGACATATAAATACCTTCAGCAGTTTTTACACTACACGTTTAACAAAGTAATGGATCCTGGGGGAAAGAAATATAAATGGATTTAGATTAGATGACTTTTATTTTACACATTTTTTAGTAATCTTGGGTGTAAATTGATTGTCATAGCTTTACAAATATGCCCCCTAACCTTTCTTTTGTCTCCCGCCATTTGTGTACATCAAAAGCAATGTATATCAATGTATCAAGACTGGACAATTCTGCTGAGACTTTTGAGGGATGAGATAAAAATATTTATTGTAATGGAGAAAAAGAATGTGAGTCACACACCATATACCAGATTTACATTCTATTTGATTCATTCTCAATGTGTGATGACCAAACTTGTTCGCCAGGTTTTTCTGAGAAAATGCCCATAGACTCCAACATGGTGTGCACTGAAAAATTTGCGCTGAAAAAAAAAAAAGTTGTGTGGTCACAGAGAAAAGATATCCATTGTTTTGCTTTTTGCGTATATTTGCAGTTTTGAGAATTTTTGGCGAAGCAAAACAGGACAGATTCACTCATCACTATTCTTGATCAGAATGTATGATCACCAATGAGTTTATACAGAGAGGTTTGGTTATTTAAATACTGCTGTTCTCACACCATACTATTAGCAAATTCACATTTTGATAAACCTGCCCTTGGAAACGGTTTCCAGCTGATTACCCCATTGAGCACATGTAGAATACTGCTTCATTAGAATATTCTTTTTGTGAAATAAAACAGCGAAGGACATTACACACATTTATTACACATACTACCAGAAGCCTTAGGGGCTGATATATCAAAAGTTTAATGTTAGAGTTTTTTTTCCTTGAATAACCTTGAAACTCGAAAGGTATATTATTTGAGAAAAAAATTTAACCTCTAAAATTCCAATGAATATTATTGACCCGAAAACTCGAATCAAATTTGAACGCAATTTGAATTGAGTTTTTCTCTTAAAAAAACTTGACTGTCAGGAAGGCTATTGACTTTTTAAAATAGGTGAGCGACCTCTGTCATGACTTCTACATGAACTTGGCAGGTTTCAGGTGGCGAGTTACTTTAAGGGTAGGGGATAATAAATCTCATATTCAAATTTACCATTTGAACCTTAGTAAATCTGTTCCTTAGTTCTAGTAAAATGTCCAGCAAGCTCCACTGCAGAAACCGAACATTTAGTGGAAGTAGAGGCAACTGTTAGGCATTGTATCTATTTGACCAGTGTAATATATTCCCAAAAAATGAGATGTGAGTGGAATAGTGGAGGAATGCCTTTGGAATCCAAAAGCTGCTTATTACCGTATCATGTTGCTGCAAATATCAAGGTATAGGATCTATTATCTAGAATGCTTGGGAGCTTAAGAAAAGGAATCTGTTCATAATTTGGATCTCCATAAATTTGATTAAATCTGCAGGAGATAGTTTTCCCATAATTCAAAGTTTTCCCATAATTCAAAGCTTTCTAGATAAGAGATCCCATACCCCAGAAATATTTTGTGCTCATTTCAAAACAAAAAATACATGTTTAGACATCTGCATTAAAATTTAAATTAATATTTAATGGAGCTATAGCTTAATTTGAATATATCTTTCATATGACATTACATTATTGTACATTCATTGCATTAAAATATTTTAATGAACTCTGAAAACATGATTGAATTACATTTTTAATTTTTTAATTTTGAGACATTATAAAACAATTAAATTTGTAATTGATTCACGTTTTGTACAGACACTAATAATTTGTAAAACTTGCATAATGAATACAAAAAAATTATACAGTTAAACCTTTTACGTGCACCCACGCACTAAGCATTTTAAAATGCATTATGAAAAGTTGCTGAAAATCTTGCCAACTCTCTCTCAGCAATGCAGTCAGGCATATATCATTAGAGCTGTAGTGTTTGGGATATTTCACATCTATACATCATAAGGGTGACAGTGTTTTGGTGATGTATAATAATACATCATTGTTGTACACTTCAAGAGATCCATATAGCTGGAAAAATTAGATTTGACAATGTTAATTTGAAAAATGTATGAAGTCAGCAATATTAAGTGGTTATTGTATGTAACTGTTAGGAATCTGGTCTGTTCATGCTCCAGTTTAAAATAAAAACTTGATATCCATTGTGGTTTCTGATACGCAGTCTGAAAGCAATCACAATATAAAAAGGGACTCAGGGTAGAAATTCTCTCTGAAGTTTCTGCAGGAAGCCATCAAACCACTATGGGGTATCTTAAATGTTGCACTTAAACCTACCAAATACATTTCAACAGAGGTGCAAGTGTATTCTGCTTTACTAATGAATATAGCTACAACCAGTCTACATCAATTACATTCCAGATAGAGAGAGCCAGGAGCTGAGAGATGGATCTGCTTTCTGTGTGGAACATCATGGAGAAAAGAAAAGGACTTTAAAAAGATTTAAAGTCCTCCATACACTATTTTAAGCGCATTTCCATAGAAATAATGGGATCCAAGAGGGAACAAACAGACCCCATTGTGAAAAACAACACTATACCTGATGGCCTATACAAATTTTAAATGTTTGTAAGTACCAACCTATAAACCCCTTTAACACTGCTTGGATACATGCCTGCACTGTTTGGGTAAAAAGGTGATGGCAACAACCATAAAGGTGAAGGAGAAAGAAAACACAACATGGCACTGGGTAGGGTGTGGAATCATTCTGGGTAGAGATTTCAACCGGGGAAAAGGTTACAAAGAAATATATCATTGGTGTATGCTACAAACCACCTTGTATTAGTGACAAGAATGAAGCCCAGCTTCTTTTAAAAATGGAAGCAGCTTCACAACTAGGTCAAGTTATTATTATGGGTGACTTCAATTATCCAGACATTGACTGGGGTAATTAGGTTAAAGCTAGCAGGTTTGTAAATATGCTGAATGACAACTTTTTATTTCAGCTCGTTCAAGAACCTACTAGGAATGACTCTCTTTTGGACCTTGTAATAACTGATAATAACAAAGTCATCTCAGAATTTGTGTGAGTGAGCATTTAGGGAATAGTGACCATAATGTGGTCTCCTTTGACATTATGCTGCAGAGACAACTCTATAAGGGAGTAACTAAAACACTAAATTTCAGACGTGCATACTTTGCCAGTATAATGGCACTTCTGCAACATATTAACTGGGATAGATTTTTCACAGGGTTAAACACAAAACAAAAATGGGATGTCTTTAAAATGCTGCTTAATAAATATACATCACTATATTCTCCTTGTAAGCAAGGACTGTTGTTGCAAAACAAAGCCTTTGTGATTTTGTTTTGCAACAACATTCTTTGCTTACAAGGGGAATAGTGTTGGTGGTGAGGTGGGTAAGAAATTATGTGCTTTTAAGGTATTCAAGTTAGCTGAGACAGTCGAAATGTTTACAACATACATGGAGGCCAATTAATCATGCAAAATAGCTACGAGACAAGTTAAAATTGAGATGGAAAAGGGTATGGCAGCAAGAGTAAAAATAATTCATAATAGTTTTTCAAAAATGTATATAGAAAAAAATTAAGCAGGAAGGGGTGGGACCCTTAATATCAGAGGGGTGTCAGTTGGTTGATGAGAACAGAGAAAAAGCAAAGATTCTGAACTGTTATTTTTCATCTGCCTACACAAATGAGGAACCAGCTAATAGTAAATAATACTATGAGTTTATGCCAGCATGGTCTAACGCGTTGTAACACAGGGTATCCCAAACTCAGAACTAACTCCAAGGTCCCTGGTCTTGTCTCACTCTTCTGCCTTTAGCAGCTGCTTTTCCCTTTGGGAGGAGCCCTCTGCTACTCCGATGCTGCCAGGAATGTGAGAGGACCAAGTAGAGAGTTCTGAGCAGGCTAGGGAACCGAACAAACTTGACAGCGAGGGTAACATCACCGGACCATTGCGGGGAAACAAAACTTAGTTAAAAGCAGTTGAATCTTTATTAATCCATGTTAAAATACATCAGTGGGAGCAGGCAGGGGAACTATCTTAATGCGATTCATGACTGAACGTCACTTCATCAGAAGCAACAATCAAAAGAGTTCTGAGCAGGCTAGGGAACTGAACGTGTAGTAGTAGAATGGGAAACAAGAAGCGTAGTCGAAAGCCAGGCCGAGTCGGAACAGTCAAGAATGCGGAACAAAATCAGGAGATGAGCGAGAGTAGTCAGGGTCACAGGCACAATACAAACAGCATCGGAGAGAGTAGTCAATATCATGTGAAGGTCAAGACAGGCAGCGAACTAGAGATGGTCAGTACAGGCAAGATTAGACAACTAGAAATAGCACCCAGGAACTAAAGTTAGACCTTTACTTTGGCAATGAATTTCAAAGCGAAAGCCATGTAAATATTTGAATTTCACGTTGGTGTGCAATACTGTCATGCGCCATAGCACATCAATCCCAGAAGCAGAGCTTGCACCTGTGCCATTAGGATCCAGCATGCGAAGTAGATGGATGTGGTGGGTGTCCACATCACACCCCCATTAGAGCACAAGGTTAAGTACTGTCTTGCATAAAAAAGAGCATAAACTCAAGGGATGAAAACATAATTTTGCCTCTTTATAGGTCCCATGTAAGGCCTCACCTGGAGTTTGAAATGCAGTTTTGGGCTCCAGTCCTTAAGAAGTATATAAATGAGCAGGAGAGAGTGCAGAGCCGTGCAACCAAACTGGTAAGAGGAACGGAAGACTTAAATTATGAGGGTCAAGGTTGGGATTGTTTTCTGTGGAAAAAAGACGCTTGCTAAGGGATATGATTATACTTTCAAGTACATTAGAGAATTATAGACAAATAGCAGGGGACCTTTTTTCCTTAAAGAGGATCACCACACCAGAGGCCACCCCTTTAGACTAGCTGGTTCTTCACAGTGAGGACAGTGAGGTTCTGGAATGCTCTGCCGGATGATGTTGTGATGGGGCTTGGATGTTTTCTTGGACAAGAATAATATCCATGGCTATTGTGATACTAAAATCTACATTTAGTACAGATATTAGTACAGTATATGTAGTTTGTGAGTGTATGAAGGGATTGGTGTGAGTATGTGCACATATGGATGCTGGGTTTCCTTTGGAGGGGTTGAACTTGATGGACTTTGGTCTTTTTTCAACCCGATTTAACTATGTAACTCTACACCATAACAATGGGGCCCAGCTGAGAGAGATGGTATCAAAATGTATGATTTGGGCAGTAAAGGGCCAGACTTACAGAGATCATACATTTTTTTGATCTTTAGCAGTCCCAAGTTGAGAATTGGAGAGGCATTTTTGAACGATTCCTTGTCCCCACCCTATCATTTACTACTCTTAGGCAATGAACAGAGAGGGAGAGTGTATGGCCCTTGGGACATGATTACCCTAGGGGATCAAGAGAAAGGTCTCCCTTCGCCATTGGGGGTTATATAGCAGCTCTCCGCTCTCAGTCCTGCCAAAACTTCTGATTATCTGACTGCAGGTAAATAAAACACATAAATGGAGATAAGATACTGAAAAAAGTAAAATGTCACAACTAAAAGACATCCTCCCCAAGAAATTACTTTACATGAAAAAGTTTGAAAAAGCACTAACATGCCCACCCCCTCATAAATTAAGCATATAACGTTACTATAAAATGTAAAAAAATATTAAAGTTCCAAATGTAACTTGTTTTTACTAAGCAAAAAAAGTGAGCCAGTCTTCCATTCTACATCAGAATGGATTAATAATCATCCCTATAGCATCCACTTATCCACTGTCATAAGTAGCTTTACTTTCTTTTAATGTTTCCAAGCCTTCTAACATACTCTAAGCTTAGAGACATTGGCACCCAGAAGAAGGTCCGATTATGATCATTCAAAGTATGGATCATTAGTGTTATAGGAACAAAGTGTAATATTTTTTTTAGACTTTGAGTTTCCCTTTAACAGATATATCTGTCAACCTTGCCACTTCCTGTAAAACGAGAGCTCACCCCAAGCCCCCCCAGGTGGAGATTAATCAGTGGTAGCAAGTACACTGGCTTTCCTTAAAGTCCTTGTTTTAATTAACATACAGTATGTTCTGCCTCAGAAAGATATTTTCCCTTAATCATATGGTATAGAGTATATATTCATATCTTCAATTTACCATGAGTCAAAGAGAAAAAAATAATATGGACACTGTGTTCACATCACGGTTGCTATTTAAATGATCCAATTTATTTTTTCTGCAGCTTAAACGAGTTGCACTATTTTTTTTCTCTTTCATGAAGTTTAGATTTCATCCATTTATTCATTGTAAAAAGTTAAAGTAAAAGCCTGGTTATCTTGCTTACATATATGATAATCCTCTCCAGCCAGCATTGCTATTAATGAGCCATGTCATCAAACTTGTGATACTATTACTCTGAGACTTTATCTAAAATCCTCCCATAAAGCATGATAGTAACCTTTTTGAGAAAAGAGACATTTCACATTAAAACTTTAAAATCTTTCACAGTGCAGCTAGCTCTCAATAATGAGAAATCTAAATGATTTCCAACTTTCTTGGAGTTGGAATATTACTGTGGGTACAGCAACTTATCTACACCTATTTATGATTAATGTTCAATATCTATTTTTTCTCCATTACAGAAGCACCATACACTGATTTTTTCACTGCATACTAATGAAGGGTATCAACAGGAGTATATTCCTCTATAGAGGCTATAAGAAAGAAAAACAGTCACGTCCCAGCTTTGAAAAAATAAATTTCTAAATGCGTAATACAACAATGGCAAAACTAAAATTCTTTTAAAACGATAAGGGAAACATAATGCAATGAATATAATAATTTAGGTGGTTATTTACTAAACATATATAAATTATAAATTGTGGCATAGTTTGCAAAATGGCAACATTTTGCCAAATGCTGTCAAGGAATTGCTTTTTCACTGCATTTTTTCTAGTGCCAAACATCGGAGCCACTGGAAATTCTTTTCATGTGCCAAATGCACTGTAGTCAAAAGGCACAAAAAAAACATGATTTTTCTTACAGCAACACAAAACAAATAGTAAAATTCTTGAGTAAATTCACAACATTTTTCGCTACTTGTGAAACCCATGAATTCTCGCTGCAAATCTGTATCAGGCAAACAATCACTCATCCCTACATTTTTAAAAACTGAAATTAAAATTAAGGTAGTGTCATCATTTACATATATAGGAAATACAGTGAGTTCATCAGCATTTTTGAGAGCACAGACAATGAGGGGCATATTTATCAAGGGTCAAATTTCGAGTTTTTGCTCAACACCCATAAACTTATTAAAAAAAAATAGATTTTTTAATATTCAGGTGAATGGGATCTACAAGCAAACTCAAATCAAATTTGAATCGAATTGGATCAAATTCGATTTGAGTTTTTTCACCAAAAAAAGAAAAATAAAGTTTTTTCCAAAAGTCCAACAAATGACTCAAAATTCATTGTAGGAGATACCACATAGGCTAAAACACCAATTCAGCATGTTTTAGATGGAGAATAGTCAAATTCAAATTCTTAAAGGGACAGTACATGATAAATATTGAAATTCATTATGGATCATTTGCAGCCTTTTATTAGAAAAAAAACATCTGTACTTCTAAAAAGCATTATTTCCTACCAGAATGCTGAAAGTTTTTAAAACATATCAAAGGTATGAAAATGAAACACTGTAATAGGATTCTGTAAACATGAAACTACAGTATTATGAAGTCATTTCAGCTATGCTATTGATAACTATTTCATTTTATGTTGATATACATGTAACACTTTTTAAGGCAATTATTTATCATAAGAAAAGCTAGCATCTATTTAAAATGAAGTACGTTGAATCACAGAGTAAACTTTGGTTCTACAGCATAATTAATGAACAAAAAAAATCTTCAATGCTGTCTGGGAGAAAAAAAAACTCCTCATGTCCCACAAGAGATAATACTTGAAATATTCTTATCTGTTTGTCATATATGCATAAATTTCCACTTCTTGTGCCTTTGATAAGAGAGGAGTATATTTTAACAATCTTTTATATATATTGAAGTAAATCATTTGTGACTAAAATAAATATAACAAAAAATGTCCCTAATGAAATTTACTTTATTTTCTTTTGTGCATTGTGTTATTCTCGTAGAAGGCCAATGTGTTATACAAAAGAAGAATGATCAACCCTAGGGCAGTAATTTCAGGACTATTGTAGGTTCAAGCACAAGGAAACTACGCAAGTGCCTCCGCCACATCACAACCAAATCTAAACATTACTGTGATTCAGGCTTGGCTCCTTTTTGCATCTCAGGATATTAATGATGGGGTACATGTATAGATGTAGCATTCCATACTATTTTTATTTTTGTCCCACCCTAACATGGACTCTGAAGGAAAAGTAGGCATTAGGTGTCAGTTTTTAAACCAGTTTTAGTGTGCCTTCTCTGTTCTATTGGCCTGATCCCCTATCAAGTAGAGAGAATTGATGTATTCTAAAAGTGAGTTTTAGGGGGTCTCTGGGGACCACATCCATTTTAAACAATTTTAGACCAACCTACTGCACCAACATGGTTAAATACATTTACTTCCAGTTCTTGGTTAGAAGGGGATTTGAAAAACCTGTTTCTCAATCCAATTACCAGTAGAGGAAATACACATCAAAGTCAAAAGCATGCCATCCCCATTAGCAAGCAGTGCAGGTAATCCTTGTTAAATATATTTCATTTATTTTTCAGTAGTCAAGTAGTTGCATCTTATATGTTAGCAGTTATTGATACTCACTCTTTAAGTTTTTTTTTTCCAAATTCTGACATCTGTTTTAAATACAGTTAAATATACTCTTTCATAAATTTGCAAGACACCAATTTGCTTTACACCAACTTTGCATGATATTTAGTTGTTCTTGCTAATGGTCATGCAAAAAGCCTCCTTAATAGTAAACAAAAAAAAAGTAGAAGCTGCCAGTAAGTAGAGTTCAAAGCAGATGACAGGAAAATTTAGCATAATGTGGTCTTATCTTACATTTACTATAAATATAAAAATACATTTTCAATTTCAGATCAATAGAAATAACATTATTGTGTGGTACATAAAGTAAGTGTAAAAGCAATGAGATGCACTATCACATTTAGTTAATTAAAGGATTAAACTGACTTTGGACCAGATTCAATTCAGTGAGAAAATGTTATCTCATGGTTTATCACATGAAAAGTCATGGCCGAGATTAATTCGAAAATACTTAATCTAGTTCAGTAGCAATTTTTTTCCCATAGACTTCAATTAAGTTTTCACGTGACAAACTGTGAGATACGTTTTTCTGAAATGAATTGCATGTCAAATTGAATCTCGTCTATGACTTTTCAATGGATAAACCTTTTTCTCAATGAATTGAATCTGGCCCATTGTATCTTGAGATGAAGGGCCTTACAGGCTATGAATTGTTGCAGACATAGATGGCCTCATTGCGCCTAGTGGGCTTTTCATCCATGGGCTAAACTAGGCAAGCAGTTATGTCACATTAAACTGCTTCATATATGAATGAATGATTTAACCATTTGGGGTGAACAGTCATCATCATCATCAACAAATTGCACAACTATTTATATTACTTTAAAATGAACAAGCATCTTACAAAAATTTTACTTTAAGGGGGTTATTTATCAAAGGTCAAATGTGAGAGTATTTTTTTTACCTTGAATGAACTCAAATGACCTTGAATGACCTTGAAATATGAAGTGTACTTTATTTAACTATAATGACTAAAATGAACGAACGATACCGACCCCTAAACTAGAATTCAAATTTGAACTCAAGTTGATGGTTTTAAACTGGAAATTGTGAGTTTTGACCAAAAAAAAAAAAAAACTCGAAAGTTTTAATTCAAATTTAAATTTAGCATTCAAACCAAAGTAAATCTGCCCCTAAATATGTTGCAGAGTAAGAATAGGATTAGAGGGCACTTCTCACAAAAACTTATTAAAGAGTAGGGATGTAGCGAACTGTTCGCCGGCGAACTAGTTCGCGCGAACTTCGACTGTTCGCGTCCGCCGCAAGTTCGCGAACGTCGCGCGACGTTCGCCAATAGGCGTTCGCGTCAAAATCGGTCGCCCATTCGACCATTCGATCGCTAAAATCGAACGATTTTCGTTCGATTCGAACGAAAATCGTTCGATCGAACGATTAAAATCCTTCGATCGTTCGAATCGAACGATTTTCGGATGATCGAAGTTCGCGAACAGTTCGCGAACAGTTCGCAAATTATGCCGGTGTTCGCGAACGGCGTTCGCGAACACATCGGCGGCGGTTCGCTACATCCCTATTAAAGAGTTAGGGTACATTTGAAATAATAATAATGATTAAAGAAAAAAAATGTTGATTTATAATACATTAATGTCTGATACATTGTCAAGATACATTGAATGAGCTTCCCTAAATATGTGGATAGTTAGGGAATGTTTGAAAGTTTGGAAGGAAGAGGCAAGACAGACAGAAGCCCTTAGAGAAGTCTTTTAGTTGGGAATGAGATGAAGTAATGAAGGGAGAAGAGAGGTGAAGATCAGAAGCATAGTGCAGCTTGCATGAAGGAGTGTATTTTGAGATCAGAGCTGAAATATAGGAGGGACTTCATTGCTAAGGGCTTTGAATATTAGTGTTCATAATTTGAATTTGATTCTAGAGGTGATTGGGAGCCAGTGTAGGGATATGCTTAGTGGAGCAACTGATGTGGAGTGGTGAGATAATTTATTAAGTCTAGCAGCAGCATTTAGAACAGATTTAAGTGATGAAAGACAATGTGTTGGAACACCTGCAAGAGGTAAGTTGCAATAGTCAAGGAGGGACTGAATAAATGTTTTGGTAGTATCTGAAACGAGATATGGTCGTATGCGGGCAATGTTGCTCAGAGGAATATGACAAGATTTGGCAAGTGTTTGAATGTGCATTAAAAAAGACAGAAGAGAGTTAGATTAGTTTGTAATCTAGGAAGTGTGTCTATGTGGTTGAAAGGTAATGTTATTAACTATGAGTGCTATTTGAGTGACAGGGGAAGATGGGAGAAATATAATGAATTATGTTGTAGACCTTCAGTTTTAGGTGGTGCTATGACATCCAGGGGCGATCCTGGCCCCTCTGCCGCCTGAGGCAGCAGCAGTTGCTGCAGCCCCCCCTCCCCTGTGCGCTTACCTTTTTGCGCTTGAGGGGCTCCAGGGAAGTCCACGAGGGTGGCAGAGAGGGCCAGTATGGTAGCGCAGAGAGCCTAACTGGGCTCTCTGCACTAGAAGAGTCGAATTTCCGGATTGAAAACCAGAAATTCGCCTCTTAAAGTACCAGGAGCGGCATTTCTGCCGCCCCTGGTACCTAGTGGGGCGCTGCCGCCTGAGGCGAGAGCCTCAACTCGCCTCATGGCGAATCGCCCCTGATGACATCCAAGAGGAGACAGCAGAAAGGCAGTCTGTAATTTGGGAAAGGACAGAAAATTAGATGTCAGGACGACAGGTAGATTTGGGTGTCATCAGCATTCAAGTGGTACTTAAGTCCAAATGACTGAATACTAGTGATGGGCGAATTTGTCCCATTTCGCTTCGCCATGAATTTCACAAATTTCCCGAAAAATTCACGAAACTGATGAAAAATTTGCGAAACTTTGTTTCTGTCGCCGGTGACAATTCAACAATTCACTGAAATGGACTCTATTGGCAGAGTTGGACTGTCCAGTGCCTCCTCTGGCCCCCCTACTGTGAGGCGCCGATCGGGCAACGCGCATGAATGCACACCCGGTGTGCATGCGCGAACAGCGGTTCGCATTCGCAGACGGCGCTGCGCCAAAAATTTGGCATTCCTATATCAGAAGAGGGGTCTGGCCTGGCGGGGGCCCATGAGGGTTGGGGCCCACTGGGTTTTTCCCAGTTTCCCGCCGGGCCAGTCCAACGCTGCCTATGGGATATGGCCTTCCCGTAACTCAGAGCTTTATGAATAAGGGGTTACTGAATAAGGGAGCTGATACCAATTTTTATGGAGGTAGAACTTAAAATATGGAATTAAAATCCTTTACAATGGTAAATGATGTAAGAGCAATGTAAGGAGCTTTATTGCTGTACATTATCATATGAGCACTGAGCTAGTAAAAAAAACAAAACAACAGAACTTCTGCTAATTATATGATCCCAGATATTTCTGGTAGACTGTTCAATATTCTGCTGACTGTAAAACTATTTAACAAAAGCACTCATTATTTTAAATAATCCATACATTCAAACACAATTGATGACATTGAGGGAAGTACTGTGCTTATTAAAGCTGTACCTTGCAAAAGGAATCTATTTTAAGAACTTAATGGACAGACACATTGTTCAACGTTACAGTGAAATTTATTGATAATTAATAAATACTATCTGCAGTACTCATAATGATAATAATACAAACAATAATAGTCACAATAATTAGTCACAATAATACACTTCTAATTTAGCTTTTTCTGCACTTTACAGTTTGTGTTTCTGCATTTTTGCATAATGTGTGTATATATATATATATATATATATATATATAGTTGGAGGGGTGGGAGCTACAACATGGAGCTGGTCACTGCTCCTGTAGAACTATAACAAACAAGGGAAAGTTGTGCTCACCACTAGTTTTTGAAAACATTAGGCGGGGGTGCAATGAGGGTGTGACCACAAAATACATATAGACAAATACAAGATTCCTCTGCACTCAACCCATTATCAATATATTTAAGACAGAGACATATATATATATATATATATATATATATATATATATATATATATATATATATATATATATATATATATATATATATATATATATTCTCATACTCCCGTGAGTGCCGTAATTTATACATTTCTCCATATTTTCTTATGAGCACCTGGGTGTAAGCAGTGTTAATTGTGGTCACACCCTCATTGCACCCCCGCCTAATGATTTTAAAAACTAGTGGTGAGCACAACTTTCCCTTGTTTGTTATAGTTCTACAGGAGCAGTGACCAGCTCCATGTTGTAGCTCCCACCCCCTCCAACTATAGTCAGGTGATCCCACTGGTGTCTAATAAAAGGGCAGCCAAGTTTGGGAGTTTTACTTTGAAAGCAGCTAGTAAGTTGCAGGTAAAACGTGTTCGTCCCTTTTATAAAATGTATAATGAAACCATAGAATTCTTAATGAATCAAATGAAAATTGAGCATAGGACTGGCCAGATATGGGATGACTTTGACGTAGTTGGCCAGCTTAAATATATTGCAATATATGGACAAACAATCCCTGTTTTGTTTAAAGGGTAAGGCATTTTTCGGTAGCAGTATGCACAAAGTGTCTCTGTCTTAAATATGTTGATAATGGGTTGAGTGCAGAGGAATCTTGTATTTGTCTATATGTATTTTGTGGTCACACCCTCATTGCACCCCCGCCTAATGATTTTAAAAACTAGTGGTGAGCACAACTTTCCCTTGTTTGTTATAGTTCTACAGGAGCAGTGACCAGCTCCATGTTGTAGCTCCCACCCCCTCCAACTATAGTCAGGTGATCCCACTGGTGTCTAATAAAAGGGCAGCCAAGTTTGGGAGTTTTACTTTGAAAGCAGCTAGTAAGTTGCAGGTAAAACGTGTTTGTCCCTTTTATAAAATGTATAATGAAACCATAGAATTCTTAATGAATCAAATGAAAATTGAGCATAGGACTGGCCAGATATGGGATGACTTTGACGTAGTTGGCCAGCTTAAATATATTGCAATATATGGACAAACAATCCCTGTTTTGTTTAAAGGGTAAGGCATTTTTCGGTAGCAGTATGCACAAAGTGTCTGTCTTAAATATGTTGATAATGGGTTGAGTGCAGAGGAATCTTGTATTTGTCTATATGTATTTTGTGGTCACACCCTCATTGCACCCCCGCCTAATGATTTTAAAAACTAGTGGTGAGCACAACTTTCCCTTGTTTGTTATAGTTCTACAGGAGCAGTGACCAGCTCCATGTTGTAGCTCCCACCCCCTCCAACTATAGTCAGGTGATCCCACTGGTGTCTAATAAAAGGGCAGCCAAGTTTGGGAGTTTTACTTTGAAAGCAGCTAGTAAGTTGCAGGTAAAACGTGTTCGTCCCTTTTATAAAATGTATAATGAAACCATAGAATTCTTAATGAATCAAATGAAAATTGAGCATAGGACTGGCCAGATATGGGATGACTTTGACGTAGTTGGCCAGCTTAAATATATTGCAATATACGGACAAACAATCCCTGTTTTGTTTAAAGGGTAAGGCATTTTTCGGTAGCAGTATGCACAAAGTGTCTCTGTCTTAAATATGTTGATAATGGGTTGAGTGCAGAGGAATCATGTATTTGTCTATATATATATATATATATATATATATATACAATAAATTACCTCACTCACAGGTCTTGCTCAAAAATTTACTAAAAATGTATTCAGCATTTCTCGAGCCATCTTCAGGTAAAACACTGCACCCTCCACCGTGTTATTTAAACTGTGTAAGGTGCCAAAGTTTCATGCTGACATCATGAATAGGCATGGCCTATTACGGAATACTCATTCTATGTTCAAACTCGAGCAAATCCTATTTATAATATTGTGACCATATTAAAATCCCACAATATATTAAGTGCCATATTGGTTTAGTGCAAAAAAAAATCCCCATCCTTCTTAGTTAGAAGGGATACATCACTTAAAAAAAACTTCTGTGTATCTTACTGATCTGGGAAATCAGTTTTACTCGCCTTGTGGCCCCCCGATCAGGAGTGGATCAATGACTATGATGGTGAACCCGATTGCCACCGTTCTGCTCAAGAGGCTGTCTGTACTGAGCTTACGTCAGATCCACAGTTTCTTAGTGGTTACCATGGCAGCGTTCAGCGCACCTGCTCCTTTTCATGGACCTTTCTTAAAAGACCTGCTCCTGTTCGCTGCTATTTCTTGCATGGTTATCCAGTTGTGCACGTCGCTCTACAGCAGCGTGCCGACAGACATCCTCCTTTGCACAAACAGAAAAAAAGAGACCACTAATAGCATATAGAAGAGGACAGAACCTAGAGGATCTAGGTCTAGTGGTGAAAGATATATCATTTGAACCAAGGAAGGGTAATACGCGGCTAGACAGACCATTGAAAAAAGGATGTTTTAAATGTACTGGGTGCCTTAGATGCAGTGGAATGTCACAGGGGATGAGTAAGACCCACAATCTGTCTCGCAACCTGCAAATCTACAGACCCACCAACCAGCATCTTCTGCTGCTCCCTAATTTATGCATCTGTGGATGATATGCATGAGGGAAAGAGGGGGAACACCTACGTGCCTCCCACCACTTGTGAATATAGTGCTGATGGAAGCAGTCAGTGGTATATTCATCAGGTAGCCATAGCTCTCTGTGCTTGAAAATAGAGTGCTGAGATTAGCAATTATTTAAGGCAGGTAGGCAGTGCACAATGCACCAATTTTTTTGTGTTTTGCACATTGCCTAGAAGGTAATAAATTACCCCTTTTGTGTACAAAAGACACTTCACTAAGGATCTAAGTTATAGAGGATATACATTCCAAAATACAGGTATGGGACCCTTTATCTGGAAACCCGTTATCCAGAAAGTTCCGAATTGGGGAAAGTCTGTCTCCCATAGACTCCATTGTAATAAATGAATCCAAATCTTCAAAAATTATTTTCTTTTTCTCTGTAATGATAAAACTTTACCATGTACATGATACAAACTAAGATATAAATAATCCTTAATCCTATTGGGTTTATTTAATGTTTACATGACTTTCTAGTAGACTTAAAGGGGTAAATTTACTAAATAGCGAAGTGGCTAGTGAAAATTCGCCAGCGTGACGTCATTTTGCCACTTCGCTGATTTACTAACGGGTGCTGGCGTAAATTCACTAGTGAAGTAGACATAGTACTTTGCACCCTAACGCCAGGCAAAGTTGTGCTCTGGTGAAGGGATGTAACTACGTTAATTCACTAACTTGCGGATTTTACTGAACGTTACCTCTTGTGCAAGACTTGACTTCGCCAGATCAGACCAGGAGAAGTGCAATAGAGTAGATAGGAGTTTCTTCAAAAATAGTTGAAAATGTTTCCAAGTCCCAAAAAACGCTGACGTTTCTTACTTTTTACTGGGTGGTAGGCTGAAAAATATTGTACATTTTTTTTTGGGGTACCCTCCTTCCCTCTTACATTTGGCACCTAAACTATACAGTGGGCACATGTGTAGGGCAATATAAGACCTCTATTTCATTTTATTACGTTTTTCAGGCTTGTGTAGTGTAATAACTTTAACTGCACGCCGTATGCTAATTAGGCATCATTATTGTAACTTTGGACTGCTTATCGTATTATTGCTAGTGCAACTTCACAACTGTTCGGTAACCTGTGCGCAACTTTGGATCTTCGTGAATTTGCGCAGCCCTGGCGAAACTACGCCTGCCAAAGTGTGGCGAAGTGTGACAGTGAATTTGCCGCAAGGTATGAAGACTCAAATAACTTAGATTCATTATCCGGAAAACCCCAGGTCTTGAACAATTTAGAAAACAGGTCTCATTATCAATGTTTACATTGTATTATCAATATATCAATGTATTATTGTATGAATGTATTATCAATGTATTATCAATGTTTACAGCATGCTGAAAACTGTAGTCCAGAACCATCACGGCTGCATATTTCAAGCAACATTGCTCAACAAAACTGTCCCCAGCTCTACACTGACCAGTGACTCAATTAATTTGCTCAAGAAATGTCCCCCAAATAGTAATGGGTACAGATTTAAAGGAACAGTAACATCAAAAAATTAAACTGTTTTAAAGGAATTAACATATAATATACTATTAGCATGCACTGATAAAAGCTGTGTGTTTGCTTCAGAATGACTACTATAGTTTATATAAACAACCTGCTGTGTAGCCATGGGTGCAGTCATTCAAGCACAGGTTACACAATAGATATCAGTTAAGTTCGGATGAGTTGCATACAGAGTTTATCTGTTATCTGCTGTGTATCCTGTGCCATTTATCCTTTTTTAGCTTTGAATGGCTGACTCCATGGCTAAACAACAGCTTCTTTACATAAACTATAGTAGAGTTTCTGAAACAAACACACCAGTTATACCAGTGCAGTGCAACAGTATATTACATTTTCATGACTTTAAAACTATTTCATATTTTGATGTTTCTGTTCCTTGAATAGATGTTTTAGGAAAAACTAAACTAAAATCACAACTACTAAGTAACTGTAGATAGCATTTTAGAGTTACACATAAGCAGACAATTTTTACAGTAGGTTTAAATACCTGCAGATAATCCTTCCATACAGTATATCCTTCATAACTCCATTGTCCACTTCCTATTGATAAACGTTTCTAAAAACATTTACTATAGATAGATAGATATATATATATATATATATATATATATATATATATATATGCAAGCCAGTAGTAGCCAAATGGATAGCTAATAGCTATCAAGACTTGGATGTTTAGAAAACTAGAGAAAATATAAAATTGATTTTCAAAAAACATTAACCATCCTGTTGATAAAGTCTCAGAGTGAATGCAGATTGTCTTCTTGTTATTTTTCTACCACATTAGATTCCAGTTTTCCTTTTCCTTCTCTCTTTTTTTAAAATGGCAAGACAGGAAGAGAAAGCAAACAGCATAGAGACATTGTAGCTATTTACCATTATTTACCATTATAGAGCTATTTGAGCTATTTCTAACCACCTTTATCTTGTAAGCAGTCTTTTATCACTTGTGATAGCTAAATACATTGCCGGTTTAGCTGTTAATTGATACTCTTTATTAGTACAAATAAAGGAGGCGAAGCCACTTAAACCTAAACAAGTCATTTTCACTTTTTGTTAAAACTTATGATGCCAACCAGATTTAGAACATTTTCAGTGCAGTTGCTTCTGATTTGCATTGAGTGGGATGCAACCTTGTCATTTTTAATGCAATGGCTGCTTTGCATCAGCCACATCTTCCCTGACACCCACAATTGTTCTGGAATTGTGTGAAAGAATGTTGAATTGTGACTTATACACATAATATGTGATAAGAAAATGACCCTACGGTATTTTTCTGCGTCTAGAAGTACTGCAGACTTCAAGAAGGGCAGATACAAAAGCAGTAACCAAACTATGCAAGAGTAACTCCTGAAAGGCATATTTTATTGCAGTGTTTGCAAGTGCAAGTTAAGAAACAGAGGTGTTTGATGAGTTTCCATGATAAGGATTTGATTGGTCTGTAAGTAGAAGCAAAGAAAAAGGAACTGATTCACTTGAATTATTCACATTGGAATTTTGTAAACACAGGGTGTGAATTTATTCACTTTTCTGTTACTGCTATAAGCAATTAAATGGTGATCACTGATGAGTAACGCAATATTGCACAAAGGGGTACTTTGAGATTGTTTGGTAACAGTATTCTTTTTTTCACTATATCTATACCCCATAAGACCTGTTCTGGTAGGTCTACAACAGAAGAGGGCACGCCAGAGTTAAATATTTGTTATTTGAACCTTGATACACGGTATATGGAGTGGGGTGTACACTTTATTACACGTAATTGGATTTTTGAAATGTATTGTCAGGGACTTCCCTGTACATTTGTTCTGTTACTAGCTATGCTTCCTTGTTTCAATTCAAGTCTGTATCTTTTTGGTGTTTTAACTACTGTTTATATCTCCCCACCTCTGGTTCCTGTCTGCAGTGTGCTTACATCTAAGTATTTGACTTTGGTTTGTCTTGTGACTATTCTTGTACTTTATTCTCTGTAGGGTATTCATTCTATAGCAGATTAATTTGATATTGGTCTTTCATGATTAACAATCCAATGAATTCCAATTTGCAGAACACGATTACCACTGTTTAAAATAAACTATAGATTAATTTAAAATAATGTTAAAATAATGTTTATACACATTTTTTACAACTAAATGAGCTTATGTCAAAAAGGGGGGGGTGTTTATTTTCACTTTAAGGTAACCTTGAGGAATGGTCCTAATTTCTGAGGCTCAGGTAAAAATTCAATACATGCAATACTCCTTTTTTTTTTTGGACCCTGCACCCACAAAGATTAAGCAAAGTCCGGTCTTAAGAGTGCGGACGCTTGACACAGATTATAAATATAAATATATATATATATATATATATATATATATATATATATAATTTTTTTTTTTTTTTTTCCGCAAAATATTTGAAGAAATGAAAGAAATTGAACCTAAATATATATTCAGCTCTCAAGTGTTTACATAAAGCAATCCATTTTAAACAAAGCATTAATTAAAAGTGAAATAACTGAGATAGATGTATTTAAATGTAAAACACTGACCCCCAATATGTAAAAAAAGGCACTAAATTTGCCCAGGAGCAGTAACACATAGCAACCAATAAGATGTTTGCTTTTAAACAGGTGACCATTAAATGCTTCCTGTTGATTGATTGCTGTGGGTTACTGCTCCTGGGTAACTGGGCATTACCCCCTAAAACTTATTTTTTTTTTATATAATTTCTTCTTGGATATCCTCCTCATTCACCTTCTGGAATGGTACAATATAATATTAGAGAAACAGAATAGAATAAATCAAATCTGGACACTGACAAACACTTCTTGTGTATAAGAAAAACAGACTATAAAATTCCAATAAAATAAATAACTGCACGTAGGCTGCTTTTACTGCAACAAAGAAATGAGAGATTTTGAGTTTGGTCACATTAACAGGTAAACATAGGAACAGTAATACTGAAGACTAACATTTATAAGCCTTTAGATATTGTTATTATAAATTTCAGATAAACGGCACTAGTCTTTCATTTCTCTTGAGACGATTGAGGTACATAAAGGCAGTTATCATTAAACTAAGATCCACAATCACGACATTGGTGTTGACAGTTCTATAGAGAATGGAATCATTAAATGTTGGCAGACATTTTATCATTTGGAACCCTCCCAAACATATTAATAGCAATTCTTAGCACTTAGTCAGAAATCTGTTTGGATTTTAGCTGTAAATATACTTCATTTTTGCACTTACTAATCAGTCAGCTTTTTCCATTTTGGTTCTACATCTGTATAACAGAAAATATGCCAGCTTTTTCAAGAAGTATCAGACTATAATACGCAAAATACTGTGCAATTCCAGTAATGTCCCTAAGGTGGAATTGTTAATGTTCAAAGCTTTACTTTTATTTAACCATATACCAGAAATATACATGAGAATTTATACAATTGACTCAATTGTATTATGTATTCTAAGCATGAATCTTAATCTTTATGAGCATAATGATGTTGACATTTTATACAATATGGTACCTGCTTTTTGCACTTGATTAATATTATCCATTTTCATACAAAATGAATAAACACTGATCTTGCTCTGAAATTATTTATCAATCTTCTACACAGTTAACTGTTATTCACTACAGGTTAATAACTAAGTCTCAGGTAATATCTCAAACAATATATCAGTGAAAATGAATGTATGTGCTCATGCAGACATGAAAAATGTTTGTGCATATATTATTGTGACACAACAGGTTAAAGGGGGCTTTCCGCTTTAAATGCAATATGATATGTTTGTTTATCTTTCTAAATGAACCGGTGTAATGTTTAAGTAATAAAAAAAAAAAAAAATTTTGTTTTTAATAAAGAAATTGAATAAAAGAAAACTCTGTATCCCCACTAGTTTCACCGATCAAGCCACATCTCAAATCAACAATGATAGCTTGCTAAATTGATAGGAAAAGTATGCTAATATAAGCAATTAGTCCTATCTAACTGCGACAGGGTACATAATATAGGTCAGTGCTAATTAGTACGACATATGCTTGGACATAAAATTCATGTCAGAAGGCTGAAGAATGTTACAGTGCATTTAGTTAATTTAGCTTATGGAAAGCAAAGAGAGAGAGAATCATACAAAAACAAAGCAATAACAACATAGGAAATGGAGCAGAGCAAGTAATGCAGTAAACTCCTTATACATCACCCACAGAGTTACAGATTGCTCAGTTTACAAAACAACCACGCAGGGGGGTTGCACCTTCCAGATGCAAAAACAACTAGGTGTCTCGGATCATTCTATTCTCATACTTCTGCTTTTGAATTAAATAAATTCAGCTACAATGAAAATGAAAATGGGAATTAAAACAGAGTCTGTGTTTTAACACACAGCCACAAACAAAAGGCCCAGACGCTCGCCTCCTTTGCAAGTTATTCTAGTCTTGAAATGACTTGCTTATTTGCACTTACCTGATAACCTAGGGAATATACAGCTCTATAGTACAAAGATTTAAATTTTTTATCATTCGCGGGAAAGTATTGTATTGAGAAAAGGTGACTGTTTTCTGCACATTAATAAATGTGGCTTGTGTCTCAACATCTCTCATTCTGGTTTTCTAAATAAAGATCTTTAACTTGTCTGAGACAAGTTTATCTTAAGCGGAAATGGTTTAGGGCAAGCAGAGATATGCACAGCAATTTGTAAAAAAATCTTTATACAAATAGAGTCATTGTGGCCTACAGAGGTCAACTTTCAGACCAAGTCTGAGGATTTTTGTGCCAGAATGTCTGTCCCATTTTTCTATAATATACACATATTCCTGGGTAAATAGAACTAATTATCTATTAATTAGATAATTAATTAATAGAAGAGATCAGCATGTTTTTTTGGGTGGCAATTTATAGTGTCATTTGGAGATAGAGAATGTTTTTCCTGGGAATTTTAATTCTCAGGTCCATTTAGGAATACTGCATTTAAGGAACATCATTAATAATGACCATTAAGCAAAGCTGTCTTGGGATATACAGTAGCAAGAGCCCACAACAATAGGGACACCACAATTGCATGCCTGACTATATGTTGGCAATATACATTATCTAAAGAACAGTGTAATGACTTGGTGATATGATAATCATATTTAGGCATGTTTTCTGGTCAATAACAGCAGTATGTAAAATATAATAAGGCTAAAACCCTGAGGAAATGGTTTTCACAAGCAGTGCTGAACACAAGTAAAGGACAAGAACAGGGTAGACTGGATATTTTTTCAAGTTGAGGATACCAGAGGACTTACATGGGGAATAGTACAAGATATATTTAAAAGGTGCAAGTCCTATCAAATTGTGAGTGCAATTCAACTCTAAATGTGACTTAAACATTATAAGAATATGATTAGATATTGTTATAAATATTAGGTGACATTACTCTGTACTTATTTTTACAGAAGGGGTGAGCAACTTTAGTACTCCAGTCTTATCAGTATCAGGGCATTATGCTTTTAAAAGGGTTAACAATAGTTTCATCTTCTATATAGTAGTGGATTCAGGAAGCTGTTTTCAGAGGAACACATAACCTAATCTATAGTCACTGCTGTATTTCCTTTGGACAAACCTCTATACCACCATATTTAGGGGCAAACGTATCAAGGGTTGAATATCGAGGGTTAATTAACCCTCGATATTCGACTGGGGAATTAAAATCCTCGAATATCGAAGTCGAAGGATTTTGCGCAAATAGTTCGATCGAACGTTTCGAAGGATTTTAATCCATCGATCGAAGGATTATTCCTTCGACCAAAAAAAGATAGCCAAGCCTATGGGGACCTTCCCCATAGGCTAACATTGACTTCGGTAGCTTTTAGGTGGCGAACTAGGGGGTCGAAGTTTTTTCTTAAAGAGACAGTCCTTGACTATCGATTGATCAAATAGTCGGACGATTTTTAGTTCGAATCGTTCGATTCGAAGTCGTAGTCGAAGGTCAAAGTAGCCCATTCGATGGTCGAAGTAGCCAAAAAAACTTCGAAATTCGAAGTATTTTTTCTTCTATTCCTTCACTCGAACTTAATTAATGGGCCCCTTCAAGTGCTGATCTTATATAGTTCTCTCTCTCTTTCTGTGTATTTATTAATCCTGCAACTAAATTAAGAATTACACATGGAGAGATTTAAAAAATTGCGTGTGTGGCTTCAGATATGGTATACTGTTTTTCCTTTAAGTTCTCCATAGAGGGACATGTAAGCTCCAGAAAAGGTGCTGCTAAACAGACAATAGTTTCTCTGTTGTAAGAATTGAGCTTCTTCTTCCTTCTGGAAGGAACAAGCAAACCAGATACTCCATTCCATAAGTCCAGCTCACATGTTGGAGCTCAATTTCCGTAGGAAGACTATCCTGTGGAAAAGTATTTAATTGAGACTGTCAGGAAGCTCTCTCAGAGCAGGTCACGGAACATGAAAGTTACCCGTCTGTGTTAGGAACTCCCTGAGGGGCTGGGGGTGCTGCCTGCCAATGCAAGGAGCTGAGGGAGCATGTGACCAAGTGACCAAAAGTCTGAGAGACCGAGGAAAGCCAGGATGCTGAGCAATCCCCCAAAAGTTAGTATTGTGAGTACAGGGGTAACCCCAATTTATGTACAGTATTATTGCTGATAGTCCACAAGGGGCCCCAGTTTAGTGTGGGAACTCATCAAATATGTGAAGGTAATGACCAGTGGGCAGAATTTATTTTTATGATTTGTGTTTTGTATCCTGAAATAAACTGCTTTAAAGAGAAGAAAATGTTTGTTGTGGACCCCACCAGCTTACAATGTTAATTTTCATAAGTCTGCAGATACAATATCTCTCTCTGTAGTGTAAGGGGACTTTTTTGACAATATTTATGAGAGCTGTTTTTTTTTTCCCCAGGGGTGTTACCTGCCACATGTGGGATAGTATAGCACTTACTGTGGTCTGCAAGATCTTTCTGTTGCAAAAGTCTCATTTTCTAGAATGGAAATATTACACTGTGGTTTCATATATTGCAGTTCAGTGGAAAAATATCTGTGTAGACCATTTTTAATATACCGTTTTCAATACTTCATACTATCTAATTATATTATAGTTAAATTCTTTGCTTTCTTTTCTTTCAATATATTTAATGACTTTATTGAGTATTAGGCACATTTCATTTTAATTGCCACAAAAAATACTCCTTTTGTCAAGAAGTAGATTTATAATAATTTGATTCCAATAACTTATCTGGACGCCTTCAAATTAATTTCTCTAACAGCAAACATGAATTTTACAATACAGAAAATAAATGTGTAAACTTAATTTTGACTAATCTTAATAATAATAATAATCTTATATAAATTTTGAAAAACTGTTATTTTCAGTACACATTCCTACATCGAGAAATGATTGACAAGGAGTAATTAAACCTTTTTTATAACGATGTTGCTGCACCGTTGACCCAGACTTAATTATAGATGCAAGAATATTTACAGATCCTTTTTAACAGTGTGTGGTTAATCAGAATTCAGAAAATGTATTTTCCTGATATTACATTGTAATCAAGCATTAAGAGGGTGTTTATTACTTCCAGCTCTAGATACATGAACAAAGAGCATGGAGCCAAATTTACACCAATCAGGTGCAATTCTCATGGAAGTCTGTTGCATTCATTAGGTCATTGAACCAAGAGAGCTGGCGAAAAGTGTTGTTGAATAATGTTTCTTTAAGAATGCAACACTGACTGCTAGACTACAGGTCCCAGCATATTTTAGCTCTTGATAAAACTGAGCCTGACTTTATAGCCTTTATTGGCGTATATTGGTAGATTAGAGCAAGTTATATGGACGGAGTATTGGGTGTCAAAGAATCCCAGTGGATATTGATTTTTTTTTATCCTGCACCAGTCTATTTCTTATTCAATAATGGGTTGGTTATTGAGTAAGTTATCTATTAACGATCAAGCAATTAAATATTTTCATTTTAAGAAGGCAGGATTTTAAGAAGGTTGGATTAACATTATTTGGGTGGGGACACTCACAGAGGAGAGATGGCAGTTTTAGTGAGTTTTTTGCTTTTCAATTTATTTGGATTTGTATTGACATTATATAGTAGGATTTACTCTCACCATAAAATAAAAATGCCACCTTCTATATGATGCAGGGCTACTGGGGAAACAGCACACATTGTATAATAAAATTGACCAAGAATCTTGTATGTTCAATGATAGTCTCGTCTAAGAAAGTTTGAGGGTGGCTAAGCTGTAGTTAATCACATATTATTAAATAAAAGCAAAGTGCACTTATACACATTGGCTCCATAACACCTTGACCAAGTTCTACCCAACAGGACAAAAACATCAAGAAGAAAATAGAACAGGCAGATTTCTTACTCAGGGATGCTGTTGAATAAGTTGGAGGACCTGGAAAAAAAAAGAAACATTTTCCTATTACATTTATTATAAAGAAAACACATCTTCTTTATGCATTTACTTACCTATTTTCCCT
Organism: Xenopus laevis; assembly: GCF_017654675.1. Lineage (NCBI taxonomy): Eukaryota > Metazoa > Chordata > Amphibia > Anura > Pipidae > Xenopus > Xenopus laevis. The sequence continues at coordinate 86,873,909 of NC_054381.1, read as the reverse complement.
CGACTTTACACAATTGTGATGAACCCATCTGAGTTTTTTCTTTAATAAGCAAGCAATCATAAAAATAAATATTGCAGAAAGATAGATGATCAAGTGTTGTCAGCATTTTTATGTGTCCATATTTTTACACAACGCTGCCCATGTGCTCCCTACAGGCCTTCAGGTCCATGTCTTGTGGCCCATGAAACTTGAAGGAATGTATAACGTTTAAGGGGCAGATTTATCAAGGGTTGAATTGAAAATTCAAATTTTGAAATTTTAATTTTGAGTTTATTTTAGTGTAATTCGACTAGGGAATAGTCCAAATTTGATTAGAATTAAAAAAAAATTAGAAATTCAAATTTTGAAATTTATTATGTACTGTCCCTTTAAGAATTCAAGTTCGACTACTCACCATCTAAAACCTGCCGAATCGGTTTTCTAGCCTATGGAGGACCTCCTACAATCAATTTGGAGTCATTTGGTGGACTTCTAAAAAAAAATTTGAATTTGATTCGAATTTGCAGCTATATCCTATTCACCCATTTTTTTGATTGGTCATTTTTTTCAAATGTTGCGTTTATGGGAGTTGATGGGAGTTTTTAGAATCTCCCATAAACTCGTAATTCGACCCTTGATAAATTTGCCCCTAAGTGTGAAAGTTGGGGCAGGGGTGTGTAGTGTTGGGGGGTAGGCTGTAGAGGAAATTGTAATGGCAGGCACCAATTCAGAAGGAGTAGAATCCAGGAGCCCAAAGTTTAAAGGCTGTAGAGCACAGTATGAAGTAGTTCAGAAATACATGATGATAAGGTTAGCAGACTGAGGAATGGGAGGAAATAAAACAATTGAAGAAAGTTGAGTGGAAAATAAAATAAAGTTTAAAAAAGTAAAATGGAGTTTAAAAGAAGAGTGAAATAAAGTAGAGGGGAATAGATAAATTGGGGAGGAAATGAAGAGGAAATAAGGAAGATAACAATTAAAGGAAAACTATACCCCCAAAATGAATACAGATAGTTCATATCAAATTGAATGACATATTAAAGAATCTTACCAAACTGGAATATATATTTGCATAAATATTGCCCTTTTCCATCTCTTGCCTTGAACCACCATTTCGTAACTCTATCTGTGCTGCCTCAGAGATCACCTGACCAGAAATACTACAACACTAACTGTAACAGGAAGAAGTGAGGAAGCAAAAGACACAACTCTGTCTGTTAATTGGCTCATGTGACCTTACATGTGGTTTGTATGTGTGCACAGTGAATCGTACGATCTCAGGGGGCGGCCCTAATTTTTTTAAATGGCAATTTTCTATTTATGATTACCCAATGGCACATACTACTAAAAAAGTATATTATTATGATAATGGTTCATTTACATGAAGCAGGGTTTTACACATGAGCTGTTTTACTCAGTATCTTTTAATAGAGACCTACATTGTTTGGGGGGTATAGTTTTCCTTTAAGGTAGATAAAGAAAGAGGAATCAGAATAGAAAGCACAAGGGGAAGGCAGATTTAGTGCAGGTATCGGTATTCTGAACTTACAGTAATGTACTCTTAATATCTATTAGTACTCAGTTGTGTAGCAAATTAGTTTAGTTTATTGTAGGAAGCCTAAGAAACTGACTATGGTCCTTGGGACCTGCTTAGTACTGGAAAATCCCTGGTAGGCACTAGTCTGGTTGGGTTTCCCCATTTCTGCAGCACATGGATGAACAGGAGAATCCAAGGAGGCTGTTTCTTGGATTGGCAGAGTGTCTTAGGAACAATTTGCACAGTATAAATGGGAGACCGAGAGCTAATGCATTAGGTAGGAAACATGGGCCCAAAACAACGATATAATGTGGGCTGCAAAAAAGCACAGGGATAGAGAGGTTTGGAGAGGTTCACAGTATGCTAAAATTTGGTGGGCCCTTGATCTTTGGAGTAGATGGAGGTGTGGTCAACGCTGGATTCCATTCCTGGCCCTACATGAATTAGACCACAAAAATTCTGGCCATTGTTACCAAAGAAGTTGGACAGTACTGACATGGAAGAACCTGGACACATAGAAAAAACACTATACTATCACTTGAAGTATTACTAAGATTCTGAAAGTATATACAATTGGTTATTTGTATATAAAGAAAACTCTTCTAGTTATACTTTCAGTATTACAGTATCTTTAGTAAAGTGAATTTATGGATCATGGATCAAATGGGAATAGTTTCCAATTTGTATTTACTTAACTGTTGATGAGGAAAAAAACAGTAGGAAGAGGTTTGGACAGAACAGTAGGAAGAGGTTTAGTCACTGCTGGAGTTTAACCCTTTAAGTGCCAGCAGAATTTCACATTTTGGTTACGCGAAATGCCAGCCGTTTTTGAAACATTTTGTGCTCTCTCACTTTAGGGGCATTTTCTGAGGGGAAACCTATAGTTTACCTAGGAAAACTATACATTGTTTTTTTCGGTAGAAACTGAGCTTTCTAAATCTGCCTGAGTTTTCATGTATTTCCACCTGTGCAAAAAAATTTATAGTGCTAAATACCAAAAAAAAAAGAAAAATTACCATTTTTCATCGTATATCAATTTATACCAGAAAAATATTTCATTTTACGGATGAAAATCCAACTGATTTGGAAAGCCTTATGTCTCTCGAACGTGCCAATACCAGATATGTATAGTTTTAGGGAGATTTAGGACTTCTGTACCTCAAAAACTCCCGGCAGTATATTGCCGAATTTTGAAAGCACTAAGGCAGAAAACGGCATGCTTTAGATTCCAAGGCAAAAACTCCTGAAACCGTAGGTTTACCCCAGAAAACCATACATTTTTGAAAAGTACACATTCTGCCGATTACAAAATGGGTAACTATGTCTCTCTACTCCCAACTACCAAACATAAAAGCTTGTCTGAACATAGCGGTTTTTCAAAAAAAAATTCAAAATTCTGAAAAATCATTGCAAAGGTTTTATTTTGCTGCTCCGCATATCCCAAACTATATTAGGTACCAAGAAAAAGCACCTGAAATATGATTGCCAGGGGTCCACTGAACAGTTTGATACCCATTATGCATAGGTTTACCAAAGTATCTGGCATTTAGAGACACCAATATGAAGTTAGCACATCCAAATTGATCAGGACTTTACTTCAGCTACTGAGAAATCAACACATTGACTGCATTTTTTGTGGGGTAAAAACACAGAAATATATGTTTACCCCCCAAACCCATATATTTTTGGAAAGTACACATTCTACCGAATCTAAAATGGGTACCCATGCCTTTCTGCTCCAAACTACTGAGTCGCAAGGCTTTCCCAAAATTGTCGGTTTTGGTGAAATATGTGAAAATTGCCTCAAACCTTCAACTTCCCAGCACCATATCACCCATGTATCATTATGTACTAAGAAAAAGCACCCTAAATATGATTGCCAGGGTTCCTCTGAACATTTTGGTGGCCATTGTTCATAGGTTTACCAAAGTATCTGGCATTTAGAGGCAACAAAATGAAGTTAGCGCATACAAACAGTCCCGTGGGTAACTTCAGCTACTGAGAAATCAACACATTGACTGCATTTTTGTGGGGTAAAAACACAGAAATATATGTTTACCCCCAAAACCCATATATTTTTGGAAAGTACACATTCTACTGAATCTAAAATGGGTACCCATGCCTTTCTGCTCCAAACTACTGAGTCGCAAAGCTTTCCCACAATTGTCAGTTTTGGTGAAATATGTGAAAATTGCCTCAAACCTTCAACTTCTCAGCACCATATCACACATGTATCGTTACACACCAAGAAAAAGCACCCTAAATATGATTGCCAGGGTTCCTCCAAACAGTTTGGTGGCCATTGTTCATAGGTTTACCAAAGTATCTGGCATTTAGAGGCCCCAAAATGAAGTTAGCGCATACAAACAGTCCCGTGGGTAACTTCAGCTAATGAAAAATCAACACATTGACTGCATTTTTGTGGGGTAAAAACACAGAAATATATGTTTACCCCCAAAGCCCATATATTTTTGGAAAGTACACATTCTACCGAATCTAAAATGGGTACCCATGCCTTTCTGCTCCAAACTACTGAGTCGCAAGGCTTTCCCACAATTGTCGGTTTTGGTGAAATATCTGAAAATTGCCTCAAAGCTTCAACTTCTCAGCACCATATCACCCATGTATCGTTACGCACCAAGAAAAAGCACCCTAAATATGATTGCCAGGGTTCCTCCAAACAGTTTGGTGGCCATTGTTCATAGGTTTACCAAAGTATCTGGCATTTAGAGGCCCCAAAATGAAGTTAGCGCATACAAACAGTCCCGTGGGTAACTTCAGCTAATGAAAAATCAACACATTGACTGCATTTTTGCGGGGTAAAAACACAGAAATATATGTTTACCCCCAAAACCCATATATTTTTGGAAAGTACACATTCTACCGAATCTAAAATGGGTCCCCATGCCTTTCTGCTCCAAACTACTGAGTCGCAAGGCTTTCCCAAAGTTGTCGGTTTTGGTGAAATATCTGAAAATTGCCTCAAAGCTTCAACTTCCCAGCACCATATCACCCATGTATCATTACGTACTAAGAAAAAGCACCCTAAATATGATTGCCAGGGTTCCTCTGAACATTTTGGTGGCCATTGTTCATAAGTTTACCAAAGTATCTGGCATTTAGAGGCCCCAAAATGAAGTTAGCGCATACAAACAGTTCTGTGGGTAACTTCAGCTAATGAAAAATCAACACATTGACTGCATTTTTGCGGGGTAAAAACACAGAAATATATGTTTGCCCCCCAAAACCCATATAGTTTTGGAAAGTACACATTCTACCGAATCTAAAATGGGTACCCATGCCTTTCTGCTCCAAACTACTGAGTCGCAAGGCTTTCCCACAATTGTCGGTTTTGGTGAAATATCTGAAAATTGCCTCAAAGCTTCAACTTCTCAGTACCATATCACCCATGTATCGTTATGCACCAAGAAAAAGCACCCTAAATATGATTGCCAGGGTTCCTCCGAACAGTTTGGTGGCCATTGTTCATAGGTTTACCAAAGTATCTGGCATTTAGAGGCCTCAAAATGAAGTTAGTGCATACAAATAGTCCTGTGGGTAACTTCAGCTAATGAAAGATCAACACATTAACTGCATTTTTTGTGGGGTAAAAACACAGAAATATATGTTTACCCCCCAAACCCATACATTTTTGGAAAGTACACATTCTACAGAATCTAAAATGGGTACCCATGCCTTATTGCTCCAAACTACTGAGTCGCAAGGCTTTCCCAAAGTTGTCGGTTTTGGTGAAATATCTGAAAATTGCCTCAATGCTTCAACTATCCAGCATCATATCACCCATGTATCATTACGTATCACAAAAAAGCACCCAAATTGTGATTGCCAGGGGTCCTCCAAACAGTTTGGTGCCCACTGTGCATAGGTTTACCAAAGTATATGGCATTTAGAGGCCCCAAAATGAAGTTAGCACATACAAATTGTCCTGTGGGTAACGTCAGCTAATGAAAAATCAGCACATTGTCTGCATTTTTGTGGGGTAAAAACACAGAAATATATGTTTACCCCCCAAACCCATACATTTTTGGAAAGTACACATTCTACAGAATCTAAAATGGGTACCCATGCCTTTCTGCTCCAAACTACTGAGTCGCAAGGCTTTGCCAAATTTGGCGGTTTTGGTGAAATATCTGAAAATTGCCTCAAAGCTTCAACTTTCCAGCAACGTATTGTCCATGTATCATTACCAGCATAAAGCATCCTAAATATAAACATAGGGGTCTACTAAATAGTTTGATGCCCAATGTGCATAGATATACCAAACTATGTGGCGCACAGAGACCCCCAAATGACAATATGTATAGACATTTTCACGGCTGACGCGCTGGCTGCTGCAACATAACCACCCGGTGTGTGTATTATGCGACATTAGACCACCTAACAGTACAGAGACCCCAGAAAACCATATATTTTCAGAAAGTACACATTCTGACGAATCCAATATGGGTAAATAAGTGTTTCTACTACAAACTGCCAAACTGCAAAGCAATGCTGAACATAACGTTTTTTATCAAATTTCTGAAAATCGTCACAAAGCTTGAATTTTACCCCATTATATGCCCCACATTTCGTAACTTATCAGCATAAAACATCCTAAATATGAACGCCAGGGGTCTACTGAACACTTTGATGCCCAATATGCATAGATATACCAAACTATGTGGCGCACAGAGACCCCCAAATGACAATACTGTATATACATTTTCACGGCTGACGCGCTGGCTGCTGCAATATAAGCACCTGGTGTGTGTATTATGCGACATTAGACCCCCCTAACAGTACAGAGACCCCAGAAAACCATATATTTTCAGAAAGTACACATTCTGACGAATCCAATATGGGTAAATAAGTGTTTCTACTACAAACTGCCAAACTGCAAAGCAATGCTGAACATAACGGTTTTTATCAAATTTCTGAAAATCATCACAAAGCTTGAATTTTACCCCATTATATGCTCCACGTTTCGTAACGTATCAGCATAAAACATCCTAAATATGAACGCCAGGGGTCTACTGAACACTTTGATGCCCAATATGCATAGATATACCAAACTATGTGGCGCACAGAGACCCCCAAATGACAATAGTGTATATACATTTTCACGGCTGACGCGCTGGCTGCTGCAATATAAGCACCTGGTGTGTGTATTATGCGACATTAGACCCCCCTAACAGTACAGAGACCCCAGAAAACCATATATTTTCAGAAAGTACACATTCTGACGAATCCAATATGGGTAAATAAGTGTTTCTACTGCAAACTGCCAAACTGCAAAGCAATGCTGAACATAACGGTTTTTATCAAATTTCTGAAAATCGTCACAAAGCTTGAATTTTACCCCATTATATGCCCCACATTTCGTAACTTATCAGCATAAAACATCCTAAATATGAACGCCAGGGGTCTACTGAACACTTTGATGCCCAATATGCATAGATATACCAAACTATGTGGCGCACAGAGACCCCCAAATGACAATACTGTATATACATTTTCACAGCTGACGCGCTGGCTGCTGCAATATAAGCACCTGGTGTGTGTATTATGCGACATTAGACCCCCCTAACAGTACAGAGACCCCAGAAAACCATATATTTTTAGAAAGTACACATTCTGACAAATCCAATATGGGTAAATATGTGTTTCTACTGCATACTGCCAAACTGCAAAGCAATGCTGAACATAACGGTTTTTATCAAATTTCTGAAAATCGTCAGAAAGCTTGAATTTTACCCCATTATATGCCCCACATTTCGTAACGTATCAGCATAAAACATCCTAAATATGAACGCCAGGGGTCTACTGAATACTTTGATGCCCAATATGTATAGATATACCAAACTATGTGGCGCACAGAGACCCCCAAATGAATCTATAGCAGAAAAAATTTCCATGGGCAAAACGAAGTAACATAGAACTGAGCCAAATGGTATAAAATCAGTTAAATCCAACAAAACCACAAAAATCAATGGCTTTTTTTTTTTAGCCTAATGTAATTAACGGTCAGAATCAAAGTTTGATTATTTTAGCATAGCTAAATAGGTTTTACAGATAGAAATAAGCGAACAACACCTACGCAAAGCTGAAAATGAAATAAAATGGCTAAACATGCAATAAAATGGCTAAAAATGTACAAATATCACTGAAATTGCAATATAATCACCGAAATAACATACAAAAGGTATTGCGCGGTGCAATTAGCAAATACGCTATTCGCAATGGCAATAAAACAGTTTTTACAGGCAAAAATACAGACGATGCGATAAAAGAAAATAAAAACACACAAAATAGCGTATGTGTGTGTACAACAGGCAAATTGTGTGTTGTATGCGTGTTGTTTGCATGTGCAAGTGTGTGCAAGCATGTGTAAGGGCTGTGAATATATGTGACCCCCCCTGATCCCCCAAAATTGAATGTATGTGTGTGTAAGTGTGAATATAAGTGGGAATGTAAGTGTATTAGTACAATAGGTGTGTGTGGGTGTGTGTTTGTGTGTATGTGTGTGTGGGGGGGGGCACTAACCTGGGGTGGCAGGCTGTAGGTTGTCCAGGAGGGCTGCATGATGAGCTGGAATCGTCTTCATTGCTGGATCTGGTGAGTGGGCGGTGCTGTAGGGCTAGGAAGCACAGGCAGCAGCAGGGCACCTAGATTTCATTGTGCCTGCTGCTGCCTTGGGGCCCCTGGGCGATCGCGCCTCAGGGGCCACTCGTTCCCCGCTTCTGCTCGTTGCCTAGGGGCTGGGGGACGAGTATGAACGGAGCGAGCGGCTTTTTTAGCCGCTCCTCCGTTCAAAAAAAGCAGGCAGCAGGCAAACAGCAGCAGAGCACGTTTATTTTGCGTGCCTGCTGCTGCATTGGGGCCCCTGGGCGATCGCGACCCAGGGGCCCATTTTCCCTACGTAGGCTCGTTGCCTAGGGGAAGGGTAAGCTGGCAGGGACACTAAGAACGGAGCGAGCGGCTTGTAAAGCCGCTCCTCCGTTCTGAAAGTGCAGGCAGCAGCAGGGCACATATGCTGCACGTGCCTGCTGCTGCCTTGGGGCCCCTGGGCGATCGCGACCCAGGGGCCACTTGTTCCCCGCCTAGGCTCGTTGCCTAGGGGCTGGGGAACAAGCAGGAACGGAGCGAGCGGCTTTACAAACCGCTCCTCCGTTCCCAAATCTGCAAATGCTGCAGAACGTAGAATCTACGTTCTGTGGCATTTCAAGTTACTTTGCTACAGAACGTAGATTCTACGTTCTGTGGCATTTAAAGGGTTAATGTTGTTAATATTATTGTTTATAAAGTAAGAAATAGATTGTCAGAAATAACAGTGAAGGACATACGTAAAAAAATGTAACACTACAAAGGCACTCCCATAAACTTGAAATTAGAAAAAAATTACCAATCAAAATTTAATAAAAAGATAGAATTTTTTAAAAACGGGTGAATAGGATCGAGATGCAAATTTTTCAGCGACTTATTATTTTTTTTTTTCAAAAGTCCACCAAATGACTCCAGATTGATTGTAGGAGGTCCCCCATAGGCTAAAACACTAATTTGGTGGGTTTTAGATGGCGAATAGTCAAATTTAAATTCTTGAAGGGACAATACATAATAAATTTCAAAATTCGAATATCAACATTTTTTAAATTCAGATCGAATTTGGATTATTCCCTAGTGGAATTACACTAAAATAAACTCGAAATTAAAACTTAAAAATTTGAATTTTCAATTCGAACCCTTGATAAATCTGCCCCTTCATGTTGCTAGTGAGAAAACTTGTAAGACAATTTTTAACAAGTCTTCATTGGCTTCCATTAGAAGCATTTAGCAATACAATTCAACAGTTGAAAATTTTCACACATCAAAAATATGAACAGTCTAACTCAGGGAGACCATTTAATACATATTTATTTTAATTCATACATGTGTATGTACAGAAACATGCAAAGTTCAATAAAAAAGTAATATTGGTACATTATCAAGGTGCATGTGTATAATTTAATAGGTTATTTTAATACATTTTTCCTTTTTATAAAAGAAAATGTGGGTACTGGAAAAAGGTAAGGGCAGCGCTTTCAGACAGGTGACAAAAAAGTTTGATTTACCGGTATGTCCCTGCACCAGCACTTACATCACCCCAGGTGTTTTAATCATTATTATTACTCTTGTGCAGAGTTTCTACTAGAAAGTAGATTTACTTTTATTTTGTAATTCATTATAACAGTAAGGGGCAGATGTATCAAGGGTCGAATTTTGAAGTAATGGGAGTTTTTTGAACCCCCATAACTTCGAAATTTGAATAAAAAAAAAACAACCAAAATTTTTTTTAAAAAAAAACAAAGGTTTTTTTTTTGTGTGAATATGCAAATTTTGATCAAATTCGAATCATACGAATAGAAGTAACATCATATTCGATTGTATTCGATTCAAAGTCTTTTTTTTTTAAAAAAAACGTTGATTTTTCACAGTCCATCAATTGACTCCAAATGGGTTCTAGGAAGTCCCCCATAGGCTAAAACAGCAATTTGGCAGGTTTTAGATGGCAAATGGTCAAAGTCAAATTTTCAAAGAGACAGTACATAAGTTTTGATTTACGAATTTTCAAGTTTTTCTCAAATTCAAATCAAATTTTTTTTTTTTTTTATAAATCTGTTTTTATTGATTTTAGAAAAAGAGAAAAAGAAAACAAAATAGAACGGTATACAACAGCACAGTCAATACAGAGATAGAGCACCATTAACCATACAGAAAATAGCATCAGTCTGATAGCCATGCACAAATGCAGAATGACTCTACATCAACAATCTCAGGAGACCAGACCGTCATGAGCAGCATGTCGAGTCTCGCTCGCCACAAGTACATGGTTACGCATGGTGATGGCCACAAAAGCAAAAACAAAGGCATTGTAAACAACTCATGAGACGATGAAGCTGTTCAATCTTTGCGTTGACATGGCTGCACAAAATAACATATAGCCTGGGGTGCTAGAAATTTGACCATAGAGTGCCGATGTATCCGGTTTTGGAGTCAGTACACAGAGGGTACAGTAAGAAAGAAGGGAGAAAAGAGAGAGGGAGGGAGGAGGGACTGGGTAGAGGAAGGTAAAAGGGAAGGTAAGGGGGGGGGGAAAAAGAGGGGAAAAAGAAAAAAAAGATAACAGAAATGGCATACCGGCCTGAAGATATCCAAAGTCGTAAATGGCGTGGTCGAGCTCAAATCCACTGACCACTGATTGGAACCTGCTATGGGTGGATAATGATCAAATATAAGCATGATAACAACGCTACTAGTCTAGATAGGCCACCTGGGCAGGTACTGCTGGAACCCCTCGCCTCCCCAGGAAACTCAAGAGAGTGAAAATAGAGAGTTATAGATAGAATAACAGGTCGAATCTCACACGGTGCACAATTGGACATAAGAATCTGAATTGGTAAATGCAATCCAGTGATACCATTTAGTCATGAAATTCTGGAAATCACTAGCAGTTTCAGTCTTCAGCTCCTCGAATTTATGTATCTCTTTGATCTTAAGCAACCAATCTTTCACGGACGGACTGTCTGTCTGTCTCCATTTAAGGGGAATTAATGCCTTGGCAGCATCTAGCATTATGGGAACAAGAGACTTCTTGTATGTCTTTAGTGGCAGTGAGGTGTCATGTAAAAGGACGGCCAAAGGGTTATCAAGGATTTCTATGTCTGTAACAGTTTTGATAGTGTTGCGTATTGAGGTCCAAAAAGAGTTGAGTATAGGGCAATCCCAAAAAATATGCGTCAAGGTGCCGAGATGTTCCTTACATCTCCAGCATGTAGGGGAGACTGCCTTGTAGATTTTGCTCAACTTGGTAGGGTAACGGTACCACTTAGTTAGTAATTTATAGTTAAGTTCTTGGAGTTTAGCGCATTTAGAGGATTGGTGTACCAAAAGAGTAATTTTTGCCCATTGGGCGTCCGAGACAGGTAAGGTCACATCTCGTTGCCACTTGTCTTTTAGGATAGAGAGTGGGGACGGTTTGAGGTCTATAATGTTTTTGTATATCCGAGAAATCGCACGGCTTGGTGGGTTTCCCAGGGACCAAATATGTTCCATGGGAGTAAGAGTAGGTCTATCTTTATGAGGTGGAAATGTTGCCTGTAGAAAGTGGCTGATTTGCCGATACTTAAATCTATCTAGGTCAGTCGGCGTGATATTAGGCAATAGTTCGTCCAGGTTTTTCAATTTGCCACAACGGTAAAAACAAGCAGCTCCTGCGTGTAAGAGAATGTCCCAACCCCTGTAGCTATCTAGATTCAGGCCTGGTGTGAAGGCAGGATTGCCAAGAACCGGAGATAAAGGGGAGGGGGAGTTAATCCATTTGCGTGATTTAGCTAGGTTGTCCCAGGTGTCTAACGTGTATTTAAGTTTAGCATCTGTCCTATCTCTATACATTCTGTTAGCCGGAGATAACCAGGGAGCCGCCCACAAAGGGGTTACCAGGGATTCCTGCTCTATCTGTATCCACAATTTGGTCTTCCCATAAAAGGCCCAGTCTAGGCATCTGTTTATAATTGTGGCTTGATGGTATATCTGCCAATCTGGAAGACTTACACCACCCTGTGCTTTAGATGCTGTTAGTGTTGACCTCGCCAATCTCGGGTTTTTATCCGCCCAAATGAACTGTTTCGTGAGAGTATGCAGTGTTTGCAAGGTCCCCTTGGGAGGGGGGTATGGGATGGCCTGTGAAACATATAGGAAGCGGGGGAGAATGTTCATTTTAAGGGAATTAACGCGGCCAAACCACGATAACGTTTTAGTTGTCCAATCCCTCAAATCCGTCTTAATGGAATGTAAGAGATCACTATAATTTCTAATGACGATTTGTTTCACGTCCGGAAATATTTTTATGCCAAGGTAGGTGAAGCATGTAGTGGATGTCCTGATCGGAAACGAAGTAGTAGCAGCCGAAAACTCCTCCCGGGGAATAGAGACATTTTGAGCGACAGATTTAGTCAGATTTATTTTAAAATTACTAACCGAATTAAATTTATGCAATTCCGCAACTAAGTTTGGAAGCGAGATCCTGGGGTTCCGCAAAAAGAAAAGCAGATCGTCTGCGTATGCAGCGATCTTATGTTCCACAGAACCAATTGTGACTCCATTAATGTTTGGGTCTTTCCTAACCCTGTTGAGAAAGCTCTCAAGCGAGAGGATGAAAAGGAGGGGGGAGAGTGGGCAGCCTTGACGAGTCCCGTTATGTATTCTAAATGATTGCGAGTATTCTCCATTAACCCTAAGTTTAGCAGATGGATTGGTATATAAGGTAGTTATCCACGATAGCATTCTAGGTCCTAAGTTTATGTGTTGTAGGGTGGCTCGTAAAAATGTCCAGTCTACCCTGTCAAAAGCCTTCTCGGCGTCAGTAGATAAGAGCATAACAGGGATGGAGCGACTTTTACAGTAATGAATTATGCTAAAGAGTCTGTTCGTGTTGTCCCTAGCCTCTCTGTGCGGGACGAAACCCACCTGTTCCGGTGAGATCAGGGAGGTCAGGACTTGATTTAACCTGGTGGCGAGTACCTTCGCGTATAACTTGGTATCGACATTCAGTAGGGAAATGGGACGGAAACTGCCAGGATCTGTGGGGTCTTTACCTTTTTTATGAATTAAGGTTATATGTGCCGCAAGGGCTTCTGAGGGGATCGTATTAGTGGCTGTGATGGAGTTAGTAGCGGCAACCAAGTACGGTAGGAGGCAGTGACTCAGTTCCTTATAGTATGATATTGAAAAGCCATCAGGCCCTGGGGCCTTACCGGCTTTGGTAGTCTTAATGGCTGCAGTAAACTCGTCTATAGTCAAAGGGGAATCTAGGGTCTTTCGAATATCGTCAGATAATCGCGGGAGATCGGAATCCACAATATAGTCAGCACATTTAGTCAAAGTATCAAGAGGTTTGTGTGGTATAGTAGTTGGGGGATGAAGCTGATAAAGTTTAGTATAATATTGACGAAAAACTTCTGCTATATCCGTGGAAGTGTGCACTGTTTTCCCATCCAATGTTCGAATTTTAGGAATATAGTTTCGTAACTGCTTTTTCTTTAATGCAGCAGCCAAGAGACGGCCACATTTGTTGCCGTGTTCGAAATAGAGTTTTTTATGAATTTCAACGGCTCTAGTCATGTACGCCGAATATGTGTCCCTGAGATCTTTCCTAGCTTGTGTCAGTTCGGCAAGTATGTGTGTGAATTTGGAGTATTTATGTTGCGCCTCGAGAGATCGAATTCTAGTTATCAGCTGTTGTACTTTAGCGTTGCGTTCTCTCTTTTTGCGTGCTCCCAACTGTATCAGTTCCCCTCTAATAACACATTTGTGAGCCAACCATAAAGTCCATGGGTCAGTCTGTTCTAGGTTATTTTCTTGAAAATAATTCTGAAGCTTTTGAGTGAGGTCCCTCTTCGTAGTTTCCTCTCGGAGAAGAGAATCGTTTAATCTCCAGGAGAAGACTCTACGAATGGGTACCCGCCGTGCAAGAGTACACGTAATGGGGGCGTGGTCCGACCAAGTTATAGTGTCTATTGTAGCGTCTTTGAGAAGATTGATATCGACATGACGTATGAAAATGTAATCCAGTCTACTATAGGTATCATGCGGATGGGAGTAAAAAGTATAGTCGCGTACAGAGGGTTGCGTGAGGCGCCAGGTGTCCACTAAAGTGAGAGATCTAAGCTGTTGTTTAAAAACTTCAATTTTCCTGTGTGGTATGCTAGATCGTGTGGTAGAGGAATCCAGGAGTGGTTCAAGCGTCATGTTCAAATCACCACCCATAATGAGCATACCTTCCTCAAAATCTGTTATAGCATGAAGTGTTTGCGTTAGGGCAGGTAATTGCTCATTGGGAGGGAGATAGACTGAGGCCAGAGTGTACATGCAGTTATTGATATTCCCCTTAACTAAAAGGTAAGTGCCCGCCTTATCGGATTTTGTCGCTATGGATGTGAAGCCCACAGAATCTGCTACCATAATCATGACCCCCCTCGTTTTGGTGGCTAAAGGAGTGCTATGAAAGACGGTCGAGAAACCTTTAAATCTGAGGAGCGGAGTTTGTTGTTTTTTAAAATGGGTTTCCTGGATAAAAACTATATCTAGTTTAAGTCGTTTTATGTCCCGTGCGAGATTGTACCTTTTGATGGGAGCATTCAATCCCTTCACGTTTAATGAACCAACTCGGATGTCAGACATCATTCACCGTGGATACCGAGGGGGTCCAGCAGCAGCGTCCCATGGCAGGAGAGGCTCGTGTGCGGTAAGGGAGCAGGTATGACGGAAACCCAGGCCGGATGCCAAGAAAGAAAAGTAAAGAGAGAAAGTTGAAGTACACAAAAGATAAACATAATCAAAATGAGCAAGATAATAACAAAATGAAACTGGGGTGTGATTGACCGAACAGCGAGTGGGGGAATTCCCCTTCCCACACTCGAGGTTAACCCAAAGGTCAGAGGTAGGGAGTACGTGAAAGTGGCGCGCAAAAGGAGCCTCAGCCAACCTCCCGTACCCGAACTGCCACGTAGACGTGGCGAAAGAGTCTCTATAAGCAAAGATATAGACAACAGGATAATAAAAATATCAACAGTATGACCTCCACTGACGGGAATACCAGAAGGGGATCGGGGAGCCATAATTAAGTGCAAGCATTCAAAATCATGGAAGTATTATCCCTTGATACATAACATAAAGATTGCAAACATAGGACAGGGAAGGGAGCTGCCAAAGGGTGGTAGGAGTTATGCTAGATGGCGAACCTTGTTATGAGAGAGAAGTAGATCTAAAATAAGTGGTAAGCATTAGACCGGAGAGTGATTGAGGGGCATAGGTGATGGGGGGCCTAAAGTAAAACCAACAGTAACAACATATGGAAATGAACCAGCTGTTAAGCTATCATATCCTCAGAACCAGAGTGAGCTGAACAAATCAAATTTTGACTATTCCCTAGTCGAAGTACACAAAAATTAGCTCGAAATTCAAATTTTTTATTTGAATTTTCACTTCGAACTTTGATAAATCTGCCCCTAAATGTCAAATGATAATGTATTATAATTTTTTTCCTGATAAAATAACTTTGTGTAAAACATACTTTTTAATAAATGAAACATCTTCTGCAATATTGCTCTCCAGATATCATTTTTACACACTTTGTTTCTCTATGGACTTTATTACTTATCTTAAGTCAATACTACTCAATGTGTACCTTTTGCATTCCATTTTAGATTCCCTCCTTTTTTCCAATAGCGGAGTGGCGCGGTATAGGTACGACACACTGTCACATGGTGGTAATGGTGACTGATGTTCATTCAGGTAGACAATTAATAAATTAATCTTACTAGAACATTTTTGGGTTTTTTCTTCTTCAATGGATTCAATAAATATCAATACAACTTTGCTTTCCAGGGAGATGCAACAAAGATCAATGAAATTTGATTGATCCTTAATTAATCAAATCAATTACATTGTAATAATTGCTGTATTTGGATAGTGAGAGATAAAAGGGCACATTCACAGTGAGCAAGGTGCAATTTCGAGTACAAGCCATGTTTTTTCCATGTCTTTTGTCAGGATCTGATGAATGTATAATACACCTAATAGTTACAGACTTATTACTTCTCTCTAATATACATGTATAAACAAATTGCTTACCTCATTGTCAGACTATACAAACAAAAGGAGCAACCTATTTACTAGGATAATCAACCATCCGCAGGTCAGATAAACCTATTCAAATTATTATTTACAAACTTGCAACAAACTAGAGTACAATGTATATGACACACACTTTCTCATTTTGTCACTAGCTGACCAGTTCAGATAGTGATTGCAACAATGTACATAAAACTTAACCTTTACTCTGCATTACTTTAAAACACTGACTATTAGACTACCTGAAGGGTGTACTCCTAGAAACTTGTAGCGCCTGAGTAAGTGAAGTAAGTAGCCTACCCAATGTGTATTTTGAGACAAGGGTTTACATTCATGTTGAAGTAAAATTATCTTAGTTTTAGAGCCCCCCTCATTCCACCTCAGTTGTTTTATAGACTCCTATAATGTAGTTTTAAATTATATTTCTTCACGTTGAATTGTAGCCTCAGCTGCCCTTATCTTGCCCTGCGAGTGCTCTCTGAAAAAAAGGTTCAACTTTTCTGTCCCAAAAAATGAGACAAAAAAGATCAAAAAAAATTTCAGGATATTGCAGACTTGGGGGCAGATTTATCAAGGGTCGAATTTTGAAGTACAAAAAACTTAGAAATTCGACCATCGAATAAAAAAACGTTGAATTTGAATATCGATTTCAAAGTTTTTTCAGCAAATTTGGCAACCCTGCGATCGAATAAAAATCGTTCAATGATTTTATCGTACGATCCAGCGATTTTTATTCGATGTGTGAAGACTTTAAAAAAGTTTGTAGATGGTCCCCATAGGCTAACATAGCACTTCGGCAGCTTTAATTTGGTGAATTATTGAAGTCAAAGTTTTTTTTAAAGAGACAGTACTTCAATTATCGAATGGTCGAATATTTGAAAGATTTTTACTTTGAAATGAAGTCGAAGTAAATTTGAAGTCGTAGAATCCTATTCGATGGTCGAAGTGTCCAAAAAATTCATTTGAATTTTTTTTACTTTGAAAATTCCCTCAAATTCACTTTGACCCTTAGTAAATCTGCCCCCAAGTAATGGAGCAAAGATTGTGGGGCAGATTTACTAAGCCTCGACTGTTTTTTTACTTCGACTTCGACCTTCGATTCGAACGGTCGAGCAATCCTCCGATCAGGTGAATAGTCAAATTCGATAATCGAAGTGGACAAGTACGATTATCGAAGGATGTATTAGTTCGCCTATTCGCCTATTCGACTCGACTCGAAGGATACCTTATTTGTCAAATCTTCACCCGAAGTTTTATTTGTACCCCATCTTTGACCTACCGAAGTTGATTTTGGACTTCGACATTCGAAGATGATCGAATAGTCGAGGAAAAATAATCGAATGGTCGAGGTAAAAAATCGTTCGACTATTCGATTTTCTTCTATTTTCTTTGCTGGTACTCTCCACTGTTGTGGGTGTATAGTGACACCTAGGGATCACTTTATAAACTGTTTTTTTAGTTCTGGCTGCACTATAGGTTTGGTGAATTACATTAAAATAAATACTGACACGAGAAACATGTTTGTTTTTGCATCTATCAGAATATAACCTAAGATTTTCAAGTATCAATGGCTTAAAACATTATTTTTTAGTTCTATTTTTTTTAATCAAAGATTAATTGGCACTATCTATCCTTACACTTCACTAAATGGTTAAATGTTTAAAAGCTGCATGGAATGCTGGGAAACACTGGCTTACTTATAAAAACCCTCCACCAGATGCCATTTGACTAAGAATTTGGTAAAAATGGAATTTTTGGCAGTCGCCATTTTTGAGGCCCTTGAGCAGGATGAGGAGCAGGAACACCTTGGCCCTGCTAGGATCAGGCAGCCTCGTCACTTCAGGAGACCTGTACTTTGTTTGGACGAGCTGCCTGATGATGAGGTTGTGAAGATGTTCCGCCTGAGTCGTGCCGCCATAATGCAGGTTTATGGTCTCATCAGTGAGGCCATTGAACCTGTGACGGCACGGTCTCAGGCAGTGCCTGGGATGTGCAAGCTGCTTGCAGTTTTGCATTTCCTGGGCACTGGCAGTTTCCAGCAGGTTTCTTCACACCTCATTGGCATGAGCCAGCCCACCTTTAGCAGGATACTAGCACAAGTGCTCAGGGCACTACTGCAGCACTCGCGAAGGCTCATTTCCTTCCCCTCAACTCAGGCAGAGTGGATAAGATTAAAACAGGATTTTTTCCTAATTGGCCAATTTCCAAATTGCCTAGGAGCCATTGATTGCACTCATGTTGCGCTCACACCACCTCGCCATCAGCAGGAGCGCTACCGAAATCGTAAGCGCTCCCATTCCATCAATGTGCAGGTGGTGTGTGATTCCAACATGCGCATCATGAGTGTGAGATCTGGCTTTCCTGGAAGTGTCCATGATGCCACTATCCTGCGTCAGTCAGCTCTCCATGGCCTCTTCACCCGAGGAGAAATGCCAGACGGCTGGCTTGTGGGTAAGTTATATTTGCAATTTCATACAAAGACACTTCAAATATTATTTTAAAGGTGATATGTATGTATTTTCAAGAAATGTTGCCCTATTTTCAGTCTGGCTACAATAGATGCACTATGCATCTTGGGACCTGTAGTTTAGTTCAATCAGCTAACTTTGTTAGGGATTTTAATTCTTGGCACCTGATTCAGTTTACAGGTGAGATGTGTTAAGGGGAGGATTTATTATTGGATCTGCACACACACAATTTTTGACATTTTGGGGGGGGGGAATTGCCTCTTTTATTGTGCCACCAATGTTGTTTGGCTAACAAAAGGGGTAAAGTAAGTACCCCAACAGCCAAGAATTTGTGTGTAGATCTGTTTGTAAAGATTTTTCGACTACACAATGGCCATAACTACAGCATTGGAATAGTCAACACAACAGACAACTGGAATCAATTACTATAATATATTTTTGTTTACATTTTTAGGAGACGCAGGATATGGCCTTCTGCCTTGGTTGATGACCCCTGTGAGGTTTGCCCAAACACCTGCCCAACGTAGGTACAATCGTGCCCATCGGAAAACACGTAATATCATTGAGCGCCTCTTTGGGGTGCTCAAATCTCGCTTCCGATGCCTCTCAGTCACTGGGGGAGCTCTGCTTTATTCCCCCCAGAAGGTTTCACAAATCATCACTGTCTGTGCCATGCTGCATAATGTGGCAAGGGAGCATGGATTACCTGCAGACATTGATGATGACCTGGAACCTGAGATTGAGGGGTATGTTGGCAGACCGAGGGACAACCAACCAGAGGGAAGAAGAGTGCGTGAAAGGCTCATCCGTGACCACTTTTAGTTGTAAGTTGAACAAACCACACAAAAATAGTTAATTTGTACTAGTTAAGACTTCTCAAGGGACAAATAGTGGTACATATTTTTTTTGGGCCCCTATTCCTAAGTGCATTTTTTGTGATTGTTTGCAATCTTGTCAGTTACCTTTCAAACCATGTTTTTCCACTGTAAATCTGGTCATTTGCTTAACCTTTAGCCCTCTTTCACACGAGCATTTGAAGCTGCGCTCCCCTGCGTTCTGTTTTTATGTGTTTAGCCGCAGCGGAGCACAGGAGTAGACGCATTCAGTTGTTTGAAATGGGACTGTACTCCACAAACACAACAAAAATTTACCATGTTGCGTCTCAATCTGTACAGCCCCATTGAAAACAACTGCATGCGTCTACTCCTGCGCTCCCCTGTAATGAGGTTTAGTAATGTCATGATCTAGATCAACTCAATAATGTCTGAAATCCATTAATTCCTAGGTCAGTTGTTTGGCCTTAATATGTTTGCCTTGTCATGAGTGTTATATGTCAGGTCTTTATAACCAATCTCGATTATTAGGCCTTATATGATTGATGTGAAATTAAATTGTTTGGAATGGATATCTGGAAAGTAAACAATTTTTTATACTTTTCTTCCAAATGAACAGCCTGCTGATGGTGATGTGCTGACGTGCCCCTAGCAGTGAATGCTTTCCTGTAACATCTTATGCTGTAAGCAGAAAAATGATGAGATGACAAACAAATTTACATGTGTATACACATATTCAAGAGAAACCATTATCTGTACTTGTCATTTCAGCTTTCTGGCCTACTACTGTGTTATGGTTATACTTCACGTGTGTCAAACTCTACTTTATTATCTTGGTACTTGCCCACAGAGGATACAGACATGGACACTGACTGATTGGCCACGCCTCAAACTCCGTTATTCAGGTATTTAGGAATTACTCAGGGAATTGTAAAAGATATTGCTAACAACTTACCATATTATTTGTGTGCCTTTGCAGCCTCTCCATGTGCAAACTTTTCCTGAAGTACTAAATTGGACTCAACACAAGCGACAGATGTGATGAACTGACAGCTGTTTGGCTCATTTGAACCTGGGTGGAGTCACCTTTCGAAAACATATCAGTAAGTGGCAGTGTTTGTTTAGCAATGACAGGCTTTTGTGTGGCTACTTAAATTTGTTTAGATTTGTGTTAATGCATTTTTCTTGTTTGATCCACAGGTATGGCTTCTTCTGTTTTCTTGTTTGAAATGACATTACCCATGTTACTATTTTGGACTAGCACCTTGTCAAAAAAGAAAAACAAACACACCCGGTAATGTTTCAGTGCCTTTACTGACACAATCTTTGTCAAAATCCAAAACAGTTGAACAACAATAAAAAGACAATATATATCAGTAGAAAGTTTGTTTGTTTGTTTTTGGAACACACAATAGTTATTTAAAACCATTAAATATGTACCTTAGCTGGAAGGCACAGGAGGAATTTGGTCTCAACATATATTTCAAAATATAGCAGCCCCTATAGACCACTAAAGGGCAAAAGCTTTACAAACATTTTACAAAGCATTTGTTGCATGACATTGATAATGCACCCCAGGATTCATTATGGCCAACTTTACATTAAACAGTATCCAAAAATTTGGCCCTGATAAGCTTGTGTCCAAAACAATAATATAACAATCAATATGATGTACAAATGACACTTGTCAATATATGACAATTTGGCCAGTTGAAAAGCATCAACAATATGAGATTAGTGCTGGCTAGGTAGAGTGTTGGACACCCAACAATGCTTGATAGTGCAAAGTAACAACCAAGGCTTTGTGCCTATAAGGCATATCATACACCTTGGACTTGCTATTGAATGAGCACAGGTGGAGGAGGAGGAGGAGGAGGTAGTAGGCATTAGCACCTATTAGGAGTGCTGGGTAGCCAAAGTAGGCCAGAGGTAGGCAACATAACTTCTTGTGCAAAGTAACAACCATTTGTGCCTATAAGGCATATCATACACCTAGGACTTGCTATTGAATGAGCACAGGTGGAGGAGGAGGAGGAGGTAGTAGGCGTTAGCACCTATTGGGAGTGCTGGGTAGCCAAAGTAGGCCAGAGGTAGGCAACATAACTTCTTGTGCAAAGTAACAACCATTTGTGCCTATAAGGCATATCATACACCTAGGACTTGCTATTGAATGAGCACAGGTGGAGGAGGAGGTAGTAGGCGTTAGCACCTATTAGGAGTGCTGGGTAGCCAAAGTAGGCCAGAGGTAGCATATGTTAACATATGTTATGTTTGAACTAATTAGTGAAAAATACACAAGCAAAAGAGTAGTATTTCAATTCTTTGAGCCTTACATGTAACATTTTGGTCCCAAGTGAATGTTTTGGGAAACACTGCAGCATTACTATAGAAATATGTTAATGCACTTTGATGTTTGTAAGTGCTTTTCCAGATGTTATTGGAAAGGGTGCCAATGGATGGTAGATATGGCACACCTTGGTGCTGATAACACCATAAATAGACAAATATGTTAGAGCAAATGCACTTTGATGTTTGTAAGTGCTTTTCCAGATGTTATTGGAAAGGGTGCCAATAGATCTTAAAATGGCACCCCTCAGTGAAGAGAATGCAGCATGGTCTAAACAATGGGATGTGTTGTTTGGATGTCAGTCCCATTGCTGGGTAACGGACAAAGTCACACCTGAAGCGTGAATTGGGCGAAGTTCTTTGCCAGGATAAAATGGGCAAAGAGGCCAGTGTCAGTTGGAGAAGTGACACAGACTGGAGCTAGGGACGTTTGCGCTTATCCCCTCGGACAGGACCTTGTCCCCTTCCACGCCCCCTTCCTCTGCGCTGCTGAGGAGATGCAGGGGGTGGAGGGGGAGCAGCAGCAGGACCAGGGACTGGACCCTCAGCAAAACCTCGTGGTTGGTGAGCCAGTTCTCCAATACTTGCCACCAGGTCCTGGATGTTTCT
This sequence comes from Xenopus laevis, assembly GCF_017654675.1. Classification (NCBI taxonomy): domain Eukaryota; kingdom Metazoa; phylum Chordata; class Amphibia; order Anura; family Pipidae; genus Xenopus; species Xenopus laevis. The sequence continues at coordinate 86,851,470 of NC_054381.1, read as the reverse complement.
TTCCATGGTTTGCTCCATGCTCTGCATGCTTTCACGGAAGGAGCCATGTATGAGAGCAAACCATCTGCGCATCCAGAGTTCCTGGCGGCGTTGCTGGCGAATTATTGTAGTCAGAAGCCCTATATAGTCCCCATGTCTCACACCCAGTCGCTGTGGTTGCTCCTGTGGTGGTCCCCCAATTGGTGCAGCGGCGGCAGGAGCAGCAGCACCCACTTCGGCAGCAGGAGCAGCAGCACCCGCTTCAGCAGCATGACCTACAACAAAAATCAAATATAAAGATCGCTACATTTATTGGACATGTCCATATCCCATAACAAAAAAACAAAGGTGGGAAAGGAAGCTCACAAAGATAATCTTAGAAGATAAATTGGTGTTGGGTGTTTCCATGTTTGGGTGTGGGGGGGGGGGGCTAAATCATTCCAATACTGGTTTTGAAATAGAACATTAATCTGTATATTGTCAAAATATATGTGTTTTTGGTTTGCCTTGTTTGTCATCAGCTGCAAGTTAAGGAGATAGTATGAGACACACAATGAGAGTGGTGATTGAACCTGGGAGAGGGGAGTGAAACTTGACAGAGGGGTGGTATAGGAGGTGGGAGCAAGAACAGAGAGGGAACCTGCAAGTGGAAAGGGAGACCGCAGAGACAGCATGGAGGGAGAAAACTACTATGAGGCATGAGGAGCCAGAGTAAAACTTGAGACGGTGGGTGGCTTGGAGTGAGGGGGAGCAAGATGGACCATGTAAAAGGAAAAAGAAAAGTGTCGACTCAACAGGTGAGAATGTACGCTGAGCAGAGCCAACAGTCAGTAGGATTTTAAAGTGGGGCTGAGAGAGAGTGAAATAGCAGTAGCGCTGTATGGTGTATGGTGATTTCAGGCTGACAGTCAGAACGGGAGAGGCACAGGAAGAGGAAGGGAGAGATGCAGAGCCAGAGCAGCAGAAGAATCTGATATAATTGACACTTTGGTCGCATAAGGAAATGCCCAAAATGTATATTCTATCCAAAATCTGTCTTTAACAACCTACTGCTTTTCATTAACACTGAAGAGGCACATAAAGTAGGCTGCATAAGGGACTCAGTAAATGTGCTTTGCATGTTTGTGACACACATACAGACAAATAAAGGAAGGGCTTATTAGGGAAAACATTGCTCTTACGTCTGGGGGGCACCACAGGTATCACGGCTGGCGACTGGGCGCGCCGGGGAGCTCGATGTTCTGTAATGTGAAATTGGACATTAGTAATGTTGTAAACTATTTGAGGAAGCAACTACATTGGCCACAAACATGTCTGTACCTTGAGCTTGTGGGCCTCTAGGGCTATCTGCGTCCTCACCCTCTTCCTGGGGCTGCAGAGGATCAAGGTCCTGGTCCTGGTCACTGTCCGTGGGTTGTGGCGCTGTCCGCGGTGGTGCTGCAATTGTTAAGAAATGTGCTAAATAAATTTGACAGTCATAAGCTACTACAATTGCACTTGTTTATTAGACTGATGGACACACCTACAACATGTTTTTGAAATATTTAAGTTAGCCTTTAAAATAATAACTAAATGTAATGGGCGAGGAAACAAGATGGTAAAGTCCATGTGGAGTCTATCAGGGCACTGCAAGGGAGATGCTAAGGTTGAAAAGTTAAATACATGACACAAAGGCACTGTTTGCAATGATGTGAGAAGCACAGAATGTAATAGGTGACAATACAGGTGCTGTAGGCTCTACATCTGTTGCTTCACACTTTTACACACTGAAGTTAAAGGGTTTGTTAACCTTAAAGTAATGTTTTCCTATGGTACACAATATTGTGTTTTTTTTTATCAGCTCTACAGTAGACTATTTTGAAAATGTGGTTGCTAGGATGTAAATTACCATAGCAACCATACATTCCTATAAATCGGAGACTGGAATAGAATGATATGACAGTCTAAAATGATAACATAACATGCTTCAAGTTAACTTCAAGGTCAACGACCCTTTTAATCCACTTTAGAAACATTTCTGTTCTAGTAGGGAAATGGTTAATAAACGTTTGCCTTTTTGGCAATGTTACAGCTGCACGTAATTAACTACTATAAAAACAAACAACAATCCTGGAAACATAAAATCCTCTAATGGCAAACAGGAGCAATACTTACGCAAAGAAGCTAAATGATAAAGGGGAAATGAGTTATTTAGGCAAATGATAAGAATGTGGATAAAAGCAGTAAGAATGTTGTGTATTAAAATGTACTTACTTCTCCAGTCTGTGTCATGTAATGACCCCTCCAAACCTTCACAGACCTCTCTGCCCATAATGTCCAGAAGCCGGCGTTCATAAGGCTGCAGCCTCAAAGATGGTAAAGGGCCACCGCCGGTCTTCTGGGCCTTTGCTCTCCTGGCAGCAAACTTCGCCCGTATCCAACGCTTCAGGTCACTGAAGCGCTTGTACACAGTGTTGCGATCTCTGTGTACAGTGCCTACAGCGTTGACTTTGTCCGTTACTAGCTGCCAGATTTTTTTTACGTCTGGCAGCATTGATGCGATGGGATCGACATCCAAACAACACATCCCATTGAACGATGACTTCATCAACCAGCGCTGCATTCTCTTCACTGGTAAATCTTCGGCCCATTCGCCCACTGGGGCCCTCATCTCCGTCGTCGTCATCAATATCCTCCTCCTCCTCTGGCCTCCTCTGTGAGGCCGGTGTGGGTTCCTCTTGCCTCCTCCTGGTGGTCATCGATGTAGTTCCAGCCCTGGCTGGGGTGCGGGACCTGCCACGTGTCCCCGATGTTGGGGGGACACGTGGCGTGCCCTGGGGGAGGCCCTACTTCCCCTGGCTGGAGTGCGGGACCTGCCACGTGTCCCCGATGTTGGGGGGGACACGTGGCGTGCCCTGGGGGAGGCCCTACTTCCCCTGGCTGGGGTGCGGGACCTGCCACGTGTCCCCGATGTTGGGGGGGACATGTGGCGTGCCCTGGGGGAGGCCCTACTTCCCCTGGCTGGGGTGCGGGAACTGCCACGTGTCCCCGATGTTGAGGGGGACACGTGGCATGCCCTGGGGGAGGCCCTACTTCCCCTGGCTGGGGTGCGGGACCTTCCACGTGTCCCCGATGTTGGGGGGGGGACACGTGGCGTGCCCTGGGGGAGGCCCTGCTTCCCCTGGCTGGGGTGCGGGACCTTCCACGTGTCCCCGATGTTGGGGGGGACACGTGGCGGGCCCTGGGGGAGGCCCTGCTTCCCCTGACTGGGGTGCGGGACCTTCCACGTGTCCCCGATGTTGGGGGGGACACGTGGCGTGCCCTGGGGGAGGCCCTACTTCCCCTGGCTGGGGTGCGGGACCTTCCACGTGTCCCCGATGTTGGGGGGGACACGTGGCGTGCCCTGGGGGAGGCCCTGCTTCCCCTGGCTGGGGTGCGGGACCTTCCACGTGTCCCCGATGTTGGGGGGGACACGTGGCGTGCCCTGGGGGAGGCCCTACTTCCCCTGGCTGGGGTGCAGGACCTTCCACGTGTCCCCGATGTTGGGGGGGACACGTGGCGTGAGCTGGGGGAGCTCATAGTCCTGCCACTCCCAGACCTCTCCTCTCCCCCTCTATGGGACACTCCACCTGACAGGCTCTCCTCCTCCACCTCAGCCCAGGAACCCCTCCCTCTGACACTCCAGCCCCTGTCCCCCTCTCTCCCCCTCCTGTGGTGACGTACATCCCACGTAGTGTGGGATGTAGCCACCCTGGGCACCTCATCAGGGCTGGAACCACATTCGCCTTCCTCCTCCTCACTCCTTCTTTCCATTTTGTTGGCAGCACTTTGGAAACCTCCTCCACCTGGCTCATCCAAATAGCAAGTGCGCATTAAGGGCGCAAATGCACCTAAAATGGCCTCCAGAGGACTTCCTGTTTGTAAAAAATGGCAGAAAGGAAGTGGGGCATGAAAAATTCGAATCGATCGATTCGAATAGAAGTGGGGCAAAGGCTACCTTCAATCATCTTCGACTATTCGATACTTGCAAACCTTCGCATTGTAGCATGGAATCGATCGATCGAACAATGTTTTCCTTCGATCGAAAGCGGACGTATTCGATCGAAGACAGCCTTCGATTATCGTAGCATACCAATTCGATGCTCGAATATCGAAGTATTTAAAATTCGATATTCGACCCTTGATAAATGTGCCCCTGTGTGTTCATTTCAAGTCACACCATTAACTTGTATTTTTAATTGATATCTATTGAATTTAATTTCAAATTATTGAAATTATTGATTATTGAAATACAAAATTGTATTGTTATTGTAAATAGCAAACGTTATTGTGACAATACAATATTACAATATTTTTCAATAAGAAGCTTTATTAAATATACTTTGCACTAGTGCAACTGTAATATTCAGAATCATTCCACTGCTGCATTGGGTTACTGTATATTTTCCAATTTTGCAAAAACTATTCACCTAATTTTTTAGTTAATGACTTTTAGCTTAAATGCTTTCCTTGGAAAGCATTACTTGGAAATGCACATTTTTTCATCAATTTATTTGATGTATGCAGTGCATGAATATTTTGTATTATAATTAAGACATCTGGTCCATTTATTATTTGACCTTTGAAGTGCGTATTCTATAACCTTGCCATTTACAACAAAAAGCTAATGCAGACAATAGTCAAATTCAGACTAACATTTCTATTTTGTTTTAAGCATGTTAAAATGGGACAAACATCACATGGAGGTTAACTGTGCCTATATTATTTCTTTATAAAGAATTAATTTTATCAGAGGACAGATAAAGAGAAAAAATCATTGAGTTCTTTAAGGTGCCAGTATTATAGCATAGCATGCCATTCTGTTTGAAAATGGTATGTAATGTCATGTTGCTAATAACATTGGCTTTAATGGTTGCTGCTGCTAACCTTATTGAATAGTTTTTGTGTATATTTGCACTATTGTTTGGTAGTCATGGCAATAACAGCCTAGTCCAGATGTGATAACTACATAGTTAATGTTGTTATGTTTGATGTTTTACAAAATACCATACTTTCCTCCTATGCTTCATATGCATCTATTGGGTAGCCTTGCCATTTGTACTTACTGTATGTCTACCTGTTGCTGTACAGGTAAGCCTTGTACATTTTATCAGTACAGTGGAGCAGTCGAGCAAGCTGCTGAACACAGTAAGTGCTATGTGGAAGTGTGGGGGGGGGAAGACACACCTGCCAAATGGAAGGGAGCTTCAAGGAGCACATAATGTAGATTTTGGGCTTACTAGGGGCATATGCCAGGACTTGCCAGACCAAGTGTAGAAGAATGCCTCATGTAGTGCCTGAACAGAAAGTCACTTCCCTGGATGATCAATTTATAGAAGGATTATGTGACGGCAGCCAAGGTAGACCAAGGGGCAAATTCACCAACCCGCGAAAATTCGCCAGCACTGGCTTTGCGCACATCGCAACACTTCTCCAGGCGTAAGTTTGCCTGGACAACACTAATTCACGAAGATCCGAAGTTGCACACAGGGTACCGAACACTGGCGAAATTACGCCAGCGAAATTACGCTCAGCAGTTCGAAGTTACGATAGCGTTGGCTAATTAGCATATAGTGTGCAGTTAAAGTACAATGGATGTATATGCTGCAGCAAATACATTACACTCCACAAGTCCAGGGAACCTTAATAAAATTATATAAAGTTGTTATAATGCCCTACACATGTGCCCACAGTATAGTTTAGGCTCCATATGTTAGCAAATGTAGGGGGGAAGGAGGGTACCCCCAAAAAAATGTACGATCTTTTTCAGTCTATCACCCTTTAAATAGGAAAAAACGCCAGCGTTGAAAAATTTTCAACTTTTTTTGAGGAACTCCTATCTACTCTATTGCACTTCGCCTGGTCTGAGGTGGTGAAGGCAAGTCTGGCGATAGAGATAACAGTCAGTAAAATCAAAAACTTCGTGAATTTGTGTAGTAACGCTCTTTCGACACACCGAAAATTCGCCTGGCGTTAGAGTGCAAAGTTGCACCAGAGTCTTTCTCCTTGGCGAAATTATGCCAGCAAATTTATGCCAGCTACCATTAGTAAATCGGCGAAGTGCCAAAATGACGTCACGCTGGCAAATTTTCGCCAGCGTTAGCCACTTCGCACTTTAGTAAATTTCCCCACATGAATCACTTTAAATAAAAGAGAAGTAACAGTATTAAATACAGAGTTTTGGAATGCTTTTTATTGATGGGAACCAAAAAGGGAAATGTTTCATGAGTTACTGGGCCTGAACTGATAGAAGATCCATATGCCACAAGGATCATGCTATGCATCTTCTTAAGTTGAAGAGAAAGCTAAAGGGTGTTAGCCACTTGAGAGTCCATGAAATACTATTAGGTTCTGAATCAGTGATTGCTGAAACTCCACTGATGTGTTTTTCCACTGCAAAGTGGGCGAAATAGTGAGGAGAGAAGCAGGAGAAAGATTGGGGAACAGCTCCAAACGTTTAAGTCTTTACCAGAAGTGGAAGAACCGTGTCAGACAATCACGAATGAGGTGACAGGCTGCAGTACAGATACAGATTTAATCAATGACATCTCAGTCATTCTTCCCAAGACAAAGGTGACCTCAGAGTACCAATTTTCATCAGCTTAATATCAGGTGGTGAAACAGGAGAGGACAGAGCTCATAGGTGGCAGTGCATATGGAGTAACCCATGAAGGAGGAGGATGGACACGTTTATGGACTAGAGAAGGCAGAAGAAGCAGAGCTAGATGATATAGCAAGAGGCTGAAGAGTCCTTAGTTGTTCTTGGATGGAGTTATACCTTTTTTCTGCTCCTAAACCACTTGGAAAAATTGCTGTGACAGGAAGGAGAGGCCTGAGGATCCTTCTGCTTGATCCATGATGGCCTGGTTATACTTACCAGGTATGATCAAGTATCGAAGGGTTGTACGCCGTGCATGTACTGTGACATGCGCAATGCACCATTACGCATGCATCAAGCTGCTTGGCGCTGATATGTCATGACACACACATCGCATCGAACCTTGCACAAGCACTGGCATACTGGTGATTTCACAGGCAGCAAACCGTTTCCTTACAGGCATAGCTATGCAATCATATGATGTCAGGCATTCCTTACAGCAGTTCAGCACACTGGGATGCAAGTGATCTCTATATTATAATTGCCTTACGTGGCATTGCATTCATCTTACTGATGCAGCATTGAGAAATTAAGGAATGAAGCAAGGTAGGAAGGAAAATGCATGCAACTGTACACTCACAGCATGCCCACATGCCACCCCTTATGTGGCATGTTCAAAACAATGGCACACTTACAAGTTGATACTTGAAAGATCTTATATTTAAGGCAATAAACAGCTGATTTTGGTACATGGTACCGAACATCTGCTTAGTAAATGAGCCCTTTTGCATTAAAGCCTTATAGCTTAGCTGTGAAGCTGTAAAACAAGAAATCTAATTTAACTTACTGAAGGCTTCTTTATATCAAGCTTTTTAAATTTAAATCATTTTAACACTTCAAGATGAAAAGATACACTTTATTTCATATCATGAGGTTGTATTTATTCCAATTCTATAAGTTTATTACATTTAAGGGTCCCTGATCATACCTCTGTGAGTATGTTTTGCAGCTTCTTTAATATTTAGACTGTGCAATGAGTATCAGTCTTGGGAGTAGAAATCCCAAATTGAAATATTAGCCCTGACATCCAGCTTGATTGTTACCTATTGATATTCAAGTGCAACACTTATTAGCTGCAGGTGGCTTTTTATTTCTTATCCCCAATGCAATAGGAAAGATGTATATCATGATCTAGGTAGCTAAATGCATTTTAACTGTTATGTCTACTATTTCTTTCATTACTTTTATATTCATTACTTTTGAACATCTGGAAAATATGAGAAGTGGTAATAAATGAAATTAACTAAACAATATCCTTTAGCTTCATATGATTACTACAGATATATTTGATATGTTTACTTAACAAAGTATGAAATAAAATAAACATGTTGAGATCAGTCAAGAATTTGGTCACCACAAGGGTCTTCAAAATAAAAAGACTCTGTATGCATAGCTAACCAAAGAAACATATAAGCAACAATTTGCATGTCTGTATGCATATGCCGGCTCTTTATGCATATGCAGGCTCTATATGTATAGCTAGCCAAAGAAACATATAAGCAGCAATTTGCATTTTATTGTCTAAATTTCCATTTTAAAAAAGTCATTATTCTATTGTGCTCCATAGAGTCTATAAAGTAAATAGCCACAATTTAAAAGTCCATTTCACCCCCTTGTTCAACAATATGACAGTGAATAGGGATTGTGCTAAACATACTCTACAGTTGATATTTCTTGAATTAAACAGGGATATTGAAGCTACTCTAAGGGGGTTAGTTACTAAACCACAGCTTTATCTGGTCAGGCTTTTTGGGGCAAAAACTTGAATTTCTAGAGGAAAAAAAAACCTTGAATGTTTCAAGAAATATTATATCCCAATAAAAATCCGCCATCTCAAACCTGTCAAGATCATGTATAAGTAAAAGGGAGATGTGCCTATCCCAACTGGAAGTTATCATGGTTTGCGCAGGGTTTAGCCTGATAATCTGATATTTTCAGGGGTTTTCGGGCAACAACCCCAAAAAATCAAGTGATTCATGAAAAAAGTTTTTTTATTAATAAATAAGGCAACATTGGGGATGGGAGTTTGGACGAGTTATTTTTATTTAAATTTTGAGATGAATTTGGATTTTAGTAAATACCCCCCATCCAAATTTGTTCTTTTAAGGTAGATTGCCAGTTCACATATAACCCCCCTTCACAACAGATTCCTGGTAACAAATCAGTTACAAAAATGAGGGTGGTACAGTGTTGTATATTGGTATTCAAATGAGAGAGTGAAGGCTGAATATGAGTTCATATGAGATAAGTAAATATAGAAATAAAATTGTAGCAGTACATTTTTGGCTGCCCAGATTAGTGTTCAACAACAACTTTTTCTTGCAGCACACAACTTACTTATCGATGCTCGGTTCATTAATATCCCAAGCCGCTTCCAAACAAATTATGTCATCCAGACTGTGTAGGGAACAAGCACATCAATTTTTCTGGCAAAGCCTTTATCTAATTTTATTGTAGAATTTGAAGCACAAGCTTTCAGGGACCTACCCATTCCTCAGGTTGTTGGGATCAACAGCAGCTGGGCAATATTTATAACTTCTTTGTTATCATCAACAATGGATTATTGGTTGTCACCCTGAATGGGGTCAGCTTTCTTTCTTTCTGCAAACCACAAGGCTAACCAAAATGGCTCAATCAGGTGGCAGTTCAGATGATGCATCACTGTAACTAAACAGGCTTTATATTTTGATGGGGTTGTTCAAAGGTAATACTTCTGAGCCCATTGGAAGCCATTTGGTGAGTTTGTAGGATTCAATTCACAGCTCTTACTGTATATGAAAATGTTTGGGTATGTATTGTGCAAAGGCTAACCTTGCAGATGGTCATGGATTTTCTTACTAACACTGCAGGGGAGGAAAGATGGATGCAGACTGGGGCAATTTACATATTTATAAATGAAACAAATTGAAAACATTTTGCTGCAGGAGTTTGGGTTGGGGGTAGTGGAATACATTCAGGTATATCCATATAATGAATAATACAAAATAGAACAGTGCCCTCAATAAAAAAAAAGTTGTTTCATTACAGCTGGACTTGTTTGACAGGGAGAACTTAATTTACATATTTGAATATTCGCCTGAAAGGCATCAAATCCGAGGGCTGATGTAAATATTGCAATCTAAGTGGCTAATCTAAGTAAATTAGGACCCCTGCCCACCAATGTGGTTTTTCCTTTTTAACTACTAGACTGGTGGGGGTTGCTCGTGGGTGTTGTACAGGTCCACATGCTTTCTGATGGCAGCCCGACTAGACATTTGAGCATTGGAGCTGGACCTGTTGAAGCCTCCTAAAATGCTGTCTTTTCTCAGGGTCAATATTCTGCAATTTGTCTTGATTTCACTGGGAACTTCTTCCAACTCTATGGCATCTAAACACTGTTTCTCAGTCATAATTTACAAAATTTTTAATGGACAACAAATCCCAGAATAATTTAGCATTATCAAGGTTAAAGGAGTTCTTGCAATGGCAGTCCAGCAACATCAGCATTAAATTTTTAATCTTGCCCAGTTTATGTGACCAGAAACTTCATTAGTATGCAACTGCAATGAAAATCCTATGAAATTACACTAATGTGGTGAAGTCACAGGGGAGACATGGACATATATTTGCATACTGTAAATATATATATATATACACATAGAGTAGTACCAGTGTCGGACTGGAATGAAAGGGGCCCACCAGAAAACTTTAGATGGTGGGCCCACCGGTAAACCGTGACCATCGGCCCACTTTCCAAACTATTATTCCTCCTCTCTGAAGTCAACCTCTTTATTCTCCTAGTCTTTTATATATACTTACTATATGTATTATTACTATACTATACTTCCATTATTATGCCACATGGTTAGAAGCAAGAGGGCCCACTGACACCTGGGCCCATCGGGAGTTTTCCTGGTATCCCGGTGGGACAGTCCGAGACTAAGTAGTATTACACTTAGAGTATTTGATTTTAATAGACAAACAAAAGAAATGCCAACATTTCGATCACATCATAGTGATCCTCCTCAGGGAAAAAAAACAAAAGTGTAAGGAGTGCAAACCCTTAAGAACCCTCCCCCTGTGCAAAACATGGCACAAAAACAGGAATCCAATAAACCACCATTAGGGATAGGTGAATTTAACCAGTTTCACTTCACCAAAATTTTGCCAGCTGCAAAAATTTCCCAAAATGCATTACAGTCTATGGGTGTTTTTTTTGACGCACAACATTTTTTTTCTCCCATTGAAGTCTATGAAACATGTAAAAAAAAATCACTTATCCTTAGAAAACAAAATAGGGTGTAAAAAACTAAAAAAAAAAACCCAAAGGATAGTAAAAGTCAATAAAATGAAAGTAAGCATCATTGCAGCATCATTAAAATGAAGCTGCTATTATGGATTATGCATAGAAAAATTATAAAGAAACAAAGTAGTTAATACAGATTCTTGGAGATAACCAAAGAACCAAACTAGGTATATAGGATTAATTAGATATTACATAGCAGGTTGACGATTGTTGCCTATGCACTGGGTCCAAAAATTAATAAACAAGATAAGACAGAAGGGTCTTATCCTGAACCAAAACTGAGTGTAATCTCAAAAGTGCTAAACTATCACAAATGCCCAGAGTGCACTGCACCACCAGAACAGAAAGGTGACACAACTGTGTAAGGCTCTGAGATGAGAGGCTCCTTATCACACATATAGCTCAACAAACACATATCAGGGAATGAAGTAACAAACATTGTAACAAACATTGTAGCCTCTAGGGGTCAGGCTTCCTAAACCCAACAAAAGAAAAGGGATTGATTCAGCACCAATGGTATTACAATATTGAAAAAGTAGAAATAAAAATTTACTTTTTTTTTATCTATTTAGGAAGTGAGATTTCTGTTTTTGGTGCCATGTTTATAAATACTTTATGCCTGCTCAGTGAAATGCATAAACTATAGGGTTCACCTGGTCCAATATGTTACTACTTGTGCTTAGCACTTTACTTATATTACTAAGCATCTTTTGATTTGGAAGCATGGATGTAATACTATATTAAATATTAAATAAAGCTGATATATTTTATGATATCATTTAAATATTTCAAACCCTTATTGCATGTACTGTTGAGACAGTTTTAATTTTCCTTTGATCCAGGAAGCCTCCTGCAAATATTCTTATTAACACATTTAAGACAAGCTAGGTTTTCAGTGTATCTAATTTCAAGACATAATCCCCAGCTGTTCATAAATGTTACTGAATGTTACAACTGAAAAGACCAAAAGGAATGAAAAAAATAATACTAATGATTCATTGTCAAAGTCTCTTGGCCAGCTGGTAAGAGAAGTACCATTAATGAAGCATGATATTGCATGCTGCTTGCCCCCACACAAGAAATAAGCTGCACCTTATGGTTTTCCCAAATTGCAACATTTTCTGTAGCAATACAGAAGGGATTTATGAATAAATACTTAAAATAACATATTCTGGTGATTATATATATAATCAAAGTCTTATAATAATGTTTTAAAAGAGCTTAGCTTTGGACTATTTTCTTGTGAAACTTTAGTTGAAGCTTGATAGTAGACAATAACAAATCAGTAAAGTCACTCATATTAACGTGATACATATTCTAGCATTTTTATCCTGCTGTGCAAATGTAATGCTATCACTAACAGTGGACTAATAATTTGCCATCCAGCCAGTGAAAGATTGCAGCATGACTCTTTAATTTTACAGGGAACTACTGTGTAGATTGTAGCAAATCTGCAAAGGGAATATAAGGTGAAAAATATTTTACATGGCAATGTTGCTCTACCTATATGTTACTGTACTAAAACTATCACCATTCTCTAGCATATATTGATGGGTGAATTTATTCAGCAGGCGTGAATTTTCGTTGAATTTCCGTGTTTCGCTGCCGGCGAATGAATTTGCGCAAATTGGCACAAAATTTCGCAGACGAAAATTTGCCAGCGTCCAATTCCGTCACCGGCGACAATTCTAGATGCCCATTGACTTTAATGGGCATCAGAATTGTCGCTGGCGTCCAAAATTAAAATTTGCGTTTTGCAAATTTTTCGCCATTTCACGAATTTCGTGGGAAATCCGCGAATTTTTCAGCAAAGTGAAATTCGCCCGTCACTACTAGCATATTATTATGTCTTAAAGAGTTATGGGTAAGTAGTATTCCTGCACCACAGGCATACAGTCTTCAGGGTCAACAGCTTAAGTGACTCTTAATTCTGCCTCCTCTTCAAGGGAGCTCCTTCTATGAGACAGGTTGAGAAGTTTGCCTCAAGAGCCAACATTCATTGTTTTTAACAGGAAATTTGCCACTTCTAGTACAAAGAGGGCAATGGCACGGTGCCCCACAGGTTACATACGTTATGCTCTTTTCATCACCCCAGTAGGAACACAAAAAAGAAAGCACATGGATTTGGAGTTGGCATCAGAAAACTAAAATGTACCATGTCTGTCCTTCCATAGGTTGATAATTGTGCAATGTTGGCAAGTAAACCCTTGCATGGTAATCTAAATTTCATAGCAAAGAGATGACTGACTGCTATTTAGGATACTTCCAATTGTATTGCTTTTGTTCGGGATACCTCATATGAAGACAGTCCATTTTAGGTTAATGCCCCCATGCCTTGATCCACACTGCCTTCCCCAGAATCTTATTATAAACATAAAGACAGTAAAAAATGTTCTGTTTATTGCAGCTATGGTTAACCTGTCGGGTCATATTTAAAACACACTGCTCTTCACTGTTCTTTATTTGTACAACATTTTAAATATAAAAGGCAATGCTATGTAAGGTTTATGTCCCTTTAAAGGCATTATGAGCATTGTAGTCCAGTAACCATAGTGGGGACTTCTTAAATAAAAAATGTATGACGGAAATTTAAGATGCCCATTGATGCCAAAGAATCTTCCAATAAGAATGTTGTCTGCTCAATTTACACTTGACTCTTAGAGACCTATTTATAAACAGTCTCCTTTTAGTGGTTTTTAAAACCACAAATAAACTCCCTTTCTCTTAAACCATGAATGCAACAAAAGTTATTACAAGATCCTAATATAAAAATTGTGAATTTTTGTATTATTTCTGGTTTTGTTAGGGATTTAAAGTATTTATTAAGTGACTCCTGTATTGAAGCAGCAAAAGAAAAAGGTGCACACTTGAAAATGAATTAAGTCTCTTAATTTATAGGTCCGTGTAGACATAGGCGGAGGGTGATATTTTAGTTTGGGGAGGCTAATGCAAGTGTAGGTTTGCCACCAATTTTCCATTGACAAAAAAACAGCTGATTCAGTCCCATATTATGTGGTATTACCAAAATTCTGTCACTGAGCACATGGGGTGAAATTGTGTCTAACAAAGCACTCCAGCATGATCAGGCTGAAATCTGTACCATACACGGGCTGACTAAAAAGCCTCTAACACAGGCTGAATGGTTAAACGAAAACTATACCCCCAACACGTTTATATCAAATTAAGTGACAAATTGAAGAATCTTAACAAACTGATATATATATATATATATATATATATTTTTTTTTTTTTTTTAAAGTAAATATTGTCCTTTTACATCTCTTGCCTTAAACCCCCATTTCATGATGGTGTGTGCTGCCTTAGCGATCACCTGACCAGAAATACTGCAGCTCTAACTGTAACAGGAAGAGATCACCTGACCAGAAATACTGCAGATCTAACTGTAACAGGAAGAGATCACCTGACCAGAAATACTGCAGCTCTAACTGTAACAGGAAGAGATCACCTGACCTGAAATACTGCAGCTCTAACTGTAACAGGAAGAAATGTGGAAGCAAAAGACAGAAATCTGTCTGTTAATTGGCTTATGTGTATATAGATTGCAGCACTCCAGGTTTTTCATTAAAACCGCTTTTATCCCAATGTAGCATAGCGACGTTTCGGACACAAACTATCCTTTATCAAGCTTTGGCTTATGTGACCTAACATGTATGGTTTGTTTGGTATGTTTGTATGCACCATTCTTCCTAGGATCCCAGTGGACGGCCCTTATTTTTTAAAATGGCAATTTTCTATTTATGATTATCCAATGGCACATACTACTAGAACAGTATATTATTATGAAAATGGTTTATTTACATGAAGCAGTGTTTTACACAAGCTGTTTTATGCAATATATTTTTAGAGACCTACATTGTTCGGGGAGTATAGTTTTCCTTTAAATACTAAGTAACTAGCAGACTAATGTGTCACTCCACATGGATGAAGTCCAGTCTATTTTGAAAACAATATTTATAGCACACTTAGTATTAACATTAAAAAACAATGTGATGTTCATCCACATTACTATAAATCAGGACTAATGATTGGGTTGTTTACCATCAAATCATTTTATTGGTCTACTTTTACATAAAATGCAATGAATATGCAGTCTTACACACTGAACCAGAAAGCCTGAAGAAAAAACATACTGTCCAGATCAAAATTTGGTGGGGTCCAAGCTGCCCACCAAGCAGACCTAATTCTTAATATTATCTTCTTAGGCAAGTTTTACAAGAATCTGCAGTGCTTACACAATCTGGCCTATCTGCTTAAGAGTAATTGGGTTGGCTCTCACCTGGGCACTACCTCAGAGGTATACAGTTTAGCCTCAGCCAGAGGACTTTTTTTTAAATCTAAAAATGGACACAGGAAGGGGGTATTGCCCTTATGAGATACCAGGGTTCAGTTTACCTTAAGTTTATAGTTTAGGGCCAATTCATGTTATAAATCACCGTTAATAAGAAAATTAGCACCACTAATGAATCCATTGTATGTGACCCTGGCACTAGAGAGTAGACAGTGAGGTAAGACAATAGTGTTCTTCTATTATAATTTGTAATGCAATCACTCTAACACACAAGGCTCTCCTCCTAATTTCCCTAAATTTTTTATTTTACTGACTGGACTGTTATGCCTTTCACTCTGGGTATGCAATCAGCCTCTTCTCTGTCTCCTTCTATCATAACTTGCAGCACCTTTAAAGGGGTGGTTCACCTTTAGGTTAACTTTTAGTATGTTATTGAATAGCTACATCTAAGCAACTTTTCAATTGGTCTTCATTATTTATTTTTTATAGTTTTTTAAATAACATTAATATTGTAGCCTTAAAGAGCATTTGTTTTACTGACCCCATCTTTAAAACAAACGCTCTTTAAGGCTACAATATTAATGTTAGTCACTTTTTATTGCAAATTTTTCTATTCAGTCCCTCTCCTATTAATATTCTAGTCTCTTATTCAAATCAATGCATGGTTGCTGGGGTAATTTGGACCCTAGCAACCATATTTGCTGCTGTATAAAAAGCTAAATAATAAAAAAAACACAAATAATAAAAAATAAAAACCAATTGCAAACTGTCTCAGAATATCACTCTCTACATCATACTAACAGTTAATTTAAAGGTGAACAACCCCTTTAACTATTCACACTGCTCTAATTTCAGCGCTGATGGGCAGTAACATGGGTCTGCTATCACACACCTATAAGAATACTGAATGTAGCACAAATCTAGGGACTCAGAAACACACTAGTATTAGGGTAGCTCTGTGACTGTCACAAATACACAGAACAGCAAAGACACCACGTGGCACAATTTACAAGACAAGACTATTATAAAGACTCTTTACAGGCTAACTTT
Source organism: Xenopus laevis (assembly GCF_017654675.1). Classification (NCBI taxonomy): domain Eukaryota; kingdom Metazoa; phylum Chordata; class Amphibia; order Anura; family Pipidae; genus Xenopus; species Xenopus laevis. The sequence goes on along the minus strand of NC_054381.1, from coordinate 86,835,171 downwards.
AAATATATTGTATGAGCTAATAAAGCACTTGCAGTATAGTTCCTTTCTCTTCAGTCCTTTATTCTGTAAGCCAGTGAAGGTGTCGAAGAGTGGATCCATCTGGGATTACCTTGCAGTTTAATCATTTCTCCCTAACTGTGAGCACAGATGAAGGAGCTCAGAACGGCTGTGGAATTCACCTGTATAAGATCTCGTGAGATTTCCTTCAAATCTCATGGATGGTGATGTCATTGCACACTGGAATTACCCTGACATGTAGAAATATGGTATCGGCAGCTGCCCACCCCCTAAACAGATAGAAGCAGAACCACCGGTCAGTCAATAAAGGATTTTTCTTTTCTTTTTTTGCTTTGATTTTTTTTGGAGGGTTTTTTTTTATTTATTTTTTGAACAAACAGGTTTGGGGAGGCTTAGCCTCCCCAAGCCTTAATGAAAATCCGCCCATGCGTGTAGAGGAACAGTCTCCGTAATTCCCAGGAAAACAATTCCGCGCGAGGAAAGGATATTAGCAGGAATTTTCAGGAAAGTAAAGCTGTAGCGAGAAATGTTCTTATAGGAGTCAAGTAGATTTTAATGATGAAATCTTCCCACAGGTAATTAAAGGAAAGGATCTGGCCAGGGTCGGACTGGCGGAGTCGGGACCCACCGGGTTGTGAACCTCGGGGGCCCCGTGTGCATTCGGTAAAGCTTGTGAGCGTGTGTGAATAACAGAAGCACTGCGCGAATGACAGGCCCAATGTGCGCATGCACGAACGTCAGGCCCACCAGGCGCATGCGCAAGTGGCAAGCAAACAGCACCACACAACTTTTCTTTCCGTTCAGGGGCCAATCTAGTACCGGGTCTAGGCCGGTTGGGGCCCAAGAGGGTCGGGCCCACCAGGTTTTTTCCCGGTTTCCCACCGGCCCAGTCCGACACTGGATCCGGCACCGGATGAACCTCCTCAGGGAAAAGATGGCGTAGCTCCTTACAGCTGAGCAGAAATGACCATTCCCTCAAGGTAAGTAATACTGGCAAACGGTAACACAGGTGTGTATTCTCTTCCCGACTGGGAATCAAGGATCTGTTTCCCCCACTCACACAGAGTTAGTATTTTGTCAATCCCAGCAGATAACAGAAAATTAAAGGAAAACTATACCCCCCAAACAATGTAGGTCTCTATTAAAAGATACTGAGTAAAACAGCTCATGTGTAAAACCCTGCTTCATGTAAATGAACCATTATCATAATAATATACTTTTTAGTAGCATGTGCCATTGGGTAATCATAAATAGAAAATTGCCATTTTAAAAAATAAGGGCCACCCCCTGAGATCGTAAGATTCACTGTGCACACATACAAACCACATGTAAGGTCACATGAGCCAATTAACAGACAGAGTTCTGCCTTTTGCTTCCTCACTTCTTCCTGTTACAGTTAGTGTTGTAGTATTTCTGGTCAGGTGATCTCTGAGGCAGCACAGATAGAGTCACGAAATGGTGGTTCAAGGCAAGAGATGTAAAAGGGTAATATTTATGTAAATATATATTCCAGTTGGTAAGATTCTTTAATATGTCATTCAATTTGATATAAACTATCTGTTGCTTAAGTATTCATTTTGGGGGTATAGTTTTCCTTTAAGGCAAACGGGTTCTTGATACAGTCAATCACAGAGTAAGCCAGGCAGTGTAGAGAAGCAAGGGTTAACAGCTCAGTCTTTGATAAGCAAGCCAGGCAATGTAGAGAAACAAGGGTTAACAGCACAGTCTTTGGTAAGCAAGCCAGGCAATGTAGAGAGGCAATGATAAATGGAAAAGTCTTCAGCAGGAATTGGTTGCTTTAGCAACAGTAATCACAGTCTTGTAGAATAAACAATAGGCAAAGTTTGTTTTGAGTTTGCAAGGGATAACCAGCACTAGAATTTTCTATTGTAACAATCTTAAAGTCCAGGCAACAGATAATAGAAGGTTGTGTAACTTGTAACTCACTGTTAGGTAGGAAGAGGAAAACTTGAGTCGTTGCTATGGGAAATCCTCTTGGTAAAGGTGCAGACAAGGAATGGGAAAAGGTAAGGTCAGGAACTTGCTGGGTCAAGCCTAAGAATCCATCCAGCTGGGCATAGGTACCAGGGAAAAAGAGCTAAAACCAGAGTCGAGGACAAGCTGAGAATCAGGACCGAAGAAAATCACTTTCTGGGTAGACATAAGTATAACTGAGCAGCGTCACTGCGCCTGCGCTTATTCTTTTATAGGCAGAAAAAGGGAAAGGCGGCCGCAAGCTCTGTTACGGAGCTGCAGCGCTTACAGGTTTTTACACTTAAAGGGGGCCTGTCGGCCAAAAAAACTATTCCAAGTCCTATTTTATCATGTTGTGGACGTGGTGGGGCCTGATGTCCATCCCCATGCACTGGTTACACAATTAAATGGTTAAGAGAACTGAGGGAATATGGAGAGAGCAGTGACATCTAGGAAGTGCTGAATGGAAAAGTGAAAGTACTTGCTTGCCCCACCTTTATGCCTAAGGCTAATATTTGATTGACAGATGAGATTTTTAAATGCGTTTACAACAGCTTTAATAAAAAAAAATTGGATTTCATGTTTAATTTAAAAAGGACTTTTATTAAACAGCTTTTTATGTCTGGGTGACAGGTCCACTTTAATAAATCTCACATTTTTAGCTTTTTAAAGAAATATAAAAACACCATGTATTTGTAGAGATTCATGAAAAAAAAAGATATTCTAATGTAAGTAAACAGGCCCCTATGTTTATTGTTTCATACACATAAGCCAAAATTCATAGTAGCCTCAATCTGTAAAAACAAGAAGAGGAATGACATATTGGTAGTAGGTATGGTTCTCATTGTAGAATTCCCTTGAATCTGTAATGAAGCTTAAGATGCACTGGAATTTAGCAAGCATTATCTAGGAAAGAGAATTCAATAGACTCCGATTGCAGAGAAGGGGTTTTGTTATGAAGTCACAAAGGATATATGAAAATAAGTAATGCCATATAAATGATCACTTTTGCCTTCAAATATTGCTTGTATTGATATTATCATTGATCTTTTTCAGTATGTTCTAACACAGGCAAAGCTTGGAAATGTATAGATAATACTTTCACAGAGGAATCTAGACCAGAAGAAACTAAATCATTATAGAAGCAATACTTATGAAAAAAATATGAGAAAATGAAATAAGAAAAGTATTTTTAAGGTATTTGAATAATTGCAGCTTGTGAAAATGCATCAAGAATAGTAGTGAGAGTGATTATGCAGCTGTATAAAACACTATAAATTACAGCTGGTGCTTCCATAGGCAGAATAATGGAAGTACATGTCACGTACTGTATTAAGAAGCAGATGAAATACATTATGCAGTGATTTTAAAGCAGAATATATCCTCCATAGGAGTGTTGTAGATATTACTGTACAGTAACTCTTAGCATCTTACAGCATTAGTTGCATTCTAATTCAACCCATAGTTGGGTTGAAAAAAGACCAAGTCCATCAAATTCAATCCCACCAAATGAACCCAAGTGCACATTTATACACAAATTATACTGACCTAACTATAAACTATATGTAACCCAATATCTTGTAGATTTCAGTATCACAATAGCCTCTCACCATGGATAATCACCTATGCTGTTTCAAATGAATGAATGTTCTGTTCTTCTAATTTAAAGGAGTGGCCTCCAGCTTATTGATTGTTTTTATGGGGAAAACATTCCCCACTATAATACCCTCTAATGTACTGTGTAGTATTAATTTCCCTTTGCAAGTGTCTTTTCTTGAAGAAAACAACCCCAACCTTTTGACTCTACATTCATTGTTTAAAAATTCCATCCCTTTAACCAGTCTAGTTGCATGTCTCTACACTCTCTCCAGCTCATTAATATCCTTCGGAAGGACTGGAACCCAAAACTAAACAAAACACCACGGACAGACTTCTGCAGTACTCCACTAACAACACTGCTCCAATTAGAACATGTTCCTTTTACCACATTTTGTAATCTCTACTTCAGCCAGTTCATCTGTGTGGTACTGTATCACACATTAAGAAATTCAAAAGAGACTAGAACATGTTAACTTTCTATTTAAAAAAAAATGTCATTGTAAATGCAAGAGAATTCACCAATGAGAATGCTGGGCACTATAGTGCCTTGCAAAAGTCTTCACCCCCTTGGCATTTTTCATATTTTGTTGCCTCACAATCTGGAATTAAAATGGATTGTTTGAGAGTTTGCACCATTTCATTTATGTTTGTTTTTTTTTATTGTGAAGCAAACAACAGAAATATTCAGTGTGCATAACTGTTCAACCCCCCTAAAGTCAGTACTTTGTAGAGCCACCTTTTGCGGCAATTACAGCGGCAAGTCGCTCTGAATAAGTCTCTATGAGCTTGCCACATCTTACCACTGGAATTTTTGCCCATTGCTCAAGGCAAATCTGCTCTAGCTCCTTCATGTTGAATGGTTTTCGCTTGTGAACAGCAATCTTCAAGTCTGACCATAGATTCTCAATTGGATTGAGGTATTGACTTCGACTAGGCCATTCCAACACATTTAAATGTTTCCCCTTAAACCACTCAAGTGTTGCATTAGCAGTATGATTCTGGTCATTGTCCTGCTGGTGAACCTCTGTTCCAGTCTCAAATCACAGGCAGACTAACACAGGTTTTTTGTTCAAGAATATCCCTGTATTTAGCACCATCCATCTTTCCCTCGACTCGGACCAGTTTCCCAGTCCCTGCTGCTGAAAAAAATCCCCACAGCATGATGCTGCCACCATCCATGTTTCACTGTGGCGATGGTTTTCTTGGGGTGATGGGATGTGTTGGGTTTGCGCCAGGCATAGCATTTTCCTAGGTAGATGAAAAGTTCAATTTTAGTCTCATCTGACCAGAGCACCTTCCTACATGCATTTGGAGAGTCGCCCACATGCCTTTTGGCAAACTCAAAATGTGCATTCTTATTTTTAACTTTAAGTAGTGGCCAGTCTTCAATAAAGCTCAGCTCTATGGCGTGTACGGCTTATTGTGGTCCTATGGACAAATACTCCATTCTCTGCTGTGGAACTCTGCAACTCCTTCAGGGTTATCTTTGGTTTCTGTGCTGTCTCTCTGATTAATCCCCTCCTTGCCCTGTCTGTGAGTTTTGGTGGGCGGCCCTCTCTTGGCAGGTTTGTTTTGGTATCATTGGTGTGGTACCATGTCAGGAAAGGTGTGTTTATACTGACAGATCATATGACACTTATGGGCATATTTATCAAAGGTCGAATTTCAAATTGAAAAAACTTTGAAATTCGAATTCAAAAAGACCAAGCAAAATTAAGTTGAAGTTTTTTTTGGTCGAATAGGTCAGTTCTTCGATCGAATAGGTCAGTATTCTGCTGAATTTGAATCATATGAATCGAAGGAATAACGCATTTTTCAAAGTCAACCAATTGCCTCCAAATGGGTTCTAGGAGGTTCCCCATAGGCTAAAACATCAATTTGCAGGTTTTAGATGGCGAATGGTAGAAGTCTAATTTTTAAAGAGACAGTACATAATACATTTTGATATTTGAATTTTCAAATTTTTTTAAAATTTGAATCGAATTTGCACTATTCCCTTGAAATTCGATTTTTTTTTCATTCTAAATTCACCGCGACCTTTGATACATCTGCCCCTAAGATTGCACACAGGTGGACTTCATTTCACTAATTATGTGACTTTTGACCAGGATTTTTTATGGGCTTCATGGCAAAGGGGGTGAATACATATGCACATGCCAATTCCAGTTGTTTTTTTTAATTCTTTTTTATATATTTTTTTCTCATTTCACTTCACCAACTTAGACTATTTTGTGCAGATCCATCACATAAAATAACATTAAGAAACATTTAAATTACAGGTTGGAATGTAAAAAAATAGGTAAAAAGCCAAGGGGGTGAATACTTTTGCAAGGCGGTGTATGACATCTTGCTGTTGCAGTAGATACAGTGATTGCAATGACATTTGATTTATTATATTACACTGCAATAAACCATGGGATAATCCTTGTTAATTCCAGGCAAAAATCTATATAATGCTTCCAACTCCCATTGCAGGAGGAAACAACATGGAGACAGATTTACACAGATAAAGTGGAATATTCTTTTGCATTTGAATACAGTTGTTATCTTTTTATTGTGTAATATTGCTTTAGGAATACAACTCTGATGTTGCTGGATTATAGATACCTTAACTTTGATGACATTCTACATTATTCCCAGATTTGTAGTTCAGTAATGACTACAAGTGTGGCTGAGAAGTGCAGTGCAGTAGTGTGCTTGATCCATTTTAACCCATGATAAGCATCGTCAAGCACCCATATACATTGATTCTTAGAACTACACTGCACAATAAAAGTCCTCCTGGTCCAGCATCCCAGTTGCTATAATGATTAGTGTTGAGTGAATTTATTCCATTTCACTTTGCCCAAAAAAATTGTGAAGCCACAGGAAAATATGAGAAACAACCAAAATTGCAAAATACATTGAAGTTGCATGCAACATGCAATATTTCTGAAGCAGAATACATTGCATTCTATTAGTGTTTTTTTTCCTGCAAAATGGATCAGTTTCGCAAAAATGTTGACAATATTTGACAAAATTCTGAATTTCAATGCAAATTCATACATGTTCATCACTAATAATTATACTTTCTACATTGATGCACTCATGACTTTCTTAAAGGACTAGTAACATATAAAAGGGGAAATGTTATTTTTATATTTGTGTGTATGTATTTATCAGAATCTTACAAATAAGCTATTTCCTGAGCTTTAAAAATTTTTATGATATAGGTTTATAGAGAGCCATAAATAAGATTTGAATCATATTTGTCCTGTGTAAGAACTATATCCATTGAATTCTAAAGAGCTTTTCTGTTATTTTTTGTGTTAGTGTGAGCCAGTGCTACTGGTCCATTAAACTACCCTCCAATACAGAAATAGCCTGTATAGATTATTTATGAAGTAATGAACTTGGAGAAGTTTGTCAGTTTGAAAAAATAATATTTTTTTCCTACTTTGTCTTAATATAATAGTTCTTTAGCACAAATATGTTATTACAGTGTGATTTCTATTCTGACTTTCCCCCTCTCTTAGCCATATTTATAAAGAACTTTGACATACTGTTCAACCCTATTATCACTGAAATTTCATATGGGAGGATGAAGAATGTCTTTTAGGCAAATTAAAGAAAATTCTACAATATTTTACTGCTTTTTGATAATTTTGCCAAAGCCATTAAAATGCTTTAGGAATAATAACATTCTAGTAAAATGTTGCTACTCTGAGTACATTACCATTTCTACACTGACAAATACAGCATCCCTCTGAATTTGACTTGAACTGAAACTTTTTGAAACATTTTAAATAATTAAGACCAATGAATAGCATCAATGTAGTCAACATTGTTATTTTGATTATATACAATGCTATAAAGTCAGCCCATTTACCATAAAACAAATAACATCCTTCCATATTAGTCAAGTTTCTGCTCTCCATATGTTACTGTTTTATGATTCCTGACAATTGGTCTAAAATGCTTTACCAATATTAAGTCCACACAGTACATGCTCACATGGTTGTTCTTGTGGCTTCTTTGTGACTTATGATAGTCAGTTTTGTGCAGTCCTGGAATATTTATTATAACACAAAATATCATTGCTAATTAGTTGGTGAAAAATGTCCCCTATAACCTAGAGTCGATTGATTGACATTAACATAAACTCTAATTCAGAAACAGCTGAAAGGCAGCATTTGACAACTATCATATATGAGGATGTCAAGTTTCATGCTGACATGTAACATATTTTTTAGAAAACATAGAAATGGGAAATTTAGTCTTTCCTCGGTGAAGCAAATTTGCTTTTTTAATTACATAGCTGTATAATGTATATAAATGTGGAGGACATGTCAGACCATATGTCATAAGGGTTAAAAAAAAAGTATACCAATACGTTGAATATCAGGTAACATTCTATTTTACATGGTTCCCTTTTAATGTGCCAAATGACAATCAAATAACCAACATAGACATGGAGTATTTTGTAATCTCTTTTAAGCAAAAAAAGTAAAAGAAGTTCAAGGCTTTATGAGCTTCTGATCTTCTCCATCCAATTACATGCTACACCTCTGTGGGCAAAGATTACATTTGATACTGATGAGTAATCTGTTCAAAGGCATAACAATTTCAACTAAAAGTGAGTGTGTAAATATATTTAATAAGATCCTTAATGGCATCATTTGCTTTGGAAAGCTTGTTGGAACCCTTTGGTCTTCTACCTCGTGAGAACTCAGTGTCAGTGTCTACAGAGGTCTATCTCTCTTGTGAGGAGAAAACTGTAGTAGAGGGGGGGTCTGGGCAACTAAACAGCCTGGATGGCAGATGAGTAGTTGAAATCCTGGCAAGTCTCAGCATAATACACTGCACCTCAAATAGTGTGCTGCAGTATGTCTCTTTTGGGCTTATTTCCAGCACTGGAAAATGGCCAGCAATAGATATTAGCAGTCCACTGCTGCATTTATGAGTGAATACTGCTTGTCTGGCTGCAGTTACAGAAATCAAAATATTTTAATAAAAATTAGCAAACGATCGTCAGTGAACCTTCACTCTGGCTTGGAAACAAATCTGGGACAAATTCTGTATATAACTGCATATTTTAATATAGCTGCTAACATTATTATTCTTGGGGTTACATTTTTTCAAACTTAATTTTCCACCACAGAAATACTTGAGATATTCTTTTTTAGCAATGGCTCTGATAATCTCGGCATGTTCACTAAATTCTACTTTAAAACATCAGTTATTTGATTGACACTTAATTAACATCTTTAACCTTTCATTTGTGTTCTTTCTATTTTCCCTAGATGCTTACATGTATGTATCACTTTAATTGCTGCTAGCACAACTAAAAATAGCACAAACTGCAGTAAACTGAGGATCTAGCATCAAGCTGGTATGCAGATGAAAGAAATAAGTAAATTCTGCCTTTTTAAGTAAAAATTCAGGTAAAATAAAAAGTTTGAATTTAATATATGGACAGGTTGGCATGTAATTATTCAGATGGCATAGAGATTACAGAAATATTCTCACCTGGCGTATTTTCTAATAGAAATAGATTAGACAGGGTTGATTAGCAGGGGTAGTGATTCAGTCTATCGCAAAATAGTATTTAAGAAACCCCTCCTCTTCTTTTGCATCTTTCTCTTTTCATTTGCAAATCAGTCTTTGTATAGCTAAGATTTTGCTCTTACGATTTCTCCACCCCCCCCCTCTGCTGTCACCCACTGTGCTGAATACTGCTTTTCTATCAACAGCAACCATCTCCTTGTGTCTGAGACTTGCTTATTAATCAGAAGCTTTGAAAGGAAACCAATCAGATAGTCTCACTGACTTCAATCCCCTGCTTGTCTGAGTTAAAATAATACTGGAAAGGGATCTTTAGATAAGAGCAGAATCAGCAGATGAGTTACTATACTATAGCTATATGCATGATGCAGTAGCAACAGAACAGTCTGGATGTGAAGATAAATGTACATCTAGAAAACACCCAAGGTAAGTAAGATGTTTACCCTGTTAGTATGGGAAGGCATTTACTGCATGTAGCATACATGCAGCATATTTCAGTAAATACATTAATTGCATGCAGTTACAAAAAGCAATGCATAATTGTTTAACCCCCAAAAAATGACGTATTACTGTTATGAAAGAGAAATATATTTTAAGCTAATATTTACACTTTCTTTTTGTAAAATATCAGTTATTTTGTGTTTTTGGAAATGGTATGCCTTTATGGATGTCAATAATAGATCAATAATAGATCCCATATCAATTCTGATGAGATTGTAGTTTCAATGTTTGTCTAATATTGTTTGCCTTGGGGATATAGTTTATGTATTTTGTTATTACTCCACAGTTTAACTTTTATATTCTTGGGATTTATAGAATGTGACTGAACATTTGTTTAATATGGATTATGTCTGAGCATTCTGTAAATATGAATATCAGTGATGTAACATTTCCAGAACAGAATGTAGAAAGTGTGTTGTTTAGCCAGACTAATCTGTACAGGAAAATGATGTTTAACACCATGCCTGCACCCTAGCCGAGTTGAATAGGTGTCAGGCGTTTCTCCCACACCAGTCAACACAACCCATAGTTGCCACTGGAGATCAGTCTAACCTTTTTTTACCTGTAAAAGGGAAGTTCAACAGAGAACATTTGAGCAGGCTGTAAGACGTGTAACTGACATTAAGAAATCAAAGGATTCAGCAAAATGCAATTACTTGATAAAGTGCCTTCCTTTTCTAGCAATATAAAATTGAATTGGTGTAATTGCATATTTCTTTTTACTGCGAAGGTCCCAAACAGCAAATGATGTATACCAGCTGTAAATAAATCAATATTTTCTGAGATTGGAAAAGACTGTTGGCCAGCAGTGTGCTATTTTATAGACTTATCTAAAACAATCAGTCACTGGGCTTAAACGAAGCATTGCCTAGCTGTCCTATATGTACCTTAATTGTACAAACATTGTAAATTATATAATACTGATTATCATAATTTTACTGGATTAAGTGCTTTTATGATTAATTAAAATGCCGTACTGCAAAGTTAATTCGACTGGACAGCATCTTTAGAAATGCGCAGCTGGGCAGAAATAGAGAAATATACATTTTGATGTTATATTCCTATTATAGTTTGTGTATTAGATTGAAAGTTCAGCTCTTTTCCCTTAACACCTATGTTTGTCTGGAATGTTTTGGTCATTGCAATCTAACAGCAAAAATACAAACATATTACTAAAGCTCTAAATTTACTTGCAAAGCCCCCAAATATTCCCCCCTCAACTATAAAATTAAGCAAGTCTTTTTACATCTTAAAGAAAGTTATCAGCAGTATGTATTTTGTACCTGGCTATTTTGGCACAAGAGGCACAAATTCTATGCCTACAGCTATGAGTATGGATGAAATACTGCAGGAGATTGTAAGTTCCACTGAGACAAGGACAGATGTAAAAGATTGTACTGCAGAAATTGTACATGCTTGAAACTTAAAAGAAAAAAATATGTTTAGCCTGTGCTAGAGCGCCAATTTAACAATGCTTCACTGGCCACTTCATTGGCCTCTTATCAGTAACATGGCTTCAATGCCTATGTATACATCTTCTGCAACACTCTTTCATTGGAAGGAATCGTCTCACCCTGCACTGTACAAATATTTATGATTAAGAAGAAACCCCAGGAAGAGCAGGGTTATTTTTTCTGGTGCAGTAGACTGATAAGGACATTATTTTTGTGGATTTTAGTTATCAGAGTCTGTTCCTTTACATGGTGTACATTTATCTGCCTGCCGATCTATCTACCTATCCTATTCATTCATTCTTTACATAGCACCCAATAGAGATATTTTATCTATTGCAGACACACTTTTTATAGATTAGGGTCAATGTTCTTAGTAGAAAACCCACAAGTATGAAAATGAGCACTCAATCACATGGGAAAACATAGGAGTGCCAGACATTTTCATAAGTAAAAGTCCAAGACATTAGTTTTGACTACAAGGTCAACTACTGTGACACCCTTAGTGTATACCATTTCACACTGCACAGAACACATGTACAGACACAAGTGTGCCTAATTTTATGTATGATAGTGTCTATCATATATACAGGTATAGGATCCCTTATCCGGAAACCCGATATCCAGAAAGCTCCGAATTACGGAATGGCTGTCTCCCATAGATTCCATTTTATCCAAATAATCCAAGTTTTTAAAAATGATTTCCTTTTTCTCTGTAATAATAAAACAGTCACTTGTACTTGATCCCATTTAAGATATAATTAATCCTTATTTGAAGCAAAACCTATTGGGGTTATTTAATGTTTAAATGAATTTCTAGTAGACTTAAGGCATGAAGACCCGAATTAAGGAAAGATCCGTTATCCGGAAAACCCCAGGTCCCAAGCATTCTGGATAACAGGTCCCATACCTGTATATATACAGAAAGGCCCTAGTGCGGGTCGAAACGTCAGTCCATTTTTTGCATAATAAATTTATTATTTTTTTAAGCCCTGTGAGTGCTGATCGTTACTTTTGGATTATATATATATATATATATATATATATATATATATATATATATATGATCCTGATGACGATCTTCTGCAGATCGAAATGCGGTATGTGATAATGGACGAATAAACCTTTTTTACTACACTACCTAAGCGAGTGCAGTGAGTGCTTTCAGCTATGGAACTATTTATATATATATATATATATATATATATATATATATTCACTGTCCCAAGGTGCACACCGTTTCCAATGTTGAAAACCTGGGTGCCTGCCAATATATAATAAAGTCAAATGTAGCAGATAGCGGCACTCATATATATAGCAATATAGCAATAGTTTCCAAACCAGCACTCCCTTTATCTGCTTCCGACGTTTCTTTTTCAAGGATTGCTTTTGTGCACTGCTTTTCTTTCCCTGACGAAAGCTCTTGTGCGGAGCCGAAACATTGGATCACCAAAAAATCTCCACTTTCATTTGAACTATTGACTTGATGTATTTCCTCGATGTGCTGTTGATCCCTGCATTTTGTCTACATACTTCTCAGACTAGCACCCAGGTTTCTGCATACTAATGGTTGTGCATTCCATTTTGTTTGATTACATATATATATATATATTTATATATATATACTTCAAAAAGACCAGCAACACCAGGATTTTTGTGTATCAAAACAAAGCGTATTCAATTATTGCATGTATAGCCTGTATATATATATATATATATATATATATATATATATATATATATATATATATATATATATATATACATATATATATAGCTAAAACATATTCCCTGAAGGACTGATTATAGCATCTCTGTGGATTTACAATTTGATTTCACCTCTTCGCAACTTCATTACCTTCACCTTTTTTTTCTTGTTTAGGATTTCTGACCCAAGTGCATTTTTTTCTGCAATTGCTCCTTTCACCAGACCTTAATTACTACTGCAAGAGAATTCTCCAGTAAGAATTACTCACCCATGTAATCAAAATTTGCAAGTACTGAAAAAGTTATGTTTATGTGTTCAGAGTTAGAAATACATATGCAAAGTGTTGCTTTATGAATCCATCTTTGTGGTTGCTGGACAACACCTCCTATCATGCTTTAAGCCTTGATAATATGATGGAGAATACTGGGAGTCCTAGTCTGGCAGCAGTGGGTAGAGCAACACTGCTATAAATTACATTTATGCCCTTTAAAATAAATACTTTAATAAATAACAGGATTTTGTTAGGTTATACTTCCCAATGATTCAGTGGGAATCATCCTAACTAGCGATACATCAGTCCTCTTACTGAGATATCTGTGCAATTTTTGCTTGACAATATTATGCGCTTATAAATGTTAAGTACTGCTTAGGTGTTAAGGTCTTGAAAACTGATGCTTCAAAGAAAAATATTTATTTAAAGATGTCCCTGGATAGCAGCAAAGTGTGTGAAAGTTTGGCTCCTCAGTGTTGTAGCTTCGCCAATTCTACTTCAATATAGCATATAAACAAATGATCCACTGGAGAGAAATTGGTGAAAAGTTTGTTTTTCATTTATTTGAGATGCATATCACTATATTTTCCAGAGGAATAACCTAAATGGTCCGAAACATGTAGTGCTATGCATCTCAAAATAAAGGAAAAACTAACTTTTCACCAATTACATGGGCCATGTGTTTATATGCTTCAAAGAACAGTTCATTATAAAAATCAAAAGTGGTTAAATAGTTTCTGCAAAATAAAAAAATGTTTCTAATATACAGTAGTTAGCCAAAAATGAAATCTATAAAGGCTGGATATCAAACATAGAAGAACAGAACCCAACTTCCTGCTTTTCAGCTCTCTAACTTTGAGTTAGCCAGCGACTTTAAGGGGGGCCCCATGGGACATAACTGTTCAGTGAGTTTGATATTGATCCCTAGCATAGAGGTCAGATTCTAAAGCAACAGTTATGACCCATGTGGTCCCCCCTCAAGTCACTTATCTATTTGCCCAGTTTTTATTTTTACACTGAACAATTTCTTTAAATCTTTCAGCAGCTGTTGTATCAGGTCCAGAAGAGTCATGTGTAAATTGTGAATGATTTGTAATATAGAGTACAGGGAGTAGTAGTCCAATAATAGTTGGGTGGAACAACATTGCTATGAAATGTTCATAAACCATATAAATCATACCTCGTGTAACTATAAAGAGTTTATAGAGATGTATACAAAAACAATGCTTTTAATAACATATTATGCATCATGTAATAACCCAAGTTCAATGCGCAATGTGCAATTTCAGATGCAATTGCCATATTTTCTTACCCAGCACTTTCCCCCCAATCCTAACATTATTACATTTGGCGTTAAACATTAAAAAGGCATTGGCATGTGATTGGGCACAAGCCTGTTGCACGCATTAATAAAACCCTCTGTGGGAACTCTGTAATTACACCATGTTCAGGGTGATGGTAGCTCCAGGGTTTCCTTGAGTCAATAGTTACACTTGCATATGATTCTTCATAGGTAGATGGAACAAATGAATGCTTAGCAAAACTATGCATAAGTGCAAGGAACATGTTTAGTGTTCTCTTGTGTTAGCTCTAAATTTACTTAGGTTATAACAGAGTGAGATAGTGTATGGGGACTAACAATGTTCTGTACCGTAGAATTTCATCATCCTTCTTAAGTTGTGGCTTACTTTACTGTGCATTTGTTTTACTAAAGATGTTTAGAATTTGGATGTAATAATTTAATTAAATAACTTGCTTGCCATTGATCAGAAGAGGCATGATGAACACAATTTGCATATGAAAGCACCAGAGTGTGTTTAGACACATGTACCTTAATGAATTGTGTCAATTGGTGCTCACCTTTGAGTGCATTTCAGAGAACCCACTGTTGCAGGTGTATTTGTAAACAACCCCTATAATCTTAACAAGGTCAGCAACATGTAAAAAATTAAGGTGAGAGCTCAAGATGACAGAGATCATTTATTCAATGCAGGACAGGGTAAACAGTGCCGAAAATTGGCATAATCATCAAGTTTCTTGCAATTTGTTCCCTGCACTGCCCTCAAAATATTGATGCAGGTCTTTGAGCTGCAAAAAAGAACACAAAGAGCTGTATTCATGAGGGGTGGGTTGGGTATAAGCACATGGGCATCCCCAGTTTTCCCCTCAACTTGGATGGCATTCAAGTAAGTGAAGACTGGAACCCTTTGCACTGCTTGCCCTAGTAAGGATAAGCCTGCCTTGCACCAATTGGTGCTGTGTTCTGTGTGAGGTGTTTGTTCTGAGAAATAAACACCTGTCATTATGTCCCCTTTAATGATGCATCAATACCATTTTTTACTTTGTTATGGATTGAGGATATTTAATACATTACAATATATCATTATGTTATTTACAAATGATAATTATCAAAAAACATGTATATCATATTTTATTACATTTTATTATATTTTGGAGTATTTTGCTAATAATCAATCTTAATTTTTTAAAATATTTCCAATTAGCTAAACATAGATATTTATGAAATGCTCTTCAAAGACCTAACAGGCTATCTATTTTCAAAATAAACGTCACATACATACCTGTAACATTCATGAAAGCCTTGAAAAATGCCTTGAAAAAGTTCAAAGATTACAAAGTAATGCACTATGTCTATGCAATGACAAATGTAGTGATTATAAGAACTGTCTGTGTAATTCTTGTGAGCAATTACAGGGAGATAAGATAATGCATTTTTATCATTAGGTAACTGCAGACATATCAATACTTCCAAATTCTTCTTAGTATTCATGACATTAAAAAAGGCATTTCCCGTCACACCCCACCAGGGTTTAAGATTGAGAATCAATAGTATGAGTTAAAAAGAAAAAAATTCGGTTAAGTAATGTCCTTGGCTCCTTAATAAATAATGCATTTTTATTGTCATTTACAAAAAACATTTCCAATATATATCTATTCAAAATCTAAGTAAGCTGAATATTGCTTTAAATGTAACAATTCCAGGTTGTCATTAGTGGTTTTATTTTACTGACTCTAAAATATATAAGGATGAAAAAAAGCAAATTAGCCAAAAGTATAAATCTAAAAATACATTTACATTGTAGTCATAATAGCATGCCATACAGTATATTTCGAACTTTAAAAAGTAAAATATTTATTTTCTATCGGACTTTATAATATGGTTTAAATGTATTTAAATATATGTATATATGTATATATGTATATTTATATATTTATATATATATATATATATATATATATATATATATAAAATATATATATATTTATATATATAAAATATATATAAAAAATGTACTAGACACTATAATGAATTATATATATTTTTTCATTTTAGCTGCATGCTATGCTGATATTTTTATGACAAAAATATATCCACCAGCAAATTTGGTATTCATTTTAAATTATATAGTTTTTTAACAATATTTAGGTATGCATACATTGCAACTTGTCTATAAACCTGAAATAAAGTTTGGCATCTATTGTCCAAAAACCTCTTACCCAGAAAAGTCTAAAATAAGTGCCCAATTATAAACAAATGATTCCCCATTATTGATTGATTTGATTTTTCTCATTTGCAACTGATTATAACTAAGCTAGCATAAATCTGAGTTGATTATAAAACAATAGTGATGGCCGACTAAAACTAAATTTGTCTGGTGAGATCTCATGGCAAATTTCCACGTTTCGCCACCGGCGAATAAATTCGAAACTCCTGGCTTCGGACACGCGTCAACGCTATTCAGACGCCCGTTGACTATAATGCCAGCGTCAAAATTTACACTGGCGTCTGATTTCGAGTTTCACAAATTTTCCGGCAAAACGGGAGAAATTCGCCCATCACTTCAAAAACAATAATTTTCCACATTTTTAGCTGGTAATGCAGCTTTGTTAGTTGAGGGGCTATGTGCAGGTCTCTGGGTTTTAGGGGTAGGGCATTTTTGAATTTTGGGTTTTGAAATGATTTAGCTTCATCTTTCCGTTTACAAATCAGCCCCTTTGGTTAAGCTTGGAATTCAACATCCTTTTAGTATTATGTCTGGACTGCCTGGTCAACTCTTTGTTCTTTCCTTTAGTACTTTACTTGATTTTAGACCTAGACAGTGTAACTAGATCTCTTTCATGCACACCGATTATTAATATTTTTTTTCCACAAGGGATCATGAAGATTTCCTCTATTATGAATTATAGAGGAATTATAGATACACTGATCTTTGGTTCTGAATTGTTGCCATTTCTCCATATTTATGGTCCCACTTAGTCATAATAATATTTGAATAATGATATAATCTTTTATGAGGTGAAATCACTTCATGACATAAAGTTGGATTTTTTTGCCAACTAAGATAATTGTGGCAGAGACACCAATTAATGCCATATCATTATGGATATATTGATTTTAAGGATCTTCTTCAACTTTTACCAAACTGACCCACAGAGCAATGTCTTAGGTATGAAAGAATATATCACTATTAATTGACTCAGATGTTACATGAATGAACTGCTTGATTAGTTTTTAAATTACCTAAAGGGTATTTTTCAAGGACTTATAAATATTAAATATTAACTACGTAACATCGTTGTAGAAATCAAACAGTCTACAGGGTACATGAAAGACACACTTTAATTTCAATAGAAAGGAAAGTCCAGGGGTTATAAATGCAGATGCTGCATGCCAAGGGATCTGAATGAGAAGGAATGAGTTAAGGCGGGGGAAGCTGGACTGGGAGTGGAGAAAGAGATGGATGTGATGTCACTCCAATATTCTCTGAGCAGGTAGAAACATCCTACCCACCATTTTTTGCATATTTTTGCACATTTTATGAAATTTCAGTAGTTTCTCCTCTTTATGTTTTCATACTATCTATTAATAACTGAATGTTGATGTTTTCCTCTATGCACTATATTGTGATTTTGGTACCGTTAAACTGTAAAAGCACGAGAGTCTGCATGGTATTATTCATGTTAAATGAATGTCAAATTCTTGATTCAGGGAATGTTTCCAATCACCATTGGTATCAGGAAGGAATTGTTTCCCTCTTGAGGCATAATTTGCACTGGCTTCAGGCTCGGGTTTTTTGCCTCCTCTCGATCAATACAGTGGATCTATGCTCATGTATTTTAAGCTTTATTTGTCATAGCAGCGGTAGGACCTTGCCAGAGTACTGCACAGGAAGTAGAGGTTTGGGGCCATCCTCTATGTAGATTGAGGCAGCCTAATACTCAGTGGTGGATACTGTATAATGACATGGTGCTGATCTCAAGTCTCCAATGAGGAACAGCAGAGCATAGTAGCAATCTCTTATGGCATTCTGGCTTTAAATATTGCCTTGGGTTAGGCTGGCAAGTTCCTATTTATTTGATAAAATGTGAATAAATGCTGTGGGCATTTTACCCCATTTCTGTCCCCTGGTGTTTTATAAAGGTATGTAACAATAGGGTTAAGTCGGATGACTGAAAGTGAAGGGTCAATTGAGGAGTCCACTTGTCAATAGGGTGTGATCATATGCCAGATGCTTTCTTGCTTTTCAAGCTAACTATAAATCAGACTATGAACAGAAGTTCTTTCTAGCTTCCCTTTCCTTTTTATAAATGATCTTTAATCAAACCTTTAATACATCTTAGTAAATTACATTTATTTTGTAAACCACAACAGGTGTGAATTCCCTTATCTGGAAATCCATTCTAATTTTAGAAATGTATTTCCTTTTCCTATGTAGAAATAAAACAATACCTTGTACTTGAACCTAACTAAGATATAAATAATCTTTATTTAAGACAAAGTAATCCTGCTGGGTTAATTTAATATTAAATTATTTTTTAGTTGACTTAAGGTTTGGTGGTCCAAATTGTGGAAAGACCCCTTATATTTTAATGTTTGTTTTCTTGCAGGTAGAACAGCTTAGATTTTTTTTAAACCATATGTGTAAAATTCTAACTATTAATTATACACTGACAGCAAAAAGAAACAAAACAGATATATACATATAACATATGTGTTTTATATTCTAAACTAGCAAAATATCACCCAAAACTGAAAGGTAACACTATCAATTCAAATAGCATATAAAAGGTGTATTGAACAAAGCAATGAACTATATGATACTGTACTGCAATTGATTACAAGATTACAAAAAGCTGTTCTGTGCGATATCAAATATAATAATGGTGACTAATAACTGCTATTGATTTGCTCATACATAAAGTACCGAGCTTTCTATCTCAATTAAGGTACTGTTAATAATCTCATAACACAGGATGTTAGCTTAGGCATAATATTTAGCAAATAAAAATGCAGACAATTACTGGAGTAAAGCCTAATCAAGAACCTAATTTTAGATGGTTGCTACATATATATTAAAAGATTACACAAACTATATACAAACTTAACTAGTGAAGAGAAACACCTGGCGACCCGATTGGCGGCAGCAGCATCTAGAAAGGAAATCTTACATCAATGGCTCTCTACGGACAGCCCATCCCTTCTACTTACCAAACAAAAGCTACATTACATCTTCCATATGGACTGGCTGGAGGCCACGGCCAAGAAAGAACAGGTAGACAAATTCTTCTCTATTTGGGGCACTTACATCAATAGCCTCCCATATCCACTTAAATATCTGACCACATATACTTTTCAAAACACTACTTGGTATGACTTAGAAACTCTTAGGGATAATCCACTATTACGGGAAACTTCTCAATATGTTCAAACTACTCTCTGTGGAAACACGGCAGTTCCAACTTTGCCCCCCAGGACTCAGCAAACTAACAGGCTCTTGGCCTCATATTTACGGTAACCGACCTTGACCTAAGGAAATACTTCGATTTTTTTTTTCTCTTCTTATTTACCTTTCTATATCAGAGCATATACTCCCTGTTTATTTGTTTGTTTTTCTTTTTTTTGGTTTGTCATTCTATTTCATTATTGACTTTATGACACATGTACAGTACATGTATCTATATGTTACTCCACTTATTACCGTGGGCCTCTGGTAGACCCAAATGTTTTCATGATTGTACATGTCTGACTTTCAATAAAAACAATTTGAAAAAAAAAAAAAAAGATTACACAAAATAAATACAAACCAGCAGTGTAAAAGAGTGAAAAAACGACACCAAATTCCAAATAAGTGAGCCTAAATAAATGCATTCTGTCTACTTAAAACTCTATGGGGCACATTTACTAATGGTCGAATATTGAGGGTTAATTAATTAAGTTGAAGTCATAGTCGAAGGTCTAAGTAGCCAATTCGATGGTCGAAGTAGCCAAAAAAAACATTCAAAATTCAAAGTATTTTTTATTCTATTCCTTCACTCGAGCTAAGTAAATTTGCCCCTAGATGTGCCGGCAAATTACCATAGTGGAACATACATACCAAATACATTTGATTCAGTGACATAGCAGCAAAAATTATTCACATATATCAAAATATTATTATATATAAATATTAACAAATTAAGTGAGCAAAACTAAATACAATTGTAAAATGGAGAAAATTAAAAAATCAACACCAAATTATTGTTGAGATAAATCACATTACCAAAGTGGGAGAGTAATACTGTACATGTGTGTAAAGTCATAAAGCAGTTAACATGAAAAGAGTAGAGCAGGCAAAGGTAAAATAAACAAACAAAAACCCAACCTGCAACAATCCATAAAGGAAAGAAGTATTCAGTCACCAAAATGTTAGTGGTGTGGATGAACAGGAGAGGTTTAGGTTAAACACCAGAACCTTCATAGTATACAGATAGAAACAAAGGTACAGGTACGATAAGAGCATACCATATTGAAAAAAACGTGCACAGATTAGAATAAAAATTAGCATTTTACAATGTAAGACTCTTCATTAGTCTTGTATTGCATTGCTAATTTTAAGTGCACTTTTCTCACTTTTAAGGCATTGAAGGTTGCATAATCTTGTGAAGCAAACATAACTTTCTCGGTAAGAAGTTTTGTTATATATACTGCGCACTGGTGCAAATTATAACATTTGCAACCTTTCTTCCATTGTCATATGTGGTTGCCAGTTTCCAGGTTCTCAAAAGATGTATTAAATTTACACAAAGGAATTGGAATTTTTTTTTTGCACAGAGGCCTACATTTTCACATTGCAAATACTTTTTCCATTACTGACTTACGTCCCCATTATGGATGATATAATATCATAAATCAGTAAATGCTTTAAAGGAGAAGTGGTCCAGTCGATAGGGGTGCAATAGAGGAGCATTTACTGATTTGTGATTTTGTACATGATACAATATTACAAATCAGTAAATGTTTTAAAAGAGAAGGAAAGGTCCTGTCGATAAGGGTTCCAAAGGTTTGGGCACCCCACAAGGATTGTAATCACTTACCCAATACCCCGTTAAAAGCCAAACTTTGACAAAAAAGCAGGCTTTTTAACTCTACTAAGCATGTGTCAGCTGTGGGACTTTAAAGAAAGGAGAAAAGAGGTAGAAGATCACTTGCTTACAAGTACCCCAGGCTGGTGCAGTTTTCTTATAAGAGGAGCACCGGCACAAGGTATCAGGTAAGTAATTACAATCCTTGAGTGTGCCCTAGCATTTGGAACCCCTCCATAAATTGTATCTTTCTTCTTGTCTAAATACTCTCATATCATTTGTTAAATTCTACAATTCCAAAACTGTAGTCCTACCAGAAGTAATACTCAATGCCTTGGTGAAACAGTCCCAGTACTAGGCAAAGCTCACAGTGATCTAGCACTCCAAGGAACTCTCTCCTGATACTAACAATCTAGCACTAATACTGCTTGATCTCCCAGCAGCATTTGACACTGTAGATCACCCTCTCCTCCTCCAGTCACTCCATTCGCTTGGCCTTCGTGACACAGCCCTGTCCTGGTTCTCTTCTTACATCACCAATCGTTCCTTCATTGTCTCCTACAACAGAGTAGCATCTTTTCCCCTACCTCTTTCTGTTGGAGTTCCTCAAGGCTCTGTCCTGGGTCCATTACTAGTGATGGGCGAATTTATTCGCCAGGCGCGAATTCGCGGCGAATTTGCGCGATTCGCCGCCAGCGAATAAATTCGTGAAACTCCCGCGAAAATTAGCGGAAAAAATTCGCCGGCGTCAAATTTTTTTTTTTGAAAAACGGACGCCGGCGTCAAAAACGGGCGCCGGCGTCGGAAAAACGGGCGCCGGCGTCAAAAACGAGACGCCGGCGCCGTTTCGCGTATTTTTCGCCGTTTTGCGAATTTCGCGAATTTTTCGGCGAAGCGAAACGGCGCAAATTCGCCCATCACTATCCATTACTATTCTTCCTCTATACTTACTCCCTCGGCAAAATAATCAACTCGTATGGTTTCCACTACCACCCCTATGCTGACGATACTCAGATCTATCTCTCATCTCCTAATCTCAACCCAGAACTCCTAACTTTCATCTCCTCCTGCCTGTCCGCTATCTCTACCTGGATGCCACAACGCTACCTTAAATTAAACCTCTCTAAAACTGAAATGGTTCTCTTTCCTCCAACTAACACCAGTAACATCCCGGAAGTATCCATCATAGTTAACAATTCCACTATCACCCCCTCTCCCCAGGCCCAGTGCCTTGGGGTTATCCTAGATTCTGCCCTGTCATTCACTCCTCATATCCAGTCACTTATTAAATCATATCACTTCCACCTTAGGAACATATCCAAAATACAATCATTTATCACCTAAGATGCTGGCAAAATTCTTATTCACTCTCTCATCATATCACGACTAGACTACTGTAACTCTCTTTTAATTGGCCTTGCCATCCAGAGACTGTCACCTCTCCAGTCAATAATGAACACTGCTGCGAGGCTCATACACCTCATCAACCGCTCCTTCTCTGCCTCGCCATTCTGTCAATCCCTGCACTGGCTTCCGTTACCTTTCAGAATCAAATTCAAATTAATGACACTGACTTTCAAAGCACTTCATAACTCTGCCCCACCCTACATCTCTGAACTCATCTCTATATACTCACCCAACCGCTTACTACACTCCTCTACTGACCTGCTACTCAACTCTTCTCTCATTACCTCCTCACATGCTCGCATTCAAGACTTTGCAAGGGCTGCACCCCTCCTCTGGAGCTCTCTCCCACGGTCTGTCCGACTTTCTCCCAACCTTTTTGCTTTCAAGAAATCTCTCGAGAAGCCTACCCTCACTCTGCTAAACTACCAAACGCAACACCACATACAGTACCACATTTCTCACCCACTTAATTCGATCCCTTTAGAGTGTATGCTCTTTTGCATAGGGCCTTCCTCACCTTTTGTATTGGTATTGATTGTGATGTATGTAACTCCATATGTTCTATGTATATAATTCATGTGATTTAGTTGTATAATCACATTTACTTTACAGTGCTATGCAATTTGTTGGCGCTATATAAATACATGTTAATAATAAAATAATAATTGTACTAACCCTAACTAGCCTCCTCATTGGGGCTTATGGCTACTTTACTAACTACCCTGATCCTACTTCTCACTCCTAGAGTGAGCTATCCTTTCTTGCACTAACTCCTGCTACTGGACCTACCTCCACCCAGGCCCTCCAGCACTACTTGTTACAGAAAGTTTGAACCAAAAGTGACCAAGCACATGTGGGCTTGCCTTTTTATATCCTAGAGGAATCTTAACCCCCCCCCCCTTGGACAAGCACTGAACTGCCAAGAGACCTGCTCCCCCCTCCCAACAAATATAGGTCCAAATCTAGTTGCCCAAATGCTCCTGGGGAAACAGAATTGAAGGTTAGTGAAAAACAACATTTTAGCTCAGTTACAGAACCCTTATCCCAGATAAAGGCAGATGCCTGAGGACAGGACCATTTTAATAGATGGGCAAAAAGGTGCAAATCCAAATTTATCTCATTATTTTAATTTATAAACCATGACCAAACTCCCATACCCGATTTTACCTTATTATTTAAAAAGCTCAAATTAATTTGTGAAAAATCAACTGAATCATACGATTTTTTCAGGTTTTTGCCCAAAAAATGATCTGAATTTCAGGCTAAACCCAGTGTAGACCAGGATAACTTCAAATTAGGATAGGGACCTCTACCATTGACATTTACACAACCACGGAAGGTCTAAGATGGCAGATTTTTGGATTCATGCTTTTTGCTGCATCAGGCTTTAATAAATCTTGAAAAATTCGAGTTTAAAAAACAATAAAAAAGTTTTGCCCCAAAAAGCCTGACCATATAAATCCAGAGTTTTGTAAATAACCCTCATAATCTGGTATAATTTTTGACAGAATTATTCCACAGAGATGGCAGACCACTTCATTTTAATCAAGTGATAGTGCTCTAGTCTGAGCAATTTATTTCTTGTGGCATGCCTATTTTGAAATGTATCTCTTTTATCGCTGTTGATCCAAAGTGGCACACCTTCAATAAGAACAGGATATTTATATAGTGTCTGCCTTATTATTAAATTTTTTTAGGTTGTTTAGGATTTTTTGTCTCAAAATTTCTTGGAGCAGTCTTTGTTCTCCCCAGAAAAAAATGTTGCATGGCTTGAGAAAAATACACTAAATAAACGTGTGCCACTGATCATTGCTATATTTTTATTTTTTTTAAATTGTGGATTCTTCTTTTCTTCTAAAATATGTGCCATATTTTCCCATTGCCTACTCGAGGTGATATGAATACATATACATAGCTGTACTATTATTTTACTATGCTTTGATTATTTGTGACTCTTACTGGATATTTCAAAAGCTGTGTGAAATTTTTATAACTGAAAAAGGGTGTAAAAGTTAATATAAAATACATGGCTTATGTATTATGCTCATTCTAAACCATACACTTGGTATACTGCTTGTTCTCAGTTCTGTAAATAATTGATTACAAAAATATTATCGGCATGTTTCTAAATGAGTGCATTTTTAATAGCTGACTAATGCTATACTGTATGTTATGCTTTTATTTTGCACCACTTCAGAACTGGAATAAACCACTGTATTAATTAGACAAATTTATACAGAGAAGAGTTTCTAAAATGCTGTGGAATTCTTTGATTTTAACATGGTCAACCTAACATCTTTTTTACACCACATTGTTACACATTTATTTAAAACTAGTACGTCATTTTAAAAATAAATAATCCTCTTAACCACCTTTAACAACCTTTATAAATATTCTCCTTTGACTCGTGAGATTTATCTCATGAGAGATATACTAAGTTCTTTTTAAATAAGGTTTGTATTTATATATGGGGAATAATATACCCCCTTTTGCAAAATATAACAATATTATGTCACCTGTATATGGTCATCAAATTCCTTAAAAGAACAGAAAGTTTTTAAAATAATTAAAATGTAATGTAATGTTGCCCTGCACTGGCAAAATAAGCATGTTTGTTTCAGAAATATCAGATGGGGGTCAGCTGGTTGATGAAAACCGAGAAAAAGCAGAAATTCTGAATTGGTATTTTTTGTCTGTCTACACAAATGAGGGATCAGCTAATGAAGGTTTCCTTCATAATAGTCCCAACTAATGGTGCATGGTTTGCGCAAGAGGAGATTCAAGAGAGACTAAAACATGTAAAGATAAACAAAGGTCCAGGACCTGTTGGTATTCATCCCAGGGTATCAAACGAGCTTAGCGCTATGATTGTGAAACTTCATTACTTAATTTTTCAAGATTCATTGAGGTCTGGTATGGTGCCCATTGATTGGTGAATTGCTACTGTGGTGCTGTTATTCAAAAAGGGATCCTATTCTAAACCTCAAAACCACAGTATAGACCAGTTGAAAACAATAATACTAGGAGTTTGTGCCAGCATGGGTTTTATTAGTAATAGATCTTGCCAGACTAATTTAATTTCTCTTTATGAGAAGGTGAGCAGGGTCCTCAACTCTGGGATGGCACTGGATGTAATATACAGTACTTAGACTTTGCTAAATCATTTGATACAGTACCACACAGAAGGTTATTGGTTAAATGAAGGCATGTTGACCTGGCTAAAAGATAGATTACAAAGAGTGGTGGCAAACTGAACATTTTATAATTGGGGTACTGTGTTAGTGTGGTACTGCAGGGGTCTGTACTTTGTCCTTCGCTTTTCAATTTGTTTATGAATGACCTGGAGGTGGGCATTAAAAGTACTTTTTTTATTTTTGCTGATGATACTAAATTGTGCAGAACTATAAGTTCCATGCAGGATGCTGCTACATTGAAGAGTGATTTGACTAAATTGGAAAGTTTGGCAACAAACTAGAAGATGAGGTTGAATGTTGGTAAGTGCAATGTTATGCACTTTGGTAGAAATATTATAAATGTAAGTTATCTACTAAATGGCAGTGTGTTGGGGGTTTCCATAATTGAGAAGTAGTGATGGGCGAATTTTTCACAAACGCTCGCGAAAATTCGCCCGAAAAAAGTTGCCGGCGCCGTCAAAAAAACGGGCACCGGCGTCAAAAACAAGACACTGGCGCAGTTTTGCGAATTTTTCACAAATTTTTTCGCAAATTCGCCCATCACTATTGAGAAGGTTCTGGAAGGACACTTGCGAGGGGACATGATTACTCTTTACAAGTACATTAGACGGAATAAGTATAGCTACTTGTATATATAGTTTACTTGAGGATATGCCTCATTCACTGCAATATTCCATTCCTGGCAAATTTATCCGCCAATCACTATGGGTTTCATTTGGATGATAATAGACTTTTCTCTTAATAGGTCTTTTCTCAACCCAATTTAACTATGTAACAATGTAATTGTTATAGTTTATATAAACTATATAAAGTTGTGTTTCAGCTATGGTAGTAGCTATTCATAGCTACTACCATAGTAGGTATGAATATCTTACATAGTTAACAGATTACTGTCAGACTTACCGACCCGGAAGGAACCGTTGATGTTGAAGAAGACAACCCTTACAGCCCCCTCACAAGTACAACCCCCAAATAGGCACGGAGGGAGGCTAGTGAAGGTGAGGTATGGGAGCCTGTGAACTGGATACTCTGATCTTGTAGGAAAACTTCAGGTGCTGGGTAACGTGACTGCAGGGAGCACAGAGAAATATGGGCTTAGTAGTGTAAACAGCGAGGAGCAGGAATCTGTAGTCACAGGAGCACCTTGGCGTCAGCCGTAACAGGTCCTGGCGTAGAGTCCAGCAGGAATGATGTTTGACTTACAGTAAGTGAAGACGTTAGGCCACGGAACCTCACAACACTGAGAGATCAGGGAGATGTTCCAGTAGGCAAATTGGAGAACACAAGGCTGGATACCCAGGGTTTAATTCGGAGTGTGGTCGATCAGGCAAACAAGGTTGACAACAGTAAATCAAAGTCCATGCATAAGTGCCAAGGGTTAATGTAGTAGGGTAGTCAGATAACAGGCAGGGTCGGCAACAATGAATCAGTCCAAACGAAGTACCACGGGTTAATGCAGCAGAATAATCAAACAGCAAGCAGGGTTGGCAACAATGAATCAGTCCAAGCAAAGTCCAGGGGTAATACAGCAGAATAGTCGAGAGACAGAAGCAAAGTCAAAAACCAAGTTCAATAGAATTCAAATAGTCACTTACTCAGAGTGTAGCTAGGAAACCACGATGTCCGAGCACCTGAGAGTCCTCTGCACTGGGCTAAATGGTGTAGCCTACGTCATCCTGCTGCGCCACCTGAATCCCTGGAGCCGGCACCGCGACGCCCTGTAATGGCGTCACTGAGACACACCGTGCTGCTGCTGGAACGCACAGACGCGCTGGAGCGCACAGGACGCGCTGCCCGGTGAGTACCTGACAATTACATAGTTAACAGATTCTGTTCTGTACAATACCATTGTATACTACAAAGTTTATCTATTATCTGCTATGTACCTGGGGCCTTTTTCACCTCCGAATGGCTGCCCCTCTTATCTAGACAGCAGCTTGTTTATATAAACTATAGTAGTGTTTCTGAAGCAAACCATTTTTACCAGTGCAGGGTAACACTATATTATAATTACATTTTTTTAAAACACTTAATTTTTTTAAGCCATACTTTTTTTATGCTTTTTTATCCTGATATTTTACAAATCAGATACATTATAGCAAGGAGTTCTATCACATATAAAAGGGCTTAAGTAAATTTATAAAAGTCTTGGAACTCTAAAGGTGAATTCAAATACCCTCATATTGTTAAACCATAACCATTTTCTATTAAACTTTTCAGGAAACATGTTTTGGTGTGCAAGGGACCTGAGACTGGGGCAATGGTTCACCTTTTAGTAGGGCAATAAACAAACAGTCTAACTACACTAGAGGGTTTTAAAATGAAGAACCTGAATGTCTTCAAATATCGGAGGCCTCAAACCAGTTGAGAATCTGTGTCAAGACTTGAAAATGGTTGTTAACCAATTATACCCATGCAATTTTACCAAAAAAAAAAAAAAAAAACTTGAAGGATCCAGATGTGCAATTCTGGTAGATGCTTACACTAAAAGACAAGTAGCTGTATTTGCAGCCAAAGGTAATTTTAGGTAGCTGTGTGAAACCAATAAATGTCTGGTTGAATAATTATGCAACCAATAAATACTTTTACCCTTTCTTTGTTTGAGCATCATAAATTTGCACTTGCGGGATATTTAATGTTTTTGGAAATTTGATAACAATTTCTAAAAAATGGAACTCTGAATTAATATTATTTTATTAACATGTATTTTTAGAGCACCAACATATTGTGCAGCGCTGTAAATAAATATATTTATACAAAGAAAAACCAAATGGATGATTGGCTCCCTTTAGTGCTCTCAGCCAACATCCTGTTTTTTAATATGAAATATTTGATTTGATCATTTTTTTTTATTATTTTCTCTAGCTGTACAAGTTCCAGTTAATTATTGTATTCCTTACACTGTGCATAAGAATCTTAGTATACTTAGTAGTTGTATTTGTAATAACATGACTATATAAAAATATGTAATATCCACCAAAAAATGTATGGCTGGATGGAAAAATCCCCAGACCCAGGACAATTAACCTGACAAATGTAAATTCATTATTATCAATATATCAGCAAGTGGACATACAGTATGCTAAAGCAGTCTTTAAGGAGTAATTTTGTCTATTGCTCATTTAATAGCTCATTTAGTCATTTAATTAATTAGTTTATTGTTTCCTGATAGAACAGGATTGGAACATATACATGATAAGTTTGCTACCATATTAATATACTCATCAGCTACTCATCAGGCTGAATTTCTCAACCAGAAATGTACCTAAAATTCTGCACAGTGGTGTACACCATTATCTGTAGGGCTAAATGCTTGAAAATGCATCAACACATGACATCATAAACTAATATTCTGGCATGCAACAAAATAGTTGATGGCTTATGATTGCCATATTTTATAAAAACCTGGGTGTCAAAGGTGCAATAATCCACATTCCTTGGACACTACGTCTTCCCTAATGAGAGATGCTGTTATGCAAGGCATGCCCAAGTGATTGCATTTACTTACCTGAATCTCCGGGCCGGTGCACTTATTTGGAGAAAACTGTCCCAGCCCAGATTCTTCCAGCGAGCACCATGAAGCGATCTTCTTCCAACATCTTCTTTCTTCAAATTTCTTGGGGTAGACACATACGCAGTAGAATGAAATAGATGGCTTTTCGCTCTACTGCGCATGCACAGCCACTAGAAAAACGAAAAAGCCCGAAAATTATTTCTCCGTGGTGCTCACTGGAAGAATCCCAGGCCAGTGCAGTTTTCTCCTCATAGGTGCTATGGTTTCAGGTTAATAAATGGGATCACTTGGGGGTGTCTAAACCTGGTGGAAATACCATCTTGACCACGATGATTCAGCCTAGCCATGACATTTTATGTTTGCTCTATTGCGTGAGTAGGACTTTAATTTTCCTCCACTCAGGTGGGTCGTTCCTCTTGAGCTGCAAAATTTTCAGCTCAGTGGATACGTCCTGTAATTGCTGACGTGTTAAGGGACTAGGGTTAGCCCTATGAAGTCACTCAAGAGCAGAAAATTGTTGTGTCAAGGTTTGGAACTTTAATTTTTTTTTTCTTTTTTTGGTGGAAAGCTATTTGGATAAATATGTCCCACAGTACTGTTTTGTGTGCTTCCCATAGGGTCACCGGGGAGGTGATCAAATTTAGGTTCTCCTGAAAGTAGTTTGTATTCTAACTCCATACCAAAATACACAATGGACTGTTTCATTATAATTTTTTCACTTTTCATTGGAATTCTGCAACAGCTGGAAATTCAATGAAATTGCTGGTTACTAAGTCTATATATACAGTGAGAATGTATTCAAATATTTTTATACAGAAACATGGAAACATCTAAGGAAGTGCATACCTCCATCAGTACTGCAGACAAAAAGATATGATCAGTTCTAGTATGTACTGAATGCGGGTGTGAATAAAATGTGTAGTCCCTTGTAGTGATGTTCCCACCAGACATCAGCTACTTGAAGGTCAATCAAAATGTGTGTGGTTGTAGACCTTTCGCAATTGTCCAACGTGGGACACAAGCACAACTTTTTTTGTTTCAGGGGTTGGAAATGTTGCCTTTTCTGAAAGCAAATTGTTACTCCCTTAGTCTTGGATGATGCAGTGGCTGAATAAAAATTAGGAAAATGCGTACTAAAAAATTGTATGGGGAATATCACTGGTAACGTTTCAAGCTCAATTTATGCCAGGACATAATTTACCACATTTCTTTCTTAACAGCTTACTTACTTTACCTCAGTAAATATACCCTATTGTATGAATAGTAGTGATGGGCGAATTTCGCACGAAATTCGCGAAACGGCGAAAAATTCGCGAAACGGCGGCGCCCGTTTTTGCCGCGAATTTTTGCCGTGAGTTTTGCGAATTTATTCGCTGGCGGCGAATCGCGCAAATTCGCCGCGAATTCGCGCCTGGCGAATAAATTCGCCCATCACTAATGAATAGTTTTTTAGTTGTTGAATTATGTGTAACCAAATAAAACTTGTATTTGTATATATGTACAGAAATTCATCATGGAAATACATATTCTATCTATTATAGAGAGGACACAGTGTCACTTGCTTTGCTTATCAAAACTGAATTTCTAGGTAAGAATGTCCCTGTAAATAACATGCTGGTTTCCCTGTACATTGTATGCTGTTTTATCTATACACCATCTGTTGCAGTTTGTGCTCTACCCTATTCAAATGGTTAATGCATAACTCCCCACTCAACTGGCGTCAGACTAATTATGTGCAAAAGCTGTGTTTAATAGATATGTTTGCAAAGACCTGATTTACATTGGTTTCAAACCTTCTGAGATTTTATTTTGAATATATGTTGTAATTCAAGCAATGGAATACAACAATGCAGGTCAGGTCATCTTGTACGTTACATGGCTTTATAAGGAGTTTCTGTCTTGATCTACAGTATATTGTCTATCTGTCTTTGAGAATGGGTGGAGTATTTTTGGAACACTAGATTTATTCATCAATAAATAAGGAGCACAAACACGTAACATTTTTGTGGTGTATTTATGTTCAATTCAAATGTCTATTTTTGCACTTTTGCACCCTGCCTTCAAGCCTAAATGTACCCCATGTCTCTGCATTCCATTTAGGGGCACAGAAACCTGGGTATGCCCCCATGAATACACCACTGCCTGTGTTCGTATTCATAAGAGCTGGGATAGGAGAGGCATGTAGACATGCAAGTTAGGGTGCTGCAGAGAATGTAGACAGCAACTGGGCCCTTTACTTACAGTCTACCCTATGGCAGGAGGTACGGACAGACCTGGCCTGAAGCCACCAATTCTGCACTCTGTACCTTGTGTTGATATTTATATCTTCCTTAAGGTGCAAAAACACCAGGGAAAAAGCATTCTCTCCACTAAGGGCAACATTCTTGCATCTATCAGTGCTCTTGTATGTTTGCTTCAGGCCTTATTAACCAACCCCTTAAAAAATTTAGATAGAAATGCCATATTTGACTTGGGGAAAAAATGCCCTATGTCTGTTTTCATTTTTCTGCATCAAGTATAATTTTTTCTTGCATTGTTAACTCTCATTTTGGGTGTAAATGCTAAAGTATAAATGCAGGTTCACCTGTGTCACATTTTCATCTTTTCCACTACCTGTTGCCAACAAAGCTATGCAGTAAGCGCTATACTTTTGATATGGAAGCACTTAGGGATGTGCATATTTTAAGCTCATTCACATTTGCTTTAATGAATGATAGATGTTATATGAGGATATATTAATATTTTACTTTGAGATGCAGCACATATCCTTATTCCAGTAATGAGTGTTATATGCTTGTCTTTTATAGTCAGAAATAAATATGTCAGAATCTTTCTACTGTCAGCGCTATGAATTTCACTGTTTATAGATTTTCTTACTGTAGCAAAAATAAATGTGAATATTTTATTGAAAATCTCTTTTTATAGAAATCAAAACTCCCACATTTTTAAATATCAGAAATGCTACAATAATAAAAAGCACTTTTCTGTATAATATGGTTTATTCTGTAAATTTTTCTGGTTATGATTTATTTTCAATGTATTTTAAATTCCCTCTAAAAATTTAAACTTGTAAGGGGGGCCCTGGCGCCAATGTTTTTTTAAAATATATTCTTTGGGGCCCCAATTTTTTTTAACTTGTAAGGGGGGCCCTGGCACCAATGTTTTTTTGTTTTAACTTATAGGGGGCCCTGGTCACCAATAGCTTTTTATAACTTTTGTGTGTGGGGGGGGTTTAGTGCTGATGTCTGTGTGGTCTTTCACTGTTATGTAGAATGGGCGGGATCTGGGGCAGGGCTTTGGGCTAGGTTAGACGGGGGCCCCGTGATTTCTGAAGGTGGCCTGGTGTACTGCTGTTCCCTTCATTCCATTTTTTTCAATTCTCATTACACATAAATATTCACAAATGAGATAAAAAATGTACAATTATGTTTGCGCATTTAATTAACCAATCTTGTCCAGCTTTGTAAATTCACATACAGGGCAAATATTTCTTCTTTGTGATTCGTTCTGTGCTGCTGTAATAGTTCAGTTGTGTTTCCATAATGAGTGTGATTTTAGTGTGTGTGAGAGTGTTCATCATCTCTAAGGTTTTTAAAGGGGAATGCAAATTTTATATAAGCTGTATCATATGAAATAAGAAACTTTTAAACTAAAATCCATTAAAAATTCTGTACAGTTTCTGAAATAATCCAGTTTATCTTCACTATTCCTCTCTCAGCATCTGTTTTACCTCATTCTGCCTTCATTCAGGAGTTGGGTGTCAGATGAATGATCCAATATATCTTAAAGGGGGGCTTATTTTGCCTAGAAGATATATTAGAGCTCACTATATTAAAGTCATCAGACATCCTGTCTCTCTACATGCAGATTTTGTTTGTACTGGAATCAGTTATTTGAGTAAGCTCTAAAACATCTGCTAGGAAAGGAAGCCCCCCTATAAGATATATTGGAGCATTCATCTGACACCCAGCTGCTGCATGATGACAGAATGAAGAGAAACAGAAGCTGAGAGAAGAATAGTGAATATAAACTTGATTATTTCAGAAACAATGCAGAATTTTTAATTGATTGTATTTAGAAAGTTTCTTACTTCAGTACGAGGAAGCTTATACAAAATTATAATTTTCGAGATAGTTCCCCTTTAGACATATAATGCACCACTTCTGCCGACCCACCACAGCCTGGTGCTATGACTCATAGCACCAGGCTGTGGTGAGTCGGCAGAAGTGGTGCATTATTCCTGGCAAGGTCTGATAATGGATTTGTACATCAAGGAAAAGGTACAGAATCAAGCAATTATTTCTAATGCAGGGATCACAGAGAGATAAAGCATCATATTATGGGCAATGAGTGTCCAACAGCCAGAATATGATTAGGTCATCCATAAACATATAGCAAGTAGCACATAAATCAGAATTGCACTTAAAAGCAAACTTTTGTTTTATTTGGGTGATTCCTAATTTAAATGCCTTTTGAGGTGTTATAATGTTCTTGCTATATCATTCGGTCTGTGCATCTAAAAACAAAGAATGGTCACTTATTTCACTGAGCTATTCATAAGCTCACACATAGCTGCCACATAAAATAAATGTATGTGTTTGTTAAGACACTTTGTACAGCAAATTAATTTGCATTGTCACTGTTTGCTGGTTCATGAATATGCTAAGCTACCAGGCTAATACATTCAAAGAATTATACACAATGCTAATAGACAGAATATCTTCTATTAAAAGAGAATTACTCTTATCATTCCTATCTGATATAAAATGTAATAACCTCAAAGGAAAATGGTCTTCTGGGTCCCTAACTAGTCTCAGGTTGTCTCCTTATTGTTCCACATTGAACATTTCACCCATGTTGAACAAGGGGTATACTACTTTTTTAACCTCAGAAAATAAAATATATTCTTCCTACCTTCATAATGGCAATACAAATGGCTGAGAATTGTCTAGCAAGAGTGCAGACTGGCTTTGGGGTGGATAAGGGCCCACCTACATGCCTTTCCCTCCTTCCTACAGCTGGCAGGGTGGCATAGTATCCAAAGCTCTCCTTTCAGCCACTTATCCAATGTTACTTCCCCTTATCACAGCAAGCGCTAGAGCCCAGAACAGCATTCTCCCTCCCACAAGCATTGGAGTCTTGTGCTAAATTAAGAAAAAGTGCTCAGTTTTGTTATTATATACAATCTCGAATGGCTTTGGTAAGGACCTAGCTATGGAATGATTAAATATATAAAGTCGTGGCCAACCTTCACCCACCTCCTGTCTCAGTGCCTAGTTATTTATAACACCACCAGTTTCGGGACAATTATGGGTTCCCTAGTAATGTAAAGGGATACAATTATGGTTTTTTTTGTAAGGGGGTATTTATCGAAGTCTGAATTTATCTCAATATTTTCTGCTACAAACTCCGATCAAATCTGCTTGGGTTTTTAAAGCTTATTTATTATTAAATTTTCCTGAAAATCTGCTTTGCGAGGAAAAAAAAATCAGATTTTCGCAATTTTTTCGTAATTTTCACCCCAAAACTTTGAATACTTTGGGGTATTGCATCATCTGGGTTTAATAAATTCCAAAACATTGTATAAAAAAAGACAAATTTTTGTGATTTTTGCATTCGCCATTGAGTACAGTAAATAATCCCCTTAGTTTATTCATCTCTTCAGTCTGGTCAGTCCCTGGGACAAAACTGTAATCATGATTGACAGCAATTTGCATATTTTCATTTGCTACAGAATACTATTCTTAAAACTAACTTGGGGTTAGGAAGGAAGTTTTTCCCCCTCTGATACAAATTAGAGAAATTTAGAAAGGTTTTTTTTTCCCTTACTCTGGATCATAGGCAGGTTATATATAGACTTAAAAGGTTGAACTTGATGGACGTGTGCCTTTTATTAACCTGATTTACCATGTTATTATGTAACTGAGACTACTATTTGTTTTGTTTTCATTTTTTACATTTTTGGTGAGCAAACTTTAACAACTTGATTTGATTGAGGTTGTATAAAGCTGTTTTGGTGTTATTGTGTATTGCTAGTTAAAATGCAAATCTCTTATAAAGCAATGCTGCCTTGGAAAATGCTTTTAATACAGTCTGCAATTTTGGAGATTTACATTTTATTGCTTTAAGAGCATCAATAAATATGCTATTTGCATTGTAATCTAAAATATTAGATAGCCATATAAACTTGAATAGGATAGTATGTCCACAGTTGGATCTAAACATTTTGCTCAAACACAATTCGATCAATGATTGCTGAACAATTAAGCCAAGCATTTTTTTACATATTATCAAGGTTTAAAGTATACTAAGAACTATAGTCCTGCAATATGATGGGTATAGACTGTAATATTGCTCAATAAATATGCCGCAATTCTCCAGGGACCTCAAATTAATTTACATACCAAATGATTCTCCAATGAGATTTCCCCCAGATCTGTGCAAATCCGATTGGAAGATTTAAAACAGTTTTCCTGTTATGGAACAACTAAACAGCTGTGTTTTCTCCCTTCTGCTGTTTGATTATAATGAATTACTAATGAAAAATTACACATTAATCTCTGTATGTAAGTTAATAACAGCAAGATAACTTACAAAGAGTTGGTAAGCAGCATTTTCACTGTTGTGTTACTGTATCTTCTATAGGTAAATTATGTTATTGATCATTTCACTTTGAAGAACTAGAGAGTCCAGTAGAACATGTTTGCAGAGGTTAAGATTAATTTCAAAAAAGTTATAGATTGTTTTGTACTTTATATAATAAACTTGTGACAAACAACAGCTGGCTAGTAAATTCTATTTGCTATTTGTCTACTATAGGGGACTAGACTTGTAATAAACTTTGCACCTTTTATCAATCCCATCTTTATAACATAGTGGTTTATCAGAGCTATCACAGAGCTAAATATGGTAGAGGAAAGTAGTGTAGGGCTATGGTAAATATGTATACAACACATTTCAATTATTCATAATTGAAATTATAGGATAATAGTGTACTTTTAAAGTTAAATATAAGAAATTATTGAAGATTATTAAAGACATGCATATTTTGTTACTCTACTCTTTCAGGAAACAGCATTCAACTTAACAGTTGGAAATATTTTATGCAAACGATGAGGATCTTTCACAATTTGCATTTCATTGTGTGTGCTAATTTTTTTTTTTTGGTGCACACAACACCAGTGGGGAAAACACTTCAAAAAAGTCTACCAGCAGAGAAGAAAGCATCATTAAACAGAGATGGTAGAAAAATTTTACATCGTATCAAGCGTGGCTGGATGTGGAACCAATTTTTTCTACTTGAAGAGTACACAGGTTCAGATACACAATATGTAGGCAAGGTCAGTATATTTTATTTTATCTTGTGTTTGATATTAAGTAGACAAGACATGTAACAATGCACACATATACTTTAACATAATTAATCAAACTTTAACAAAATACATTTTAATTACGATGCAGTTTTCTGGAAAGATCTGTAATATGGGCTTGATTTATTAAATATCAACTGGTGAATCCGAGAAGTGTGATATTTGCCCCATTTCCTGACTGTCAAGAACAATGTCAATATCTAGCCACTTTTCAGGTAACAAATACATTCAGCTTTGTTCTGTGTTAGTACCTGTTGGTGCTCAGAAGCAGCACTGAACACTATCAACTCTCCCTCCATTGCACATTACCTCTGGGGAGAAATTAATGAATCGAGTAAAGACAATAAATTGTAAAATTTAAAATTACCGGAAACATTTACTTATCTCTAAGATTTTTTCAACTAATAATAAACAATAAACCCCCACAATGGTTATTTGTATAGCATATTTCTTCTTGATACAATAAATTATTCTTTGTTGGGCAAATAAATATCACATATTTTGCAATGCCTTAAAGGACAAGTCAACCCAAAAATAAAGATTTGCATAATAAAATAATTCTAAGCAACTTTGCTATATACATCCAATACCATTTATCAATTGTTTATGTTATTTGTATATATGTAAAGCTATTGAAGGCAGTGTTTGTCTGTCCCTTTCTATTCTCTGCACTGTGGCTCAGATTGTTGATACAATGTAAGACAAGGCTGCTAATAAACTGACCTGACTTTGATGGGGAACTAAGACTTTTGCAACATTGTTTAAAAAGTAACAACCAGGGGTGGTACACCTTTAATCTAACTTTTCTTATGTTATAGAACAGCCAATTACAATCAACTTTTCAGTTGCTTTTGATTAATTATTTTTTTATAGATTTATAGTTATTTGCCTTTTTCTTCTGACTCTTTGCAGCTTTCAAATGGGCATCGCTGACTCTGTTCTAAAAAAGATAATGCTCTGTGAGGCTACAAATATATTGTTATTGTTACTTTTTATTACTGATCCTTCAATTCAGGCGCTCTACTATTCATATTCCAGTCTATTATTCAAATCAATGCATGCTTGCTTAGATAATTTGGACCCTAGTTACCAGATTGGTTAAGATGCAAATTGAAGAGCTGCTGAATAAAAAGCTAAATAACTCAAAAAACCACAAATAAGAAAAATGAAAACCTATTGCAAATTTTCTCAGAATATTACTCTCTACATCATACTAAAAGCTATCTCAAAGGTGAACAGCAAATTCTGCTTTCAATAGCAATTGTTTTTACAATTAACTTTAAAAGCAATTAACTTTTAATAAATGTATATTGGAAAGTTGCTTAGAATAATGTTTTCTTTTATTAGGCAAATATTTATTTTGGGGTTGACTTGCCCTTTAGTAACATCTTAGCTACAGATTCCAGATATCCAGAAGCAAAAATAACTATGATCATGATCTGGTATTTAAAATGCATTGCATATTTATAAAAACACCTTAAATGATTTACACTGAAATGCAGTGCAAAAAGTGATTTAAAAAATATTGTATATGTAAAGTTTTGTTTACATATATGTGAATCAATGTTATTGTGGTTTATATGGTTTATATGAAAACAGTCAATTACAAAAAATTAATCATGCTTTTTTACACAAGCAATATCAATTATGCCAGCATTTATACCCTTTAAGACCTGACCAACTGATTTCTCATTGTTAACGAGAACATTTTAGGTGGCAAATACTTTTACAGTATATACAGTTATGTCCATAAATCTTTGGACAGAGACAACCTTTTTCTAATTTTGGTTTTGTACATTATGACAATGAATTTTAAATGAAATAACTCAGATGCAGTTGAACTGCAAAATTTCAGCTTTAATTCAGTGGGTTGAAGAAAAAGATTGCATAAAAATGTGAGGAACTACAGCCTTTTTTAACACAATCACTTCATTTCAGGGGCTCAAAAGCAATTGGACAAATTAAAAAACTGAAAATAAAATGTTCATTTCTAATACTTGGTTGAAAACCCTTTGCTGGCAATGACAGCCTGAAGTCTTGAACTCATGGACATCACTAGATTCTGGGTTCCTTCCCTCTGCCAGGCCTTTACTGCAGTGGCTTTCAGTTGCTGTTTGTTTGTGGACCTTTCTGTCCAAAGTTTACAACAAGTAAAATGTATGTTAAATTGGGTTCAGATCAGGCGACTGACTGGCTATTCAAGAATATTCCACTTCTTTGCTTTAATAAACTCCTCTGTTGCTTTGGCTGTATGTTTTGGGTCTTTGTCCATCTGTATTATACTTTTTTCTTGCCATCATTCTGGTAGAGGTTGATCTTAGTTTAATTTGTCCAAAGAAAGGAAGCACAGAGCTGCCTTGTGCAGCATTAATGCGCATGAAAAGAGCAGGGCAACACAGGCTGTAGCTTTAAGGTGTTCAGCAGTGACAGGTGATGTATGCGGGGGCGGAGCCAACAAAGGAATCTGGGACCGTTGGTAATAGGCTCGTCAGCCATTTCGTGGTAAGTTACCGGAGTGGAAGGACGTGGCAGGATGGCGTCAGTAGCAGAGCTGTTACAGGGGATAGCGAGCCATGCCGGAGAGAAAGGGGATGCATGGGTCCAGGAGCAATTGGCGGCAATTCCTTTTTCTTCAAAGGCAGCACCATTGAAGACGCGGAGAGCGCGGCCACCAGAGCATTTGAGCACCTCAGAAGATGGCGGTCCGAGAATAGGAGGCGCAGGAGGAGTCCGTGGGCACAGCAGCCAGCAGTAAGAGTGATGGCGGAAGCGAGTGGTTTACAGCATGTGAGAGGTAAAGGCAAGCAGCGTGCAGAGAGGAGCAGTCAGGCAGGCAGACGTGAGGCGAGACCCAGGCTGAGGCCAGTTATACAAAGTGGCGCTGGGAGGAGTGAGACAGGATGTGGAGTGACAGAACAGGAGCACTTTTGAAATGGGGGCCAGAGAGGAAGGTGTTGCATCCAGTGGGTCTGTTGACTGTTGTGACACTGGGGGACTGAACTTAATGGCACCTATGCTCAGTGGGGGGTGGGCAAGGGGAGTGTCTTCTGTTCTTCTCCCCTCACAGATATGGACAGCAGCAGGCTGAGGGGGAACAGCAGCAATGACAATCAAGGGACTGGCTTGACTCAGGGCCGCGGTGGCAATGCCAGTACTATTCAGGCAACAGCAGCTACAGAACAAAACAGCTATGGTGGGACAGCAACGCCTGGAATGCCAGGGGAGTCGGTCCCAAGCCATATTGTGGGTGAATGTGTTATTACTGCGGGTGGTGATGTTGGGGGTAATTTTGCAGGTTTTATGGCGGGATTAAAAGACTTGTTGAGCAAATGGGAAAGGGGAGCAGGTCAGAATTCGAGTCCAGTGGCAGTGTGGGTTCCCGGTCCACAAGGGGAGCCATCAGCAGGGCGTGTCAGCGCACTGGCTGAAGCGGTAGCGGTTGGAGAACAAATTTAGTCAGCACACCGATTCTTAGTATCTTGCCTTGATGGTGCACGTTCTGCAACGACCACTTTCCATTGACAGACCATGTAATGTAGAAAATGAACAGCACCATCGATTTGGATGTGGTTTAAAAAGCCTTTATTAGTGCTCTTGTGGGCATCCCCCGCGACGTTTCAGGCCATGTGGCCTTTTATCAAGCTTTATCAAGAAGCGGTAGCGGTTACAGGTGTGCAAACGGGTAACACGTTAAGTGCAGTGGAGCAGGGTACAGGTAATGACGGAGTCATGCCAAAAGGTGGGGGGGCTGGTAATAAAGAGGAGGAGAAGAAAAAAGAGGGAGCACCAAAAGCATTGCCAGTTTCGGATGCGGCAAAAGGGCATAATTATATATGCTTCGAGGGCCTCTTGGTGCGCATTTAAAAACTGGAGTGAGGGAAAAGATTTGGAAGAGGTAGAATATTGATATATTCACCTTGTTACCATTGGAACGTTTTAATATTGAGAAGTGCGAAAGGGGAAAGGAACATAGAAAAGAAGAGGATGAGGACGTTACAGGCTTATTCCACGTACATTTGGGAATTGGCTGCAGGCTTTTTCAATTATGGCGAGTGTAATAGGTGAAAAATACCCTGAGCACTGTTCAGGTCTTTTTTGTTATTTGGATTCCATTTGAGAGGCTTATAGGGTTTATGGTGGTACGGCATGGCTGAAGTACGATGAGCAATTTCGGCATTGGATGTCAGTCAGGCCAGGTTTGCAATGGGATCACAAAGATATTGGTGTACGGTTAAGGGTTATGGCAGCGCAGAAGGCACAAGCCAGCACCAATACAGGGAATGTGGGCCATCAGCCTTTTCTTACAGTCGTCGGTGGCCAGGGTGCCGCCAACACAACAGCCCCCCTCAAAAAAGGTGTGTGTTGGCAGTTCAATGAAGGGCAGTGCAAATGGGTGTAATTTTCGGCAGGAATATTCAGTTTGTGGGGGTTCTAAGCATCCAGCAGCCAGGTGTTTTAAAAGACAGCATCAAGGTGGGTTCAAACAAGGAGATAATGGTGGAAAAAGGGATGAGCCCAATCAGAGTAAATGAGCTGGGTCCATGGTTAGCGAGATATCCCTGCGGCGATAAGGCATTGTTAATTGAGGAGGGTTTTTTGCATGGTTTCAGAATTCCTTTTCAAGTTGGTGAGTTGGGGAGGGGTTTGTAAAAACCTTAAATCGGCATCAGAATATCAAAGTCAAAGTCAAACTAAACTTTATTGTCATCTCAGTAGTATACAAATATACAGTGAGACGAGACGACGTGGCTCCAGCAAAAAGGCACTTAAAAATACACAATAAATATGTAAACATGAAATGTGCAATATATTGGCAAAAATTGGATATATACATGTGTAAACCTTTAGAATTGTGCAAATCAATTAATGGTTCACAAAGTTAAGTTCACAGTTCAGGTGTGTCTGAAATGTAGTGGGAGGGCAGACAGTGAGTTGAGGAATCTGATAGCTTGTGGAAAAAAGCTTTCACGCAGCCTGGTTGTTCGGGCTTTAATACTGCGAAAGCGTCTGTCGGATAGGAGCAGCGTGAACAGTCCATGTGAGGGGTGTGTGAGTCCAGTGCAATGAAGGAGGCCTTTCTTACACAGCACTTGTGGAAGATGTCCTGCAGTGATGGAAGAGCCACTCCAATGATGTTGCCAGCTGCTCTGACAGTCCGCTCTAGAGTTTTCCGGTCAGCAGAGCTGGCACTACTGTATCCGGAGGTGGTGAGGGAGAAATTGGTTAAGGAGGTTCAGTTGGGTAGGATGGCTGGCCCGTTTGTAGTTTCACCCCTAACTAACCATTGGGGGTGGTACCAAAGAAAGAGGCTGGCAAGTTTTGGCTCATACACCACCTTTCCTACCCTATGGGATTATGAGTAAACGATGGTATAGCACCGGAGCTGTCGAGCGTGTGCTATGCATCGTTTTATGATGCGATTAAATTGGTTCAGAAACACGGCGCAGGGGCACTGATGGCCAAGGTGGACATTGAGTCTGCTTTTCGTTTGTTGCCAGTGCATTCTGACTGCTTGCATCTTTTGGGTTGTAAATTTGAGGATAGGATTTACATTGATAGATGTCTTCCTATGGGATGTTCCATTTCATGTGCGCACTTTGAAGCTTTTAGCACTTTTTTGGAATGGGTGGTTAGAGAGGTAGAGGGATCCAATTCCATCATACATTATTTAGATGATTTCTTTTGTGTGGGGAAAGCCCTTTTGAGGGAGTGTTTAGTTACTCTTCAGGTTATTTTGTCGGTTTTTGCACAGTTCGGGGTTCAGGTGGCTGTGGAGAAAACTGAGGGTCCAGCAAACACATTGAAATTTCTGGGAATTGAAATTGATTCTCAGGCCATGTAGTGTAGGCTACCAAAGGAGAAGGTGGATGATCTTTTTAATTTGGTGGGGTACATGTTACATGCCAAGAAGGTAACTTTGAGACAGCTGCAATCTTTGCTAGGAAAGTTAAACTTTGCCTGCAGAATCATTCCCATGGGCAAAGTGTTTAGTCGTAGGTTTATACGGCTAAACAGAGACCATAAGGCAGATTTACAGGTGTGGCAGAAATTCAATGGTTGCTCTCTTTGGCTTGAGGAGTCAAGGTCCAGTAGGGAGCTAGAGCTTTACACTGATGCTTCTGGTGCAATCGGTTTCGGAGTCGTCTTCCAAGGTTTTTGGTGTGTGGGGCAATGGCCTCAAGATTGGGTTGAGGCAGGTTTGACAAAAAATTTGGCTTGTCTAGAATTATTCTCAATTGTGGTGGCAGTTGAAACCTGGGGGGAGGAGTTGGCGAACAAAAAAGTAAATTTTTTCTCGGATAACATGGTGGTAGTCATGGCAATTAACAATATCACGGCTAATTCAGTACCAGTAATTAACCTTCTGCGTTACTTGGTCCTGAAATGCTTGGGATATAACATGGTTCAGGGCTTGTCATGTGCCAGGAGAAAGTAATGAGATTGCCGATGCCCTCTCTCGTTTGCAGATGGATCATTTTTGGCAACTGGTACCGGGGGCACAAAAGAACCCCTCGCTGTTTTTGGAGGATCTGTGGAAAATTCGTTTCGGCGATTGGCTAGTTGGGTGAAGAACTCTTTAGCGCCAGCTACTTGGGATTATTATAACAGGGTTTGGAACCAATGGGTGGATTTGGAAAGGTATGTATCTGGTCCATTGGAGGATGGGGAAAAATTGGATTTACTGTTATGGTTTTTGGCCAATTTGGGGGAAGATTGCTCTTTTACAAAAATCAGTAAGGTTTTAGCTGCCTTGTCATTTTTATTCAAGTTGAGAGGTTGGGTGGATGTTACAAAGTGCTTTATTGTGCGGCAGGCGATTAAGGGCCTGCGAAGGAAAAGAGTGCAAGGAGACAAGAGAAAGCCGGTCACGTTCGGATTGCTTGGGGGGTTTGTTCGGGCAACTAGGAGTGGTGGGGAGATCGGGATATGAGATCAAGCTTTTTCAGTTGGTTTTTTCTTTAGCCTTTTATGGGGCTTTTAGGTTAGGCGAGATTGTGAGTACACCGAGGAATAGTGAAGGGGGTATTCAAATTGAACAGGTTGATTTGTTGGAGGACAGTATGCACTTAACCATATTTAACTCCACAACGGACAAGTTTGGAAAAGGATTATCGGTTCATTTATATAGAGTTCAGGGCTGTGATACATGTCCGGTGCACTGTTGTCGCAATTTTTGGGGGGTTCTTCATTCTTCTAGGAAGTCTTTGTTAGTGCATGAGGATGACTAAGTACTGTCTAAGTTTCAGTTTGTAGCAATTTCAAAGAGGTGTTTGGTGGGTCTGGGGTTGCAAGAAAAGGAGTATGCTTCACATTCTTTCAGGATCGGGGCGGCCACTGAGGCAGCACGTTGTGGCTTGGGTGAAGCAACAATCAAAAGAATCGGGAGGTGGGAATCCAACAGATTCAGGTCGTACATTAGGCCACATTTAGTATGAAGTAACGTTTTTTTATGTTTTTTGGTAATGTATACATGTTTGTTTTAGGGCATGTTATGTTACATTTATTCTTTCCAGGTGGACGGCACTGCATCATTTGGCTGCTGGGGCATTCTTATGTGGTGAGAGCAGAGAATAGAGCATTGTGTCGAGCAGGTGGCAGGTATTTGGGAATGCCAAAGGAAGATG
The DNA here is from genome assembly GCF_017654675.1 of Xenopus laevis. Classification (NCBI taxonomy): domain Eukaryota; kingdom Metazoa; phylum Chordata; class Amphibia; order Anura; family Pipidae; genus Xenopus; species Xenopus laevis. The sequence continues at coordinate 86,790,631 of NC_054381.1, read as the reverse complement.
TGGAGGTTTATTGGCATGGCCGCGGAGGCATGCTGTGGAGTCAACTTGTTCCGCAGGTAGAGGAGCTCCAGCAGGTTTGGGGGGCCCCAGATAGTCTAACACTACACGTAGGTGGTAACGACCTAGGTTCGGTTCCCATGAGGGAGCTCATCCATACAATGAAAAGGGATTTGTTATGGTTATTGGTGAGGGCCCCTGAGTTGATTATCATATGGTCCCAAATGGTGCCAAGAAGGTACTGGAGATATGAGCGGTCACACACGGCAATAGTGAGAGTCCGGGTGAAGGTCAATATGGCCATTTCAAAATTTGTGAGGCAACAAGGGGGAATAGCAGTGAGGCATAGGTTGTTGGAGTAAGGAACGGATTACCTTGATGCAGATGGGATACATCTGACGGATGTGGGTATGGATGTATTTAATTTGGGCCTACGAGAAGGGTTGGAAATTGCACTAGAGGTGTGGCGGAGTATGCGGACTTGAGGAAGATCAAGTCCGTATACTTTGGCGGGTCCCTGGCAAGAAAGGGGGGTGTTGAGGAATAAACTGATGTTAATCAGGATGGTAATGTCATGGGAGTTGTTGGTAAAGTCCTCTCTAAGAGCAAGGGGGTCTCTGGGAGGTAGTTTTTGGTTAATGGGTTTTTTGGCACAAAATAGACTTGCGTACCCACCATGTTGGGAGAATACGGTGGATGGTGGCCGGTACATTCAAATGTGCAGTTTTCTGGGTTACATTGCCAGGGACTCAGGGACAGAACTGTTAAAATGTTTTGATGTATTAATTTGTGCATGTCATTTTATTGTCATGTAATGTTCAATTGTTAAATACACTGTTTTATCTATGTATGTTCAATAAAGCTGTGGCCAAGAAATTTATTTCCATTCGAAATTAAATTGGTGTATGGTGTGTTTCATTTTTAGGCATTAGGAGGTATTAGAAGGTACAGAATGGGAATTTGCCCTTGCTCTTATCATGTTTTTCCAGAACTGTGCTGGCTTTTTTAGATTTTTTTTTTTTAAGCAAAGTCCTATCTAGCCTTTCTATTCTTGAGGCTTATGAGTGGCTTGCACCTTGCAGCGCACCCTCTGTTTTTACTTTCATGCAGTCTTCTCTTTATGGTAGACTTGGATATCGATACACTTACCTCCTGGAGAGTGTTGTTCACTTGTTTGGCTGTTGTGAAGGGGTTTCTATTCACCATGGAAATGATTATGCGATCATCCACCACTGTTGTCTTTCGTGGATGTCCAGGTCTTTTTGCGTTGCTGAGTTCACCAGTGCTTTCTTTCTCAAGATGTACCAACTGTAGATTATGCCACTCATAATATTGTAGGATTTTTTTCAGATGGGTTTTTTCTGTTTTTGCAGATTAAGGATGGATTGTTTCACCTGCATGGAGAGCTCCTTTGACCACAAGTTGTCTGTTCACAGAAAAATCTTCCACATACAAGCACCCCCCCCTCACATAAACTACAGGGCTTTTATTTGCTTCATCGATAATGAAATAATGAAGGAATTGCCCACATCTGCCCATGAGTCAATTGTCCAATTGCTTTTAAGCCCCTGAAATGAAGTGATTGTGTTAACAAAAGGCTTTAGTTCCTCCCATTTTTATGCAATCTTTTTGTTCAACCCACTAAAGAAAGCTGAAAATCTGCAGTTCAACTGCATCTGAGTGGTTTCATTTAAAATTCATTGTCGTAATGTACAGAACCAAAATTAGAAAAAAGTTGTCAGTCCAAAGATTTATGGACCTAACTGTATGTGTATGTAACACTTACATGGAGATTGTCAGAATGACAGGAATACAATTTGGAGCCATTGGAGCAATGGAGCCCCAGGGGTCACATGTTGCACCCATCTGCTTATTGCTTAGGACCAGGAATGAAGAGCAGCCTTAAAAACAACCACACCAATTTAATATTTTCTCACAGGAGACAGTATTGATATGTGGCAATTAAAAGGTTAAAGTTAATTTTCACCCACAAAATGAAACATTTTCTTTTTTTGCATAATGAAATAAAAATGTTTTTTTTAAGCAAATTCCAATACACATTGATTAAAATGGTTGATGAATTTAAACTTATATGTAAGATTCATTGCTCCAGAAAGCATCTTCTGGCCTTTTCCTTCTCCAGAAATCAGCCCCCCCCAAGGCAAGACTCCATTTTCTATAATACTGATAATCACAGTACTAGCCAGGCATCCTGATAACAGTGGCCATGGCCAGGGGCAGAGCTGCTATAATTGTAGCAAAAGAGAGATTGTAAAATACTAAAATTGCTTTGAATAGCAATCATATAATCCCATTACAATGTTATTTTTTGTGTGGTTTTCTCTTTTAGCCAAAGCAGAGAGGTTTATACTGGCCTGTGTTTTACCAATTAATTTGGGGGCATAATTAATTATACAGTGATGGCATTTATCTAGGGACGTTATCAGGGTCTTTATTTGTGTCATGATGTGTAATGTGTAACATATATTCTCTATACCATGTATTTTCTGTTCCAATGTTTGATAAAGTGTAATGCATTTTTTTCCATGTGCACTAGATTGATGTCATACTGGGTTACTCAACCTCTCACATAGCAATACTCATAAGCAGATTAAACCAATTAGTCAAGGGACTGAGAGAAAGCAGGCAAAAAGGCAGAACTTGCTGCTAAGTGCTCTTTATTGCACACAACATATTTCGGGCCAGAAGCCCTTTATCACTTAATAAAGGGCTTCTGGCCCGAAACATGTTGTGTGCAATAAAGAGTAGGGATGTCGCGGACTGTTCGCCGGCGAACTTGTTCGCGCGAACATCGGGTGTTCGCGCTCGCCGAATGTTCGCGAACGTCGCGCGACGTTCGCCATTTTGGGTTCGCCTTACCTGGCGCTTTTTTTTGCCCTCTCACCCCAGACCAGCAGATACATGGCAGCCAATCAGGAAGCTCTCCCTCCTGGACCACCCCCACACCCCCTGGACCACTCCCCTTCCATATATAAACTGAAGCCCTGCAGCGTTTTTTCATTCTGCCTGTGTGTGCTTGGAAGAGCTAGTGTAGGGAGAGAGCTGTTAGTGATTTCACTGATTTGAGGGACAGTTGATAGTAAGTTTGCTGGCTAGTAATCTACTTGATACTGCTCTGTATTGGAGGGACAGAAGTCTGCAGGGATTTGAGGGACATTTTAGGTTAGGTAGCTTTGCTGGCTAGTAATCTACCTTCTACTGCAGTGCTCTGTATGTAGCTGCCTGCTGTGGGCACTGATCTCTTCTGATCTCATCTGCTGACTGCTGTAATAACCCAATAGTCCTTGTAAGGACTGCTTTTATTTTCTTTTTTGTTTTTTTACTTTGCTAGTTGCTACTATAAGAGCCCAGTGCTATTAGTCTAGCAGTGTTGGGGAGTGGGACTGGTGTGCTACTGTGCTGCTCCTAGTAGTTCAGCAGCACCAACCCGAGAATTTTTTTTTTTTTAATATACATATAATTTTTTTTTTATTTTACTTATCTTACTGTTCTTTAACGTGTACAGTGCTGTTTGCTGTTCTTCATAGTAGTGCACCAATAGTAGTGCACTTGCAGGCATTATTTGCCCAGTGTGTTCTTCAAACAACGGCCATCTAGCTGTGTGAGCTTTTTCACATTCTGTCTAAATATCAATAATAATACCGTCTCCAGAAACACCACCTGAGTGACGTTTTTCAAGCAGCAATAATATATTCCGTATCCACTGCTGTAGTAGTGTATACGTTGACCTTGCAGGCATTGTTTCAATTTGTTTGCCCAGTGTGTTCTTCATTTTCAAACAACGGCCATCTAGCTGTGTGAGCTTGTTCACATTCTTTCTAAATATCAATAATAATACCGTCTCCAGAAACACCACCTGAGTGACGTTTTTCAAGCAGCAATAATATATTCCGTATCCACTGCTGTAGTAGTGTATACGTTGACCTTGTAGGCATTGTTTGCCCAGTGTGTTCTTCATTTTCAAACAACGGCCATCTAGCTGTGTGAGCTTTTTCACATTCTGTCTAAATATCAATAATAATACCGTCTCCAGAAACACTGCCTGAGTGACGTTTTTCAAGCAGCAATAATATATTCCGTATCCACTGCTGTAGTAGTGTATACGTTGACCTTGTAGGCATTGTTTGCCCAGTGTGTTCTTCATTTTCAAACAACGGCCATCTAGCTGTGTGAGCTTGTTCACATTCTGTCTAAATATCAATAATAATACCGTCTCCAGAAACACCACCTGAGTGACGTTTTTCAAGCAGCAATAATATATTCCGTATCCACTGCTGTAGTAGTGTATACGTTGACCTTGCAGGCATTGTTTCAATTTGTTTGCCCAGTGTGTTCTTCATTTTCAAACAACGGCCATCTAGCTGTGTGAGCTTGTTCACATTCTGTCTAAATATCAATAATAATACCGTCTCCAGAAACACCACCTGAGTGACGTTTTTCAAGCAGCAATAATATATTCCGTATCCACTGCTGTAGTAGTGTATACGTTGACCTTGTAGGCATTGTTTGCCCAGTGTGTTCTTCATTTTCAAACAACGGCCATCTAGCTGTGTGAGCTTTTTCACATTCTGTCTAAATATCAATAATAATACCGTCTCCAGAAACACCGCCTGAGTGACGTTTTTCAAGCAGCAATAATATATTCCGTATCCACTGCTGTAGTAGTGTATACGTTGACCTTGTAGGCATTGTTTGCCCAGTGTGTTCTTCATTTTCAAACAACGGCCATCTAGCTGTGTGAGCTTGTTCACATTCTGTCTAAATATCAATAATAATACAGTCTCCAGAAACACCACCTGAGTTGTTGTTGTTGTTTTAAAAATAATGCCAGGCAAAGGCAGGCCGCCACGCAGAGGCACTAGGGCCGTGCTGCTATGCTATCCTGTGGCCCTAGGAAATTGCCCAGTTTTAAAAAGGCAATGACCCTGAACTCCCAAAATGCTGAAGAGGTAGTTGACTGGCTTACACAGCACACCCCATCCTCTACCGTTTCTAACTTTACCACAACATCCTCATCCTCCACTGCTATGGCCACCCCACGTAACACTTCCTCCACCACCGGCGCCCCTTCTTCACTGGAGTCAGAGGAGTTATTTTCACATGAGTTTCTTGAACTGAGTGATGCGCAACCATTATTGGCAGAAGAAGATGAAGGAGATGAGGACGTTACACCAGATTTAATTCTGGCAGAGAACACAACAGAGATGGACATAATGAGTGATGAGGAGGTCCTCGCTGCTGCTTCCTTCTGTGAGCTGTCAGAAGAAATTGATGCATCTGAGGAGAATGATGATGAGGAGATTGATGTTTTGTGGGTGCCCAGTAGAAGAGAGCAAGAGGAGGATAGTTCAGATGGAGAGACGGAGAGTCAGAGAGGCAGGAGGAGAATAAGACTTGGAAGAAGCAGGGAGGACAGCTCGCAGGGAACAGTAGGGCAACAACATGTATCGGCACCTGTGGTCAGCCGGCCAACGCACCCGCCATTGCCGCCAACGCCGCCAACTTCTACTGTTACCGCCAGATTGCCAGCTTCAAAAAGGTCAGCAGTGTGGGATTTTTTAATGTGTGTGCCTCTGACAAAAGCGTTGTAATTTGCAATGAGTGCAGTCAGAAACTGAGTCTTGGGAAGCCCAACAGCCACATAGGTACAACTTCTATGCGAAGGCACATGAACGGCAAGCACAAAGCACTTTGGGAGCAACACCTCAAAGGCAACAGGCAAACTAAAAGCCACCTCCTTCTGGTCCAGCATCTTACTGCTCTACCTCTGCTGTCCTTGACCCGTCTGAACCACCCTCCACTCCGCCTTCCACCTTGACCACCAGTTCCCATTCCCAGTCATCTGCCCCCAGCCAAGTTTCTGTGAGGGCCATGTTTGAGCGTAAGAAGCCAATGTCTGCGAGTCACCCCCTTGCCTGGCGTCTGACAGCTGGCTTGTCTGCACTCTTAGCCCGCCAGCTTTTACCATACCAGCTGGTGGACTCCGAGGCCTTCCGCAAATTTGTAGCAATTGGGACACCGCAGTGGAAGGTACCCAGCCGCAATTTTTTTTCAAAAAAGGGAATACCACACCTGTACCACCATGTGCAGAGCCAAGTCACCGCATCTCTGTCACTTAGTGTTGGGCCAAAGGTCCATATGACTACTGACGCATGGTCCTCCAAGCATGGTCAGGGCAGGTATGTCACCTACACTGCCCACTGGGTGAACTTGGTAATGGCTGGGAAGCAGGGAATGTGTGGCTCAACAACGACAGTGGAGTTGGTGTCACCGCCACGGATTGCACGCGGTTCTGCCACCACCTCTACTCCTCCTTCGCTCTCTACCTCGTCTTCTTCCTCTTCTTCCCCCTCTGCTGCTGGGTCCTCCTCCTCCACACCTGTGCACCCCCAGCTCCCCCTAGGCTATTCGACGTGCCAGGTACGCCGTTGTCATGCTGTCTTGGGGATGACGTGCCTGGAAAGCAGAAACCATACCGGATCTGTACTCCTGTCATCTCTGCAGTCACAGGCCGATCGGTGGCTGACCCCACACCAACTGAAGATCGGAAAAGTGGTGTGTGACAATGGAAGCAATCTGTTGGCAGCACTGAGACTGGGCAATTTAACACATGTGCCCTGCATGGCACATGTTCTGAATTTAATAGTCCAACGTTTTGTCTCAAAGTACCCAGGATTCCAGGACGTTCTCAGGCAGTCCAGGAAGGTGTCGGCCCATTTCAGACATTCCTATACAGCCATGGCACGCCTTGCTGACATTCAGCAGCGGTACAACATGCCAGTCAGGCGTTTGATTTGCGACAGCCAGACTCGCTGGAATTCAACGCTCCTCATGTTGGAACGTCTGCTGCAACAACAAAGAGCCGTCAACGAATACCTGTTTGAACTGGGTGGTAGGACTGGATCTGCAGAGCTGGGGATTTTTTTCCCCCGTTACTGGGTGCTTATGCGCGATGCCTGCAGGCTCATGCGCCCTTTTGAAGAGGTTACAAATATGGTCAGTCGCACAAAAGGCACCATCAGCGACCTAATACCCTTTGCTTTCTTCCTGGAGCGTGCCGTGCGACGAGTGACAGATGAGGCTGTAGACCAGCGTGACGAGGAGCAGGAAGCGCACGATTTCTGGTCGGAATCACCAGAACGAACCCAGGCACCTGCTGCAACGCAGGGAGAGGTGTCAGAAGTGGAGTCAGAGGAGGAAGGTGGCTTTGTGGAGGAGGAGGACCAACAGGAGCAGGCTTCACAGGGGGCTAGTGGTGACCTTTTGGGGACCCCTGGTCTTGTACGTGGCTGGGGGGAGGAGACCGTGGATGATGCAGTCCTTGATAACGAGGAAGCGGAGATGGATACCTCTGCATCCAACCTTGTGAGAATGGGGTCTTTCATGCTGTCATGCCTGTTGAAGGACCCCCGTATCAAGAGGCTTAAGGAGAAGGACCTGTACTGGGTCGCGACTCTACTAGACCCTCGGTACAAGCATAAAGTGGCAGAAATGTTACCAACATACCACAAGTCTGAAAGGATGCTGCATTTACAAACCAGCCTGCAAAACATGTTGTACAATGCTTTTAAGGGTGATGTCACTTCAGGAACTCATCAACATTCCAGGGGCAGAGGTGCCAGTAATCCTGCCACGAGCGCACCTGCAAGGACAAAGCACTTTGGCCACTCTGTAACTTCAGACATGCAAATGTTTTTTTGTCCAAGGCAGCGCCAGAACCCTTCTGGATCCACCCTCAAAGAACGCCTCGACCGGCAGGTAGCGGACTACCTGGCATTAACTGCAGATATCGACACTCTGAGGAGCGATGAACCCCTGGACTACTGGGTGCGCAGGCTTGATCTGTGGCCAGAGCTGTCACAATTTGCCATGAACCTCTTGTCTCAAGTGTCCTCTCAGAAAGGACCTTCAGTGCAGCAGGAGGGATTGTAACTGAGAAGAGAACTCGCCTAGGTCACAAAAGTGTGGATTACCTGACCTTTATTAAAATGAATGAGGGGTGGATCTCGGAGGGTTACTGCACGCCGGAAGACTTGTTCTGAGTTTCTGACTCCCCATGCAGCTGTCCTTCTCTGCACGCCTCATGACTCCACACACAGCTGTCCTTTAGCGTCCTCCTCCCTCCACCACCGTTACAAACTAGGGTGCAAACCCTACTGGTTTAATTTGAATCCAGGTAAATCCTGAGTTTTTCTGGCCTCTGTGCTTCAGTGGCTGCGACAAAAATAAATGAATATTTTCAGCATTTATATGGCATATTTTTTCTGGCCTCTGTGCTTCAGTGGCTGTGACAAAAAAAATGAATATTTTCAGCATTTATATGGCATATTTTTTCTGGCCTCTGTGCTTCAGTGGCTGCGACAAAAATAAATGAATATTTTCAGCATTTATATGGCATATTTTTTCTGGCCTCTGTGCTTCAGTGGCTGTGACAAAAAAAATGAATATTTTCAGCATTTATATGGCATATTTTTTCTGGCCTCTGTGCTGCAGTGGGTGCGACAAAAAAAAATGAATATTTTCAGCATTTATATGGCATATTTTTCCTGGCCTCTGTGCTGCAGTGGCTGCGACAAAAAAAAAAATAATATTTTCAGCATTTATATGGCATATTTTTCCTGGCCTCTGTGCTGCAGTGGCTGCGACAAAAAAAAATTAATATTTTCAGCATTTATATGGCATATTTTTCCTGGCCTCTGTGCTGCAGTGGCTGCGACAAAAAAAAATTAATATTGTTTGCATTTATATGGCATATTTTTTCTGGCCTCTGTGCTGCAGTGGCTGCGACAAAAAAAAATTAATATTTTCAGCATTTATATGGCATATTGTTTCTGGCCTTCTGGTTCAGTGGCTGCGACAAAAAAAACATAATTTTTCAGGAAAGTACACATGCCTTATTTTTCAGGGTTCTGCAACAGTGGCAAAATCGCATCTTTTATGGTCACCGCAGGTGATCAATAAAGTAGACCAAAACTGGGCCCACACTGCAGAATCAGTGTTTTTTGGTTCACTTCACTGTACATTGAATTACCTCTGCCTGACCGTGCACGTGCGCACAAGCACGGTGACTGCTAAACACACCACTACAGAAATATTGCCACCAACAGGACGAACATCCTGGAGGTGACAAGCTCAACTAGTAATTAACAACTATCATTTGCTCACTTGACGGTATCATTCATTAAAGCTCTTTGCGTTTTTTTGCGTTGCAGTAAGCGCCGCGTTTCGTCTTTGCGTGTGAACAGGCTGTAACCTTTACACGACTTGATTGGCATGTAGACGCCGGACGTTTTAAAGCATTTTATTACACAGGTTTAGAAATGTAGTGTGATTTCTGCCCTTTACAGCACAAAACGCAGCGCTGTGTCAACAATGTATTTTTCAGATACATTTTTGCCCTTGATCCCCCTCTGGCATGCCACTGTCCAGGTCGTTGCACCCTTTAAACAACTTTAAAATCATTTTTCTGGCCAGAAATGTCTTTTCTAGCTTTTAAAATTCGCCTTCCCATTGAAGTCTATGGGGTTCGCGACGTTCGCGAACCGTTCGCATTTTTGACGCAAGTTCGCGAATATGTTCGCGAACTTTTTTTCCGACGTTCGCTACATCCCTAATAAAGAGCACTTAGCAGCAAGTTCTGCCTTTTTGCCTGCTTTCTCTCAGTCCCTTGACTAATTGGTTCAATTCCTACACCTGGAGCGGGGGTGCCTTACTGAGATTGAGAGCACAGCTGCCAAATCCCCAGTCATTTCAACAATTGTTCATAAACAGATTAACTGTTGTGCCTCTTGAATTCAGTGATGAATGCTATCAGCACTTCTCTTCACAAACACGATTACTGTAAACTATCTTGGGCAGTTCAATTGTGCCATCAATAATACATCAATACAATCATCCATTAAATGCCCAGATAAAGATTTTCACACATTGTGTAGAATTTAATAAGCAATGCAACCTATACTTCTCTTGTATACTTCGGTCTACTAATTTAAAATGGTCAGGCTGATTGTGTTTAGCCATCATAGTCATAGTAACATAATAATATTATATTTAGTAATCAAATAGTATTTGTAATCCACAGCATATTTATCAGCATTTGATCACCATTTCCAAATATCCCATGATTATTTTTGTAGAAGCTAAAGAAGAAAAATTGTGATTTATAGGACAGATTTTAAATTCTATGACTAAACTATGCTACTTTTATGAAGACAATAGCTATGTGACTTAATAACCATTCCACTCTGAAAGACTGGAAAGGGCAAGGCAGCAGGGCAAGGAAAAGAGATGTTTCAATGATAATAGTAATTTTGAATGCTTTTGCAAGTTATTATTAGCAACAATGTTTCCCTTTTAATTAGCTTTTTCTTCAGTGGCTAAATGATTGCAAACCTCAGGAGGTAAAATGTCTATAATAGTTTAAAAGCAAACAGCTGACCAAGCTACAATGATAAATGAATGCACATTTAAAGTCAACTATAAAAGTGTTGCAGTGAGAATCATTACAGTTTCTGTGTCACAGCTAAGTTGAAAATTAAACATGTTCATCACTTTGTACAGCCAATAAGGGTAATGTTCAAACAATAAAATCCGCAATTGGAATTTAGTTGGCTGAATGAAAGCACTGCATGAATATAGAAGTAACCCTCTTAGAGCTAGTCTGCATTTAGTTTACAAAGAAGTGCAGAAAAAAGGCATGAATATGATAAAAAGTCAAGATTAGAAAAATTAGGCTACGAATGAATGATATCCTTTATTTGTATCCTGTATGTGTGTCCTGTGTGTGTGTCCTGTGTGTGTGTGTGTGTCCTGTGTGTGTGTGTGTGTGTGTGTGTCCTGTGTGTGTCGTGTGTGTGTGTGTGTGTGTGTGTATATATATATTTTTTTTTTTTAACAAAGTATTGTTTAAGCAATTCAAAGAGACAAATCAAACATATATTTAGTGGCCTTTATAAGGTACTAATATTGTAATAAAAATATATCATCAATTACACAGAAATAGTATATATAGTATATATATATATATATATATATATATATATATATTATACAGGGATAAACACGAATAGAAACTACAGTATAACAATGTCAGTGTTGCATTCCATTGAAACCCATCCCTGGAAGTAATAGGGTACACAGGCATGTCTAGAGAGCAAATAAAGGAAAATGGAGAAGAGTAGGAAGGGGGTTAGGAGGGACAGGGGCATGCAGGGAGGTTATATATGACCTAGTAGAATAAAGTTACTATGGTAGGCATTAAACTTTTCTCTTTTAGACAGAGAATAATGTTGTTATATTGATGCCAGCTCTTAGCAGTAGGCAGCACAAAATGTAATAATAACATGTTCAAGATGATTCTGTTAACAAGCACTATGCTAGTTATTCCTTTGTTAGGTAACATGGAAAAATTATTGAACAATTTTGACTTGGGGATATTATACTGTAATAAAAACATCAGAGGGGGGGACAAACATTGGCTAACATTGAAGCTCGGTAGGTTTAAAGTGCAGAAGTAGGTAGTCGAAGTTTTTTTAAAGAGACAGTACTTTGACTATGGAATGGTCGAATAGTCTAACGATTTTTAGTTCGAATCAGTCGAAGGTCGAAGTAGCCTATTTGATGGTCGAAGTACCCAAAAAAATCGGCGAAATTAGAAGTTTTTTTACTTTGAATCCTTCACTAGAGCCTAGTAAATATGCCCCTAGGTGTGTTAATATGCCTCGAATGCTTGGAGAAATAATAATGCTTTGTGGAATGTTTTATAGCCTGAAGCCAGACTAAAGCATGACATGACATTATTGTTTGCAAAACTGATTTTTTTTACCCCTCGTGTAGGGCAACACAAATGCTATGATAATAATGGCTAGTATTATCTGCATAATTATACAAGGGTAAAGCAGTAACATGCAGATGCAATTAATTCCATTAATCTCCCCACAGCGCTATCCAACTCAAATGGTTCTGAGGGCCACATCTGTCTGGCCTACAAGGTGAAGGGTGATTTTTAAACCAATTCCAGGAACAAGTTATTTTTTTTATACTCACAACAGAGGACTGCCCGAAAACAAACATGACCTGCTGTTTTACCCATGGGTCGGGCAGATTCAATTCTGCACACAGTTTGTGGGTCAACCCACCCGTGATAGGTGGGTCAGCCACAGGCCCATAAATAGAAGTGCTGGGAAGATTCGGGCTGGGCACAAAGTATGGCACACACAAGGCAGTGTAGAGCAGACACAGGCAGAACAGAACAGGAGACATAGAAATCAACTGGGTCACACTCAAATGAACTATACATACTGTACAAAGTACATGGAGACAATGCTCTACAATCTGTTTTAGGTGTGAACAGGGCAGTGACATACAGGTGTGAAAAATGCAGAATTTAAAAGTGTGCGGTGTGAGCAGTGCAGGAGATTACAGCTGTGAACGATTGATTACATTCTGAATCTGATGTGTTAGCAATGCATGGGGTCACTTAATCTCAGTATTGATACCTTTTTAATATTACAAAGGGAATCAGTCACAGCAGCCAGACTTCAATGGGGGGGGGGGGGCACAGGCCACCAGTTGAGCAGTACTGCTCTAGATCATGGGAATGTCATCCTTCCTCCTTGCACCCAGCAATTTGTTTGTACAGTGAACTGCATTGGGCTGCAAGCCCTTTGTGCAAATTGCATGATTTTATAAAAAGTAATATGGCTAGAGGACCTAGAACATATGCAAAAAAGATTGTAGGAATAATTCCATAGGGCTGATGTAACTTGAATTCTATGAAGCCCTGTGGCATAATTCTGACAGTATACTCTATTTTTATCCTTTCAGTTGGTACCAAAAGCCCCACATACAGTTCTGCACAATAGCATTATTCCCTACAATATACAGTAGTATGAGTATTGCTATAAACGCTGCATTGTTTGATTTATGAAAATATCAGCTTATGAATCCTGAATAATTTCCAGTTGTTCAAATTGTCACATTTATTAATACTGTCCTTGCTGTCAGGAAAAGTGTAAATTGAATCTTTTAACAAAGCCTTTTGGCTTTTTAAATTTGTCAGTTTGTTAAAATTTAATTGACTACTTTGAGCAGTTGAATTCAGTTAACTTTTAAATTCCTGTTAAATCTGGTGGCAGTGCAGAAGACTAATACCCAACAATTCAAAAAGCATCAAATTCAACAATCATTATGCTTTAGGGTAACCCTTCAAATGATTTAATAATTTTATGCATTACTACGAATAAATTCTAATGCTGAAAATGATTTATAAATATGAATCACTCTTTCAGCCACTAATAAATAAGCTCCTCAGTTGTTACCCCTCTCAGATGAACAGTTATACAGTTATGGCATCTCTTATCCCGAAATCTGATATCCTAAATTAATACAAATTATGGAAAGGCCATCTCCCAAAGAGTTCATTTTACCAAATAATTATATTTTATTTAAATATATTTATTTTTTACATTTAAAATATCTCTGTGATAATAATAATACCTTGTACTGGCATTTTTTGAAATCAAGTGCTTTGACTTGCTTCTAAACCAGTTGAAAAAAACCTGTGAATTATCAAATTGATCAAAATTTGCTAACTCCTTAGCGGACAGAACTAACTAAACTACCAATGAAAAAAACAAACGCAAAACATGTGCATGTGAAACAAAATGCACAAGCAGAGATACATGAATCATGTTTTGAGAGAAATGTACAGTATGTGAATTTCAAAATAAAAATATTTAGCAAAACATTTTCTAACCATATCAAATTGAGATGTTTCTGAAGATTCACAAACATTCATATAAATCTAGATTCATGAATACAGATTTGATCAATCAATGTAGCAAAGGTCAAACTTAATTCTGGATTATTGCAGGTTAGGGACAAACTTATTTCCCAGTGCTTAGTAGTAGAAAATCGAGATTTAGAGAATATATCTGCATTTTTTTTTGCCATCAATTAGCTGATATATATTATGGCACCACTCTGGGGAAACTGAAAACAAAATAAATCTAATATCATTTGTTTTTACAAAGCCATGCCATTGGTTTTATTGTAAGGGTTTATAACAGTATAGAAGGCTACTGGCATGGATAAGGAATGTTGTTGCCAGATTGCCCAAGAACAATGAAGTTATATGAAAGCCTGAATCTACAGCATTTGTAAAATATGATAAAAACTAGCAGAATGAAGCTGAATATTAATATTTTCATCAAATAATTTCAAAGGCAAAAAAAAAATTAAGATAAGGCAGAGTGGTCCTATGTCTTTACCCCCCAAAAAACTAGCAGATGACTTTGACTGAATACTAATTTTCAAATTAATCATTTAGCAAATATGTATAAGGCTTACCAAGCTCCTTGCAAGCTCTAGAGGCATTACACTTACTTAACAGATATGTGTTTTAAGTATCAGCATGTGGGAACCTGAGGTCAAATTTCATTCATTACTAAACCATTAAACCATTAAAAAGACATACTTAGTAAAATCAGAGGCATATACAGGAAGCATATTATAATCTACAGACCAGCTAATTCCCTATTGGCCAGACTGTAAATTATATCCTTATAAACGGCGCGTTCTTGCGTCAGAACGTGCTGATTATAAGACAGAGACAGCACCTGCGCTCCAGCTCCCTCCCTGCTGCTTTGCTTTCACTCATCTCCCCTCCCATCTTACTTTCAGGCACAGGAGCTATCTTTCTTCACATGGCGCACTTGTGTCTCTCTGCCTCACAGCTATGTGCACGTCAATCTCCCTGCCCCCTTCATCTCCAATTTCGCTCCACCCTCCCCATGATGCTTCTCTAGTCTCGCAGGATCTCACTCCAGTCTCTCTCGCCCTCCCACCATGGCAAGTTTGCTCACTGAAAATCTCTCTTCCTCTCATGTTCTGTTGCCCCTCCCAAGCTCCGTGTCTTCTCTTGTCACTCTCTCACCCTTACGGTGCCTTTCCCCATACTCCGTAGCAGCTGATGACGTCACCAATGGCAGGCATAAAAACTGGAAGCAATAAAAATAAAGGTACAAACAGAACTACCGGGAAACTCAAGAAACAAAATTAAATAATGTGAACACACACAGGGAACAAACACAAGTTTAGCAGACACAAAAGTAAACACAGCACAGTGTAGCATTTAACATACATGAAAGTGAGACACAAAAAATCCTGTCGATTATAATGCATAATGTACCCCCTACTTAAATTTATAAAGATATCAGAAGTCACCTCGGAGTTATGTGACCTGTATAAAAGCACTCGGCCTGCGGCCTCGTGCTTTTATATGGTCACATAACTCCTCGGTGACTTATAATATCTTTATAAATTACAGTAGGGGGTACATTATCCACTATATATTACTTGCACTTTATCCTGACTTGGTTATGTTAAGTCTCTTGCTATACAATATATTCAGGGTTATGGTCAATTGCCTTCTTAAAAGCTAGTTTACGTTGAGGGTATATGATCCCCCTCACTCCAATCCCTTGATGTTGCCTGGCTGGTAATAATGATACTTTACTTGTTATTAAAAAGGTAAGGTAATAGATTTTTTTTTGTAGAAAATGGGGCAACTTGATCTCCCATCTAAATGGAATAATATATATATATATATATATATATATATATATATATATATATATATATATATATAAAATATATATATATATATATATATAATATATATATATATATATATATATATATATATATATATATAAAAACAGGGGGGTTGTGGGAGCACTCTAAAGGCTTTAAAGTATATATATATATAAGTATAATAAATGCTAATGCATATGTACCCAAAACAGGGGTTATTTTGTTACAAAATTATGATCATAAAATTGATAAGCCACCATACCACGTCAAGGTAAACCCCGAATGGCGGTCCCTAACTTGTTTTATATTTTATGTGCATTTTAGCATTACCTGTAAACAATGTCCGTTGAACGCTGTTTTTTCACTGAGGGCTAAACACAGCACAGTGTAGCATTTAACATACATGAAAGTGAGACACAAAAAATCCTGTCGATTATAATGCATAATGTACCCCCTACTTAAATTTATAAAGATATCAGAAGTCACCTCGGAGTTATGTGACCTGTATAAAAGCACTCGGCCTGCGGCCTGGTGCTTTTATATGGTCACATAACTCCTCGGTGACTTATAATATCTTTATAAATTACAGTAGGGGGTACATTATCCACTATATATTACTTGCACTTTATCCTGACTTGGTTATGTTAAGTCTCTTGCTATACAATATATTCAGGGTTATGGTCAATTGCCTTCTTAAAAGCTAGTTTACGTTGAGGGTATATGATCCCCCTCACTCCAATCCCTTGATGTTGCCTGGCTGGTAATAATGATACTTTACTTGTTATTAAAAAGGTAAGGTAATAGATTTTTTTTTGTAGAAAATGGGGCAACTTGATCTCCCATCTAAATGGAATAATATATATATATATATATATATATATATATATATATATAAAATATATATATATATATAAAATATATATATATATATATATATATATATATATATATATATATATATATATATATATATATATATATATATATATATATATATATATATATATATATATATAAAAACAGGGGGGTTGTGGGAGCACTCTAAAGGCTTTAAAGTATATATATATATATAAGTATAATAAATGCTAATGCATATGTACCCAAAACAGGGGTTATTTTGTTACAAAATTATGATCATAAAATTGATAAGCCACCATACCACGTCAAGGTAAACCCCGAATGGCGGTCCCTAACTTGTTTTATATTTTATGTGCATTTTAGCATTACCTGTAAACAATGTCCGTTGAACGCTGTTTTTTCACTGAGGGCTAAACACAGCACAGTGTAGCATTTAACATACATGAAAGTGAGACACAAAAAATCCTGTCGATTATAATGCATAATGTACCCCCTACTTAAATTTATAAAGATATCAGAAGTCACCTCGGAGTTATGTGACCTGTATAAAAGCACTCGGCCTGCGGCCTCGTGCTTTTATATGGTCACATAACTCCTCGTGACTTATAATATCTTTATAAATTACAGTAGGGGTACATTATCCACTATATATTACTTGCACTTTATCCTGACTTGGTTATGTTAAGTCTCTTGCTATACAATATATTCAGGGTTATGGTCAATTGCCTTCTTAAAAGCTAGTTTACGTTGAGGGTATATGATCCCCCTCACTCCAATCCCTTGATGTTGCCTGGCTGGTAATAATGATACTTTACTTGTTATTAAAAAGGTAAGGTAATAGATTTTTTTTTGTAGAAAATGGGGCAACTTGATCTCCCATCTAAATGGAATAATATATATATATATATATATATATATAAAATATATATATATATATATATATATATAAAATATATATATATATATATATATATATATATATATATATATATATATATATATATATATATATAAAAACAGGGGGGTTGTGGGAGCACTCTAAAGGCTTTAAAGTATATATATATATATATAAGTATAATAAATGCTAATGCATATGTACCCAAAACAGGGGTTATTTTGTTACAAAATTATGATCATAAAATTGATAAGCCACCATACCACGTCAAGGTAAACCCCGAATGGCGGTCCCTAACTTGTTTTATATTTTATGTGCATTTTAGCATTACCTGTAAACAATGTCCGTTGAACGCTGTTTTTTCACTGAGGGCTAAACACAGCACAGTGTAGCATTTAACATACATGAAAGTGAGACACAAAAAATCCTGTCGATTATAATGCATAATGTACCCCCTACTTAAATTTATAAAGATATCAGAAGTCACCTCGGAGTTATGTGACCTGTATAAAAGCACTCGGCCTGCGGCCTCGTGCTTTTATATGGTCACATAACTCCTCGTGACTTATAATATCTTTATAAATTACAGTAGGGGGTACATTATCCACTATATATTACTTGCACTTTATCCTGACTTGGTTATGTTAAGTCTCTTGCTATACAATATATTCAGGGTTATGGTCAATTGCCTTCTTAAAAGCTAGTTTACGTTGAGGGTATATGATCCCCCTCACTCCAATCCCTTGATGTTGCCTGGCTGGTAATAATGATACTTTACTTGTTATTAAAAAGGTAAGGTAATAGATTTTTTTTTGTAGAAAATGGGGCAACTTGATCTCCCATCTAAATGGAATAATATATATATATATATATATATATATATATATATATATATATATATATATATATATATATATATATATATATATATATATATAAAATATATAAAATATATATATATATATATAAAATATATATAAATATATATATATATATATAAAATATATATAAAATATATATATATATATATATATATATACATATATATATATATATATATATATATATATATATATATATATACATATATATATATATATATAAATAATATTTTACATTCATAAATAATTACTTGGTAAAAATTGGTAAAGTGTGTCTGTCTAATGCAATGGCATGATTGTTCAAGGTATGTAGTGACACTTTTCCAAAATTAGAAATTACCAGTGTAAACAGGAACCTAACCAGATTGTGCTTGGCAGCATTAAGCAGCTGGAGGACTAAATAATTGCAGCATGACAGAAGTGAAATTATGCTGTTGCTCATTTAATGCTCTACTGTATTCCCTTACCAGATGTGATGTAGAAAAAAATAAATCAATAAATATTTTGCTATAATGTTAAAAATCATGTCAAAGATTTAAATTGATCCATTCATGAATGGAAGACTAACAAGTACAGGGTATTCTAAGATATAGTAGTTGCATATGCTTTATGCATACCCTAGACAAAGCATATAGTGCACACTATAGTCTTTATGTTTAACCAGCTAAATTTGTCAATCCACTTTAAACCACACCCATGTTACCACAAAAACTTGTCCACATTAATGGTGGTAGTAAACCAAAAAACAAATGATTGGTCATCACTGGAGGGATATCACACATCACTCATATGTGAAACAAGTTTATTAAACCATATTAAGACATAACCTTAAATATGTCTCATCCTGCCTGTGGTAGCAGAAGCAACCCCAGCACATGATTAAACACCTTGGGGACCCCCTCACAAGTATTGCCAAGTGCTAACAAATCCCCACCAGGTTCACTTCCCACAGACAAAGCATGGCACACACAGACAGAGTATAACACACACAGGCAGCATAGGACAGGCAGAGTATGGCTCAGACACAGAGAATAGGGCAGGCAGAGTATGGCACACACAGACAGCATAAGGCAGGCAGAGTATGGCACACACAAGGAGCCAGTAGCATAACTAGATGTTATTGGGCCCCACAGCAAATTTTTTTAAGGCCCCAAAATATGTAGCAGTTGTCCTGTTTTACCAATACATATTAAAATGGTTCATTAATTAGGGCTTCACAGGGTCCCCTATACCTACTGGGCCCCCTGAAGCTGCAGGGTCTGCTTCCTCTGTAGATATGCCCCTGCCAGGAGCATAGGGCAGGCAGAGTATGACACGCACAGGGAACATAGGGCAGGTAGACACAGACTACTGCTGCTTGAGGTAAGCAGCAAAAAGTCTCTGACACAAATTTTTAACTATTTGTAAAAACATATTAAATAATGAAATAGTAATAACGAAAAATGAAGTATGTGTCTTAGTGGGTTATTTATCAAAGGGCTTTAGAGGTTTGTAAGCTTTTTTTATACCTCAAATTAACTCACAACTTCCAATTTAATAAAAAACTCAAATGGAAAAAACTTGAATCAGTGAATTTGGGGTGAAGAACCCAAAAACTCGAATTTATTGAGTTTTCTGTGGGAAAAATGTTTTAATTGCTCAAAATGATTGTGTTCTCAAGCAAAACCAACCGAAATAAACTCAAACATAGTGAAGGCTATTAACAGAGCCGGGCCACGCTGGCCAGGTGCCCTAGGCAAGCCGGGCAGTCGCGGCACCAGCTTAGCGTGCGCACGAATTGGCGATCATGAATTGAATTGCCACTTGTGTGTGCATGCGCATAATTGGAGATTTCGCGCATGCGCACAAGCGCAAAAAAGGTAAAAATAGCACAGATAGTCGGCCATAGAAGAGAACCGAATTTGGGGTAGGCCACAGAGGCGGTACGTGCCTGGCGCCCCCCCCCCCCAGTTTTGTGCCCTATATTTTGGCAAATCGAAACAGGAGAGATCATCCATCACTACTTATCACAAGTGCACTGTGCAATGTAATTGTCTCATTCTTTATTGTTGTCCTAGAGCTACCACCACCTTTGAAGGTGGTAGTTAGTAACTCCAGGGTTCATTTGTGTAAATGAAGGCGTGTGTGGAAAATTTAAAACATGAAGCAGGAAGAAGGCGTTGGCCCCAAGCACAACTGTAGAGACATAAAAGGAGCGTGCTTTGGACACAAATACCTTTAACGAATGTCATTTTTTGTGCAATGACTGCATCTTTTTAAGTGACTGCAACTGCACTTGCAAAACTTAATTCACCCCTGTGTACTGTAGGTTGAGAGATTACAGACTGGAGGAAAATATAAAACATATAGGCCTATAGAGTCTAAAGCCACTTCTTGGAGCTCTGCATAATTGCACTTGGTGCTGCTGCCTCCAAAACGAGTGCAAGTGTTTCTACAGATCAAGATAAACCCTGGAGTTACCACCAACTTGAAGGAAAACTTAGGACACAGACGTCATTTTGATGGCAAGTGCCAGCAGTGACAACCTCCGGTAACCACTAATTTTCAAGGCAATGGTGTCCAATTTGAGTTGAAGGTCAATTATAAATCCACTGGGCAGATTTATCACAGGTTGACTTTCGATGGAAGTGAATTTTTTTACTCAAATTCGAATATACTCACAACTCGAATGGGAGGTCATTTAAGAAAAGATTTGAATGTCTATTATTTGATCGAAAATTCAAAAATAAATGTGAATCAAGTTTTCCCTCCGAAAAAAACTTGAATGTCAGGAAGGCAATTAACATATTCAAATGGTTCAACTGACCTCTGCCATTGACTTGTAACTGAACTCGTCAAATTTTAGGTGGCAAATATTTGAATTAGAACTGTTTCCATGGCCAAGGTATGATAATCTTACATTCAAAATTACATTCAAATTGGGCATTAAAATTCTAATGTGTGAATTTCGACACCAAACCATTTTTTTAGAAAATTCAGATTCAAATTTATTATTCAACCCAGCCCTTAATAAATTTTCCCCGTGCACATGTTTTAGTGCAATAGAAGCTTTTGCATAAGGTGCTTTGCCACCTTGTAGCAATAACTATGCTGCAATTGTAGGTAAACACACATCAAGTTGACTGAAATTACACTTAGTATACTGCACTTACCATTTGGCATAACATTCACATTCATGTGATTATTGATTCATATTTTATATGTATTTTGTATAGTTCAATAAAACAAAAAGGACTAAAATTAGGTAAGTTTATTTTAAAGATGTTATGTAATTTATATGCCAAAGATGCTTGCCAGATATTGAAGCCTTGGTGCCAAAAGATTTCATTGCATCATAAAGATCAGTTATTATGAACAGATTGCATTGGTAATTTTCTCATATAGTTTTTATGCCACACTCTCTTGTATTTGGTGTCAAATCTATTACTTAATTATAAACCATAGATAATAATATATTGTTCATTTTTGAAGATCTTGCATTTACAGTATTACCTCTCTATGTGTTGCATATTGAGATAATGCACACCTTCTTAAATAGTGCAGACTTTCATGTTGTGCAAGTTAATAGAGTCTATTGAATCTGCCAATCAGCAATGCCATCTGTTCTACAAATGTGAACATGTTGTAGGTATTTGCAACATGTACCTCTGTACATATACAGTTGTTTTAAATCAAATAAAAGTTAACAAAGCAGTGCAGTCACTAAATAATAGTCACTTTAGACCTTTCACAAACCCCTCTTGAAATGCCACACTGTTTCTTTTTAATCACTGGCTACTGACAGATACTGTACAACTGGACACACGCAGTGATGGCAAAATGTTCTGATTTTAAAGGATGATTGAATCTGCAGGATCTTCAATAATAGAATCTTAGATTTTGGGGGCATGGATCCAGATTTTAGAGGAGGGAGGAAATGCTGTAATAGATTTTAAGATGTTTTCTTGTTTCAATTTTTTTCCTTTTTAGTTACATACTGATCATGACAAAGGTGAAGGAAATTTAAAGTACATACTGTCTGGAGATGGAGCTGGTAGCGTATTTGTTATCGATGAAAATACTGGAGATATTCAAGCTTCAAAAAGACTGGATAGAGAAGAAAAGTCAATGTACGTGTTACGTGCTATGGCAATAGATAGAAAGACTGGAAAACAAGTGGAACCTGAGTCTGAGTTTGTCATTAAAATACATGACATCAATGATAATGAACCAAAGTTTACAAAGGATGTTTATTATGCAAGTGTTCCTGAAATGTCTGAAATAGGTAAGTATAGAATTACAAAAGTTAAAGACATTTTTCCTCAGTGTTAATTGAGTTTATTTCTAGTGTGCCCCAATGACTTCATGCAAGTCTGTACACTGGGAATTTACTAAGTATCAGAAGACTATAAATACTGTACTCACAGAAGGTCCTGCTGTACTGTACAGGTATGGGATCTGTTATCTGTAAACCCATTATCCAGAAAGCTCTGAATTACTGGAAGGCTGCCTCCCATAGACTCCATGTTATCAAAATAACTTTGTAATATTAATAAGTAGTGATGGGCAAATTTATTTGCCAGGCATGGATTTGCGGTGAATTTCCTCTTTCACCACCTGCGATTTTTTCACGAAACTGCAGCAAAAAGTTGCCGTGGGAAAAATTTGCTGTGACCAAAAAAGTTGCCTGTAAAAAATGAAATGCAATAAAATAATTTAGACATCCATTGGCTTTAATGGATTTGGACAAAAAAAGTTGCGCGTGGAAAATTTGTTGAGTGAGTAAAATTTGTTGAGCGTCAAAATTATTTTGACGGCCATTGACTTCAATGTGTTTTGCAAATTTTTCACCCATCACTAATAATAAGTACCTTGAACTTGATCCTAACTAAGATATAATTAATCCTTTTTGGAGACCAGGGATGTAGCGAACTGCCGATTTGGTGTTCGGAACGCCGTTCGCGAACACCGGCAAAAAATGCGAACGTTCGCGGACAGTTCGCGAACTTCGAACACCCGCTAAAATCGTTCGATTCGAACGATCAAAGGATTTTAATCATTCGATCGAAGGATTTTCATTCGAATCGAACGATCGAAACCATTCGATCGAATGCTTTTCATTCGATCGAATGCTTACAATCGTTCCAACGAATGGAAATCGTTCGATTTTTAGCGGTCGAAGGAATTCGAATGGTTGAACGATCGAACGCGAACTCAAAATGCGAACGTTCCCAAACGTTCGCGAACATTCGGCGGACGCGAACGGTCGAAGTTCGCGCGAACTAGTTCGCAGCAGAACAGTTCGCTACATCCCTATTGGAGACACAACCAGCCTATTGGGTTTATTTCATGTTTATTTGATTTTCTGGTAGATTTAAGGTATGAAGATTACAGAAATTACAGAAAGATCCATTATCTGGAAAACCGAGGTCCCGAGCATTCTGGATAACAGTTCCCATGCCTGTACTAGAAAATAATTTCTATTTTATGATGCAGGAAATTGGGTTCAATGTCCTATAGGATGATGTTATTCCAACATTTTAGAGATTATTAGTGATTCCTGTATTTTTTCCCCCTTATTTTAATGTTTTGCCTTTCTTTATAATTATTTGTAAAGCATTGTTTTTGTTAATGGGAAAACATTATCATTTTAGAGTGCTGCAGCATGTCTCAAACATATTGTTAAGTGTTTAAGCAAACATGGAGATGTAATTAAGCAGCACCAAAGTAGTATTCATGAAGCAATATTGCTTGTAAAACTTTTCCCCAGGCTGCAGAATACAGAATAATCCTACAGTCATCTGTCAATTAACCCTCGATATTCGACCCTAAGGGGCCGATTCATTAACTTCGAGTGAAGGATTCGAAGGTAAAAAGCTTCAAATTTCGAAGTTTTTTTGGGCTACTTCGACCATCGAATGGGCTACTTCGACCTTTGACTACGACTATCGAAGGATTCGAAGTAAAAATCGTTCGACTATTCGACCATTCGATAGTCGAAGTACTGTCTCTTTAAGAAAAAATTCGACCCCCTAGTTCGGCAGCTAAAAGCTACCGAAGTCAATGTTAGCCTATGGAAAGGTCCCCATAGGCTTGCCTAAGTTTTTTTGATCGAAGGATATTCCTTCGATCGTTGGATTTAAATCCTTCGAATCGTTCAATTCGAAGGATTTAATCGTTCGATCGAAGGAATAATCCTTCGATCGTACGATCGCAGAATTTGCGCTAAATCCTTCGATATTCGAAGTCGAAGGATTTCAATTAACCCTCGATATTCGACCCTTGATGAATCGGCCTCTAAGTGTAAAAACCATAAATAAAAAGTTGAACTAAAAGCTGACAAGGTCCTATAGAAGTCAATGGTAGCTGCTCTATGCAAATTGTAAAATCTTTCTTAGCTATGAACTGTTAGAGGTTTTCAGGGTTTTTCAATTGTAATTGCATGAAAATTCTTACAAAAACAAAAATGTCAAGGTTTTCTTATTCAATATGAGCTAATACGATGTATTTCTTGGCAGCAATTATGCAACAGGAAAACTTTTGATTGAAAGATTGTTAAATGTTTAAAAATAATACATTTTGTTATATTTCCTTTATAATTGTTTCTATTCCATATCTTCAGTTCCTGCAGTTTCATATTTTGGAACACAAAGATTACCTTAAATATTATAAATCTAATGTTTAGTGATGCTTTGGCAATATTTTAGTCTACATTTCATGTTTAACAAAAAAAAAGAAAAAAAGGGTTTTTTGAAGGTAACAATCCATTACATTCTGTCCAAATGAAGGAGAGCCTAGCATCTTTTTTCCTGTGGTTATGTGAAATCTGACATAAAGGTCTATGTCTGCTGCTTCTGCTGAGAAGAACAGTTGGATATCTTTTACAAGAAACCATGTAGGAAGGGAAATACTATTAAAAATAAATAAATAACACTGACAGGGGATTTAGCATCAGGGAAGGTAAAAAATGGGATTGAACAAAAGTAAGGCAATTCATGGTGTAACACTGCAACAGTATGGGCTTATGATTTGATACATTTTTCATTTATTTAAAGGTTCAGAATACAGTTTGATAAGGTATGTTCACACAGGATATGTTCCCTTTTGGTTTTCTTTCAGTGTTTTCGATTAGGTTCATACTTTTTCCTTTTACTTCAATGGTTTATACAAGGTTCAAAGTCTAAAGTGTTCCAATGATGTTTAAAAATACACTTACAATGCATGGTGTAATTAATTCTTCCTAAGGAAAAACTATCTGTACCAATGCATTTTAAGTTTGGAAAGGCACACTTATGTCAGTAAAAGAAAAGTAAATGTTTATAACAGTGGCTCTTCTGTGGGACAACACAGTACTATTTGTCAAGTACTGGCATGCTCTAGTTCTGTATTAAATCCAAATAAAAAAGGTAGGGGGGTAATCTTTAAAATTCAAAGTCATAATTTCCATTATTCAAGAAAATTGCATCAAAAATGTAATCTCTATTTTTTTAATTTGAGTTTTCCAACTTTTGAAATTCATTGAAAAAAATCTATAATTTCCATGAAAAAAATAGGCAGTTGAAATATGACTAGCTTCTGTATACACTGTTCATCAATGGGAGGTGTATATTCAGTATTCAACCTATTTTTCAAGGATTTTTATTTGAAAAATGAATGGAACAAATCAATTTTTGTAGTTATTTCCACATATTAATGCATTTATTATTATTTTTTTCAAAAATCTGCTCCTGAACAAGAAAAGAAATTCTAAAACCTAAATTCAGAAGTCAATCGATAGATCTAAAGTGTCAGTAATAAATGCAAGCACAAGCATTTCTTGACTGTAAGATGTCCATTTATGGTTGAAAGGATGTTTAAAATAGATGCTATTAATGGTCTATAATTATATATGTATAATACCTTAAACAAAGCATATATCATAACAATATAAGGAACAATACAATTTTTGCCAGAAAATTCATCTAGTAAGATATATCCTGTCTGCTCTGGGAGGGAGCTCCTGGTATGGGTGGCCATATTAGGATACACACATAAACATAAGGAGCAAGTACCCCACTCCTCTCCCAATCAGATATCACACACATAATCTGGGGGAATAGCCCATTATGCATATGTGTATGACCCAATATGGTCATGAGAGGAATTTTCTGGGCTCTGTTGACCCACACCTAGACTGGGGTAAACTATGTTTGTAGTTATTTGGTAGTGTTTCCAAATCAATCAAAACATTACTGAAAGTATGTTACCTAAGTATCTATCATAATGTGTATTGAACAGAGAGGCTGATTTAACGAAATTTGGATTGCAGTAAAAGCTTTAGAATTTGAAGTTGATAAATCTGGCCCTTAGAATTTAAAATTAAAATAAATATTGTATTCTTTCATGACAATTATTTGACCTTGCAAATAATGTATGCTGTTAATTTAATCCCTGGCAGTTTGTGCATTTAATTATAATTTACAAACCTATAAGCACAAGTAAGGGAGCCAGCAAATATTCTCTTGCATCTGTAATTAAGCTTGAAATGGCTACTTTGGAATAGGTGTAATTCCCCTTTAAGAGATGTACTTTCTATGCAATCTGTTATTGCTGCCACAGAATAATAAACACAAAGCAATATTGTACAGTGCTGCTTTATTTGATGATAATGATATTTTCCTAAAACTTACATTCCTTGAAAAAATACAGATGCAGTATAAAATTGATTATTTTAAAAATAGAAGCAATACCTTAATTTAAAAAACAATTTTACTTTATCTTACCAATAGATGGAGGAAAGTATTAAAAAATAAGGGGTAGATAACTGCCCCCTTTATCAAAGAGTCTGTTATGATTCATAGTTTGCATTTATATATTCAGCATATCTACATTCATGAAGGCTTTGTTTGTATTAAAGATGAATGCACTGCATACTAGATTTAGTGTAGAATTTTGATGAATACCTTTTTTCTTTCTTTTTCTCTTTCTTTCTTTCTTTCTTTCTTTCAGATTCAAATTCAGTTTTATGAATTGAGTTATGAAAAAAAAACAGCAGTGAGTTTTTCTTTAATTTATAGGAGATGGCATCATACAAAATAGCATGAGTTATAAAAAAACAGCAGTGAGTTTTAGTGATGGGCGAATTTGCGCCTTTTCGCTTCGCCGAAAAATTTGCGAATTTCGCGAAACGGCGTCTCGTTTTTGATGCCGGCGCCCATTTTTGGCGCCAGCGTCCGTTTTTTGGGAAATTTTTTTTTTGACGCTGGCGAATTTTTGCCGCGAATTTTTGCGGGCGTTTCGCGCATTTATTCGCTGGCGGCGAATCGCGCAAATTCGCTGCGAATTCGCGCCTGCCGAATAAATTCGCCCATCACTAGTGAGTTTTTCTTTAATTTATAAGACAGCATCATATAAAATAGCATGTAGCATAAATGTTTTTCCTTATATACTATACTAACCAAACTTGCATTATATCAGCTGCTGGGAGAGGCAGAAAGGTAGGGAAATGGCTTGCTTTGTGTCTAATTTCAGAATAAAATATAAAAAAATGAGTTGAGGAGTGATATTAACAGATTTTTTGGAAAAACAAATTTCGGTTGACAGCATCCCTTTGAGTCAAATCTGGAAGAGAGGGAAAAAAAAAAAGCCCAACAAATATATTATATACCATGAAAACACATTCTTTATCTTGATTATTTTTAAATAATCATGCATGCATAAATATGGCATTTTGTGAATTATAATATCTGAAATGCCTTTGTTTCATTTGTCCACAGTATTTATTATGGTGGTCAAAATGTGAAGGATTCAGATAATTCTAAAGGCAACAACCCTGTTGTTTTTATTTGTGCCCCCGCTTTATGAGATTGATTATATTTTATTTAACTCAGATCTGGACAAACATGCCGTACTATAAGGTTTTTTTAAGCATTTAAGCCATTTACATATAGAATAACAATAAAAACTCTACATATCTATATAATCAAGATGGTCATGATAAGAGTGTTAAGTTCACTAGTCCCCATTTTCTGATAACATTCTTCTGGTAGCAGGCAAGTGAGAAAATTCTGGTCTGGAATTAATTAAATTAGATTGTCAAATGTAACAAAAATAATTATCTGATACTAGAAAAATATAAAAGATCAAAGTTCTAGATAACCATCTAACTCCAGAATCCTCCACTTGAAATAATCTGTGAAATGATACAAAGTCTTCAACTGAAAGACTTAAATGCTGAATTTAAAGTTTCAAATCAGTGTTCAAAACAATTAGAAATCAACAGCCTGTGGTTACTGGCCTTGTCTAGAGATGTTATAATGGGTAAATCTTCAAGTTGTGCTATGATGAAAAATCTATCAGGGGAAAAAAGGTTTGAGACCTTTATATAAATAATGTGATCAAGATAATGGACTTCAGTTTGACATGACTTCAGTATAACTGTATAAATCTTTATATCTACTGGCCAAACAGTAACATAGGATTAAACAGTTTTTTTTTTTTTGTTTTTTTTTAAGAACAGGTCTGGGAAATATAAACTCTCTAGGTGTATAAATAAATGCTGGCCATTTACAAAATTTACATATGAGCCCATTGTGGTATGAATTTCCTTATAAGGCACTATTGTTCCAGTTATATCTAGTATAGGCAAATCTAAAAACAACTGGACTTGCTGAATCATTGAAGACGTTTCACTACTCATCCGAGCAGCTTCTTCAGTTCAACCGACGGGTGTGGGAAGTTCTCGGCATATAAATTGCCCTTTCTGCTATTGAAATTGCCACTAGGCACCCTTTACCTATATAGTGCAACATTAGATCCATATCTGAACCCTTTCTATGGATTTTATCTGATTTCTCTTCTGTATTCTCTTTATTTTATACAGCAACGCAAAGAGACAGACCAAGCACCAAATTCTAACAGCAATAACATGCTGATAAAACAATCAGCACAAACAAACATGAGGTAATGCAAGAAATATAGCTGTGATCTATAGGATGATTCTTTATCTGTTACAACCATAATGGTACCATTACTTAAAGAAGCAACACTCTCAACCCAAATCTTTTTACTATTAATATACTTAAAAAACTTTTTATGGTTAGTCTTTGTCTCAGTCGCAATGCACTCCTCATTACCTATCTTTGCCTTCGGGATTGCTTTTTTACAACATTTATTATAGTGTTTAAAGGGATACTGTCATGGGAAAAAAATGTTTTTTTTTCAAAATGAATCAGTTAATAGTGCTGCTCCAGCAGAATTTTGCACTGAAATCCATTTCTCAAACGAGCAAACAGTCACTCTTTACTGCTGCATTAAATTCATTAAATGCAACAGATTTGTAGTTTAAAATGCCTTTCTCTTCTTTCCTGTTAACGTTTTTACTTCTATATTAAGCCACATAGGGTGATTCTTAGTGCTTCTACATTTACTCCTTAAGGGAATAAATTGAGAACAGTATCTATTTAATATAATTTTAAATGACAACCATTTCTGCTCTGTGTTTTTAGATGAAAACATAATGCCCCAATCTATGCTCTGAAGGGCAGCCCTCACAGCACTAACATTAGCTTTTCTGAAATGCATGGTTCTTGTTGCCCCAGTGTATATTTGTTTTTTGCACCAGACATTAAATGATATCACATTATGGTCACTATTACCCAGGGGTTCAATTAATTGAAACTCACAATATGTCTAGCTCCATGTCAGAATTTCAAAATTTATTTAAATTTCAAAAATAAAAATCAGTTTGCTCTTTTGAAAAATGGATTTCAGTGCAGAAGTCAGCTGAAGCAGCACTATTAACTGAGGCATTTTGAAAAAACATGTTTTCACATGAGAGTATCCCTTTAAGGGTTTGTACTTGGTTTTTTTTCCCGGAGGAAGATAACAATGATGTGACTGAAATGTTTTTCTTTTGCTTGTTTGCCACAGCGATTATGATGGATAAGGTATGGATTTATTTGGAGGCTGACACAACAGCCTTAAGCAATAACATTGTGTGCTGTGTGTAGAAAGGCTTGTGTGTGTTATTTGAAAAGTCTGCCTCAACAAATTAAATCCTTTTTTTCTATTCATCATAAGTGTGGATTCTGATTCTCTGTCTCTTTATATGTATCTACTGTGTATATATATATATATATATATATATATATATATATATATATATATATAAATAATGTATCTAATATATATAAATCTAATGTATCTAATATCACTTATGTATCTAAGCATTGATCTATATCAGTTCTCTGATGAAAAATTAAAGTTAGTCATGCCTAAACAAACAGGGTGATAGTTGCGGATAAAACATAGTAAGTGCAAATAAATTGAAAATTAATTATACAAATCATTTGCCTTATTTCCTGCTAAAAGACTATGGATTTTAATCCATAGCTTTTGGCAGACCTGGAAAAAGTCTGTTAAATTGTTCAGTTCTCCATCAATGTGTAAGTATCATTTATTGCTCAGCTGTTTAAATATATACTGTATATGTCATATGCCTTAATGCAATGGCAGTATTTCCTGTGTATGTTTTAGATTACATTCATAAATAAATAAAAGATGGACACAATTAAGTTGATTGATTCAACCTGCTGTTATTTCAGCTCAACATCACTTTTCATCATAACAAAATTCATAGCAAGCAAGGGACAAGAGCACTAAATTTGTCTACAAGCATGGATACATAAAAAGGAGCTAAACCAAAAGACAGTGATAGTGTAATGAAGTGTTTTGGTGTTTTGGTGTCCAACTAAACTGTATAATGTGTACATGTTGATCCAGCACCTACAAATAAACTATTGCAACACAATTGTGGGCTATCTAGGCCAACAGGGTTAACAACCAGCTAGTATACTAGAGCATGGGTTACATTTTACTCTAACACTCAAGGCTGGGCCTTCGACCAGTGGAAGAAATGGAAAATGTGGTGTAGTGCAACAACTCCCACAGGCTACTGTGCATAAACTGAATAGAGAAGAGGGTGCCAGGGGGTTCTTGCAAATCAAACAGAATGGTATATTTTATTTGGCAGAGACAAATGATCCACAGGGTTACTTACAGTGCAAAAAGAAAGTGCAGAATAGATATGTACAAGGCTAGGATAGTACATCAGAGATAACAGCATATGGATCCCTGAGGATGTAGTCAAGGCAGTACAGCATAACTCCAGGCAGAAATACCTCACACGTGGTTTTAATCCCAGCCAGTGGTCAGGGAGAAGAATCTAAACCTGACACCCTATCCACTTTGGTCCCTTCACTGTAGGCTATCTTACAGCCTAGGGAAGCTACTCCCTGCTACACATCCTACCTCCTTGAAGCACAAAGCTGCTCTTTCTCTCTTCCCTCACTATCTTACTCTCCTATAGAATACTATAACAGTTAGTAATTCTGCCTTGGTTTACCCAGGCTCAATGGAAACATCCAAATGGGTCCGACACCAGGAGCCAAAAAGGAAGACCCACCTGTTTCTAAGCACTATATATATATAGCACTAAGCACTGTTTCTAAGCACTATATTAAAGTGTGACCGGAAGTGGTCCTAACCCTTCTTGATCAATAACTCGGATATGTAAATTATAGTTAGCTACATGGGCATCTGCCCAGCAACTAGGGGAACGAGGAAGCATAGGGATTTAAAGCCATAGGGGCACATTAACCCTATAGGTCCCTACACTATCTTGGAATCAAATGTTCTATTTTATATTAGAAACTTTCCTTCTATAGCTCTGCAGACATTACTGACATGTGACTATCATTTTCTGTGTAAGAACTAAAGCCATTGTATTCTACATAGCTCATCTGCTATCTGATATGTAAACTTGATTAACATCTTAATGTAAACTACAGCAATGTTTCTGAAGAAAATACAACTTTTTTTAAATGCAAATATTTTTTAAAAAAATGTTGGTGTTATTGTTACATAAAGATAACAGTTAAGCAGTTGGCTCAAGTATGGGGATTTTTTGATCACCTACCCAAATTATATACACCTGTGTTTTGCATGTGAAAACATGAAGGTATGCATTTCCACACTGAAATGTGCTCCATGTGTCTACACATAGGCTATGTCTGATATAGAAAGGAGCAACATTTTGTATGCCTGCAGGCACAGAAAGGCTGATTCCCAGCACTGTATGCTATTAGCCAAAATATTAAATAGAGGTTGCATTGTTTGTCAGATGTTCTTCTGCTGTCTTAGACTTAGAAATTTTATTAAAAAGTATCCTATTTTTCCTTTTATTTCCAGTATTTGCTTTGTTTTTCTTATTCAATTAGGTTAATTTACCATTAATGCATATTGTAAATTTGCTTAGAATTATATTTTTTTCATTATGCAATGCAAAATTTGGGCAGTGGACCCATTCAGATGTTAACTATGATCAAGAGAAATAAACTAGTGCCCTTTGGTCCCTGTTAGCATATACAAAATATTCAGAAGGTGGTGATTAACTAATTCTGTGCTAACCTAATGATTTTTTTATGAATAAAATATGCTCAGGTTATATAAAACTTTTTTCATATGTGATGTTATCTTCACATCACATTGTATGATTTACATCAATGATGGAAAATACAATTACTTAATGTAATTGCATAAAGAAAATATAAACCAGAATCAATACAGATAATGAGGATTTCAGAATTCAATTTCTATATAAGCTTTCTTTGAAAAGACTTTTATGTTCCTACATTATTATATGAAACAGCTCAATATACATTGCCGTAGTGTGCTTCTTGCTAGACAAGCATGTGACATATCCTAAGTAAACTCATCAGTGAAATGGAGGATTATACAGTATAAAAATAAGTCATTTAATTATCCATTAAGGTTTATGTTAGTTTTGCTGATAACATGTGTTGTTTGATGTATAGGATTGTACACAGTTGCCAAATGTTCAATATATTTTCAAAATCTGCTCTATATTTGGAGTATTAAATAATAGAACATGCTCTTCACACAGAAGACCAGGAAATACTACTAATTTCTGATTGTTGTGGGTTAATCAAGGTCAATTTACTATTTTCAGTCCCTGGCAATGTGTTCCTAAAAGCTCTTCTACCCCAGGTAGCACTACCTGCCCTTTCCTTTGCATCCTTCGCAGCAGCACATATGAGATGAATTCTACCTTTGAAAGATAGGACAGTTAGACACACCTCCAAACAATTAAGTGCCCATAAAAACTCCCCCTTGCCCCCCATTCTTCATTGTTTTTTTCTGTCCTAACAAGATAGGATGGCTAGCAAGAAGAGAGAGAGAATACCTTAAGTTTGAAGCGATGGATAAAGGATTTCCTGCGCCTGTCTCCAAGGAACTCCTGCATGGCAGGAGCAGAGGGAGAGAATGGATGCCAAGAAGTTATTTCTACTGAGGTAGAAAAATCTTCTTTTCTTTTAATGGCTACATAGCCCAATTTCCCCGCAGCGGGGATCTACCGGCTATGTGGAACGCAGCGCATTAGCGTGATGACGTCATCCGATGGCGTCCATATGCGGAAGTGATATATGCACATAGAAAATTTTGGTATTGTTTAGTCATAGAGTTATGGCGTATGGATCATCTAATTTTACATGTAAGAAATAAAGTGATCACTTATTTTTGGATGTCAAGCCCAGTGGAGAACCAAGGGCCTATAAAGAAAGCCAGGAAGACCCGACATATTGTATGTAGGGAGTGTGAGGCACCCCTGCCAGATGATTACCAGAAGGGGCTCTGTGTGGAATGTTTGGAGAGGGAATCCCAGAGGGGAGACCAACTCTCAGGATCCACCGTAAAATTGATTAAGCAGCTTATCAAGGAGTCTCTGCAGGAAGTGGGGCATCAGAGTGTGTCCAAAAAATGGTATATCCAACAGGATACGGATACAGGTCCAGAAGGGGACTTGGTGATGCTGGATGAGGTTGGTTCATCCTCTTCAGAGGAGGAGGTGGAATTGGCTCTATTCCAAACAGATATAATACCGAAATTGATAAAAGCAATAAGAGCAGAAATTGAGGCTTCCGAGGGTGAGTCTCAGTTAAAAGACCCAGAGGGGGATCTTAAAAGCGGTGTGAAGAATAAAACTTTTCCAGTACACCCACTTATGAATGAACTTATGAAGATGGAGCAAAAGAATCCAGAAAAGGCTCCAGTCTTAAACAAAAGATTTAAGCTCTTATATCCAGTAGAAAAAGGAGAATCTGAGCAATGGGAAGGGCCACCAAAAGTAGATGTGGCAGTCGCCTGTTTTTCCAAGAGGACGGTAATTCCGGTAGAAGACGGGTCTAGCCTCAAGGAGGCTATGGACCGTAAAGCAGAGACATCTATCGAAATCCCTCCAGGATGTTAAAATGGCAGCAGATTTTCTCTGTGATGCTTCGATTCAAAATCTTAGGTTAGCAGCTAGGATTATGGGGTTGTCCACGACAGCTCGAAGGGCTATCTGGCTGAAGCCTTGGGAAGCAGACATTACGTCTAAAAACAATTTATGTAATATGGAATTCCAACCAGGGCATCTTTTTGGAAAACAATTAGATGAACTTATGGAGAAACTGTCAGATGACAAGGGCAAAAATTTACCCCAGCAGAAGTCTAAAGGTACTTGGAAAAGATAGTTTTTTCGTAAACGAAGGGACTATGTAATGCTCCATTTGAACCCATTGAGAATTCTGATATCAAGATGTTAACTATGAAACTAACCTTTTTACTAGCGATTACCTCTGCGAGAAGAGTCAGTGAGTTAGGGGCTCTGTCAGCTCAGGAGCCTTATATTTTGTTTTTGGAGAACAGGGTCATATTAAGAACTGTTCCATCTTTCCAACCAAAGGTATCTACAAGCTCTAATATTAATCAGGAGATAGTGTTACCTTCTTTTTTCCCAAATCCAGTGGACAAGGAAGAAGAGAAGCTTCATTCTCTGGATGTGGCAAGAGCATTGAGCAATTATTTACGAAGGTCTGATTCCTTTAGAAAATTGGATAATTTACTAATCACTTTTGCAGGTCGAACAAAAGGAAGTAAAGCATCAAAATTTACGATTTCGCCTCCAGTTTTCATTAAAGCGCATTCCACCAGAGCAATGGCTACATCTTGGGCAGAAAGGAGTCAAGTGTCAACAGACCAAATTTGCAGAGCAGCTACATGGAGTAGTCTGCATACCTTTTCAAAGCATTATAAGCTTGACATCTGGGCTTCGCAGGAAGCAAATTTTGGCAGAAAGATTCTTCAGTCTGCGATGTCTGGAAGTTCCCTCCCTATAGAGTAGAATTACTTTCTATGTCTCATATGTGTTGCTGTGAAGGATGCAAAGGAAAAAGAAAATTTGTTCTTACTGTAATTTATCTTTCCTTTGGATCCAAGCAGCAGCAGTAGTTCCCACCCTCGTTAAATAAATGGTTGATTGCAATTATGTTGTACTGTTTTATGACAATGACGAATGGGTGGCAAGGGGGAGTTTTTATGGGCACTTAATTGTTTGGAGGTGTGTCTAACTGTCCTATCTTTCAAGGGTAGAATTAATCTCATATGTGTTGCTGCATGGATCCAAAGGAAAGAGAAATTACGGTAAGAACAAATTTCCTTTAAAGTACCGCTCCTTTGGATAACACAGTTGCTCCCACATAGCAGGTTCACAATAAAGGTTTGCACTCACACAAAAGACCACACACTGGAGCAATAACAACACACACTGGAGCAACAAACAATTCCTTCTTTATTTGTCAAGGTAAGCATCAGTACAACAGTTCACCAATAGGGCTCAATTTACTGGTTCTTCAATCCTCTCCTTTTACTGGACTGCATTCTGTCAAGAGGCTCACTCTTTCAGGCACCCCTCCTTGGACCCTGACCAGCACTAACAGCCTTTCCTAGACTGGCAAGTATCCTGCTGGACACACTATGCCCACTCACTCCTTGTAGGGGCCACAACTTTCTCACCATCTTAATTTCTATCTCTTTCAGAGAATGCTGCTCTCTTTCTTTCCCATGGCTCATCTCAATATTCCTACCTGCAACCTGCCCTTTTATACCCCACCATCCTCCACCCACTAGGGGCTTTGCCTCAATAATTGTTACTCTCTAGCTCCTCTAGTGGCCAACCTGAAATTGTGTATTTACCATTACTTAACATTTGTTTTAAACCATTAACACTTCACCCTATTACACACAGGCATTCCAATAAGAAGACGTTATATGAGTAAGTCAGAAGTCAGTCAAAAAACTTTTAGGCAATGGAGCCAAATCTGTAAATTTTGATGAATGGATGTAATTTTGTTTTTTAGATGATTATAACTTGTTTTTTTATATAATCTTTTATAGTTTAAATATTGTTGCCATTTTCGATAAAATAATACTTTTAAGAAAAATATGCAACAGTAACTGCTGATTTTTGTATTTTTTTTTTTGACCCGTGTTTTGAAATTACTGAGTTGACATTTTAACTAGGTGACAAAATATCTAAACCTTAAGTTTTTTTATATGACAAGTGATGAGCAAATTTTTTCGTGAAATTGCACCAAAAATTTGCCACAGCCCCAGAGACAAAACTGTCACCAAGACAAAAAAATCGCCATAAGAAAAAAACACCCATTGACTTTAATGCATTTGGACAAAAAAGTCGCCATAAGAAAAAATGCCAATGACTAGATAGGATACATTTGTGTTAGACATTTTAAAGAGATAATACAATTTCCATACAGACATTACAAACATTCTAGTGCCACAATAAAGCTTGCAGTGTGTTTAAGGGGAGCTCTTTTAGATGTTGTATAAACAAAGCCCCACTCAGTCCACTGTGTGCAATGGAGCCATAGATAATACACATTTATGACCTTCCCCCAAAAGCCTTGCAGGTAAAGACATTTATAAATAAAAGTATATCATGCTTTGTAGAGATGATGCTGAATTTTCAAAAGTGCCTTTCATTTTCTGATGTTACTGACCCATTAAGATTGATAACAATTTGACAAAAGTTTTAAAAATTATACATTTAAATTAAAAATAAAATATCATTTGTTTATGTTGCTTTCTAAGATTTTAACCTCCTCCTTAATTTGTGATTTGGCCATACCTCAAAAGTTTTTATATTCAAGGCAGTATATTTTTTCACCTCTTTATATCCAGACTTATTTCACTTGCAAATTAATTTTGGCCGTACAGATATATCCTGTGTCATTGTGACACATTAATATATGCATTGTGATAATAAGTATACCTGCATTGCTATAAATAAAGGTGTAAGAAACACGCATGTTTAATTAAATAAAAATACCTTTTGACATTTATGTAGATGACAGATAACCCCAATGTGTAAATTTAATATGGAAATGTTTCTGTCCGAAGAAATGTAAAGATTCAGATGACAATTAATCACTAAATAATACTTTTTTTATATTAAATTGGGATTCTTGAAGTAAAGTATGTGAAAATAAAGTTAGATACAGAATCATGGGGTGAATTTACTACTGCAGCACAAGTGACAATTGGGAAGCATGTTAAGTAGGAATACAGAAAAATCTTCCATATCTGAACTTGAGAAATATAGCTGGACAGATGTGTATTTGTACTGCAGGACAATTACAGGGCTGTTAATGTTACTGATTTGGCACTCTGGGCTGCTAATGTGTACATCTCTTGGGCCTCTGGGTGGTTGCAGGGCTGCTCATTTGTACTTTTAGAACACAGCTCGTTTGTATGAACACTGAACTCTGCATTTGTGCAGCTGAGACATTGTGAGGCTGCTCATTAGATTGCACTTTGTAAGCTCATAGACCTCCTTCCTACTGTGTCTCTAGCAAAATTTGTGTTTTCACCAGTGGCAAATGGTTTTGCTAGAATTTTGCTATGTGTTTTGTGGTCTTGAAAAAAATGAGGGGAATACTGTATATGGAGAAAATGCAGGAAAAATATAATTTCTCCATGTGTTTTGTTAAGCCCCAAAAAAAAACAAAACTTTTTTTGTGCTGAGGAAAAAATGCTAATTTAATGGCAGTACATTTATTTTTCTGTGGTTTCATGTTTTCCCTGTGAAGCAAAACAAACATTCACTAACCAGTTCCTACTCCTTCCTCTTGCCAGTCTTACTACCTATTCTCTCCATTGTTCATAATCAATCACCACCCCCCCCCCCTAACCATCTGTTTTTATATTTACCTCACAAACCTTAGAAGGTAGCTTTGGACTTACAATGCCCTTGGTAAAAGTACAATTCCCATTGTAATCAGTGGAGGATTTCCAGATTCCGGGCTTGATTATAATAATACTGTTTAGAACATGTAAGATGTACCTGGAGTATGAGGTCTTCCAGTTTTTGTTTAGTTGCAACTCCCAGAATCCAATCAGTATTCAAAGACTACTATGGTTTGTTGTAATTTGTTTTATTTATTTATTTATTTTAATTTTCACAAACTGTGATTTCTCAAGAAATTGCTTTTCTCAAGATCAACATTTCATAGCTAAATATCTAGTCCTTTTTCTTCTTACAGTCACTTACTCCTTTGCCTTACTTATTCATACTTGACCAACAAGGGTTCACCTGCCATTTAGCTCTTTTTTACATATGTCTTAAATCCATATATTAACCCCTTAGATTAATTTGACTCTATGGTCCATGGCCTCATCTGCTTATTAACCATCTTTGTCTGTTTTTCACTCATATTAGTTGGTCAGGAAACATCAAGCTGTCACAGGTAATGATGGAGAGGAAGAAATAGAAATTATTGTAAAATATACATATGTTGAGTGACAAGGACACAATGTTGTCATGGATTCTGCAGCAAAGGAGCAGATGGCATACTTGTGTCGCTTGATGCAAGGTTAATGCTAAATTTAATGTTTTATCAAAATGACAAGCATCTGTAGGTACTAGTGCATGTACACCTAGAATTGATGGAATGTTTTCATCATTAATATCTGCTCACACAGACACCCAGGATTGAAGATATTGTGGCTGAGTGAATTTCTCCTCAAACTATCGGTATATTATTCTAGCATAAAAACATGTTTAATGTGACAAGACACTTAGGGGCTGATTCACTATGGGTCGAATATCGAGGGTTAATTAACCCTCGATATTCGACTAGGAATTGAAATCCTTCGACTTCAAATATCGAAGTCGAAGGATTTAGCGCAGAAAATTCGATCGAATGATCGAAGGATTATTCCTTCGATCGAACGATTAAATCCTTCGAATCGAACGATTCGAAGGATTTTAATCCAACGATCGAAGGAATATCCTTCGATCAAAAAAACTTAGGCAAGCCTATGGGGACCTTCCCCATAGGCTAACATTGACTTCGGTAGCTTTTATCTGCCGAACTAGGGGGTCGAAGTTTTTTTAAAGAGACAGTACTTTGACTATCGAATGGTCGAATAGTCAAACGATTTTTACTTCGAATCCTTCGATTCGAAGTCGTAGTCGAAGGTCGAAGTAGCCCATTCGATGGTCGAAGTAGCCCAAAAAAACCTTCAAAATTCGAAGTTTTTTTACTTCACTCGAATTTAGTGAATCAGCCCCTTATTCAACATTTATTTTGAGTTGCCTCTTGAGCAGTCAGTGTGGCAAGTGAACTTGCTCTTTACAAATCCGTTGGTCATTAAAGGAAATCTTAGATAAAGATGAATTTAGGACTGCTTAGTAGCTGACAGACTTTGCTGTAAACCATCCAGATAGCACATATTATACCAAAGGGTTCATACAAATTGTCAAATGATGCAGATGATTCCCCAGGCCATCACCTCTAGGAAAAACTTTAAATTCTTTAGGGGATAGCAAACATATTGACACCCTTCTCCTTCAGTTAATAAAACTTTCCTTGTCCTTCAACTATGCAGCTATGCTTTGTTTCTATTCTAAAAGAGGGACTTAAAAAATACCAACACCATTTTGAAATATCTGCTGTCAGACATAGGGCTAGAAATGGCACCTATTTATACCCTATTTCAATCTGATACCAGAGCTATTGTCCTATGCCTTCCAATGCCCACAGGTAACATATTTAGAAGGATATGGAGCTTGTGGTGGACACATTATCCCTCATAATGGTACATAAGGTGCATCATGCATTTGAGCAATTCAATTGTCCTTTAAGTTTAACTTAAAAAAAATAAAGTTAAACTACTCATTCAGTGTTCACAGATCATATTTGATCTATGTATATGTGATTTTCTCATCACGAAAGCTTGCCAAAACTGGGTTCTGGATATGTATCCTGTAATCACACAAAACTTTGTAACAGATATTTTGTGCCCTTTCTCTTTTTTGATTTGTAGTTTAAGGTTTAATTAACTTTTCAGACGTATATTAATAATAATAGATAAGGTAATGCAACAAAGAACAGGCATATGGGTAGAGAATGGAAATGTGTGCAAAACTCAAAACAAATGCTTTAAACACATATATTTTCCCCATTTGTTTTAGAAAAAATCAGCTGTGCATTAAAAATGCTAATGGAGGCAATGCAACAAACAAACAGTGAATAGGGTAGTAAGATTGTATAGGGCTGTTTTCTCAAATCAAAGCAAATATTAAACTGCATTTTATATTTTTCCCATTTTCTATTTTTTTGTTTTGCAAATAGTTTTTTTTTCAGCTTAAATTTCACAGGGTTGAACATAGTTTGTGTTGCAGCAATCTCATAGTGGTTGTGTAATATTTGTGAGATGTTTTGTATGTCTGGTGTTTCCATTTCCTATCAGTCAAAATAATATGATGTAGAAATGTGTGAAATGTTTTAAGAATCTCTAAAGCTATCCGGTCCAAGTATATTAATTGCTGATATAAATGTCTAGATCTTTCTACAGTGTAATGAATTGGACAAGCCCACCAGATATGGAGGGTATCTCCCTTGGCATAAACTTTAGGTCATGAGAGACACCACAGATTCATACAAAGTATTCAAGCAGTAAAAAAATTAATGTAATTGCAATATATTCTCTTCTGACCAGCAGTAAAAGGTTTCATCAGCATCAGTGTTTGACTGGGGTGTGTGAGGCATACCAGCTACCCCAGGGGCCCCCACACCCCCTCTGGGGCCCCGCCACTTACCCACTGCTAGCACCCCACCCCACGGGTGCAACTTATATTTCTTTTTGCTGCTATCAGTGGAGGGAGGGTGGGGAGTTGTGACTGCAGAGGGCAGGCAGACATAGGGTCTGGGTCGGCAGGTACCACCAGGTTATTTCCCTATGCCTTACCGGCCCAGTCTGACCCTCAGCATGCAGAGAGTTAAGGCACACACTTTCAGGCTATAAGTTCTTTTAGAACACCAAGGACAAAACTTATTAAAATAAAATAATGGATAATGCTATAATATACCAAAATATTCTGCTTGTTGTATATGGTGTAATTTTT
The DNA here is from genome assembly GCF_017654675.1 of Xenopus laevis. Taxonomy (NCBI): domain Eukaryota; kingdom Metazoa; phylum Chordata; class Amphibia; order Anura; family Pipidae; genus Xenopus; species Xenopus laevis. The sequence continues at coordinate 86,749,098 of NC_054381.1, read as the reverse complement.
CGAAATCAACATTCAAAAGCCTTAATGATCTGCAATTATAGACCGCTGCTGAAACTTTACCCTGTTATGGTATTGAAATGTTTTGTAATATAGTTATTAATAATAGTATCACCACTACATTGCCAATTTGACATTAACACCTACTATAATTGGAATCATGGTGTCATTGTGACTGGGTTACGCCATCTAACATCTCTGAGTTTCAGCTATCACCTAAATGACCAAGTGACTACCAGGACATTTCATTTCTCCCCATTTTCTACTATGTATTTAAAGGGATCTAAAGACATGTTGATGACTAGCATGTATGCCTTTTTGAAATCATGACACCACATTAGCTAATGCAGTACCATTATTCAAAAATGATCCATGCTCAGCCTAAAAACTAGAGTCTTGTTAGTTTAATATGAATAGTCGGAATGCTTTTGTTGGTGCTAAAAAGTAGTGATGGGCGAATTTATTCGGCAGGCGCGAATTCGTGGCAAATTTGCGCGATTCGCCGCAGGCGAATAAAATTCGCAAAACACTCGTGAAAATTCGCTGGCGTCAAATTTTTTTTTCCGAAAAAACGGAGACGCCGGCGCTGTTTCGCAAATTTTTTGCCATTTCGCGAATTTCGAGCGAAATTAGCGGATTTTTCAGTGAAGCGAAACGGCGCAAATTCGCCCATCACTAGTAAAAAGGGATTTTTTAGTGGGGTATTACAGGGTTCCGTTCTTGGTCCTTTTTAACTTGTTTCATTTTAAGTACTGCCTATATTTTCTCTACTATACCAAATTATGCACAACTATAAGTTTTGTGTAGGATGCGGTCAATTTAAAGAGAGATTGGATTAAATTGGAGAACAGAGCAGAAAAAACTGTTCAATGTTGATACATTTTTTGGGAAATAATATAAGTGAAGGTTATAAACCAAATGAAAGTGTGTCTCTTATTTGAGAAGAATTTGGGAATTGTTGTGGATAACAAGTCATGCAACTTTAAACAATGTCAGTCAGTGACTACTAAAGTACTGTCTTGCTTAAAAAATCTAATTAAACCAAGAGATAAAATATAAACATGATTCTGCCTTAATATATATCCCTGGTAATGCCCACCTTAAATATGCAGTGTTATTGCTGGCCCAATGAGTTGGAAAGTGTCCAGTGGCATGCAGATTTTGTAATTTTTCAAACCAAACTATGCAACTATAAACTTTAAAGAACTAGGGTATGTAGGCTTTAAATCATCTGCAAATCTAATAATGTACAGCACATTACTGACATTTATTTTGCTCTAAACCTTTGTATCATAACAATTTTGAAAATGGAGATAACAATGATGATGCACTTATATTTCCTGCAGGAACTTCTGTAATTCAGGTAACTGCCTTAGATGATGATGATCCTTCATATGGAAACAGTGCCAAGATTGTATACAGCATTATTCAAGGACAGCCATATTTCTCAATAGATCCTGAATCAGGTCTGTCTTAAATTTTTGTATTACTCAGTTTCAATATAATCGCAAACACAACTTTTTTAATTATATCAGGGACAATGTACAAAGACCACATATACCATGGAGTTGAAGTGGACTTTTTATATGCAAACATATATTTTTCTGCTTTGATCCTTTAAAAAGTGACTTTTTTTACTACAGAAAAGTTAATGTATAAAACATTTTGAGTGCAAAAAAGTGTTTCTATTCAAATTTATATTGAAATAAGTTGCTACTCAGTTATGTGCAATTCATGTTTTTGCATATTCTTCCTGCCTGATTTTTCTACTTACAGTAGGAACACTCAGGAAGAAATTCAAAAGAAATGTAAACAAAATATGTAAAGGTAAACAAAGGTCTGGGACCAGATGGTATTCACCCCAGAGTACTAAAAAAGTTTAGCTCTGTGATTGCCAAACCTTGGCATGGTGCCAAGAGACTAGTGAATTGCTAATGTGGTACCCACTATGCAAAAAGGGACCCCATTCTCAGCCTGAAAACTATAGGCCTAAAATCACAATACTATGAGTTTGTGCCAGCAAGGCACTTGCTGGTACAAAGTGCTGCAATTTAATTTTTATGAGGGGGAGAGTTTGACTCTGGGATGGCAGTCAATGTAATCTACTTACAATTTGCTAAAGCATTTGATACAGTACCACAATGAAGGTAATGTTAATTTAAGCAATGTTGGCCTGGAACGCAATATTTGTTCTTGGAGATCTGGCAGAAGGATAGATTATAAAGAGTGGTAGTAAATTTTATAATTGGACCAGTATTGTTAGTGAAATACCACAGGGCTCCATCATTGGTCCTTTGCTTTCTAAATAGTTTATTTATGACCAGGAGGTGGGAATTCAAAGCACTTTTTCTATTTTTGATGATGATACTAAATTGTGCAGAACTATAAGTTCCATACAGGATGCTGTCACTTTAAAGAACGGTTTGATAAAATTAGAAAGATGGGTAGGGATGTAGCGAACTGTTCGCCGGCGAACTAGTTCGCGCGAACTTCGACTGTTCGCGTCCGCCGCAAGTTCGCGAACGTCGCGCGACGTTCGCCAATAGGCGTTCGCGTCAAAATCGGTCGCCCATTCGACCATTCGATCGCTAAAATCGAACGATTTTCGTTCGATTCGAACGAAAATCGTTCGATCGAACGATTAAAATCCTTCGATCGTTCGAATCGAACGATTTTCGGATGATCGAAGTTCGCGAACAGTTCGCGAACAGTTCGCAAATTTTGCCGGTGTTCGCGAACGGCGTTCGCGAACACATCGGCGGCGGTTCGCTACATCCCTAAAGATGGGCAGAAAACTGGAAAAAAGTGTTGATAAGTGCAAGGTTATGCACTTCGGTATAAATTCAAGTCATACACTCAATAGTAGTATGTTGATGGTATCCTTAATTGAGAATGTTTTGGGGATATAAGTAGATAACAAGTTGTCTAATTCTAGACAGTGTCATTCTATGGTTAAAGCAGTACTGTCCTGCATAGAAAAGGGCATTAACTTGAGGAATAAAAACATACGATTTCATCTTGATAGGTCCCTGGTAAGGTCTCACCTTGAGTATGCAGTGCAGTTTTGGGCTCCAGTCCTTAAAAAGGATATTAATCAGCTGGAGAGAGTGCAACTAAACTGGTAAAAAGGATGGAGCAAAAAATAAATACCACGCTTTTATTAACTCTATGCCTACAGATTTCTGTGATCACAAACCAGAGGGACACAAAATTCTAAAACTTCCACCCGATTTAAAAAATTGTCAGTTTGACTCTTATCCCAACTTCTTTTCTATTTGATCAGTACTCGGTCCTGTCCTCCCACACCAGTGCCGATTCTTTAGTCATATTCCTTTGTCAACCAGTTGTTGTACCACCTCTACATTCCCATCACTAGACCTCTCCCCATCAATAGTCCTCTCCCCATTTCACTATACCCAATATTTGCCCCAATACTTACTTTACCTTTTCCTATAGCTTAAGCGCAAAGTCTATGGGGCAGATTCCCTAGAGGGCGAATTGTCGCCAGTGAATGCTTTGCACACTTCTCGCCACTTTGCTAGGTGCAAATTTGTTAGCAATACGCTTATTCACTAAAAGTTGCATCCTTGGTGCCGAATGCTGGTGATTTTTCAGTGCGAGTGGTTTAAAGCAAAATTACAATAGTAATCGATTCTGCCTAGCGAAACTTCGTTAGTCCTCTTAAATGTTAACCCAAAAAAGTTTAATAATTAGGACTTTTGCAGGAAATCCCACTTAAAAAAGGACAAGTTGCCAGTGTTTTTACAAAAACAATGTCCCCGCGGATGGGATTTCTGGCAAAATGTCACTAGCGCTAGTCACTTCACCCTTTAGTAAATCTGCCCTTAAGTTTCTTGTACCTGATCAATTGCTAACAAATTTTTTTGATTCTGGAAATTTGCAGCAAAGTTGTGTATGTCCTCTTGTCTCACCTGCCACCTGAGCCCAATGTATTTGTCCATAGCCTGTTTCTCATATTAGCTATTTGTCCTTATTTCCTCTCTTCTGACTCCTCTCATCTCTTGAATTCTGTCACTGAGAGGTCCAAAATAAAATAGCTTTGTTTGTTGTTCTATTTTGAATTGAATGTAGAATGTTGCATCTGCATTTTCCTCTTTCAGATCTTTTAAAATGTGCCTAAACCTCTCAGAATACCCTAAATGCCCCAAGACAATGATGATGATACTATTGATGACTGAATTTGTTTGCTTTGTCCAGAATATTCATTGGTATAGCCAACAATGAATAAATGTTAGCTATACATCATCTGTCTAATATTATGCCCTTCACTGTGTGCGGGTACACAGTTATCTCTAATTCTTCCAATATTTATATAACCTTAAACAGGGACATTTCTTAGGTTGCCTATTTGTATCCAGACAGCGCACACTGAATCTCTAGTGACAACAGGTGTAGTTTTGGTGTTGTTTTGTGCTTACACACTTACTCATAGGCATATCTCAGATGGCAGCAGACCCTATGTCTACCCCTCCTCACATTGCTTGCATCCAGGGAGCAGACTTAAACAAGGAATGGTAGATTCACTAGTGTAGAGAGAACAATTGCACTCGCTATGTGTGATAGGATGGTATCCTTTTTCTCATAGCTAAGGTCAAAGAACAAGAGGCCATTCCTTTGTCCTTGAGGAACTAAAATTTCATCTCAAGCAGCAAAGATTGATCTTTGTGATGAGTGATGAGGGCAGTGAGATTGTGTAATGAAGTTAGATTTATAGATTATAATTAGCAATGGAAATATTTAGTGCAAGATTATGCAACCCACAGTGTTATCTCAGAATCCTCTTTGTGTAATCTTATTTTAGGAAATTGATCCAAAGGGCATAATAAGATTAGAGAAGATGAATTTTGAATAAGAAATCTTGTAATCTCCAATAAGAGATATGTTAATGTCAAGCAACTGTTCCCCTTTTTTATTATTTTACTGGTGAAATCAAACAGTATCCTGCTGGGTATATTTATCATAGAGTGAGGTTAGAGGTCCCAACAGTCCTCTAGACTGAAATTCTGCATTCATTTCTATATGATTTTTAAAAGAGTATTTATCAATGGGTGAAAGTTCATCTTTTGATAAATACGCTTTTCAAAATCCTATAGAAATGAATGGAGACCGGTGGAATTTCCCTCTAGAGCAGGGATCCCCAACCTTTTGAACCCGTGAGCAACATTCAGTAATAAAAGGAGTTGGGGAGCAACACAAGCATGAAAAATGTTCTTGGGCTGCCAAATATATTCTGTGATTGGCCTTTTGGTAGCCCCTATGTGGATTGTCAACCTACATTGAGGCTCTGTTTGGTAGTGCACCTGGTTTTTATGCAACCAAAACTTGCCTCCAAGCCTGGAATTCGAAAATAAGCAGCTGCTTTGAGGCCACTGGGAGCAACATCCAAGGGGTTGGAGAGCAACATGTTGCTCACGAGCTACTGGTTGGGGATCACTGCTCTAGAGGACTGTGGAGACCTCTAACTTTACTCTTTGATAAATATACCACATGGGGCAGATTGATCAAGGGTTTCTAAAAACTCCCATCAACTCCCATAAACTCAAAACTCAAAATTTGAAAAAAAAACCCCGAAATTTATTAAAAATCTATTTTTTTTTTGATTCTATTTGAATCAAATTTTATCTAATTTTTTTTTTCAAAAGTCCACCAAATGACTTCAAATTGATTGTAGGAGGTCCCCCATAGGCCAAAACACCAATTCAGCAGGTTTTAGATGGCAAATAGTTGAATTCAAATTCTAAAAGGGACAGTACATGATAAATTTCAAGAATTTAAATTTTTTTTAAATTCTAATTGAATTTGGACTATTCCCTAGTCAATTTACACTAAAATAGACTAATTTGAATTTAAAAATTCAAATTTTCAATTCGACCCTTGATAAATCTTCCTCTATGTGTCAACACTTTGATTTATCAAGGGTCGAATTTTGAATAAAAAAACAAAAAAAAAGACCAACAGAAATTTATAAAAAAAAATCAATGTTTTTTTAAGATGAACAGACCTTTTTTGTTCGAATTTGAATCCTACAAATCAAAGTAATAGCACATTCGATCATTTTTTTCAAAAAAAGCTTTGATTTTTCAAAGTCCACCAATTTACTCCAAATAGATTATAGGATGTCCCCCATAGGCTAAAACAGCAATTTGTAAAGGTTTTGGATGGCGACTGGTCGAATTTGAATTTTTAAAAAGACAGTACATGATATTCGAATATTTGATTTCGATATTCAAATTTTAGAATTATTTTCAAATTCGAATAGAATTCGCACTATTCCCTAGTCAAAGTACACAAAAAATAGCTTGAAATTCAAATTTTTTTCATTCAAATTTTCACTTCGACTTGATAAATCTGCCCTAACTGCGGAGTGATTGCTGGGTTAGAATAAAATTGGAAAACACCTGGGGGGTTATTTACTACGAATGCAAAAACCATGAAAAATGTGTGATATTTTTTTTAATAAAACCGGACACAAATTTTTCAGAATTTATGAAACCCTGAGATTGGAAAAGTCAGCATCAGAAAATCCGGCATCTCAGACCTGTCAAGATTGCATATAAGTCAATGGGAGAAGTCCCGATGATTTTTTAATGTGCGCTGGGTTACATGCAATACCCTGAAGTTTTCTGAGTTTTAGGGCAAAAATCTGAGTTTTTGGGTGAAAAATCAGGAAAAAAACATGAAAATCAAATGAAAAATCAGACAAAATCATGAAAATCAGTTTTTTTCCCACAAAGCAAAAATTGTAATATGTAAAATGTAATAATAAATAAGCATAAAAAAACTGAGCAGGTTTGATCAGAGTTTGTAGCAGAAAGTATTGAGATAAATTCGTACTTTTATAAGTAACCCCCCTAGAGTTAGAATAATCTCTTGGATAAGTGATTTGGCTAGCTTTGTTTATTAATTTATGCAAATCGCACAAATAAACTACAGGCGTATATAAAAGTAAGCGATTTCTAGTCATGAGCAAAGTATATCACTATTGATTAGATGTTATAAGAACAGCTATTTATAAATACTAAAGATTATATTTGTAACAATTCCCATTACCTTTGGGATATAAAAACAATTTCAATTATATGCAAAATTTACATTCTAATCTTTTATAGGTAAACCCATTAATTATATGTATTTGAAATTTGATCAACTGTTAATTATTTACAATAAAAGACAAAGTAGGTCTCTGTTAAATAGATGGTATTATAAGACATAGTAGATTATTAAATATTAAACCTAAATTAGTTTCTTTAAAGATAGTAAGTTCCCATGTGATATATCTATGTAGGAAAATTACATTTGCATTTGGAATCTAGCTTGCAGTATTTAATTGGTAAACATGGAATAGCTAATTTAATGAACATTAATAACACTGTGAATGAATTCCCCAAATGGTCTATTATTTAGTTAATTGTATCAAAAATACAATATTGATACAAAAAATGATACAATATCAAAATTGATACAACATCAACAATTTATTTAGTTAATTAAATATAAATAAAAATGCATTCTTCTTGCCACCATTTTTCTTGGTTTTCTTCTGAATATCTCTTGCATACTCAATATAAATGAATATATTATGATTTTATATTATGATTTCCTCCTCTCTGGAAGAGCTGAGTACTACTCATTGACTGTGCAATGTAAGAAGTTTTGCCCCTGAAACTGTGCAGCACATAAAAAAGAGCCATACATATTTCTAAAATAGGAATTTGGAACTGTCATTAGGAAATTAAGAAATTAATCTGGGTTCAGGGAAAACATGTGATCAAATTAAATGCTCCAGTTGGTAAATGCATGTGGTTAGCTGAATAAAGCATTTGAATACTAAAGGCTACATATTATTATGCAGTATATTCAGAATTATTTGCATCATGTACTATTCAGTTTCACCACTGCCCCTTCCTCTCTGTTCTTTTGCAGGCATAATCAAAACTGCTTTACCAGACATGAGCAGAGAAAACCGGGAGCATTACCAAGTGGTAATTCAGGCCAAAGATATGGGAGGCCAGATGGGAGGATTATCTGGGACCACCACAGTGAACATCACACTGACTGATGTCAATGACAATCCGCCTAGATTCCCACAGAGTAAGTTGCATTTAATACTTGTGCTGTATTTAAAATCCTGTTTACATTTGGTAATTTAAAAGACACCATCTGTGCTACTCTTTCATAAGTGCGGGCCACTGCAGTGCCAGTTCATAGCATGTTAGTTTCATTTTTTGAGAAAGTTTGCCACTTGCTACAGTCTAAAACTGCAAAGCAAAAAAAAAGAAAAAGGAATTTAAATATTTCAAGATTAAGATAAAATAAATTGCCCCTAAAGGCTATGATATACGCCAAAAGTATACTACTGTATAAAACAATATTCATCATTCTGCATCATGAACAAAATATACATACAGTATGACATCAAGACTTGCATTTCCATTGCACTGGCATTTACTCATATATCACAGTTATACTAGGTTTTATCAAACTGATCAACTGTGTCATGTTTCAGTGCTGTTAAATAATCCATTCTGTGTACATATCTTATTTTCTCAAGCAATTCTTTTTCTGAAGGGGGTATAGCCATCGCTGATGTCTGGAAATGATTAACCAATTTTTGCAAGGGATTTTATATATATATATATATATATATATATATATATCTATCCTGACGATGGCTCTATCTATCTATCTCTCTCTCTCTCTATAAATATATATATATATATATATATATATATATATATATATATATATATATATATATATATATATATATATATATATATATATATATATATATATATATATATATATATATATATATATATATATATTCCCCCACTTTGACAAAGGCTGGTACGCAGCCGAAACGTTAGTTTTTTCTAATAAAATAATTTATATTCTCATAATTTATATTCTACTCATTAATGCACTGAGTTCATTTCTTGTTTAATTAAGCCCCTATTAACATAATTGAGTGTGATGTCAGCAACAAGGCGGGATTTGTTAAACCTTTATATTTGCCACTTTCATTGCTTGTTTTTTAAATGAGTTAATGCATCTTGACAAAGGTCCCAGACCATGGACCGAAACGTTGATGCTTTTATTATGTATCACATAAGAGAAATAAAAGTTGAATTTTACTGAACCGGAGTGCGTGCCGCTACAGCCTTTCTTCTATGATACAACATTGACACAGCACCCGGAAGCTGAATATCGGAGTTGAACATCAAAGTATAGCGTGTGCGGACGCCGACGGCATTGGATTTACGTATTTGGTTGGAATACTGCGCCCAGCACCGCTACTGTTTGAAATACACGCACTGCTTGCTACAAATGGAGGACTTCGTGCAGGCTTGAACGCTGGCTATGCGGAAACATGGCATGTGTCTGAAGCGGATGCCGATCGAGTATTATGGACTAACACACAAGGTGATCTCCCCTCTACTATCACGGTCAAAGACATCATCAAGGAACTTACACGTCTTAAGCAGCGAGTTGTGGATCTTGACCTACACGGCCTTTTCTTGTCAGACTATTACCGGGCAAAGAAAATCCCGCGGGGCTTCCGTATCCGCAATGCACCGACGATCGGTCGTTTGAACCCGGATTTTTGTAAGAAATGGACCGGTGTCCTTAACCGCTGCTCACTAGATCTAATTGTATTAGTGATTGAAGAGGTTTCACATGAATTGACAAAAGCACGCAAAGAGTTAACAGCTTTTGAAAATGATAATCAAGCCTTGATTCAAGCGGATACCTCCTTGGACATTATCACTGCCTGTGAAAAGCAGGTTGCGCAATACAAATCGGAACTTTTGCAGTTTAAGAGGGATAAATTAAAAAAGGTCAATGATGACTATACTAATCACAGAGTGTACCGTTGGCTCAGCGGTGAAAAATCACCACCATATCGACCCTACACACGGAAATGGAGAGAACGCCGCCCACGCCCGAAGACACTTCAAACGGTGGACACCAGCTCGGGAGACTCGGACCAGGACGAGACCGCGGGACCTGGCAATACACAACAGGAGAATGCAGCAGACAGACCGGAAGGCACGCATGATTTTTTAGACAGAGGCCCGATCAACTCCAGACCACCTTTACCCCCAACAGGAGGTCGAGGAAAAGATACCCCACTCGGAGGGGCAAGAAGGGGAAGATCACGGAAACAATGAACACCCCTGTATTCAACCTATCGGCCCACTCTTTGACTGAAGCCGAATCTGCGGTCCTACGTAAAGGTTTGACTTTTGTTCCCACTACCAGATTTGACAGATTCAAATGGGATATTGACTTTTTTCGCTTTATTCGCAATTTAAACTTAAGGGAACACTTTGGTACAACTAAGGTAGATAATCAGGGGTTTGATGATCAATTGAAACTTAAAAGTAACTTCTGCCCCCCTACACAAAATGTAGCCATTAAATTGTTTAAAAAAGCGATAGACAGGGAGGTTGATACAATGTGTACTAAACAGGACAGACTCCATCAGAATTTGTCTAAAGGTGAATTGGAAGCAATTGACACATTACGTAGTGACAAATCCTTGGTAATACGCCCTGCTGATAAGGGGGGAGGCATAGTCTTGCTTAATTATTATGACTACCGAATGGAAATACTGTCACAATTGACAGATGTTTTGATATACAAAAAATTACAGGGTGACCCAGTCTGGCGTTTAAGGCCAGAATAGACAAATTGTTACAATTGGCCCTTACCAGTGGATGGATCAACCAAAAATCGTTTGATTATTTGAAACAGGATCATCCAATTTGCCCTATTTTGTATTCTCTCCCAAAAATTCATAAGAGCTTGACGGCCCCCCCTGGGCGCCCTATTGTGTCAGCCAGAGATGGCTTATTACATCCACTGGGCATATTCATTGATCGAATTTTGCAACCAATAGTCTGTTCAACGACTTCATACCTACGTGATACCCCACATTTCATACAATGTTTACGTGAATGTAATTGGCAAGATGATACTCCTAAGTTGCTCGCCACAATTGATGTAGTTAGTCTATACACCAGCATTCCACATCAGGACGGGTTAGATGCTGTTGAAAAATCCCTTATTGAGAATGCTAACTACAAAGGGCCACCCATCCGTTTTGTCATTGAACTCTTACAGATGTGTCTTACATTTAATTATTTCAGATTCGAGAATAGCTATTACCAACAGGTGTCAGGGACCGCGATGGGGGCGCCCATGGCGCCCTCATACGCTAATCTTTACATGTACCAGCTAGAGAAGGAACACATCTTACTGAAGTACAGTCATAAGATCATATTATATAAACGATTTATCGATGACATTGTGCTCATTTGGAAAGGTGATCAGATGAGCTTTTTTCAGATGATTGAAGAAATCAATACTATTTCAGAAACCATCAAATTCACTGCCAACTGTGGCACTGAACTCGAATTTTTAGATCTACATCTACACTTACAAGACACTAGGGTAGAGTATTCCCTGTTTCGCAAAACTACTGACCGTAATACCTTGCTTCATTCCACAAGTTGCCACGCACCGGCACTGAAGCGCTCCTTACCTGTGTCACAATTTTGTCGTGTATTAAGGAACAATTCTAATCAATCCACATGTGAGAAACAATTGACACAGATGAGGGAGCGATTCATTTGCCGTGGTTATGATATTAAATCACTCGATGTGGCACTACAGAAAGCGAGACTTAAAATTTCTGAGCAAACATCAGACGATCCCATTCCAAAAACAAGTCCACTTATAATGTCTACTTGTTTCACTAATATGTCTGCCTCTCTGAATCAAGTATTCAGAACTAACTGGCACATCATTAAAGCAGACGACATGCTGGGTCGTCTCTGCCCTGATCCACCCAGGATGGGATACCGACGTGGACGAAGTCTCCGTGATCTTTTAGTATCCAGTGACCTTGTTCAGTGCTATAGTGAGAGTCCAACGGCGACCACTTGGCTTCCTTCCAATAAACCAGGGTGTTTCAAGTGTCCATCCTGCTTGTCGTGTAGATCTATGACACCAGGTACGAGTTTTGCACACCCCCTAACCGGCCATAGATATAAGATTCACCATCATATAACATGCACTACAACGCATGTGATTTACCTCATTACCTGCCCATGTGGGCTCTCATATGTGGGCAAGACGGATTTAATGTTGCGACTTCGCATCGATGCGCACAGATCAGCAATCAATACGGCCTATAGAGATCAAAAAACCACTAAACCGGTGGCTAAACATTTTCTAGAGATGGGCCATAGGTTCCCAACATTAAAATTCATCGCGATTGACCACATACCTATGCCCAGAAGGGGTGGTGATAGATCTCGTCTTGTCCTACAACGCGAAACCTTTTGGATAAAAACATTAGATACCCTCTCTCCCAAAGGTCTGAATGAGTATTGCACATACAGTTGCTTTTTGGCTAAAAGATAATATGTTTTTATTTTAACTATAATATTTTCTATTTATTCTACTCATTAATGCACTGAGTTCATTTCTTGTTTAATTAAGCCCCTATTAACATAATTGAGTGTGATGTCAGCAACAAGGCGGGATTTGTTAAACCTTTATATTTGCCACTTTCATTGCCTGTTTTTTAAATGAGTTAATGCATCTTGACAAAGGTCCCAGACCATGGACCGAAACGTTGATGCTTTTATTATGTATCACATAAGAGAAATAAAAGTTGAATTTTACTGAACCAGAGTGCGTGCCGCTACAGCCTTTCTTCTATATATATATATATATATATATATATATATATATATATATATATATATATATATATATATATATATATATATATATATATATATGTATATAAAAAGGTTGTTGTTTATTTCGACGTTTCGGCTTGCGACTTAAAGGGGACCCGTCACCCAAAATAATTATTAAAAATCCTATTTTATCAGATTAGTCAAGGAAAATGAACTTTAATTACACTATATAAATTATTTTAATCTTGTTGCCTTCAGTCTGGGATTTCAAAATTATAGCAAGCAGGCAGCAGCCATTTTGTGGACACTGTTATTAAGACAAGCCTTGCGGGGCGTGGCTTGATGGTTGCCTAGAACGGACGTGTGTTGAAAGGGCTCCTGCTCCTCACCGCTTTTGGGCTACCGTTCTCCCACATTTGCTTTATCATGAGAAGAAACCAGAGAGCTACTACCACTTCTTCTTCTCAGAAGTCTGCCCGACAAAGAAAGACAAAGAAATCGGGCAGTTTTTTAATAAAACGCCTTCGTCTCCTGCTACTGACGAGACTCCAAATATGGCGGCAGATGAGGCCTTTGATACTACGCAGCAAGAGCGCCTAGAGGAACTGCAGGAGCCTACCGGTGCTACAGATACCGCTAATTTGCTATCGCTGATCGCTGCTCTGCCACAAAAAGCTGATCTGGCAAATCTCCTAACAGAAATTAAAACCGGCCAACAGAAGGAGACGCAAGTCTTAAAGGCCGAAATACATACCGTTGCTGTTAAACTGAACGATCTGGAAGAGCGACATCAGGATCTCTTGCATACTGTTACAACCCACTCCTCTAGGTTGACCACGCAAGCCCGACATATCTTTAACTTGCGTCGCATGTTGGAGGATGCGGAGAATAGAAACCGCCGCTGTAACCTTCGCATACGAGGTGTGTCTGAGGATATTACTAATGCAGCCTTAAGGCCCACTCTCACCGGCCTCTTTAACCAGCTCCTAGGGCAAGACAAAGAGGTAAATATGCACATTGATCGACTGCATAGAGTTAGTGGGGGCCGCCCTAACAAACCTAGAGATATTCTCTGTGCCTTCCATAATTTTTCCATCAAAGAAGCTATATTGCGTAAGGCCAGGGAGCTCAAAGTGGTACAGATAGACGGGGACAATATAGAGATTTATCAAGATCTTGCCTATACTACGGTCCTCCAGAGACGCCTACTACGCAATGTGCTTCAACATCTGAAGGAACGGAATATTCCCTATAAATGGGGCTTTCCCTTCGCCCTACTGGCACATAAGGATGGCAAAACACATGCACTCAAGGATCCCTCTGATGCGCAGGTCTTTTTTCGCACGCTTGAGCTGCCACCTGTGGATATACAAGAATGGCAAAGATATGTCTATCCAGACGGACCCCCGCTCGACCTGGATCAACGGAGCGCATTGCCAACTGCCGCCGAGAAAAGATCGGATACGGAGGAGCCGCCCCACCCCACCTGAGGCCATGGTACGTCGGCTTGCCATAGCTCCATGGCACCTTTACTGATTCCTACGGCGCCCTCGGAGATGAGTGGTCAACTTCTACCACCGCTACATTTCCGTTGGTAAGCTGGTTTTTTACCCTACTCAGCCGTTACACCTCCTTACTCGATAACTCTGCGGCTATACCTCTTTGATACTTCCCATTTTTGGTAATGTCCCATACAGGCTGCTTGATGTATGGTCTGAAACTTCATGAGTCTCTCTTGTTGATGTTTTCCCAATTTCTACTGTTTTTTGATGATTACACATTCTTGGTTCAAGTCTGACGATGGGTTCTAGTTGTTGCTACTCACAGCCTCACCATCACATATGGACAGACTGTACACCTTATGGCTTTGGTTTGCATTAATTTTGACCACGGGACTCTGAGTTGTTCTTGCTTCCCCCCCCTCTTTTATTTATTTAATTATTTTTTTGACAAGTCCTTTGAAGCAACTAGACATCTGCAACCTGTGGCTACAGCTGGAAATTAACACTTTTTGCTATATATACTTGCACTGAACTTTTCTTTTATCATAGACAGCTTCCATGCCCCCAGTTTCTGTTTATAACCCTCCTAAGAGTGCCTTACTTGCTCCACCCCTACAATTTTTTTTTTTTTTTTTTTTGACTTACCCTTCCCTACTCTCTGATTCCCCCTCTAATTATATGCCCATATCGGATGACAAAGGAGAAAAAAGGAAAAAATAAAAAATAAACACAAAAAATACAAAAAAAACCCAAAAAACAAATAAATAGAAAACGAACAAAGAAAAAGGGAGACAAAAAAAAAAAAAAGGCGCACAAAGGGAAAAATTAAAGAAGAATGGGAAAAAAAAAATATATAAATGAATAAATAAAAAAAGATAAAAGGAAAGAAAAGGGGAAAAAAAAGTAGAGAAATGAAGAGGGGAAAAAAGGAGGAAAAAAAAAAAAAATCTGGTTTACGCATGTCACGTTTGGCTAATGTTTCCATGCTATTGTTATATTATTCACTGTATTAGCTTATTTTGATGTTATTTCTATGCATGTTTCTCTGGGTTCGAGATTTCAGTGGTTGACCCTGAGGTTTAATCTCTTGCCAAACTCTAGACCCACAGCCTGATTCCCCCTGCTATTACATCTCAAGCCACCCTGTGGGAGTAGTGCCTTGAGCCTACCCCTCGTAGCGACGTACTTTGATTCCCCGTTCCTTTTCCTGTTTTGTTCCCTCTGTTCTCCATTTTTGTCTATCCCACCTGCTTTTCTTACTACTCCCATTTGAGAGATAATAAATGCCTGCCTTACGCACCACATCCCGAGGTACAACAAGTTCTTTTAAGATTGTTAGCATTAATGCCAATGGTCTCAACTCCCCTCAAAAACGGATTTTACTTTCTTCTGACCTTCAGAAACAAAAGGCCAACATCCTTTTTATACAGGAAACTCACTTTAAAGAAGATGCAGTGCCTAAATGGAATAACAAACATTTCCCGGAACTATTCACCAGTAGACCTCAGCCTACTAAAACACGCGGGGTTGCAATTACTTTTTCCAGTAACTTTGGATTTTCTGTAACTGATAGAAAGAGTGATGCGTTGGGAAGGTATGTCTTTGTGAAGGGCTTATACATGGGCCGGAGATACACATTCGCAAACGTATATTTACCTAATAGCGAACAAGACCAGGAACTCACGCGAATACGAGACGCATTATCACTCTTTACAGAGGGTACCTTGGTACTGGGAGGTGATTTCAACCTACCCCTGGATCCGCACTTAGACTGCTCTAAGGGCAAATCTAGTATAGTGCCCCGTCAATTGTCGCGTTGCAAACAAACGCTACATTCTCTTCAACTAATTGACCCCTGGCGCATTCTATATCCCAATGAAAGGGATTATTCGTATTTCTAGGAACGTTCCCCGCACTGCCTCAGCTTAATAGTAGAATGCATCCAATCCTCCACGGGTACACCGCTATCCCGATATATACTTCAAAATTTCCAAGAATGAGGAGAGCACTCATAGATAGCAATTTATGCTGTGATGTGTTTATTCAGGCTTTACACGACATGTTTCGGATCCATGTTGATCCTTTATCAAGTGTGTTTAAGAAAAAAAGTACCTATATACCTGATTTAACAAATGATTCTGTTGAAACTTTTGAGCATGTAGTACTTACTGAAATGAGAAAGATATGGGCTACTAATAAACAGAAGAGTGTAAATAATCTTAACCATACTGAACAGAAAGCTCTACGTGAGTTACAACAGAATAATGGGGTTATTATTCGGAAAGCAGATAAGGGGGGGAGTATTGTGGTGCTTGATAAGGATCAGTATAATCAAGAGGCAATTAGACAACTAGATACCCCAGGGCATTATGCAAAAATTGGATATGACCCCACCAACATGATAAAAAAACAAATTGATTTGATGGTGGAAGACGCAAACCTTAATTCTGTTATTAATTCTACAGAAAAAGATTTTCTAATCACAAACAGTCCTAGGGTTCCTGTACTATACCTATTACCTAAAGTGCACAAAACACTTTATAATCCACCAGGGAGACCCATAGTCTCCGGTATTGGGTCGGTACTGGAACCACTATCATTGTTTGTTGATCATTTCTTACAGGATGAAGTGAAAAAAATTGATGTGTGTTTGAGGGATACTATTGACCTCCTCTGTAGATTAAATCAACTTGAGGCCCTTCCATCGGGGGTAATCCTCTGCGGAATAGATATACAGAGCCTTTACACTTCAATTCCCCACAGAGAAGGCATGTCATATGTAGAGGAAATCTTGTTGGAAACAAATCTGCATAGTGCAAAAGTATATTTTATATTGGATTGCCTTAACATGGTTTTGACAAAAAACTACTTTGCCTTTGAGGATGCCTTTTATTGGCAAACACAAGGCACCTCGATGGGTGCTGCAGTTGCGCCATCCTATGCAAACATTTTTGTAAACTGCTTAGAAAAAAAGTTGTTTTTGGAAAAAGAACCTTATTGCAGATATATTTTGAAATATTTTCGTTTTGTGGATGATATCCTACTTATTTGGACGGGCTCTAAGGCAGACCTTTTAAGTATGATACAAGAGGCTAATTTGAGTCACAATACCATAAAATTTACCCATGAGTGCTCAGAAGTTGAACTCAACTTTTTGGATGTTACAATAACTATTAATAATGGTGTGATTCAAACTAGCCTCTATAGAAAATCAGTTGATAAAAACAATTTGTTACATGTTAAAAGCTTTCATAACCCCAAAGTGAAAAGAGCAATACCAAAGGGTCAATTTATGAGGGCAAAAAGGATTTCTTCAAATATAAAGGGATATGTGGAAGCCTCGAATACCTTGACTGGCCGCTTCCTGGAGAAGGGATATAGACCAGAATGTATAGAAAAGGCCATTAAGGAGGTTGAACCTATGTCAAGGGACAGCTTATTGACTACAAAACAAAATAATAAAGTTGAACAGAGAATAACATTCGTGTCCACATATAGTCAAAATAGTGACAGGCTTGAAAAGGTGATTAGAAAATATTGGCCATTAATACAATCAGACCGACAATATGGTCGGCTGTTTGTAGATTTGCCTCTTTTTTGCTACAAACGTGGTCGTACCCTTAAAGATCTATTATGTCCCTCAGACACCAGACCCAAAAAGACCAAATTTCATGGTAAACCAAGATTTGGTACATACCCATGTCTAGGATGTAATTGTTGCTCTTCAATAATTAAGGGCAACAAGATTAATCATCCGACAAAGGGACATGAAATTAATATAAAATGTCACACCACATGTAATTCTACATTTGTAGTGTACTTGCTAAAATGCCCGTGTGGCATGGGGTATGTCGGTCAAACGAAAAGAGAAGTAAAAAAGAGGATTCAGGAACATAGAGGTTATATTAGGAACTTTAAAACAGGTACACAAACAGACACGCAGGTGTCTAGACATTTTTTTGAATGCAGTCATAACCCAATGCAACTTAGATGGTGTGTACTAGAGGAGATTGGGATGGATATCAGAGGTGGAGACAGACAGAAGAAATTACTTCAAGCTGAAGGGAAGTGGATTAGAAGGCTGAATACATTAACCCCTAATGGGCTAAATGACAGTTGGAGTTTGAAACCATTTTTATAATTTTTTCATACCTTTCTTTCTTCTTTGAATTTGCAGGCCCTGAATTTTCATCAGCATAGATGAGTAAAGCTATGTGGTAAGAGTTAACTACTAGTGCAAATATATGTCAGCAGATTAAATGTAACGTTTTGATCCATAGTAAGTTAGTGACATTTGAATACTATGTTGCAGTACATTTTAGACACAATGTAATTTGAAAGCAAAGTATCAGTTTACTAGTAATCACTAGACAAAAAATGAAAGCATCCTGTCAAGATTTGGTGTTTTAAAATATTTTAATTGTATGTGGCATATTTTTAAATAGACTTTAATATTTTTATATGTTGTTTTACAGCACTTTTCGAATACTGAAAAATATTAAGCACTATGTTATGGACAATACGGATTTTTCAGTCACTTGATGTCAAATATGGTTTCATTAGTTAAATGTCGTCTTTTAGTTTTGTACTAATTTATGACACGCCTGTGGGCTAATTAATCACTTTTTGGGAGGGCTTATATAAGCCTGATTTGTTCTGTATTAGTTACACTTGATAAAGGATCAACATGGATCCGAAACATGTCGTGTAAAGCCTGAATAAACACATCACAGCATAAATTGCTATCTATGAGTGCTCTCCTCATTCTTGGAAATTTTGAAAGGGATTATTCGTTTTACTCTCATCGTTACAACACGTACTCTAGAATTGATTATATTTTTTTATCTCATGCGGCGCTCAGTGATGTCTTAGATGGTAACATCCTCACTAGGACATGGTCAGATCATTCTATGGTAACTCTTACTCTGCGTACACCTATTCCCACACTCAAACAAGGTACTTG
Organism: Xenopus laevis; assembly: GCF_017654675.1. Lineage (NCBI taxonomy): Eukaryota > Metazoa > Chordata > Amphibia > Anura > Pipidae > Xenopus > Xenopus laevis. Next base: position 86,729,896 of record NC_054381.1, on the reverse strand, counting down.
GCGTCTCAATGAATCACTTTTGACAGTTGATACAATACGTCAGGACATATCAACTCAGCTTCAACACTATTTTGCTGAGAACCTCACACCTGACGTTTCACCCTTAACATGTTGGGAGGCACACAAATGCGTAATACGGGGACACCTTATCAAACATGGCGCCAAACGAAAACGTGACAAGGAGCGAACTAGAAATGATCTCATCTGTAAAATACAACAATTAGAGCAAACTCATAAGCGGTCACACTGTGACAACACCCTTACACAATTAACGGAAGCCAGAAAAGCCCTTTCAACTCATTTTGATTTTTTTACCCTAAAAGCAATTACTGTTTCCAGACATAGGTTTTATGAACATGGAGACAAATGTGGTCGGCTCTTGGCTAGGGTTTTAAAACATAAACAAACTAAAAACTTTATCCCTGCTATCAAAAAAGTAAATGGTGCTCTTACACATAATCCAGAATCAATAGCAGAAACCTTTGAACTATTTTATAGGAATCTTTATCAACTGCCAGATAATTCTGTAGATGATATGCCTGAATATGGCCACTCCCTACGCGACTTCTTACAATCCTCTAAAATGCAGCAAATCACCTCCACTGAAGCTGATATTTTAGATGCAGATTTGACTTTAGATGAGTTAATGACAGCCCTTCAAAACACACCAGTGGGGAAAGCACCTGGTCCAGATGGCCTTACCATCTTATACTACAAAACATTTAAAGATTGCCTTCTCCCTAACCTACTCAAAGCTTTTCAAAGTATCCAACAAGGGTCCCACTTTCATAAACAATCACTAGAGGCGCACATTAGCCTTCTATTGAAACCTGGCAAGAATCAACATGACCCGAGCAGCTATAGGCCTATATCCTTATTGAACGGTGATATTAAACTTTTAGCGAAAATTATTGCAATTAGGCTGAATAACATTCTTCATAAAATAATAAATCCAGAACAGGTTGGTTTTGTGAGAGGTAGAGAAGGCCGCAACAACACTAACAAACTGATAAATATCTTACATTGGTCGAAAATTCACAAATTACCACTGATGTTACTTTCCACAGATGCGGAAAAGGCCTTTGACCGTGTCAATTGGACATACCTGTTTACCTGTTTGAAGTATATTGGTTTTGGTCCGAAAACTTTAAATTGGATACACGCTCTATATGATAATCCAATCGCCAGAGTACGCGTCAACTGTCAGATGTCTAACTACATTAATATATGCAATGGCACCAGACAAGGATGCCCCTTATCCCCTACTCTATTTATCATGGCTCTGGAGCCTTTCCTCTGTCATGTTCGCCTGCACCCTGACATTAATGGTGTGACTGTCAATAAACTACACCATAAAATTGCGGCATACGCCGATGACCTTTTTTTTATTACACGACCTATAATCTCTATCCCAGTATTAAACCGATTATTTACGCAATATGGCTATTTTAGTAACTTTAAAATAAATTTTTCTAAGTCTATGGCATTAAATATATCCTTATCCGCTAGAACTATACAAGCCTTATCACAGAACTTTCCATATAGATGGTCCCAACAGTATATTACATATTTAGGCCTTAAAATCACCAAGGACTATGACGAATGGATGATGAGAAACCTTAAAGATCTTTTGACAACTATTACTAAAAACCTCGACTCTTGGTTTGATAAACCACTTTCTTGGTTTGGTCGAATGAATGTTATCAAAATGAATATTGTTCCTCGCATTCTGTACCTCTTCCAAACTCTCCCTTTACCGGTGCAGGACCATATGTTAGACGCTCTGCAAACCACTATTACCAAATACATATGGCAGAATAAAAAGAGTAGACTGAGCTATAAAACCCTTGTTATGGCTAGAGAAAAAGGAGGAGTATCTCTTCCTGATTGTAAACTTTATACTATGCAGCAATATTGGGTCGAATTGTCGACTGGTCACATCACACAGATTCCGAACTATGGGTTGAAATAGAACAACAGGCAACATACAGTTACCTTCTTCATTTGCCATGGCTAGATACTAGACACAGACGTATTCGGTTTACTGATCACCCTTTACTTTCCCATACTTTGTCGATATGGGACAAATGCCGCCAAAAATTTAAATTGACACAATACCTTTCTCCACTTATACCGATCATCAATAACCCGGCATTCCCATTGGGACAACACCAGCAATATTTTTCGCATTGGCTGATAGAAGACAATTTGCAATTGTTTCATTTTCTAGATAAGGGTGACTTCATAGATAAAGAAAAGTTTCACGCTGTCAAACCTTTCTCGAAAATGGATCATTTGAAATTTGCTCAAATTAAACATTTCTTCCATTCCCTGGGTGGCATTACCGTATTGGGCAGAGATCAAACTCATTTTGAATCTCTGTGTTCAATGGAACTCTCTCCCATGCATATAATTTCGAGAATTTATAAAACCTTACGCCACTCTACAGCTTCTACCACCCCTTCATTTGTTGACTCATGGGCCTCTGATCTCAATGTACACTTTTCGGAAAAACAGCTCTGTGCTATCATGTCCAAATTATTTAAGAGTACCAGATGTTGTAGAATACAGGAAACCAATTACAAAATAATGTCACGCTGGTACTATACCCCGACCAGGCTGAAACGTATTTACCATAATACTAGTAACAGGTGTTGGAGATGTGGTACAGATGAGGGTTCCCTATTACATATCTTCTGGTCATGCCCATCTGTTACGCCTTTCTGGAATGATGTGAGACAAGCCATACGCGAAATCTTGCATTTCGACATCCCAGATGACCCGACTTACGTCCTGTTGTTTCACATGGATAAATCTCTTGGTACCTTTACTTCCACAATTGAACCACATTTACTTAATGCTGCTAAACTGTTAATTCCTTTAAAATGGAAACAAATCTTAGCTCCGACAATCCGTGACTGGTACTTAAAAGTGGAAGAATTGCATAAATTTGAGGAGCTCTCTTTATTTGTCTGATTCTTCTGATGTTTATGCCGCAAAGTGGTTGCGATGGCTCTCCTTTAAGGAGTCCGACTATTATAAACGAACCTCAGTATAAAGTGTGGGTTTCCCACCCTCTGTCTTACCCCTAACCTTGTTCACCCTTTTACTGCCTTCATGTATGACAATATTTTGGCCTATATTTTACATTGCAGATTGTAACTCTGAATTGTATGTACTTTCCCCCCCCTTTTTTTTCTTTTCTGTACCCCCTTTTTTATTTTATTTTCTCTACTTATTTGAAAACTTAATAAAAGTTTAATTGCAAAAAAAAAAAAAAAAGACAAGCCTTGCAACATCTCAGAATCTTGTTTGTGCACCAGAATGGGGGACCCGGTGTCCATCCCCATGCCCTGGCTACACAGTTATACGGTAAAGAGAACTGAGGGAATGTGTGGGGAGCAGTGACATCTAAGAAGTGCTGAATTGAAAGTAATTGTCTGCCCTGCCTCTATGCCACAGGATTTTTAAATGAGTTTACAACAGCTATGAATGCTTAAATAAAAAATAGAAATCGGATTTCATTTTTAATTTGAAAAGGACTTTTATTATACAGATTTTTGTGTCTGGGTGACAGGTCCACTTTAAGCTGTCCTCAGGAGTGTACAGACCCCAATCAATATCCCCTAATAAAGCCCTTTGTGGTGCCAAAATTCAAACAATGATGCCATCAAAGAGGTGTGTTAATCATCAGTGACTGCTTACATTATTTACAACACAAACATACCACATAAGGGTGTATAAATAATACGATACTGTCCAAAGTCACCCATGTTTTAGGTGATAGTGATAACATAACTGAACCGTAAGACCGGGAAACCCCTAGCTGTGTACCGTGTCCATGATCCGGTGTATCCATAGTGCTATAAAAAATTAGGTTAAGGGTATCGCTACTCCTTATCATACTAGATCCAAAGTAAAAACTTCTTACCCCCTAGGAGTGAATGGATTGGCTTCACATCCTTGTCGCCCTTCAAGCAGTCTCCATACCAACATAGACAGTGCCGCAACAGTGCGATCAGCGCATAACCCTCTTTACAACTCGCAACATAGTCATACTGCCGTAGCCAGTGCTAGAAATGCCTCCCATTGCCATAGTGAGCTGGGTCATCCCTTTGCTACGGCTCTCACACTTTCTCCTTGTTACCATACCGTATCCGTGTTATTTTGGGGGGAGCATAATCCGCTCAATTTAGGCCATTAAAGTGGGGGGTGAGGGGAGGCATGTTTCTAGCCAAGGACATTTCAAAGTCCAAATTTATCTCAATATTTTCTGCTACATACTCCAATCAAATCTGCTTGGGTTTTATACGCTTATTTATTATTACATTTAACTGAAAATTTACTTTGTGGTAAAAAAAATCAGATTTTTTTTTTTCACCCGAAAACTTTGGGGTATTGCATGAAACCCAGCGCACATCAAAAAAAACATTGGGACTCCCATTGACTTATATGCCACCTAGACTGGTCTGAGATGCTGTATTTTCAGATTCAGATTTAGTAACCCCTATGTGTACTTTCCGGTCCTGCTCTCTTGCTTCAATTTATCTGCTACGCTAAATAATATTCAAGTGAAATCAGTATATTCTCACCTGTACTGTATGGCCCATCCATTTAATGTGACCATAATCATTCTCTCTACACAGCCTTTTAAATCTCCTAGAATATTTTTAATTTGTGGCAGCTTCAAAACATGTTTAACAATGATCCTTCATGTTCCTTAGACTTTCATCACAGAGAAGCGGATGAGTCTGGGAATAGTCGGGGGGTGGTACCATTCCATTTTAACATTATACTGTATATATTAACCTTAAATGGGTTGTTTGCCTTTAAATTAACTTTTAGTATGATGTAGAGAATTTGTAATTGGTTGTCATTTTCTATTATTTTAGTTTTTTGAGTTATTTAGCACCTCTCCAGTTTTCAATTTCATATAATTATACCCCGATGGAGCAAAAAGCCCAAATCCAAAAATCTGCTACTGTATCTCAGATCTATTCAGGTCATGTAAAAGTCCACTGGAGATGCCCTTATCCCAATTGGGGAAAAAGTTATTGGGGTTTGTGCTGGGACAAAAACCCCAAAAAAATTAAGCAAATCGGAAGAAAAGTTGAAAAAAATCACAAGATTCGGGTTTTGGCTCGATTTCATCTGATTTATTCCCGGATCCAATTTATTCAGGTTATTTTATTAATAAAAAAAGGCATAAACAGGGATGGGAGTTTGGTCAAGCTTTTTATTACATTATGAGATAAATTTGGATTTTAGTAAATAACCCCCTAGGGGTTAACAGATTTGGTAAATAACCAAGTTTTTTCCACAAAAATTATTTTTGCCCCAAAAAGCCTTACCATAAAATTTGTGGTATAGTATATACAGTAACCCCCTTAGAGATTTATTATACCCTAAAGCTGCAAAAAATACTCCAGCTAAAACCTGTTGAGTTCATGTAGAAGTCAATTGCAGATGTCCCATTTACAATTTGAAGATGTAGTGATCTGTGCTGGTTTTGTTGGATAATACGAAAAACCGATGAGACGACAACTAAAAAAAAAAAATCACACTTCAAATTTGATAAATTTGTATGAATCAAATTGTCACACTATTTTGATGAGATTTTTCCCGCACCAACTTGTTGAGTTGATTTTTTGATAAATTAAATTCCTGGATGGGAGTTAGGTCAACTTTGTTATAAATAAAAATTTGATAAATTTGATTCTTAGTAAATACCCCCCTAAATGTGTAGGCTAACAGAGCATTTGAATTTTAGATGGGGGTCAGTGGCCCCATTTGAAAGCTGGAAATTGTCAGAAGAAGGTAAATAATTAAAAACCTATAAAAAAAAAATAAAGTTCAAAAGTTGCTTAGAATTAGCCATTCTATAACCTACTAAGGGACAGATTTATTAAGGGTGGGATAGTTCATTTGAATTCAAATTTTTTTGGGGGTCAAAATTCACAAAAATCCCCCAATTCGAATGTTTTGTGAGATTTACACTTCGACCATGGAAACAGTTCTGATTCGTATATTCGCCACCTAAAACCTGCCGAGTTCCTTTACAAGTCAATGGCAGAGGTCCGTTGAACAATTTGAATATTTTAATTGCCTTCCTGACATTCAAGTATTTTTCGAATGGAAAACTTGATGCTAATTCTATTCAAATTTTCAAGTCAGAACCATTTAATCGAATATTAGACGTTCTAATGTTTTCTTAAATAACCTCTCATTGAGTTGTGAGTATATTTATGTAGTGTAATTTAAAAAAAAAAAATCACCTAAAAACGAAATTTAACCATTGATTAATCTGCCCATTACAGTTAACTTAAAAGTGAACCACCCCTTTAATGGAGGCACATATTGATGTTTTCCCTGCATTCTCCCAGATCCTCTCTCATGTGGAAGCTGAACTATAGACCATATAATTATGAGGATGTTGAGTGAAATCTGTAAATAAATTCTTATGTTCTTGCTTAAACATTTTATGATCATGTGTCCTCTTCAAATACTGTTTCATTGAAATATTGGAAATATATTTATTTTATATTAGTAGAGTAAGGAAAAATGGAGCTCCCACATAGTTTGTTTAAATTTGGAAATTTAAATGTTTTGCTTGTTGACAAAACAATCTTTGAAATGTTATCAGTTGTTGCCATGAATATTTTTCTTTACATTTTTTTTACAGAAAGATTTATGTGTGAGTACTATCCTTTTACTAGCCTTTCCATGAATATTCCTTTTATTTGCTGAGGGGAAGATAATATATTTCCATTAAAAAATGTGTTTTGTATTTGTATTCTTATAGTGTTTTGTTTGTGTGTGTTCTTATAGCATAGAACTAATACTTTGTAAAGATTTACTATATCATCTTGCAAGCACCTCTTCCTTTATAGATAAATAAATGCTCAATGCCAATTAATAAAAGAGTTGCCTGACCCTGCACTATTTCTAGCCCATTAAATGGGACATACATTTTCCAGAATAGTGATAGTCCATCTTATTATTGCTGCCTTACAACTTCCTTTGCTCACAGATTATCAAGAATCAAAACAGCATGAAAACTGTAGTCATGCATCCGTATCGATTGATTCTTAAAGCAACACTGCATAACAATGTTAAATAACAATGTGATAATTTATGAAGCACTAGCTTGGGTTAATTCCCATTAGAGAATCATCTTGCATTTATAATTAGTGCTTGAATTGGGAGGGAATACAGTGGAGGGATTCTATGCACATAGTGTGGCACAGCAAAAAATAAGCCCCCACTCAAAATTGTAACACACACCTAAAGTTATAATAATCTTCACCCACCTGCACGAGAAGGTATGAATTCCCAACAATTACTAGTTATGCTGACTATCAAAATGGTATTTATGTGTAGGTGACTCCCCGGCTGATGGTTGAAGTTTAATGTCCTGATGAAAGGAATGGCTTTGTTTTTACATACATCCCTGGGTGGTACAAATGTGACTTATTCATTGATGGTTGACAGTGTATATTAGTGCCTACTAGTTCATAAACACCATTTTGCTGTGCTAGTCATTATGCTTGTAGTCACTATACAAAATTAAAAATAAATGTTAACCCCAGAAATGCTAGTGACTACAATAGTACAATAGTAGTAGTAGTCAGTAACCCAAGAAATGCTAATGATTACCTAAGAATTAACCCCAAACATTGCAGAAATCACTGTAGAAAATGCATATAGGCATTAACCCCAAACATGCAAGTAAAGGTGGCCATACACGGAGAGATCTGCTCGTTTGGCGATGTCACCAAACTAGCAGATCTCTCCCCGATATGCCCACCTTGAGGTGGGCAATTTCGGGCTGATCCGATCGTAGGCCCTAGGGCCCAACAATCGGATCCTAATGAATGGTAACGGGCGGTCGGATTGCGGGACCGCATCAACGAACAGATGCGACCGCGATCCAACGGGATTTTTAGTCCCATCCGATCGAGATCTGGCCGACTTTCGGAGATCTCGATCGGGGAAGCCCGTCGGGGGGCCCCATACAGGGGCCAATAAGCTGCCGACTCCGTCTGTCGGTCTGTCGGCAGCTTTTATCGGCCCGTGTATGGCCACTTTAAGATTATTACTGAAAACTAAATTAAATAATCCTTGCCTACAGTATCTTTTCCATCCCTCTTCTTCTCCCGATCACGACAATGATGCTTGTTCAATGTGTGTCCAATGTCAGTTGGCTAATGTATTTTTTAATTTTGACTTTGAAAGTTTTTCACTTTCAAAATTCATTTTGTATGTTGACCCTTAGGAATTAGATGTATTTACAATATCATGTATTTTCAATTTATTTTGTGCAACTGCCTTAAGAATGAATAGAGCAGTGCCTAGTAGCTTCCATTTGACTGTATAGTGTAGGAAAGACACAAAAGTATTAAAGGGAATGTTAGAGGGCATGGCCAGCAGCACAGCATGGTGTACAAGTAACTGAGAATCTCTGGTCTTACCACACCCAGACTAGCGGCACGTCTTCATCCTGACCGATGGGAAAACACAGCAAATTAAAAAAATGTTGGGAGAAGAGATTAAAACTCTAAAAGTGAGTGAATTACAGCATTTAATGAAACAGTTCTTTACCCCAGCCTACTTCGAGTCATAGACCCAAGGCACCAAAATGGTGCCGCAACGCGAGAAAAGTCCTACAGATGACTTGGACAGTGAGTACGGACACCCAAGTGCTTGCATATTTAAAGAAATTACCAACAAAGCAGGACTTTGACAATCGTGTGGCGCAAATTAAAAAAGGCTGTGCGGGAAGAAGTCATGGAGCTTAAACTAGAGCTCACCTCAGTACATTTACGACTCTATATGTCAGAAACCAGACAAGAGCTAGTTGAAAACACAGTAGAAGCTACTATACACAGTACCAGGGAAAATGCTGTATGCTCTACAAAAAAGGCTGGATCCTCTACAGAGGCAGAAGATGTTACTTATGCATATGTCGCCGGCCTAAACATGTGGACAGGCATAATCTGAAGGCAAGGATTATTAAAATGTTTAATCAGACTCTGGAAAAGCCTCACTCAAATGTAATTAATATAAAGTGAATCCATAGGACATTGAAACCCAAAGGCCTCCTTCCGGAAAAGCCTAGGGACATCATACACTGTCTATCCAGATTCCCAGTAAAAGACAAAATCTTGCAAAAAGCTCAAACACGGCACACTATATCTTTCCAGGATGTCAACATTATAGTGCTGCAGGATCTGTCTTGGTCTACACTACAAAACAATAGATTACTAAGAGCAAGAGCTCCTATTCCACTTGGGATATCTTCAGCCTTCAAGTTACTAAATAAAACAAAATATACACACTCATGGGGCAGGAGGTCTTACCTGCATTCTTGGGCTTAATATCTTAGGCATTGATCTAAACAACTAGATAAAAGTTTTTCCAGACACCGCATGTTCTGGATTTGCCAGATACCTGGAACAAAGTGGCAACTCCTAAAAGTAAAGAAAAAGAAACAAAACTACCATGGTCAACGAAAAACCTAAAGAGGGATGAAATAACATATCAGAAACAGGGTTCAGATCATCTACCTCACGCTATTTCATATTTTTTTTACCTTGTTCACGTACCCTTTTGATGTTTTGCATATGCTTCTCTCTGGGAGGGTGGGACTATTGAGACTCTTTACCCTCCACCATAGCGCACTGCACCCTCTCAGGGGAATTGATGAAACTACCCTGTTGTGTCATCAATAGCCCCACTACTTACCTACTAGAGACAATGGTGACTCTACTTTTACTTGCAATTCAAAAAGATTTGTTTTGGGTTCCTATTTATACCAGGTGTTTTATTTTAGGTAACAAATCAGGGATGTCAGGTCTTTTCTCTTATGCTATAACCCAATATGAATACTGTGAAAATTGTCTCTTTAATGGTTGTAGATAACATTCTGTTTCAGGAAAATAATTTTAAAATCCCTTTCTAGATGCACCAATTATTCCAAATGATTTTATAGCAATTCATTTAAAGAAAATAAGGGAGTAACAAAAGGATTCCACAAAAGGGGTGACTTCCAGCACACTGACACTCTTATTAATGCAGACGGTAGATATATCCAAGTATATATCTACATATTAAAGCCCAACCCTCCTATCTTTAACAAAATTGAAAACTTCAGTGAAGATTGCAATATCATGTGAGGTGACAAATCTAACACTCAACCCAAACCTTGACTCCTCTAGAGGAGAATCGACCCTGCCACATTCAGCTACAAACCCTCCACCATGCTCAACCAAATGCCTGGAGAAACATGCACCCAATTCCCTTTATTGAGACAATAAAGATATCCAGTAATGGTTGAAAATGGGCCACAGCTTTCAATAACGCATTGTAAGATTAAATAATGCATACGAAATGGAGTTAAAGTACAATATTTTTAAACCAGTAACATGAACAGTATTATATGTTATACCCCACTGGAATGCTTGCCACTTAGAAAAAACCAGCACCAACATTGCCTGCCATGCTGGCCACCTTCCGCAGCAGTGTCAGGTGGGCAAGCAAAAAAAAGCAGGCCAACTGTAGTACACTGCCCTCATGGAACCCCTGTCCCAGGAGAATAACATCCACCTTTTGACACCCATGTGCCAAACACTGGGTGCCTAGCCCCCCACCCCCTGGCAAACATCCACTGCAAGCTGTGACAAAACAACCTATGCCCCCCCCCGATTTCCTTAAGGGAGGGGTCCTCTTCTTCCATTTTTGCTCACTAACTATCTTTCCCTAACCTGACTTCACTTCCTGCGTTTTTCAAACCATATCATGCCAGTCCTTTTCCTATTGCTATTAACCCTCCTTTTTCTGGCCTGCTCTTCCTAGTATAGTAAAAGCTCCTGCTCTTAAAGGTACATAGCCTCCCTTCAAGAGGTACTACACAACACTTTATAACATTCACCCTACAAAATCAGACACATTTCAACATAAAAATCTATCTCCAAAAAATGTGCTTCCAACTATACCCGACACATTACTGGAAGATTTGGAAGTGGAACTACTCAAGTGAAAATAGTAGACTCATTAAAAAGTTTAGCTCTTCACAAAGTGCCTGGCCTGGATAGCTACACCAAATTTTGCAAATCCTATTCCACCCTAATCCTCCCTACATTGGAAAGTTTATAGTATACATAATAAGTTAGGTTTAAATCTTTTAACTTTTTTTTTTTAACCTGCCTGCCAGTTGATCCAGAGGAAGGCAAAAAACCCCATCTGAAATCTCTCTAATTTGCCTCAGAGGGGGAAAAAATTCCTTCCTGACTCCAAAATTTGGATAGTTTTATAGAGATTTCTCACTTGCATAGATCAAAATCTTAAAGCAGTACACTACCAAGTTTCCAAAGCATCGCTCCACAAAACGGCACACTAATGATTTTGAGGCCAAACATTCAAGTAGGTTTATCAGGTACACTAGAAAACTACCCATTATTAGAAAGAAATGGGTAAATATATTTATGTACTCCAAACTACCAAGTAGAAATTCTTTCCTTAAGTTATAATCTTTTTTATAAAAATTGGTGAATTTATTGAAAAATTATGTCAAAGCTTCCAATCTATAGCATATCTCCCACACATCATTAGATACCAATGTAAAACACCTTAAATATAAATGCCAGGAGTCATGTAGACACCCCATTTGATCAGTTCTGTAATTCCAGATACTGCAAAATCAACACATTTACATCATTTTGGGGGGGGGGGGCAAAGGTAGAAAAAATATGTTCACCCCAGAAAACCGTATATTTTTGGAAAGTACACATTCCCTCGAATCGAAATTGGGTATGCATGTCTTTCTACTCCAAAGCACCAAGCCACAAAATTACTTTACTAAATTTGGCAAGTTTGTTGACATTTCCAAAAATCACCTCAAAACTTTCAACCTGCAGCATCTTATTTTCCACATACTATTAGTTATCAAGATACATCACCCCAAATATGAAAGCATTGGGTCCACTGAACAGTTTTATGTCCAATATGTATAGGTTTACCTTAGCACGTGGAATATAGGGGCCCCAAAATGAAGACCCCTCATATGGTCTGTCATTTCAGGAACTGCAAAATCAACACATTAACATCATTCTTGGGAGGGAGGCAAAGGTAGAAAAAAGTTTGTTCACACCAGAAAACCCTATATTTTCAGAAAGTACACATTCCTAAGAATCTACATTGAGTATGCATGTCTTTCTACTCCAAAGCACCAAGCTGCAAACCTTTCCTAAATTTTCCTATTTTGGTGACATTCCCAAAAATCACCTCAAAACTTCCACCCTGCATCATCTTATTTCCAACATACTATTAGGTATCAAGATAAACCACCCCAAATATGAAAGCCTGGGGTCCGCTGAATAGTTTGATGTCCAATGTACATACAGTAGGTTTATCGAAGTACATGGCATGTAAAGACCCCAGAATCTGCCTAGTGCTTACATATTTGATGGTTTACATTTACACTGATTTATAAACACTGCCAGTTTTATGTGGGATAAAAGGTACATAAAGTGATGTACTTCTGTGAACAGAGACCCCTAACTGCATATTATGTGCTACAAGACCCTGTAACTGTTTGAAGACCCCCCCCCCAAAACCATATATTTTTATAAAGTTCACATTCTGATGAATCCAAAATTGCTAAAAATTTGTTTGTACTCCAAATGATCAAAGTGCAAATGATGCAAAAAATCCCACATAAGGAACAACAATGCAAGCATAAAACCATAATAAAATCACAAAAATCAAATACAATTAGGCAAATCAATGAAATAAAATAACTGATCTGACAGTGTAGTAAGGGGTCAGAATGCTTGATCCAATAGTCATGCTAGGAAATCAACAATTTTAGAGGAATAACAAGAGGGATACTGATACTAAAGTGTGTGTTTGTGTATGCATGTGTGTACACCTCTGAAAAGTGTATAAATGTGTGTGTGTGACTGTGTTAATATGTTCAAATGTGTGAAAAACAAAAAAAGGCAGAAAACATAAAAAAAAACTACCTTTAGTTGTATGTGTACTTTGTATGTGTGAATGCATGTATTTATGTGTAGGGATGGGCAAATTTGACCTGTTTCTTTTCGCCAAAAATGTCGCCAACGCCCATTAAAGTTTATGGGCGTCAATTTTTTTTTTTTTTTTTGACGCATATATAAATTATTTGAATCTTGTTTCCTTCAGTCTGGGAATTCATAATTATAGCAAGCAATTACAGGAGCCATTTTGTGGACACTGTTATTAAGAGAAGCCTTGCATCATCTCAGAATCTTGTTTGTGCACTAGAATGGGGGACCTGATGTCCATCCACCATGCCGTGGGACTGTGAAGAGAATGGGGGAATGTGGGGAGAGCAGCGATTTCAAGGAAGTGCTGAATGGAAGGTGAAAGTAATTGTTTGTCCCGCCTCTATGCCCAGGGCATAGAGGAGGGGCAGACAATATTTGATTGACAGCTGAGATCTTTAAATGAGCTTACAACAGCTATGAATGCTTTAATAAAAATAGAAATTGGATTTCATGTTTAATTTGAAAATGACTTATTATACAGCTTTTTGTGTCTGGGTGACAGGTCCACTTTAATGTCAGAGGGGGGTCGGGGGGGGGGGAACAGAAAACAAGCTAAGTTTCTGAAATGTTATTTTTCTCTTTCTGCACAAATGAGTAACCAACTAATAAAGGTTTTCTACTTAATAGTCCCATTTCTAGTAAAACAACTAATGATAAATGGTTCATGTATGAGGAAATTCAAAAGAGACTAAAGGGCTGGCATGATGCCAAGAAATTGTTGAATTGCTCAATCTAGTGCCACTATTCAAAAAGGTTTCCAGTTCTCAGCCTCAAAACTATAAGCCGGTTAGTCTTACATCAGTGGTAGGAAAGCATTTTGAAGGGGTATTAAGGGATGAGATATTTTACTACATTGCAAATAATAATGTAATGAGTTTGTGCCAGCATGGTTTAATAGTTATAGATCTTGCCAGACTAATTTAATTTCTCCTTATGAAAAGGTGAGCAGGGATCTTGACTCTGGGATGGTAGTGGTTGTAATGTACTTAGACTTGGCTAAAGCATTTGATACAGTATACCACAGAAGTGTTTAAATTAAGGCATTTTGGCCTGGAACATAGTATTTATACTTGAATAGAGATCTAGCTAAAATATAGATTACAAAGAGTTGTGCTAAATGGAACCTTTTGGACTAGTAGTGTTTGTTCTGTCCTCACTACATTTTACCCTGGAACAGTGTGTAGTTCGACATGCAGTAAAACTTCCCCGCAATACAATAAATCTAGAGAGAGTGCAGTGACATCCAACTGGTTAGAGGGATGGAAGGCATACATTACAAGGGTAGACTATTACGGTAGGAGCTGTTTTCTGTGGAAAAAAGATGACTGCGAGGGGACATAATAACACTTTATAAGTACATTAGAAGACTTTCCCTCTAGTGGCAAGGCCAGGCCATAGTGGTTAAATCAGTTATTTTCTTAATCTGCTAATATTAATTATATTAATCAAAATTGTCTGCAATTACATATAACTTTTTTTTTTTTGTAACTTAAATTTTATTTGGTTTTAGCATTTAAGTTTCCAAGCATAATAAAATCACACGATACAGATATAAAAGAAAGAAAGGTCATGGTTATCGTTGTCACAGAGTTCCCAGTTGGTAAAGAAAGAGAGTAAAGGCTTGCATGGATGCCAGAATAGACTTACAGTGTTACAGAAGTGGTTGGAAAACATTGATTAACAATAAGGCACTATGCAAGAGTCATTGTATCAACAAGCATTATTCCTGTACATGTGTCTGAGACACATAATAGTCCCATTTCGACCAAACTTTATCATGCTTAGGTAAGGACCCGTGATGCTTGGCTGTCATTTCTTCCATTAATTTCATATCACGAATACGTGAGATTGTTTCGCCTATTGTTGGGGCACGAGGGGATTTCCAATTGGAAGTAATAGACAGTCTGGCTGCTGTGTATGTGAAATTCAGGAGTTTCTGTTCTGGGGGGAGATGTCTTTATGGATTGCATTGGTATTTCATAAAAAAAGAGTTTTGTCACCAGAACCCCAACAGCTTTCCAAAATTCAGATAGTTTTGGACAGAACCACATAATATGGGAGAGAGAGCCCTCTTGTCCACATGCCCTCCAGCACATTGCTGTGGTGGTTGGGTACATTTTACTTAGTTTCACCGGGGTATAGTACCAATGAAATATAGCTTTGTAAACACTTTCTTTCTGTCTCACACAAGTAACACTTCTCCGGGCATTTTCCCATATTCCTTGCCATTGTTCTATGGTAAAAGTGGGTGAGAGCTCTCTCTCCCATTGTAACATGTACCTATGCTTAGGAAACGGTTCCTCTAATTTTGTGTTTAGTATGGAATAAATAGTTTAGATTAGTGCTTTCTGTGGCAGACCACTGAGGCATTTATTTTCAAAAAATGTCAGTGAGCTGGACGGAGGACGCCCCCTGAACACTCCCTTAATGAAATGTATAATTTGCAAAAAGTCATAACACCAGCTCTGCGGAATTTGATACTTATCTTGAAGTTCTGCGAATGAGTATAGTCTATTCTCCAATGGTTTGATAAAATCATGTATTCTAAATAGGCCTTTTGAACCCCAACGTTTCTGGAAGGAGGGAGACATTCCTGGTATAAAGTGAGGGTTAGCCAGAATGGATTGCATTGGGGACGGAAAGTTGGCCAAGGGTGATTTCTTGGAGCAGTGTTCCCAAATTCTATTAGTGAATTTAGTTGCCTGTAAGACATTGAGTGGTAGCTTCACCGGTTTGGGGGTCTGCCACAGAAGAGCGTTTGTGTGTGTTGGTGCTAGATAAAGCGATTCAATGAGTGCCCATCTAGATGTAGGGTTATAGGTGGTCCAGCCTAGCACCTGGCGTAGTTGTGCCGTTTCATAGTATCTGCGGATATTAGGTACTGCCAGTCCCCCCTGAGATCTGTTCATGATCATTATCTTTTTGGAGACTCTGTGCCTTGACTTTGCCCAGATGAACTTAAAGAACATGGTTTGGATATTCTGTAGGACAGTATTTGGTACCTTCACAGGGAGAGTCTCAAAAAGGTATAACAGTTTAGGGAGAATTGACATCTTCACAGCTATTATCCTATCCAGCCAAGATACGGTATAACCACCCCATTTCTCCATGAGCGAGGAGATGGATTTCAGTAGTGGGATGTAATTGAATTTATAAAGTTGAGAGTAGGATTTTGTCAGCTGTACCCCAAGATATCGAAGGGAATGTTCTCTCCATTTGTAGTTAAAATTAGCTTTCAACAGTTCCCTTGTGTGGTAGGGAGTATTCAAAGCTAGGGCCTCCAATTTCTGGAGATTCAGCTTATATCCCAAGTGGTTGCCGTATTGAGTAAGCAGTCTGTGTAAATTTGGAAGGGAGATTATGGGGTTAGTAATGGTTAGAATGACATCATCTGCGAACAGGGATACCCGAACCTCAATATCCCCCAGCCTTGGACCTGTGATGTCATTGTGTTCCCGTATAGCCGTAGCTAGTGGCTCAATGCTAAGGGCATATAGAAGGGGAGAGAGCGGGCAACCCTGCCTGGTGACATTTGATATTGGGATGGATTGGCTAGAAGCCCCAGGTAATTTAAGGGTTGCTGTGGGTGTAGAGTATAGAGCTTTTATTGCTGTCATAAAAGGGCCGTCAAACCCCATGGTTCATAACAGATCGAACAGAAAACCCCAATCCAATCGGTCAAACGCTTTTGCGGCATCCCTACTAAGGATGACCGCTGGGGTTTGGGCTCTATTAATAAGATCTATCACATCAATAGCTCTGCGGGTGTTGTCGCCCGCCTGTCTGCCCTGAATAAATCCAACCTGATCAGGGTGGACAAGCCTAGGCATTAAGGGGGCAAGTCTATTGGCTAAGATTTTTTGTTAATAGTTTAAGGTCTGAATTTAGTAGAGCGATGGGGCGATAGCTTCCACACTGGTTGGGATCTTTGCCCTCCTTAAGCAGCAGGGTAATATACGAGGTCAACATTGTTGGTGGAACGGGAGATCCTGTGAGAAAAGAGTGAAAGAGCTGGGTCAGATAGTGGAGAAGAACACTATGAAACGCCTTATAATATGCGTATGTAAAGCCGTCGGGGCCTGGGGCCTTCATTGTGGGAAAAGATTTTATTGTAGCTGCGATTTCCTCTGCAGATATGGGAGCATTGAGAGTCTCTAGGTTAGATTGGGTAAGCCGAGTTTTAATATTGTCCCTTAGAAATGCTTCTCTTAACTGATCTGTGGGCTTCCCTGACAATGAAGATCGAGCGTTTATGTTGTATAGCTTGGAGTAATAAATACTGAACGTCTCAGCTATGGCCTCAGGAGAATATACTAACTGGTTATCACCCGTATCTATAGACGGGATAGCCGTCTGGGCCAGTTGTTCCCGTAATTTCTTGGCCAATAAAGTATGAGCCTTATCCCCACTCTCGTAGTATCTCTGTTTGAGCCATCTGAGGGCCTTTTCTGTGTCGGCTAGAAGTAGGGTTTTAAGGTCTCTACGTATCTGGGAGATTTTTAGTCTTATCTGTCTAGATAGACTATGGCCATATAGCTTCTCCCAGCGTGTCAGCTGGCTTTCCAGCCTCGATATGCGGAGTGTTCTCTGTTTTTTAAGCTTAGAGGAGATGGAAATAAAGTGGCCTCTGAGGACCGCTTTATGAGCCTCCCACAGACATGCCACATCATCTACCGAGCCCTGGTTAATACTAAAGTATTCTGTTATAGTCTCTAGGGCCTTCCTTTTAATCTCTGGATTGTTCAGGAGGACTTCATTTAATCGCCAATGGGAAGACCTCTTAGGTGGGCATGTTACATCTAATTCTAGCATCACTGCTGAATGATCAGTCCAAGATGTGGTTAACATAGTAGAAGTGGCCGGGACTAAGAGGAGGTCTCTAGATACAAGAAAGTAATCTATTCTAGTGGAGAGATTATGTCTAGCTGAGAAAAACATATATTCTCTCTCAGTAGGGTGGTGTACCCTCCAGATGTCCCTAAGGTCAAGCTTACGGAGTAATTGGCGGAGTCTTTTGGAGTGTTCAGCTGTGTCTTTGGCATTGGGTGGAGAGGAGCGATCTCTCAGCTCTGAATTAAAGTCTCCGCCAATTATTGTAGGAGTCGAATAGTCTCAATCCTGAATAGTTAGCAATCCTGCCTTCTTGGTATCTGCCGAGGCCTGGTATACCTTGGATAAATATTAGACTTCAAGATAGGGCTAGGGCTATTAGAACGCTTAATATGCGTTTCCTGTATCAAGGCTATATCCAGCTTGAGCCGAGGAATTTCTCGAATAGCTAAATACCTTTTTACCACACTATTTAAGCCATTGACATTAATCGTTAGGAGCTTAACCATTATTGACGTTTAAGATAGGGACGCTCACAATAATGACTGACATTTCAACTCGTGCTATAAACTGAGTCTAATATTGGTAAGCATAAAACCTCATTAAGAAAAACCAGCAAAACATTAGTAGTTTAACAACAGAGTAAACCTGCATTTAGCAAATTGTATGTGTTTTAAAGAACCAGAGAAAAAAATAAGAAAGAAAAAAAATCAAAAATCAAGGGAAAAATAAAGAAATCAAAAATAACGAACCCAAAAGTTTCGCAGAAAGTCTGCAAGTGTATGCCAATGGGGTCAAGGTAGGCCATTCACAGCCTTACTGGGTAGCGTCCCGGTGGTGGTGGAAGCACACAAATATGAAGAATAAAGGTATTACTCACAGAACCTCCATGTCATCGGGAACAACTACATCCATAGATGTGGGATAAGGCACAGAAAGTCCGGGAAGTGTTGTCGGATGGACAGCAGGCTTACACAGATGCTGGTGTAGACAGGGCATTCTTGGATGGTGATCCTCCCACCTTCGTCCACAGTGGAGGAAGCTTGTCCTGGTGTCCAGAATCTTCAACCGGAGCCTCTTGGTGGTCTTTGGAAGGGATACCCAGATCTTTAAGAAATCGTGCGCCATCTGTGGCATCCTGGAGTATGTACTGTCGGTTCCCTTTCGTGGCCATCAATTTAAAGGGGACTCCCCATCTGTATATTATCTTGTGTGCACGTAGGGCCTGGGTAACAGGGCGCAACTCCCTTCTCTTTCGCAGAGTGATTGGAGAAATATCATTGAATATTTGGAGCTTTTGTCCCTGATGTTCAATTTGGGGGGTATTGCGAGTCTTACTGGTAATAGCTTCCTTGCTTTCAAAATAATGGAGGCATACCACCACATCTCTGGGCCTGGTTGCTCCTGGCGGCCTAGGTGCTAGGGCCCTATGAGCTCTATCAAAAGGCCAGGCTTCCGCTGGGAGGTCAGGGCTGATGCTGGAAAAGAGGGAGCGTGGGAATGCTCTAATGTCTTGAGGGCCTACTTCCTCAGATATGCCTCTAATGCATAGGTTTTGGCGCCTCAACCTGTTTTCCATGTCCTCTGCGTGCAGTCTGAGGAATGCTACTTCTTCTTGCAAAGTAGCGTTGCTGTCCTCCAAAGCATTGTAACGCATGATTAGATCATCTAAGGTCGTCTCCAGCTTATCCGTCCGGTCCCCCAGACAGTTAACATCAGTGCGTATGTCATGAAGGGCAGAGCGTATTGTGCTTTCAACAGACTCAGCGATTTTATCATATAGCTGGGTAAGCTGTTGTGTGAGTACTGGTACTGTCACTAACTCTGTCGAGGGTTGTACTTGCCTCATTCCCTTTGCGTCGCCAGACATGTCCCCCTCAGACCCTGGGTGCACCGGTGATGAGGCCTGCGAGGTCGGGCGAGGGTCTGCATCTGAATCATCCGCGCCATCTTGAAGCGTGCGCTGTGAGGCAGAAGGAGTTTTCTGTAGAAAAGGCAACATCGTGCCAGCCTGTTCTTTGTTTTTGCATTTTCCCATGCTGTGGACGATGTCCCACACTTGCTACTGGACCCGGTGCAAAAAAAGACTGCTCTGTCATGCTAATTACCAGGTTTATCTGTCCCGGTACACGGAGCTCCGTGAACTTGCGTCTGCACTACTCCATGCCGCGCATGCGCCCCTGCAATTACATATAACTTATGTAATATTATATAATAAAACATAAGTGCCATTGCACTGTATTTGAAGCTGGAAAGAATGAATGAAAAGGCTCTAGGATTATAGCCAAAAACACTAAAGAACAGAGACTCTCCAATGGACAAATGAGTAGCATTTTGTTATTGAATGCAAAACACAGAAAAAAATCTGCCCATTGTGATTGATTACTGGAGACACCCGAGATATTGCTCCAGTGATTGATTTGTCCTTATTGTCTGGCTATCAGTTTGCGGGTGAAATGAAGAAGAAAAAGGCAAATCCATGCACATAAGAGAACAAAAGTCCTTGAAACTAACTGAACTCCCCATCAGAAACAATGTTCAATGGGGCCCATGAAATGTAAATATATTGGATAGGAAGAGTTCAGCAAAACACTAAGCAGAAGGTGGGAAGGGGAATAAGATGAGACACTACAAAATTGATCCACTACCACCCAAATAACAGTACTCTCTTTAGAGGGAGTTAATTCCACAATAAAATCCATGGAAATATAAGTTCAAGGCCTCTCGAGAATAGGAAGCGACCGTAGCAGCCCTTGAGGTAACATAGTAACAGAGTAAGTAAGGTGGAAAAAAGACACACGTCCATCAAGTTCAACCTAACTGCCAGTTGATCCAGAGGAAGGCAAAAAACCCATCTGAAGCCTCACCAATTTGCCTCAGAGGGGAAAAAAATTCCTTTGTGACTCCAAAATAGCAATCGGACTAGTCCCTGGATCAGTGTACTGTGAGCTCTCATAACCCTGTATTCCCTCACTTGCTAAAAAGCTATCCAACCCCTTCTTAAAGCTATCTAATGTATCAGCCTGTACAACTGATTCAGGGAGAAAATACCACATCTTCACAGCTCTCACTGTAAAAAAAACCCTTCCGAATATTTAGGTTTAACCTCTTTTCTTGGGTGACCTTGTGTCAGCTGGAAAGACCTACATGTAAATAAAGCATTAGAGAGATTATTATATGATCCCCTTATATATTTATACATAGTTATCATATCACCCCTTAAGCGCCTCTTCTCCAGTGTGAACATCCCCAATTTGGCCAGTCTTTCCTCATAGCTAAGATTTTCCATACCTTTCACCAGCTTTGTTGCCCTTCTCTGTACCCTCTCTAATACAATAATGTCCTGTTTGAGTGATGGAGACCAAAACTGAACAGCATATTCCAGATGGGGCCTTACAAGTGCTCTATACAGTGGAAGAATGACCCCCTCCTCACGTGACTCTATGCCCCTTTTAATACAGCTCAAGACCTTATTTGCCCTTGATGCTGCGGATTGTCATTGCTTGCTACAGCCAAGTTTATCATCTACAAGGTCCTTTTCCATAATGGATTTGCCTAGTGCAGTCCCATTAAGGGTATAAGTGGCTTGGATATTTCTACATCCCAGGTGCATGACTTTACATTTATCAACATTGAATCTCATTTGCCACTTAGCTGCCCAGATTGCCAGTTTGTCAAGATCGTGTTGCAAGGATGCCACATCCTGGATGGAATAAATTGGGCTGGATAGTTTTGTGTCATCTGCAAACACTGATACATTACTTACAACACCCTCTCCTAAGTCATTAATGAACAAGTTAAATAAAATTGGACCTAATACCGAGCCCTGGGGGACCCCACTAAGAACCTTACTCCAAGTAGAGAATGTACCATTAACAACCACCCTCTGTACCCGATCCTTTAGCCAGTTTCCTATCCATGTGGAAACGACTTGATTAAGCCCAACAGACCTTAGTTTAGAAAGCAGTCATTTGTGGGGCACAGTATCAAATCCTTTGGCAAAATCAAAATAGATCACATCTACTGCCCCCCCCCCCCACTGTCCAGCATCTTACTTACCTCATCATAAAAAGCAATCAAGTTTGTCTGACATGACCTATCTTTCATAAAGCCATAAGGACCTGGAAGGTTTTTAACATTGGCAAACTGGACAAGAATTAATATAATTACCAACATCCTGTCTTAATGTTGGCCCCCAGAGGTTGCAGGACAGAACAGGTTTTAATGTGGCCCTGATATCCCACCAAAACTGCCTCACGGTTTCCCAGAACAAAGAGTTTGCCTCGAGGTACATTAGGAAGTAGAGTAACCTGGGCTTCAGACAAGGAGAAATACAGATCTGGACTCAGTTCTGCTACAATCACTTCATTAGGGACAATAAAATTAAAAAAAAGGTAAAATTTCTCTCTAGGACTGGAGACAAAACTTCTATATTGCCTTAACCTTTTTTTTTCATGAGACCTGTATGTTATGATGAAGTTAAAGTGGGTAAAAAATAATGCCCCCTGTCTATTATTTAAGCACTTAGCATATTCACTATATAACATATTTTTATGATCATGAACACAGTAACCACATGTTTAGTGCCCTCCAAAAGATGTCTCCACCCACCAAATACCCCTTTAATGACAAGCTATTCTCTGTTACCAATGTCATATTTGATGTCTGTAGGAGAAAAATTCCTTGATGGATTTTACTGGTAACTGGATGTGGCTGTGACAAAACTGCTCCTGTCTCAGATGCATCCATTTCTACCAGGAAAGGAGTCAAATTACCTGAACCTAGACTGGCTCCATCTCTAAACCCTTATGTAAAATGATATACCCCAGAAAGTTGATAGAGGGTACTTCAAAAATGCATTTTTTCTATCTTGGCATATAGCTGATTCTGCCTTAACCTATGCAACACCCCCTGAATATGGACACAATGATCAGTTAAATTAGAAGAATAAATCAGAATATCATCTAGGTACACAACTACATGGCAACACAGAAGATCACAAAAAAAAATTTGTCAACAAATTCTGGGGCATTACATAACCCAAAGTACATTACTTAGTATTCATAATGCCCATCATGAGTGTTAAATACCATCTTCTATTTATCTCCCTCCCTGATTCGAATTACATTATAATTGGCTATCAGATTAAGTTTACAAAAAACTGTGGTGCCCTTAACTCTATCAAAGTGTTCAGAAATCCAAGGAAGAGGATAATGTTTTTTGACCTTGATCATATTCAGAGCCCTGTAAGGCCACCATTTTTCTTCTCTACAAAAAAGAAGCCGGCACCCACAGGAGAAGAGGAAGACCTTATGAACCCTCTTTCCAGGCTTTCCTTAATATACTCTTCCATGACCTGAGACTCCTCAAAATAAAGAGGGTATGTCCTGCCCCTACGGGGAGAGGAGCTGGGAATTAAATCAATAGCACAGTCATAAGGCCTGTGCGGAGGAAGGGTCTTGGCAGAAGACATCTGCAAATGTAGAGTAGCAGGAAGATAACCCTTCTACAGATGTTGCAGCAAGAATCTGGTAATATTTTAGACAAGATTCCTCACAGCTAGGGATGTAGCGAACTGTTCGCCCGCGAACTAGTTCGCGCGAACTTCGACCGTTCGCGTCCGCTGAATGTTCGCGAACGTTTGCAGTTTGAGTTCGCGTTCGACCATTCGAATTCCTTCGACCGCTAAAAATCGAACGATTTCCATTCGTTCGAACGATTGTAAGCATTGGGTCCAATGAAAAGCATTCGATCGAATGGCTTCGATCGTTCGATTCGAATGAAAATCCTTCGATCGAACGATTAAAATCCTTCGATCGTTCGAATCGAACGATTTTAGCGGTGTTCGAAGTTCGCGAACTGTTCGCGAACGTTCGCATTTTTTGCCGGTGTTCGCGAACGGCGTTCGCGAACACCAAATCGGCAGTTCGCTACATCCCTACTCACAGCCTACCCCCTATTGAAGGATTTGTTATTAACCAAATCCTTAAGTGGTTTCTATAACTAGGGCAGGCTTAGAATCAACAGCATATGAGGAAAATTGACAAAAAAGGAAATTTGTTCAGATATGGTAGACACTAAACCACAATGTAAGGAACTGCCATCAAATACTGATGCAACAAGGTGCTGTGTGGGTATGCCGTGTCTTTATTCAAAATTAATATCTAAGAAGTTACCTGCTGCCCTAGAATGTAAAAAAGCAGAACTTTTTACGCAACCCTTATCCCAACCTAAGAGGACTGGAAGGAAAACTTTGTAAGAAAATTATTATCCCCAGATCTGTTTAGGTTTTGCTGTTAATCTTGGGAGAGGTGTCATGGAAATGCTCTTTATCCCCACAATACATTAACATGCCTATGACTCTTTTCTTCATAGGACAAATGGATGGAGCCCAATTGCATGGTTCCTCTGTAGGTCTAGGAGCTGAAATTTCAGGTTTGGATTCTGGCACTGAGGGAATATTATGAGGGGTAGTAGTAGATGGTCTTTTCTGACATATCTCCCTATGTTTCTTATCAATTTGGATGAGAGAGACGGGCTGGGTCAGAAGGAGGCAGGCTAAAAGCTCATAGCTGAGGATCCCCCTGGAGTATGGTGATAACAAAGTTTGGGACTCCTCAGTGGGGAACCTCTAGAAAGGCAAAAAATGTACTATGGTCACCACTAAACTTGTCAGCGAATGGGACCGAAGAAGCACCACAGTGTTACCTGGGGGTATTGGTAACGGTCTGTTTCCTGGGGCAGGAGCATCCAGTTGTTGCTGGATAAAATCCAACCTTGCACAAAACCTCTGGAGACATTGGACATTTTGGTCTTGCTTGGCCTCCTGTTCCCCTAGAGGAGGCTCACCAAGATTGCTTCTGTGGTAGCAGGCTGCCCCTTTGGCATGGATGTATGGCCCAACAAATGCCATGTTTGGTATCCCAAAACCCAGAACAAATGCCATGGTTCTGGTCACAGCTTATGCTTCTGCCTATAACAGCCGCCTTTCAATTTGGGAGGAGTCCTCTACTACTTAGATGCCGCCAGGTTTTAAAGTGAGCGAACAAAGGCAAGAGTTCTGGGCAGAAAAAGGAACCGAAACATGTGACAGGGAGAAAGATGATAGAGTAAACATTGCCATGGGGAAGGTCAGGGTCAATACCAATCAGACAGTGCAGTACCGAATTAGGAACCAGAAATATAGTCGAGGACACAGTTCTGGGTCAAAACCAAACAGTAACGCAGTACAAAGTATTGGTAACAGGCAAAGGTTGGTACAGGCAGCCAAATAGCAGGACTCAGGAACAGGCAAGGGTCAAGAACTGAAAACCAGAGAGGCGCATGCACGTCGATCCAAGATGGCCGCTGTTTAATCAAGCTCCGGTCCATAGTACAGCCGTTTATTAGCTGACAGACGAGTGAACCGAGCATTCGAGTAGCACTTCAGCATCTCCTGCGCACTCGGCTGTCATGGAGTCACAGAGTAATACAGCTCCCGTGTCCCCCCAGTCAGTGACCCACGCGGCTTCCAATACTGTGTTGCCAGAGGTGAGCAGATATGGTTGGGTGGAATATGAGGGGGATGTGGTGACGTCTGCAGATCTTTCTGAGCAGCTGGAGGGGCTATATGATAGACTCACCAAAACGATCACAGACAGCATAAAGTCTACTGTTACTGAATTACAGAAGGATATGAGGGACCTGGGGGAGCGTGGCGGCATCTAAGTAGTAGAGGACTCCTCCCAAATTGAGAAAGCCTCTGATGCGCTGTTGCAGCGCCAAACTTTCCTTGAGGAGGAAAACGCTGAGCTCCGGGAGGAGGTTCATAAACTACAAAACATGCACGAGGATCTGAAAATAGGGAACGGAGGCAAAATCTACACATAAGAGGGATCCCAAATGTGTGATCTAAGATCCCTCCTCTCTACGATTAATCCTGATCTACCCACTGAGGCCTGGCGCGTGGACATAGCGCACAGGGCCCTAGGCCCAGCTACACCGATTAACAACACATCCAAGGATGTCATCTGTAGACTCCACTACTACGAAAGTAAGGAATCGATTATTATTAATCTGCGTAATCAATCCTCCTATTCTTTCCAGGGACATAAGTTGCAAGTCTTCAACGATCTGTCTCCAATGACGCTGGCTAAGAGACGAGCTATGCGTCCGATTACACAAAAGCTGAGAGATGTGCAGATCCCTTACAGGTGGGGTTACCCCTTCAGGCTGATTGTGATCCGGAATGGACAGCAATTTATTCTCAGGGACTCAGCCCTAGGGCTTCGATTTCTTTTGGGTATTCCAGCACGGACGGCTGAAGCATCCCCGACGCAGCCTACATCTCCGAGAAGACCGGACCAGACGCCCCTCTGGACAGAGGTTCCATCCAAAGAGAGGAGCTTGCCCAGCACACCTACTAGGCAGTCTGCTTCTCCACAGGGAAGCCCACATCCATCCCTGAATAATTGAGCGATTCTACGGTTCAAGAGTGTCCCACGGCTCTTCCTTTAGAGTCAATGAGTAATATTTGGACTTCAGAGGCACCACTCTCGATTGGACACGGTCCTTAGTCATCCCATGCTCTCTGTAGTAAGGGGATTGACCCCTACATTGGACTTCTCCAGGTTTGGGTGGGAAGCCGTAAGTTGTTTGTTTTTTCTATTAATGCACCTCCATGTTGGAGTATATGGTAAATTACTTATGCAAAGTTGTTTAATGTTACCTACTATGCATGACCGGTCTTTAGAAATTCTAGGCTGCTGCCCCCAGTGTTATATGGAGCCATACCCTACAAGTCATTGTTCCTGTACTGGAGTTCATGACGGCACATTTAGCAAACTAATGGAATTGGGAGGGAGCCCTGGAATTGGGATGGGTCATTTTGGACCTTGGGGTGATATCATTGATTTGCTTATCTCTTCCACACAATGGTTAAAATTATTTCTATGAATGTGAATGGGTTGAACTCTCCCCTTAAGAGGCAACTTTTAACGAAGGAAATGCATACCCTCAAATCGGAGATTGTACTATTACAAGAAGCACACCATAAGAGAGGGGATCCCTGGCGTTTATACCATAAGTCTTTTCCTATTTTTGCCTCTGGTCCCAACAGGAAGGCCGGGGTGGCAATACTGTTCCGTAGAGATTCTAGATTTCAATGTGAGAATGTAATACAAGATCCGAATGGTCATTTTTTAATTGCCCGGGGACAGATAGACAAGATTCCTCTTCTGATAGCTAATATTTATGTACCGAACAAGCGTTCCATAGCATTTCTCACAAAATGCTTTCATAGAATTGAATCTCTCCATTGTTCCAATGTGATTATAGGGGGAGATTTTAATATGGTGTTCTCCCAAGTTAAAGACAGGGCTCAGATGGAATGTAGTAGGATAATCCCAAGAAGCGAACAAATGTCTATTAAGTTTAGGGATCTGTTGAAAGCCCATGCATTTATCGATGTCTCGAGGGTTGGACATTCTAATGACCGAGAATTCACTCATTCCCATGTTCATAAAGTACACACCAGAATTGATTACTTTCTGATGTCCTCACAATTATGTACTTTGCGGTATTCCTCCAAAATTCATTCTATCACTTGGTCGGATCACGCCCCCATAGAGTTGACCATAGGGCTACTGAAAACCCAAAGAGATAGAAATGCTTGGCGATTGAATGAATCATTACTGAAAATTCCAACTATACGAGAAAAAATTGGGGAGGTCCTCGTGGATTATTTTGTGCTTAATGAAGGGTCAGTAACTTCTCAGGGGATATTATGGGAGGCCCATAAACCGGTTATACGGGGTCATTGCCTTTCGTTGGGCACAGCATTTATCTATCGAATGAGATCTTATTGAAGGAGGCCGAGGAAATACAGGCTAAGTTTCCTAGTAGAACTAGACTGGCAAAATTTTGCAACTACGGAACCAAATTAAAGATTTAAAAATTCACCAAGCGGAAAGAAGTTTGACGTCTTTGAAGCAAATGTATTATGAGAGGGCTAATTCCTCCCATACTTTATTAGCGCGTAAGCTGCGCCAACGAAAGGCAATGAATACTCCGCAAGTGATTCACACTCCTGCGGGCCCTTCCTCTGACCCCAATAGAATTATGAAAGAGTTCAGTACCTATTACCATAATTGTACAATCTGGATCGGACAGGAACACAGAAAGCCCCACATATTAATGGGATTCGATCCTACTTAGAGGACTTGCATTTACCAACTCTGACAGCCGAGGAGTTGGATACCCTTAATATGGATATAGGTGAGGATGAATTTTGGGAAGCGGTAAAAACAATGCCCTCCTCTAAAACCCCAGGACCTGATGGCCTTCCCTATAGCTATTATAAGACCTACAAACAGATCCTGACCCCGCATGTGTTATGTATGTTTAACAGTTTTCTGAGAGGTGAGAGGGTCCCCCCTACATTTAAGGAATCATACAGTGTATCACACATTCCAAAAGAGGGCAAGGATTTGACCAGGTGTAGGAACTATCGCCCTATTTCCCTACTTAATTCCGACTATAAAATTTTAACTAAAATTCTCTCACTACGGTTAAATCGCTTGCTCCCTATACTAAGCCATATGGATCAAGTGGGTTTTATAAAGGGCAGGAAGGCTGGGGATAATACACAGAGGGTCATAGATCTGGTTGATATAGCTAACAAAAGACGGGATTCCATGTTACTCCTGAGCCTAGACGCGGAGAAAGCGTTTGATCGCCTGGACTGGGATTTTACGTTTCTCACTTTACAGCGTATGGGTTTCTTGGGTGAATTTCTGGTAATTTTACACTCCCTCTATAAAGATTTAGGAACAAAACTTAAAATATTGGAGAGAGTGTCCCCGTCTATACCCATCACTAATGGTACGAGACAGGGCTGCCCTCTCTCCCCATTATTATTTGTGATTAGCATTGAACCGCTAGCTCAAAAAATTAGGGAAAACCCTGACATACACGGCCTACTGGTGAAGGGGACGCAATACATAATTGCAATGTATGCCGATAACGTTATTCTCTCAATCACTTCCAAATCTACATGTCACACTAGATGGGTATGGGAGGTTCTCTGGGTATAAAATCAACGAGTCCAAGTCAGAGGGGACCTATTAATATTTCAGATCCACAGATTAAACTTTTGAAATTGAACTTCCCGTATAATTGGCAACTTAAATCCATCACATATTTAGGAATTAGATTGACCCCTACTCATAGTTCATTATATGCAGCCATTTACCCTAGGTTAATGGAGGTACTGAAAAAAGACCTGCTTGAATGGAATCAGTACAATTTATCATGGTTTGGGCGTATTGTGTCTGTTAAAATGAATTTGCTTCCCCGTCTATTGTACCTTTGACACCTTACCTGTAGCGGTTCCTAGGCAGACCATAGAGGATCTTCAAAGAGCAATCGCAAATTTTTTATGGAATCATAAAAGACACCGTGTGGGACAAAAAGTTTTGATGGCTCCTAAAACAATGGGGGGTTTATCACTGCCCAATCTATATAGCTTCTATTTAGCGACTCAGGTCAAACAGGTAGCAGGGTGGTTCTCTGAGTTTCCTTTGACTACATGGGCGGAAATTGAGAGGAATTATCTGCAAAAGGGGTCCCCCCACATGCACACTATGGACAAGATGTAAGCAGGCTGCTCATATTTTCCCCTTAGAATCCATGAAACAGACGGCCACCTGTTGGAGTAAGGTGACTTCCCACTTAGGATTCCAACCTAACAAATCTCCACTAATCCTGCTACTCGATAACCAAGACTTTCTACCGGGGATGACGCCTTCTACTAGGGACAAAAATATTTACCAGCTTGCACACCCTGGCTCTCCAAAACGTGTGTGGCCCGGTGCCCGGCCGAGAGGGCTTCGGAAACCCCACAAACTTCCAGCACAAATAATTCCACCAGCACACAGGTCTTTAGTTGCAAGCAGGGATAACCCTTGCTAAATTTTTATTTGCGTGATGCAATGTTTCGGGGTGATCCCCTTTGTCAAGCATGCTTGACAAAGAGGATCACCCCGAAACGTTGCATCACGCAAATAAAAATTTAGCAAGGGTTATCCCTGCTTGCAACTAAAGACCTGTGTGCCGGTGGAATTATTCGTGCCTTCTACTAGGGGACAACTAATTTTGGCCAAAACTACCCATCTTTATTCCCTATTTAACACAACAGACGGTACCCTTTGCACCTATAGGGATACAGGGCAGCCATCAGGGGGGGGACAGCGGGGGAGAGCTTTAGAGGGCCCCGAGGGTAAGGGGGGCCCAGCCATGCTGCACTTTCTTGATTAGCCAGGCCCCCCTGCTTTCTGAGAGCTGCTGACTTCGGGAAGGCAGGGCGGGAGCACAAGAGGAGGTATCTTCTGTCCATTACTTCCCCTTATTGGTAACTGAGTTTAAGTCCCGGTTGAGCTGCTCAGGGATTGGATAGTTGAGGTTTGAACTTCTCCTCCAGATCATCCAATCACCATGCAACTTTACCAGGACTTGAAATTCTGTGACCAATAAGGGAAGAAAATGCTGTCACTGGAAGAATATGCAGCCACCTGTGCTCCCCTCCTCCCTTCTGTAGTTGGCAGCTCAATTACAGCAGGTGGGCCACATTAATGAAGTGTAACATGGCAGCGCCCCCCTAAAGGTAACCCTTTGTGGTCCCTGTTGTGTGGTGGGGCCCTGGGCACTAATTTTTTTTTAAACTTCTGGGGGGGCATGTTTTTTTTACATGGATGTTTAAGGGGGGCCCTGGCCACCAATTTTCTTATAACGTGGGGGTGGGGGCCCTGGCCACCAATTTTTTTCACCATGTGGGGTCCTAGCCACCAATATATTTTTATTAACATGTGGGAACCATGGCCACCAATTTTTTTTTAGTGTGTGGTGGGGGGTGGACATGTGGGGTGGGCGGACCTGTAGGTGGGGCTTGTGGTGGGCACAGCCCAGGGGGCCCAGGAAATTTTTTCGTATGGGGCCCGGCGATTTCTGATGGCGGCCCTGTAGGGATATAATTGGGAGAGACGGCGGAGGCCTAATTTCTCCTTTTCTATATATACAGTTGAGACATTATGCATTAACCATATTTCCAGCGGCACAACTTCCACAGAATCACCCTGCTCTAGCACTATGCAAACTCTTCCCTACACAAAAGTGTCTGATTACAAGGTGGTATCTGGCTCTTAGTGAACCGGATATTGAGAAGCATCCTCATAAGTATATGGCACGGTGGGAGCATATGCTGGGAACTGAAATCCCCCTCTCAACTTGGGATAAAATTTGGGAAAATGCTAGGGCAACCTCGGTATGTGCTACCATTAAAGAAAACATATAAAATTATAATGGGTTGGTATCATACCCCACAACTCTTACACAAACTGTTCCCTGATTCCACTGAGTCTTGCTGCTGGAGGTGTGGGGATGTCGGGGGTTCGCTCCTACATATTTTTTGGACCTGTCATAAGCTGAAATGGTTTTGGGATATGGTCAGAGGTTGGGTTGAGAAGGTAACTATGATAGTAGAGCCTCTGGATCCCTTGGTGTAGGTGCTGGGTAATAAAATCCCTAAAATACGGCATCCCACACAAAAAATGGTTAATTGCATACTCACGGCAGCTAGGGGATTAATAGCAAAAAATTGGAAGGCATTGGCTCCCCCATCAGAAAAGGAATTCCTGGAAAGAATCAGATATGTTCGGAGGATGGATTATCTAACGGCACTCAAAGATGATAATGTGGATCAGTTTAATAAGATCTGGGGTAGTTGGGATGCTATTGAGGCCATGTCACACGTTTGAGCTTTTGAGGGGGAATGATGTAAACCGGGTTGAGGGGATGTCAAATAAAGTCAATACAGATGCCTTGGTATGACGGTTGGGGGGTATGATATGTCTGTATGATGGGGAAGGGCAGGATTGTGACTTGCTGGTATCACTGGGACAAATATTTTGAAGTCATGCATAGGAAAAGTTTTGTTTTCTATGGGTTTGTATTGCTGTAAGCTGTTTCTTTTGTAACTGAAGAAAATGTCATGGCCCATTGAGGGCAAACTGTTTGCTGTCTATGTGAAACTTGAAAAAATAATAAAAATTCTCTTACAAAAAAAGAACTGAAAACCAGATAATAATCACAACGAGGAACTATCTAGACCTACGCTAGGCAGGGAGAAATGTGCTTAGCACCTTTAAATATTTAAATTTCACGATGCTTGTTAAAGTCATATGTTACACTGAGAATAAAAGATGTGCACGAGCAGTGAGGAAGACAGGAGGCAGCAGGGGCCCACACATACATTGGGTCAAAACTGCAAAGAATGATGTGCATAAATTTAAGGTTCTTTACCTGCATTAATGACACAGAAAAATTAACATCTACAGTCTTGTTTTTGCCATTTATTAAAAGCCCAGACCATCTTTAAAAATATCAATGATTCAAAAGATTCAATAGGTAACAAGGTGAGCGTGTGCATGCCCAAGTTGCGCAGAAGCCCCAATCATCATACAGGAAGATGAGGAGTGAGGGGACCGGACATGGGGTAGGCGACAGAGCAGGTACGTGCCTGGCACCCCCCAGCTTTGCGCCCTAGGCACGTGCCTACTCTGCCTACCCCTAGTTCTGGCCCTGTTCCTTGTAAGTGAAGACCAAGGAAGCACATCAGGTGCAAGATTAGCTGTTAGCTGATCCACATAACTAATGAAAAGAAGTGTATTAGGCATTACTATAAACAAGTAAAAATAGTGCAAATAAATTCACAACAATACTGAGGTCAGGATTCCAACCAGTGCAAAACAGCAACTTTCAGATTTTCATGTATTACTTTTCAAAAGCCAAACTTTCAGATTATTGTATCCGTCCAGAGTTAATGAAGCCCAATATAGTGAAGACCTCTGAAGAGATAATAATTTATCATTCAATGCATGGTACCATATAACTCAGAGCAACCAGAGTGTGAAATACAACAGAAGCAGTTTAAGGGCATACAGTGTAACAGAGAGTAGCAGCCCAAAGGTTTTGAAAAAATAGTTCTAGAACATGTTAAAGGTATAAGCAGGTGCATAAGGAGATCACTCCTTTCAGCAACTCTGTCAATTATTTCCTCAACATCTAGACTCATAAGATCTTCTTTTTCTGTTGCCATTAACATAAATGACTCCAAGTGCTGTTGTGATATAGTGCTTCTTAATCTGCTTTTGATAAACTTTAATGTAGAAAAGCTTCTCTCGCATGCTACTTGTGATACAGACAGAGTCAAAAGGAATTTGTATGCCAATCCAATCACATTATATGCACCAGTTAATAGATTGTACCATTGTAGTAACTGATAGCAGCATACATGACAGTTCTTACATGTTGAACAACTCTTGTTCACCAATTCCATCTCAGACTCAGTGTCCTGGTCTTTATCTTTTACGGTGATTGCGACCCTGACTGTGTACTCATCAAGTGCAGAGGCCTTTAATTTGTCCCAATGTGCTGCAAGACTTGTTAGTTCAAATTGTAAATTTTCTGCTGTGGCCCTTTCATCGTATTTCAGCAACAGTTTGCTTAGTTCTTGCAGTGCTAGGGTGGCAAGTCCTTTCTCTCTTATAACCCGAAAAATTTATTGGGTCCAAACAAGCAAAATCAGCATAAATGCTGCTATGTACTGAAAACTGTTGATGCATGCTCTTTAGGGCTAGTCCACACGGGGAGATAGCGACGCGTTTGCGGTCGCAGCAACAAAGCGCCGCGACAGTCGCCGCGACCGGCGCAGGCGACAGTTTTGTATGGGCGCCTATGTAAAAACGCCTGTGCTAACCACACGAGGCGATGCGCTTTTCAACAGTCGCCTGAAAAAGCCTGGCGAGGCAATTTCAGGCGACTGTTGAAAAGCGCATCGCCTCGTGTGGTTAGCACAGGCGTTTTTACATAGGCGCCCATACAAAACTGTCGCCTGCGCCGGTCGCGGCGACCGCAAACGCGTCGCTATCTCCCCGTGTGGAATAGCCCTTAGGACTGTATCCAAGATAACATTGTGGACCTGAATGCTGATAGCTGTAAGAGCATTTGGAATAACTGTATCATCAGACAATTCATCTGGCATTTTCTTCCTCTTTCTAATTCTCTTTATAGGCAGTGATTTTTCTACCTCAAGTTCCAAATCTTCATATTTATGCTGAAGCTGCTCATATGCCCATTTCACAAATTTATCTGTAGCTTCTATGACAGTATCAAAAGATCTTGCAAAACTTTTCAGACTTTCTTCTACTCCATTCACCATCCGATAAGCTATTAAAATCTCCATTCTAGAAGTCTGAACATATTTGGATAATTGGGTTGTTAGCTCAAAAATACGCAGGAAAACCTGACCAGTGAGGATAGTCTTGTACCTTAAAAGACAAAAGCCATTCGCTTTTACACAGGCATCTGGACTAGACTGATGATTCTTCTGAAATTCTGAAAGCATTGCAATAAGGCAAACATAAAGACCAGAGTCTGGTTTTGAAAAGTTGGCAAAAAATTTTCGCAATGCTGCACCTTTGGACTACCAGCGGGTTTCACCAATCACTGACAGCCTACGGCGGTGATAATCCTGGCTGATATTTTCCCACAAATCCATGCGAAGATATGAATCACGGATAAACACTGCTATGTCATTTAGTAAAGAAAACAGTGATGCACTCTGAATGGTAGCTTTTGTTGTATCTGAAAGCACTAAGTTCAGAACATGTGCATAAACACCATACATGTATCTGGCCAGGGGATACCGTTGTCAACCATGTTGAAAAAAACATTATATTGTCCTTGCATATTTGCTGCCCCATCTGTAGAATTGCCACCACATTTACGCACATCTATTTTACAATAGCACTTTCATTAGCCTTTGGTGTAAGGATTCCCCAGTGCATGATTTGCAATCCACCACAGCAAGAAGTCTTTTATGAACCTGAGTAGTACATAACGAACAATAACTGAAAGCTGATCTCATGATGCAATGTATCAATCTGTACTGAAAACATTCCTGCATCCCTCACTTGCCTTGCGATGTTTTCTTGAATAAGCAGCCGTATGGCTTCAATAACTGCATTAACTGTTGTTTTTGAAAGCAGTGTTAATAGAGAACCTCTACCCTTAGTTCCCTTGGAATGCCTCTTTTTACTTTTTTCTATGCATTCGTTGACATGTTCTTGAATACAGATGTCATATTTACTCAAGAGGAGAACCACCTCAAGAAAATTACCATGGTCTAGATTAGGATCCTGCAGGGTGTATGCTGCCTCAAATTTGTCTCCTCTGTAGCCAAGGCCCATTTTCCAATAAGTTTGACAATGCTCACCACTCTCTAAAATCTGTCGTCTTTTTCTGACCTGCTCACGATGAGCCGACATTTGATTGCGATTTATCAGGCTGCTTACGTCTCCACTGGTAGCCTTTAAAAAATATGCTTCTGCACTATTTTGGTGACTTTTTTCATGTTCTTCTATTCATTGATGGATGTGTCTCCAGTCTGTAGTTCCATCAATGAAAGAATTGTTTGTTATAGGCTTTGAAAATGCTAGACAAACAGAGCAAAAAAACCCCTTCTTTCTTCATAGAATGTCACTTTCGATTTGTTCCATCTATACGATATAAATGCTTTTTTGCTGTAAGATTAGCAGTGTCTTGTTTGGGATGGTAACTAAAAAACATAGACAGCTGACTTTTGTTTGGGCGTGAAAAGTAGTTAAAAGTTAAATGTTCACTTTCTGCAGAGTTTTTTTTCATCAAACACATGAGAAGCATCCTGTAATGAAGCAACAGATGCAACAGCCTCTGATCAAGTGCTAGCCACAGGAGAAGCAGCATGTAATGAAATGATAGCTGCAGGAGCACCCTCAGCGGATAATTTTTCAGCTGCATAATTATCAATTGGTGTAGAAGAACCAACAGCATAAGCATTTTTGGGGGGTACAGTGCACATCTCAGAAGCTGAGAGACGACATGAAGAGTAGACCACTGGAGCAGCCACAGGATTTGTAGTGGATGCAACAAGATCAGCTGCAGGACATTAAGGGGCAAATTTACTTAATTAACCCTCGATATTCGTCTGTCGAAGGGAAATCCTTCCACTTCGAATATCGAAGTCGAAGGATTTAGTGCTATTCGTTCGATCAAAAAAATTTAATCCATTGATCGAACGATTTTTGTTCGACCAAAAAAAGATAGCTAAGCCTATGGCTAACATTGACTTTGGTAGCTTTTGGGTAGCGAACTAGTGGGTCAAAGTTTTTTTTAAAGAGACAGTACTTCGACTATCGAATGGTCGAATAGTCGAACGATTTTTAGTTCGAATCGTTCTATTCAAAGTCGTAGTCGAAGGTCTGAGTAGCCCATTCGATGGTCGGAGTAGCCAAAAAAAATAAAAATCTGAATTCAAAGGTTTTTTTCCTCTATTCCTTCACTCGAGCTAAGTAAATGGGCCCCTAAGTGTAGTCATCTAGAGCAGAAAGAGGTGATGGATGCAGATTAAATGAGTAGACATAGATGAAGGTCCAGGGTCAGCAACTTTATGGAAGAATAAATCTGATAATTTTGCACATTTATCAGCGCCTGCTTCTAGATTTCTCCTCTTCTTCTCTCTGACTTTTTCAGCACCACCTTTCCGTTTGAGTTATTTTCAGATCTATCTTATTCTGATTATCGCACACGCTGCAAAATTTTTGTTAAGAAAGGCAGCTTTTCTGTTAGCTCCACATTCCAATCATACAAGTCATAAACAAATACAGAAGGAGTACATTTTAGTTTCTGGGCTAAAGGAAAACCAATAATGCATCCTGTAAGATACATACCAATAGGTATTTACATGTATGTTTGCTTATCATTTACAGTAGGTGGTACATTATCCCTTATAATACATGAGTGATACTCATAGTTCCCTGTATAACTCAGCCTGCAGCCTTGTGCCTTTATATGGTCACAGAACAACCCCTCAGTGACTTCTAATATACTTATCATTTACAGTAGGGGGTACACTATCCCTTATAATACATGAGTGATACTCAGAGTTCCCTGTATAGGTCAGCCTGCAGACGTGTGTCTTTATATAGTACACTGTAGTGTCTTAATTAATATAGTTGAGTACAAATTCTCAGCCTTCAAAAGGGCACTCAAACTAATAAACTTAGAACTTACATACTAATGTATGTGCTAAAATGTATCAGTGCAGTTGCTTATAGAAATCAATAAACAGTTTGAAATTAAAGTGAAGGTCTAAGTGGCTGTTATAGGGAACTATATTATCCAGTTTATTTATTAAAGGCAAGGTGGCAAATGCAATTCCAATAATAAGGTACAGTATCTCCATAATTCCATAGATCATACAGAATAATTCATTAAAAAAAAAAAAAATCAACTGGTCATTATTCATGGTTTTCTAGTTATATATTTTTTGTTCAGCAGCTATGTGATTGCTAGGGTCTTGTTTTTCCTACAAACTAGGCAGTGGCTTGAATGAGGGACTTGGGGCATATTTAACAAAGAGTGAAGTTAGAGACCAGTTTCTCTAGTAGTGGTGGGGAGGAGAGTAGAGTCAGGCCTAAGCAGATTGTGGTTGTAGGGGACTCCATTATTAGGAAAGTGGATAGGGTAATTTGTCGTCCGGATCGCTACAACCGAACAGTTTGCCGTCTACCTGGTGCCAGGGTTCAGCATGTGGTTGATCGGATAGACAAATTATTGGGTGGTGCTGGACATGACCCAGCTGTCTTAGTGCATATCGGTACTAATGACAAAATAAATGGTAGATGGAAGACCTTAAAAAATGATTTCAGGGATCTAGACTCTAAGATCAAGGAAAGGTCTTCCAATGTCATCTTTTATGAAATTTTGCCTGTGCCACGTGCACGTTTAGGAAAACAGCGGGAGTTTAGGGAGCTAAATGCGTGGCTCAAGTCTTGGTGCAGGATGAAAGGGTTTGGGTTCCTAGAGCACTGGGCTGATTTTTCGTTGGGGTGCAACCTATACAGTCGTGATGGTTTGCACCTCAAAGGAAAGGGGTCCGCGGTGCTAGGGGAAAGAATGGCTAAGAGGTTGGAGGAGTGTTTAAACTAGGCAAGGGGGGGGGAGGATAAAGAATCATGGGGAAGCTATGGTAGACGGGCAGTGGGGTTAGTAAGGTGTCATGGGGGAGGAGTGAGGGGGGCATACAGTTTACCAGCTAAGGAGGTCCCCGTTACAAGGAAAACAGAATAATACTCACTTAACCTATAATTCTCCACTAAGTAATGCAAATTTCAAAAGTAAAAGTAGTAACCTCCGCATTATGCTGGCAAATGCACGGAGTTTGTCAGGTAAAATGGGATACCTAGAATTAATTGCATGCTCTAAAAATTATGATATAATTGGTATCACTGAGACCTGGTGGGATGAAACATGTGACTGGATTGTGAATTTGAATGGTTACACCCTTTTTAGGAGGGACAGAGGCATTAAAAAGGGTGGAGGAGTGTGTTTATATGTAAAGCCTGAATTAAAGCCATGTGCTAAAGAAATAACAATAGCTGGCACTGGTGAGGGTGTAGAATCACTCTGGGTAGAGATTTTGACTGGGCAAAAGGTAACAAAAAGAATTATCATTGGTGTATGCTATAAACCACCTCCTATAAGTGTTGAGTATGAAGCCCAGCTACTCTTGCAGATACAAGCGGCTTCACAGCTGGGTCAAGTTGCTGCTATGGGTGACTTCAATTATCCAGACATTGACTGGGGTAATGGGGTTGCTAAGACAGAAAAAGCTAGTAGGTTTGTAAATATGCTGAATGACAACGTTCAAGAACCTACTAGGAAGAACTCTTTTGGACCTTGTAATAACTAACAATACTGAACTCATCTCTAACATTTGTGTGGGTGAGCATTTAGGGAATAGTGATCATAACATGGTCTCCTTTGAGATTCTGTTGCAGAAGCAATTCTATAAGGGAGTAACTAAAACACTAAAATTCAGACGTGCAAACTTTGACAGTATAAGGGCATTTCTGCAACATATTAAGTGGGAAATGCTTTTCACAGGGTTAAACACAGAACAAAAATGGTAAGTCTTTAAAATGCTGCTTAATAAATATACTTGTCAGTATATTCCACTTGTAAGCAAGGAACGTCGTTGCAAAGCAAAACCTTTTTGGTTCAATAGAAGCGTTGGTTTTGAGGTGGGTAAAAAAAGACGTGCTTTTAAGGCTTTCAAGTTAGCTGGTACAGCCGAAACATTTATAAGGTACAAGGAGGCCAATAAATCATGCAAAGAAGCTATAAGGCAAGCTAAAATTGATATATAAAAGGATATTGCAGCAAGCAGTAAAAAAAATCCCAAATTATTTTTTAAATATGTTAATAGTAACAAAAATTAAGCAGGAAGGGGTGGGACCCTTACTTTCAGAGGGGGGTCAGCTGGTTGATGAAAACAAAATAAAAGCGCAGATTCTGAACTCATATTTTTCATATGTCT
The DNA here is from genome assembly GCF_017654675.1 of Xenopus laevis. NCBI lineage: Eukaryota > Metazoa > Chordata > Amphibia > Anura > Pipidae > Xenopus > Xenopus laevis. The sequence goes on along the minus strand of NC_054381.1, from coordinate 86,690,530 downwards.
ACACAAATGAGGAACCAGTAAGTGAAGGTTTCCTTCTTAACAGTCCCAATTCTAGTAATACAACTAATGATGCATGGTTCACACATGAAGAAATTCAAAAGAGACTAGAACATGTTAAGATTAACAAAGGTCCAGGGCCAGATGGTATTCATCCCAGGGTAATTAGCGAGCTTAGCTCTGTGATTGCCAAACCTCTTTATTTAATTTTTCAGGATTCATTGAGATCTGGCATAGTGCTGAGAGACGGGCGAATTGCTAATGTGGTGCCTCTATTCAAAAAAGGATCCCGTTCTCAGCCTCAAAACTATAGGCCAGTTAATTTGATGTCAGTGGTAGGAAAGCTTTTCGAAGGGTTAATAACGGATAAGATACTGGACTTCATAGCAAATCATAATACTATGAGTTTGTGCCAGCATGGTTTTATGCATAATAGATCTTGCCAGACTAACTTAAATTTCTTTTTATGAGAATGTAAGTAGAGACCTTGATTCCGGGATGGCAGTGGATGTGATTTACTTAGACTTTGCTAAAGCATTTGATACAGTGCCACACAAAAGGTTACTGGTTAAATTAAGGAATGTTGGCCTGGAACATAGTATTTGTACCTGGATAGAGAACTGGCTAAAAGATAGACTACAAAGAGTGGTGGTAAATGGAGCATTTTCTAATTGGACCAGTGTTGTTAGTGGAGTACCGCAGGGCTCTGTACTAGGTCCCTTGCTTTTCAACTTGTTTATTAATGACCTGGGGGTGGGCATTGAAAGTACTGTTTCTATTTTTGCAGATGATACTAAATTGTGCAGAACTATAGGTTCCATGCAGGATGCTGCCACTTTGCAGAGTGATTTGTCTAAACTGGAAAACTGGGCAACAAACTGGAAAATGAGGTTCAATGTTGATAAATGCATGGTTATGCACTTTGGCAAAAATATTATAAATGCATGTTATACACTAAATGGCAGTGTTTTGGGAGTTTCCTTAAATGAGAAGGATCTAGGGGTCTTAGTAGATAACACGTTGTCTAATTCTGGGCAGTGTCATTCTGTGGCTACTAAAGCAAATAAAGTTCTGTCTTGCATAAAAAAGGGCATTAACTCAAGGGATGAAAACATAATCATGCTTCTTTATAGGTCCCTGGTAAGGCCTCATCTGGAGTATGCAGTTCAGTTTTGGACTCCAGTCCTTAAGAGGGATATAAATGAGCTGGAGAAAGTGCAGAGACGTGCAACTAAATTGGTTAGAGGGACGGAAGACTTCAATTATGAGGGTGGCTGATTCAGTTAATGCCTTTAAGAATGGCTTGGATGATTTTTTGGACAGACATAATATCAAAGGCTATTCTGATACTAAGCTCTATAGTTAGTATAGGTATGGGTATATAGAATTTAATTAAAAGTAGGGATGGGTGCATGTATGGATGCTGGGTTTTCATTTGGAGGGGTTGAACTTGATGGACTTTGTCTTTTTTCAACCCAATTTAACTATGTAACTATGTAACTATGTAACTATGAATGACTTCAAAGTATTTTGATCCAGTAGTTGTGCCATGCTTCCCACATTTTGTCTCCCAATTTTTAAGATTAAGTCCTGGAACCATTGTTTCAAAAACTATGATGGGAGTGTCTTTAACTGGGAAATGATGAATGTGATTTTTGGTTTTAATTTGCTTCCAAACAGATAGTGCTGTGGTGGTAATATGGTGCATGTCCAATGCTTGTACTAGTACTGACCCTCTGTCCGACCACATAAGTTGTTAGCGGTTCTATATAAAGCCAATGTTTATAGTTTCCTGGAAGGTTCTAAATTGTCATCCGCTCCATGATTGCAGCCTTATAGTAATTTTCGAGATTCGGAACTCTAAACCCACCATATCTCATATTGTGCATTATGTATTTGCTTTGAATCCTGGGCTTTTTGCCTCCCCAAATAAAATTATTAAACGCCTTTTGTGCTTGATGTATAAATGCCTTAGGATGGTAATTGAAAAGTGTTCTAAATAGGTAAAGAAGTTTTAGCGTGAAGAATCTTCCCTTGAAATCCGTATGCTTGAAGCACCTCTGCCATATATTGCCAATGGACTCTGACTAACGCTTTTTCCGCGTCAAGAGCTAATAAGACTGTTGGGATGTTTTGTTTTGTAGATTTTTCTATCAAATGTTAAAATTTTCCTTGTATTATCCATACCTTGTCTTCCTTTCGTAAATCCCCCTTGATCTTGATGGATAATCTTCGGTAAGATTTCCTTCATTCTGTTGGAGAGTACTTTGGCATATAATTTTACATCACAGTTGAGAAGTGAGATTGGCCTATAGTTTTGACATTGATTTTGTTGTTTCCCTAGTTTAGGTATAGTGGTGATTGTGGCTTTCAGCATTTCCTCAGAGAATTCACCCTGTTGAAGAATATGGTTGAACATTGACATCAGTTGAGGAACTAATATTGTTTGGAACTGCTTATAATATTGATTTGTTAGTCCATCTGGACCTGGAGCTTTCCCCCTTGGAGTTGAGTGTAATGCTTCTTGTATTTCTCGGTCAGTTATAGGAATATTTAACAAATCCATTTGTTCAGGAGATGGGAGGTTAGCTCTATTGAGGAATTCTTTTATTTTATGACTTGATGGCTGTGGAGTCATAGAGTTCAGGTTCAAATTGTATAAAGATGAGTAATAGTTTGCAAATGTATTTGCTATATCCTTGGGATTTGTTTCTTTGTGATCCATCTGTATCTTGTATGTGATCTATTGCTTGGTTGACCGGTTTCTGTTTTAATAACTTGGCAAGATGTTTAGATGCTTTGTTGCTTTTAGTATACCTTTTGTAACGTAATTTCCGCAAAAGGAAATCCATTTTTTCCAGTTCATGAATTTTGCTTCTAGTTTCCCTGATTGACTTGACCAGCAAGCTAGACATAACGGTCTTATGTTTTGTTTCTAAGTCTTTTAGTTGTTGGATTAAATTGTTAATTTTCTGCTCTCTCCGTTTTTTAAGAGTCGATGCGTGTTTAATTAAGTGGCATCGAATAACAGATTTATGTGCGCACCATAGAGTTGTGGCCGAAACTTCTCTATTTGCGTTAATTTGAAAATATTCTTGTTACGCTTGTGTACATTGATGTACTACTGTTGTGTGCCGCAATAAGGATTCGTTTATCCGCCAGTATGAACTGGCCGAATAAGGGGAAAAGATTTGAACTTGATTTTAATAGGGGCATGGTGTGTCCAGGTTCGAAGACCTATATTGGACTGGGTCAGCTGCTGGAGTAAGTTCTTATCTATAAATATGTAATCTATCCTAGAGTACCTCATATGTGGGTGAGAAAAATATGAAAAATCTTTTATGGTAGGATTTATTTCCCTCCATGAATCATAAAGGCAGTTACGTTTTAGGTGTTTCTTTAGATTTGAGGCATGAGTAAAGGTCTCTTGACGGGACGAATGAGATATCTAGTTGATAGTTGAGGGGTATGTTAAAATCTCCTCCTATAATAGTCCCTCCTTGATATAAATTTTCCCAGGTTTTAAATAGTCTGTGGTAAAAGGTTGACTGCTTTGTGTTTGGTGCATAAACTGATGCAATAGTATAGGTCTGTTGATGGAGTTGTACTACTGTAATAAGATAACGTCCGCAAACATCTGAGAATTGTTTTATAACTTTGGGAGTAACCGATTTATGAAACCATATTGCCACCCCTCGTTTCTTGTGTGGACCACACGCATATAATTGTGTAGGATACTCTGCATTATCTAGTCTAGTTGGCTGGTTTGCTATTAAGTGCGTTTCCTGATGACATAATATAATTGGTTTTGTTTGCTTAGCCCAAGGAATAAGTTTGGATCTTTTAAGTGGGCTATTTAACCCATTCACATTAAGTGTGGAGACTGTTATCATCGTATATAATATGAAATATATTTAGTAGATGCGGGTACTCACTCATTTGAAGGACGTGGTAATGGGCTTGCTCTGATTTCCCATACATTTTGGCAGAAATTGAGCATCGGCTTCGAAACACAGAAATTGTTATAGCCAGGCTTTCAAACAGTATTGTAAGCTTGTAGAAGAAAAGAGGGTTGAAAAAAAGTAAACAATTACTAGTACAAAAAAGGAAGGGGAAAGGAAAAAATAAGATATAAATGAAGTATATAAAACATATACACATCAATACTAGACTATTGCAGTCAATGACTTGCAGACACTTTGCAAGAAGATATTGTCCAAAAATCTTGCCATATTTCTGCCATAGTCTCATAGCCATATTCCTGGGAGTTTAGGTCTTATATTGGGCTTCCCTCACAAAGTATTTCCTCACATATATTTTAAAAACACACTTTAGATAAGTAAACAGTTATATGTGTATGTATAGGCCTGGGGACATAGAAATCTCAGTTAGTACGAATTGAAATGTTACATAGCTACTTGGGGTTCATGATCTGTTAGTACTTCTTTAGTTGATGAGGATCTTGTTGGAAGCCAATCTTGTCGAAGTTTAGGTGCTTTCATTATCGATTTTTGGGGAGTAGTACTTTGATGTGGCCATATATGCCACTTTTTTAGCAAATGGCATCCCGTGTTCAGGGGAGTCAGCGACAAATGGTGTATCTTGATAGAGTATCCTCAGTTTGACTGGAACAAGCCACCTACCTATATGTAATGTTGGAGCTTCTCAATACCGAGGTTTCTGGGCTGAACTGCGTTTTTGCATTGTATATGTTGAGAGGTCTGGGAAGCAGGAAAGTGTTGAATATCTTTGAGGCAGGGTTTTTGTGTTGCGGAACGCTGCCAAAGTTAATTCTTTAATATGGAAAAAGTGGAGGCGCAGAATGATGTCTCTCGAGGCATTAGGTGGAGCATTCTTGTTTTTCGGTAATCTATGTGTCTATCAATAGTACCTCTTTTTTTTTTGTTTTCCTTCAGATGAATTTCCGCCAGCATTTCCTGTATATAAAGGATTAGGTCCTCTGCTTTTATTTGCTCTCGGATACCCCTTATACGAATGTTGTTCCTCCTATTTCTGTCTTCTAAATCTGCTAATTTATTAGTTTAGGGTACTGTTAGCATCTATCAACATATTATGGGAGGTCATGAAATCAGCAATTTTTTTTCCAAATGGTTGTTACGGTCCCCCAACTGCTGTATCTCCTGGTGCAGTTGTTCTACTGCTTGTCTGAAATCTACTTGGAGATCTGACCTGAGAGTGGTAAATAAATCCTTAATTTGTGGCAGTGTTATGACTGCTTTTTGTTGGTGCTACATTTTGTTTTAGTGCTGGGCTCATCTGCGCTGTGTTCTGGACTGCTGCAGTTTGAGTCAGCACCTTCTTGTGTAGGGGAATGCACCTCCGCTTGCGAGCCGATTTTAGGGTAGAATGCTCCCATTTTCATGGGAGACGCCTTATTTCTAGTTTTACCCATGGCTAGTGAGTTCTTGCACTCTCAGGTGCGGCTCTCTGCTAATGAAAAGGGGTCCAATTGTCTGGGTAGGTGCTTCTCTGTGCGAAGCAGCTTATAGAGTTATGGCCAATAGGGATGTAGCGAACGTCGGAAAAAAAGTTCGCGAACATATTCGCGAACTTGCGCAAAAACGCGAGCGGTTCGCGAACGGTTCGCGAACCCCATAGACTTCAATGGGAAGGCGAACTTTAACATCTAGAAAAGACATTTCTGGCCAGAAAAATGATTTTAAAGTTGTTTAAAGGGTGCAACGACCTGGACAGTGGCATGCCAGAGGGGGATCAAGGGCAAAAATGTATCTGAAAAATCTGCCTGTGTGTGCTTGGAAGAGATAGTGTAGGGGGAGAGCTGTTAGTGATTTCAGGGACAGATGATAGTAAGTTTGCTGGCTAGTAATCTGCTTGATACTGCTCTGTATTGGAGGGACAGAAGTCTGCAGGGATTTGAGGGACATTTTAGCTTAGGTAGCTTTGCTGGCTAGTAATCTACTGTTCTCTTTAAACAACTGCCATACGTTGACCTTGTAGGCATTGTTTGCCCAGTTTTTTTGGACGCAGCCACTGAAGCACAGTTGCCAGAAAAAATATGCCATATAAATGCTGAAAATAGTCATTTTTCGCCATACGTTGACCTTGTAGACATTGTTTGCCCAGTTTTTTTGGACGCAGCCACTGAAGCACAGTTGCCAGAAAAATTATGCCATATAAATGCTGAAAATATAAATTTTTTTGGTTGCAGCCACTGAAGCACAGAGGCCAGAAAAATTATGCCATATAAATGCAGAAAATATGCATTTTTTTGGTCGCAGCCACTGAAGCACAGTTGACAGAAAAATTATGCCATATAAATGCTGAAAATATAAACTTTTTTGGTTGCAGCCACTGAAGCACAGAGGCCAGAAAAATTATGCCATATAAATGCAGAAAACATGCATTTTTTTGGTCGCAGCCACTGAAGCACAGTTGACAGAAAAATTATGCCATATAAATGCTGAAAATATACATTTTTTTGGTTGCAGCCACTGAAGCACAGAGGCCAGAAAAATTATGCCATATAAATGCAGAAAATATGCATTTTTTTGGTCGCAGCCACTGAAGCACAGTTGCCAGAAAAAATATGCCATATAAATGCTGAAAATAGTCATTTTTTGCCATATACGTTGAGTCAACGTATGGCAAAAAATGACTATTTTCAGCATTTATATGGCATATTTTTTCTGGCCTCTGTGCTTCAGTGGCTGCGGCCAAAAAAAACTGGGCAAACAATGCCTACAAGGTCAACGTCGTTGACCTTGTAGGCATTGTTTGCCCAGTTTTTTTGGCCGCAGCCACTGAAGCACAGAGGCCAGAAAAAATATGCCATATAAATGCTGAAAATAGTCATTTTTTTGGTCGCAGCCACTGAAGCACAGTTGCCAGAAAAATTATGCCATATAAATGCAGAAAATATGCATTTTTTTGGTTGCAGCCACTGAAGCACAGAGGCCAGAAAAATTATGCCATATAAATGCAGAAAATATGCATTTTTTTGGATGCAGCCACTGAAGCACAGTTGCCAGAAAAAATATGCCATATAAATGCTGAAAATAGTCATTTTTTGCCATACGTTGACCTTGTAGACATTGTTTGCCCAGTTTTTTTGGTTGCAGCCACTGAAGCACAGAGGCCAGAAAAAATTAAACCAGTAGGGTTTGCACCCTAGTTTGTAACGGTGGCGGAGGGAGGAGGAGGACGCTAAAGGACAGCTGTGTGTGGAGTCATGAGGCTTGAAGAGAAGGACAGCTGCATAGAAGTCAGAACAAGTCTTCCGGCGTGCAGTAACCCTCCGAGATCCACCCCTCATTCATTTTAATAAAGGTCAGGTAATCGACACTTTTGTGACCTAGGCGAGTTCTCTTCTCAGTTACAATCCCTCCTGCTGCACTGAAGGTCCTTTCTGAGAGCACACTTGAGGCTGGGCAAGACAAGAGGTTCATGGCAAATTGTGACAGCTCTGGCCACAGATCAAGCCTGCGCACCCAGTAGTCCAGGGGTTCATCGCTCCTCAGAGTGTCGATATCTGCAGTTAATGCCAGGTAGTCCGCTACCTGCCGGTCGAGGCGTTCTTTGAGGGTGGATCCAGAAGGGTTGTGGCGCTGCCTTGGACAGAAAAACATTTGCATGTCTGACGTTACAGACTGGCCAAAGGGCTTTGTCCTTGCAGGTGTGCTCGTGGCAGGATTACTGGCACCTCTGCCCCTGGAATGTTGATGAGTTCCTGAAGTGACATCACCCTTAAAAGCATTGTACAACATGTTTTGCAGGCTGGTTTGTAAATGCCGCATCTTTTCGGACTTGTGGTATGTTGGTAACATTTCTGACACTTTATGCTTGTACCGAGGGTCTAGTAGCGTTGCGACCCAGTACAGGTCCTTCTCCTTAAGCCTCTTGATACGGGGGTCCTTCAACAGGCATGACAGCATGAAAGACCCCATTCTCACAAGGTTGGATGCAGAGCTATCCATCTCCGCTTCCTCATTATCAAGGACTGCATCATCCACGGTCTCCTCCCCCCAGCCACGTACAAGACCAGGGGTCCCCAAAAGGTCACCACTAGCCCCCTGGGAAGCCTGCTCCTGTTGGTCCTCCTCCTCCTCCTCCACAAAGCCACCTTCCTCCTCTGACTCCACTTCTGGCACCTCTCCCTGCGTTGCAGCAGGTGCCTGGGTTCGTTCTGGTGATTCCGACCAGAAATCGTGCGCTTCCAGCTCCTCGTCACGCTGGTCTACAGCCTCATCTGTCACTCGTCGCACGGCACGCTCCAGGAAGAAAGCGAAGGGTATTAGGTCGCTGATGGTGCCTTCGGTGCGACTGACCATATTTGTCACCTCTTCAAAAGGTCGCATGAGCCTGCAGGCATCGCGCATAAGCACCCAGTAACGGGGGAAAAAAATCCCCAGCTGTGCAGATCCAGTCCTACCACCCAGTTCAAAAAGGTACTCGTTGACGGCCCTTTGTTGTTGCAGCAGACGTTCCAACATAAGGAGCGTTGAATTCCAGCGAGTCTGGCTGTCAGAAATCAAACGCCTGACTGGCATGTTGTAGCGCTGCTGAATGTCAGCAAGGCGTGCCATGGCTGTGTAGGAACGTCTGAAATGGGCCGACACCTTTCTGGACTGGGTGAGAACGTCCTGGAATCCTGGGTACTTGGAGACAAAACGTTGGACTATTAAATTTAACACATGTGCCATGCAGGGCACATGTGTTAAATTGCCTAGTCTCAACGCTGCCAACAGATTGCTTCCATTGTCACACACCACTTTTCCGATCTGCAGTTGGTGTGGGGTCAGCCACCGATCGGCCTGTGACTGCAGAGATGACAGGAGTACAGATCCGGTATGGTTTTTGCTTTCCAGGCACGTCATCCCCAAGACAGCGTGACAACGGCGTACCTGGCACGTCGAATAGCCTAGGGGGAGCTGGGGGTGCACAGGTGTGGAGGAGGAGAAGGAGGACCCAGCAGCAGAGTAAGAAGAAGAAGAAGACGAGGTAGAGAGCGATGGAGGAGTAGAGGTGGTGGCAGAACCGCGTGCAATCCGTGGCGGTGACACCAACTCCACTGTTGTTGTTGAGCTACCCATTCCCTGCTTCCCAGCCATTACCAAGTTCACCCAGTGGGCAGTGTAGGTGACATACCTGCCCTGACCATGCTTGGAGGACCATGCGTCAGTAGTCATATGGACCTTTGGCCCAACACTAAGTGACAGAGATGCGGTAACTTGGCTCTGCACATGTTGGTACAGGTGTGGTATTCCCTTTTAGAAAAAAAATTGCGGCTGGGTACCTTCCACTGCGGTGTCCCAATTGCTACAAATTTGCGGAAGGCCTCAGAGTCCACCAGCTGGTATGGTAAAAGCTGGCGGGCTAAGAGTGCAGACAAGCCAGCTGTCAGACGCCGGGCAAGGGGGTGACAGTCAGACATTGGCTTCTTACGCTCAAACATGGCCTTCACAGAAACTTGGCTGGTGGCAGATGACTGGGAATGGGAACAGGTGGTCAAGGTGGAAGGCGGAGTGGAGGGTGGTTCAGACGGGTCAAGGAGAGCAGAGGTAGAGCAGTAAGATGCTGGACCAGAAGGAGTGTGGCTTTTAGTTTGCCTGTTGCCTTTGAGGTGTTGCTCCCAAAGTGCTTTGTGCTTGCCGCTCATGTGCCTTCGCATAGAAGTTGTACCTATGTGGCTGTTGGGCTTACCAAGGCTCAGTTTCTGACTGCACTCATTGCAAATTACAATGCTTTTGTCAGAGGCACACACATTAAAAAAATCCCACACTGCTGACTTTTTGGAAGTGTGCGATCTGGCGGTAACAGTAGAAGTTGGCGGAGTTGGCGGTATTGGCGGCAATGGCGGGTGCGTTGGCCGGCTGAACACAGGTGCCGATACATGTTGTTGCCCTGCTGATCCCTGCGGGCTGTCCTCCCTGCTTCTTCTAAGTCTTATTCTCCTACTGCCTCTCTGACTCTCCGTCTCTCCATCTGAACTACCCTCCTCTTGCTCTCTTCTACTAGGCACCCACAAAACATCAATCTCCTCATCATCATTCTCCTCAGATGCATCAATTTCTTCTGACACATCACAGAAGGAAGCAGCAGCGGGGACCTCCTCCTCATCACTCATTATGTCCATCTCTATCGTGTTCTCTGCCAGAATTAAATCTGGTGTAAGGTCCTCATCTCCTTCATCTTCTTCTGGCAATAATGGTTGCGCATTACTCAGTTCAAGAAACTCATTGGAAAATAACTCCTCTGACCCCAGTGAAGAAGGGGCACCGGTGGTGGAGGAAGTGTTACGTGGGGTGGCCATAGCAGTGGAGGATGAGGAGGATGTTGTGGTAAAGTTAGAAACGGTAGAGGATGGGGTGTGCTGTGTAAGCCAGTCAACTACCTCTTCAGCATTTTGGGAGTTCAGGGTCATTGGCTTTTTAAAACTGGGCAATTTGCTAGGGCCACAGGATTGCATAGCAGCACGGCCCCTAGCACGGCCTCTGCGTGGCGGCCTGCCTTTGCCTGGCATTATTTTTAAAAAAACAACAACAACAACAAAAACTCAGTTGGTTTTTCTGGAAACGATAATACACACAGCTAGATGGCGGGTTGAAGAAAACACTGTGCAAATAATGCCTACAAGGTCAACGTATACACTACTACAGCGGTGGATACGGATTACGTAAAATATATGAATGCTGCTTGAAAAAAAGTAACTCAAGTGGTTTTTCTAGAGACGATAATATTATCAATATTTAGACAAAATGTGAACAAGCTCACACAGCTCGATGGCGGGTTGAAGAAAACACTGTGCAAATAATGCCTACAAGGTCAACGTATACACTACTACAGCGGTGGATACGGATTACGTAAAATATATGAATGCTGCTTGAAAAAAAGTAACTCAAGTGGTTTTTCTAGAGACGATAATATTATCAATATTTAGACAAAATGTGAACAAGCTCACACAGCTCGATGGCGGGTTGAAGAAAACACTGTGCAAATAATGCCTACAAGGTCAACGTATACACTACTACAGCGGTGGATACGGATTACGTAAAATATATGAATGCTGCTTGAAAAAAAGTAACTCAAGTGGTTTTTCTGGAGACGATAATATTATCAATATTTAGACAAAATGTGAACAAGCTCACACAGCTCGATGGCGGGTTGAAGAAAACACTGTGCAAATAATGCCTACAAGGTCAACGTATACACTACTACAGCGGTGGATACGGATTACGTAAAATATATGAATGCTGCTTGAAAAAAAGTAACTCAAGTGGTTTTTCTAGAGACGATAATATTATCAATATTTAGACAAAATGTGAACAAGCTCACACAGCTCGATGGCGGGTTGAAGAAAACAGTGCGCAAATAATGCCTACAAGGTCAACGTATACACTACTACAGCGGTGGATACGGATTACGTAAAATATATGAATGCTGCTTGAAAAAAGTGACTCCGGTGTTTTTTCTGGAGACGGTAATATTATGGATATTTAGACAGAATGTGAACAAGGTCACACAGCTCGATGGCGGGTTGAAGAAAACAGTGTGCAAATAATGCCTACAAGGCCAACGTATACACTACTACAGCGGTGGATACGGATTACGTAAAATATATTATGGCTGCTTGAAAAAAGTGACTCCGGTGTTTTTTCTGGAGACGGTAATATTATGGATATTTAGACAGAATGTGAACAAGGTCACACAGCTCGATGGCGGGTTGAAGAAAACAGTGTGCAAATAATGCCTACAAGGCCAACGTATACACTACTACAGCGGTGGATACGGATTACGTAAAATATATTATGGCTGCTTGAAAAAAGTGACTCCGGTGTTTTTTCTGGAGACGGTAATATTATGGATATTTAGACAGAATGTGAACAAGGTCACACAGCTCGATGGCGGGTTGAAGAAAACAGTGTGCAAATAATGCCTACAAGGCCAACGTATACACTACTACAGCGGTGGATACGGATTACGTAAAATATATTATGGCTGCTTGAAAAAAGTGACTCCGGTGTTTTTTCTGGAGACGGTAATATTATGGATATTTAGACAGAATGTGAACAAGGTCACACAGCTCGATGGCGGGTTGAAGAAAACAGTGTGCAAATAATGCCTACAAGGCCAACGTATACACTACTACAGCGGTGGATACGGATTACGTAAAATATATTATGGCTGCTTGAAAAAAGTGACTCCGGTGTTTTTTCTGGAGACGGTAATATTATGGATATTTAGACAGAATGTGAACAAGGTCACACAGCTCGATGGCGGGTTGAAGAAAACAGTGTGCAAATAATGCCTACAAGGCCAACGTATACACTACTACAGCGGTGGATACGGATTACGTAAAATATATTATGGCTGCTTGAAAAAAGTGACTCCGGTGTTTTTTCTGGAGACGGTAATATTATGGATATTTAGACAGAATGTGAACAAGGTCACACAGCTCGATGGCGGGTTGAAGAAAACAGTGTGCAAATAATGCCTACAGGGCAAATAATGCCTAAAAGGTCAACTTATACACTACTACAGCGGTAGTAAAATAAAAAAAGTAAAATAAAAAAAAAATGAATATTAAAAAAAAAAATTAAAGTTGGTGCTGCTGAACTACTAGGAGCAGCAGATTAGCACACCAGTCCCACTCCCCAACACTGCTAGACTAATAGCACTGGGCTCTTATAGTAGTAGTAGTAGTAGTAGTAGTAAAACAACAAAAAAATAAATAAAAGCAGTCCTTACAAGGACTACTGTTATTGCAGCAGTCAGCAGATGAGATCAGAAGCAGGACAGCTGCCCACTGCAGCTACATACAGAGCACTGCAGTAGAAGGTAGATTACTAGCCAGCAAAGCTACCTAAGCTTAAATGTCCCTCAAACCCCTGCAGACTTCTGTCCCTCCAATAACAGAGCAGTATCAAAACGATTACTAGCCAGCAAACTTTCAACTGTCCCTGAAATCACTAACAGGCAGCAGCTCTCTCCCTACACTATCTCTTCAGCACACACAGGCAGAGTGAAAAAACGCTGCAGGGCTTCGGTTTTTATAGGGAAGGGGAGTGGTCCAGGGGTGAGCTTCCTGATTGGCTGCCATGTACCTGCTGGTCTGGGGTGAGAGGGCAAAAAAAAGCGCCAACAATGGCGAACCCAAAATGGCGAACGTCGCGCGACGTTCGCGAACTTCCGGCGAGCGCGAACACCCGATGTTCGCGCGAACAAGTTCGCCGGCGAACAGTTCGCGACATCTCTAATGGCCAATGTTACTCCTTGCATCGGTTGCCCTGGGTCTTCTATATTATCGGGACCTTTTCACTAGACTCAGACAGAACTCAGAACTCAGACAGTTTTTAAGCATTGTAACTGGGGTAAATTGGCTTCAAAACTCTGGGGTCACCTGTATAAATAGGAGGTTGTCAACCCCTCACACATGAGCCATATATTTCCCCCACCTTCCACCCCTCTGGGTCTTGTCTGCAGTTATATTTTGAGTAAATGTTCTAAGAACTGTGAGACCCCTGGGGCACAATATTAAACAATAACCGCAGTGTTGACAGTAACCTTGGGGTTTAGACTGATAAACACCACAGCTTTGCCCACTTACTTATTTGAAGGGCTTCTCAAACCTGAGCGGAGACACTGCTCAAAACCGGAGTGCTTCTCCTGTCCGCTTCTCTTCAATGGAGGTCTGCTGCTAGAGGTCAATTGGCTGATCCTGCCAACGATCACCTCCTCTAGGTTCCAGTGTCCTGGTGTCCCTGGCCCCTAAAGCCACTGGCCGAGTCTCCCTCTCAGACTGTCGGCATGGCTGCCTATTACACAAACTGCTCTGTCTCCTGCTCCTATCCTCTCCAGCGCTAGGAGTCTGCCAGCTGTAGTCACGTGACCGTTCACCACTGCTGCTGCAGCTTGCTGCTTCCGGGTCTCCGGCGTCCCTATTTCGTGTGCTGATTTCAGCCTCGGTAGCTTCCATCCAGATTGTGGGTAAGATTACCTCTACATTCCCCTTTTCCACCCCTCTTTTTAATGCCTACAAGGCCATTGTGCTGTGGGAATATGCCCTAGGGAGCACCACTGTGGTGTAGAGCTTTAGATCAGCGCAGCCATCTTGCCCCCCACAATTCCCCTTTCAAGTTTTTTTGCAAAGATATATATTTAATTTTGTACTTTGGGACTCAGGTATTTGACTGTACCCTGAGGTAACTCAAGAAGTTGTTTCAAAACATGGTCATAAAAGGCAAGCAATTCAATGATTGAAAGAAAATTATTGCCATTATTGCCATCTCCTAATTGTTCTCTGTGTCCACGGAAGGCTAGATTAGCCATTGCCATAGTCAGGGTGACATTGATAATTCTTTGTAAAACTTGCCTCCAAAAACGTTTCTCTTTTAAAATTTGCTCATGCTCCTTATTTATAGTTTTGTTTCTTCTCCACTGGTCATATATAATACATGCTTCCATGTGAGCTTGGGAAGCCTCGTGAACCTGTATTTTTTTTAGACAGCTTTTGCCAATTTTGTATACCCTTAGCCCATGCTGGCTGAAGGCCAAACTTTTTTCGATCCCCAAATAACCAGCATGGTTTACTATAGGCAGCATTTAATTTTGGAGAATAGCAAAGAAAAATGCTTGTCCAATTAAATGTTGTAGGGAAAAAGTATCAGAGTCCTTGCTACTTTAAGTTTTATTAACAAATGCACTACTGCTTGTATTTGGTTCATTACTTTCTGCACTGAAATCTAAGCTATATCCTTCTTTGGGATCTGTCATCAAGAAAGGATCAGAAGACTGAAAAAGGTTACTCTCACTCGCTGAACTGCTCAGTGTATTGTTTACTTCTACATTCTGACCAGTTACAGTGTCATCAGCATTAGAGGTGTCACTAGATGAATGTGAAATATGTGCACTGGTACTAGTTGTATTTGAATCGTATCGTATTCTGCACTTAAATGTAAGCCAAATCCTTCTTTTGGATTATTAGTTTCTAACAGTGGCTCAGAAGACTGTGTAATGCTACTCTTACTCAATGAACAGCTTGGTGTATTGCTCACTACATTCTGATCAGTTACAGTGTCACCAGCATTAGATGGGCTACCAGATGGATGTGAAAAATAGCTGCATATTTTAGGGTGTTTCTGGATGTTTTGTTCCAATTCCCTTTTCTTTTTGCGTTTTTGAGAACCACTCAGATGTTGATATGTAGACATTATGCTGATCTCAGATAGTTGCTGACAAAATTAACTATTCTGTAAATAAAATGACAAAAAAAAAAAAGTAAAACTACTGTTTCCTTAAAGGTATAGTTAACCATTGAAATAACATGATGTAGACAGTGATATTCCAAAATCATTGCAAACTGGTCTTTATTCTTTATGTTTTTTTAAATTATTTAGCTCTGTATTCAGCAGCTCATGTTACAGGCATCTAGCTTTCTTTTTACCCCTAGCTAAGAGACACTGGGTAAAATTACCTATTCAAAGGCAAACAGTTCATATTTATACAGATATCCACATTTAACCCTATATGACACATGGTTAATCTGTCGATAATGCACATTACATAGTGACATTACAGCATTACACATTCTTCTAACCAATGTTGGTCATTGGCCATTTGCCCTTTTAGACAAACAATTCACTAAATATTAACACTGCCCCCAAACATTGTGGCCAGTTTGACCTTTTAGCCAAAGTCACAAAGAACATTGGCTCTGCTTCTCTCCGCCTGCATTTTGTAGGCAGACAAAGAGAAGCAGATCAGCTCTCACCCGCAGATCTGTGTAGCTGCCCTGACAAGCACATCTTCAGCCAGAGTTAATTTCTCAAGCTGAATTTAGGATAAATTTGAGTGAATGATAAAATTAGGCTAAATAAAAAAAAAGTTAACTGGTGCACCTGGCCCAGTGTTTAGAACTAACTCAATTAGAAAATCCAAGTTCAAAGTGGTCTTTAAAAAAAATAAAAATAAAACATGAAAGCCAGTTTATGCAGCTATTTCTTAACTAAACAGGATTTAAACCAAAACCTAGATTACCATTTAACTGGTAAAATAAAATGAGATGACTACAACAGCCATATTAACACATACTTCCCAGGTCTATATCCGTTTTAAAGGGGTTGTTCACTTTTAACATTTAATATAAGGCAGAGTGATATTCTGAGAATTTGCAATTGGTTTTCATTTTTATTATTTGTGTTTTTTTTAGTTAATTCAGTAGCTCTCCAGTTTCAGGTTCATAATGACCCTAGCAACCGAGCAGTTATTTAAATAAGAGGCAGGAATTTGAGTAGGTGAGGGCCTGGCTAGACAGATAAGTTAAAAAAAAGCAGCAATTACAATAAATGTATAGTCTTACAGAGCATTTGTTTTTAGATGGGATCAGTGACCCCCATTTGAAAGCTGAATAATTAGAACAAGAAGGCAAATAGTTCAAAGACTTTTTAAAAAATAAAGACAAATTGAAAAGTTGCTTAGAACTTCAACATACCAAAAGCTAACTTAAATGGATACTGTCATGGGAAAAACATTTTTTTTTCAAAATGCATCACTTAATAGTGCTGCTCCAGCAGAAATCTGCACTGAAATCCATTTCTCAAAAGAGCAACAGATTTTTTTATATTTAATTTTGAAATCTGACATGGGGCTAGACATGTTTCCCAGCTGCCCCAAGTCATGTGACTTGTGCTCTGATAAACTTTAGTCACTCTTTAATGCAAGTTGGAGTGATATCACCCCTCTCCCTCCCCACCAGGAGCCTAACAAGAGAACAATGGGAAAGTAACCAGATAGCAGCTCCCTAACACAAGATAACAGCTGCCTGGTAGATTTAAGAACAGCAATCAATAGTAAAAACGCATGTTCCACTTGGACTCCTTCAGTTACATTGAGTAGGAAAACAGCCTGTCAGAAAGCAGTTCCATCCTAAAGTGCTGGCACAAGTCACATGACCAGGGACAGCTGGGAAATTGACAAGTCTAGCCCTGTGTCAGATTTCAAAATTAGATATAAAAAAATCTGTTTGGGCTTTTGAGAAATGGATTTCAGTGCAGAAATCTGCTGGAGCAGCACTATTAACTAGAAGAGCTTTCTAAAAAAACGCAAATCCCTAGAGCCGTGGAGTAAAAGAGGTATGAAGAATGATTGCTGCTAAAATTATTCAAAACCTTTGTGCGGCTAGAGGTTGCCGCAAAAGCAACGAAGCTTTTAAAATTAGTTTTTTTTAAAAAAAAAAAAAAAAAAAAGGATTGCCGATTCGCGTTTCGCGTATGCTTTCTCAAGGCAATTTGCAATCATTCTTCATAACTCTTTTACTCCATGGCTCTATGGATTTGCGTTTTTTTAGATAGCTCTTCTACAGATTAGTTAAAATACAGAGACTGCAGTCCTTAGAGTCCTGCCTTTCTCTCCATGTGGTGTCCCAGGGCATTAGAAAGCCTTATTAAGGAGATTTTGGGACAACTCTAACTCTAATCTATTTTCCTTTTCCTTTCTTTTTATTCATGAATTGCTGAGATATATAGGATCCTCTTTTTATAATAATATCACATTTTTCAAGGAATTTTTGATATTTATTAGCACGAGTACTTTAACCAATTAATTGATAATCAATGAATTTTTAAATTAATTGAAGTTATATAAGCACTTGCACTTTTTTGAACTATAACTGATGTTTTAAATGAATTCATGAACTAATTTTGGTAAAATTAATTGGTGGTGTGTAGGTACAGAATTAATTTAACGGCACATGAAGCACTAAGCACTTTTTCTAACTGTTGCACCTTAAGGGTAAATGAATTAGTGCATTAATTCTATAACATATTTTTAACGATATTGTGGGGTTACTACTTTTCTTTCAATTTAATCAAGTATCCCTTTAAGGTGAACCAACCCTTTAAATATGTTAAATTTCATTCAGAATACTAGTTATGCATGTCCACAACATTATTTATAAATGGAATGCTTTCATGCAACTTGACAGTACACATAAACAAGAAAACTAAGGATATAAGCACATAAGTCTGTATTACACTATCTACTGTGTTAACAACAAGGGTTAATGGTGTAGAGTGATATTTTAAGAAAATATGCAATTGGTTCTCATTTTTTATAATTTGTGGTTTTTGAGTTAGCTTTTTTATTCAGCAGCTCCCCAGTTTGCAGCTTCAGTAATCAGGTGGCTAGGGTCCAAATTGCCATAGCAACCATGTAATTTAAATAAAAGACTGGAATATGAATAGGAGAGGGACTGAATTGAAAGATACGCAATTCTTTAAGTAGATGGGGGTCAGTGACCACCATTTGAAATGCTGGAACAGTTTAGAAGGCAAATAACTATAAAAAGACAAAATGAAGACCAATTGAAAAGTTGTTTAAAATTCACCAAATACTAAGTTAGCATGAAAGCGAACCACTCCTTTAATGTCATGTGCAAGGTCTCTCTGCAAGTTATATCACATACACAACAAAATAGCAATAGGTGACTTGTACACAACTGTGGGTGAGACTAATTGCAATTATCTATTTACAGACCGAATGACAGCAAATATATTAGACTTATCATTCACAGAGAACAACCAACAGCCATTTTAGGAACACCAGGGCACAAATGCAGGTGTAAAAATACAGGAAAACAATGTAAAATTAGAGAAAACACCAATTGAAAGGTTTATAAATTGGTGAGACCAAAAAATAAAAAAACAAATGTAGGCAAGGACATGCAAAACTGAGGTTTTACTGTTGAGCTTGGATAGTATTCCAGAAATATATTATAAAATTACATTATCTACCCCTTAAGGCAAGGCCACAACATTAACAGAGTAAAACAATAAAATAGTTACCTGTAAAAACCACATGCACACATTAATGAGTACAGCCGCAGAGCCTGAAGTAAATTGGTCAGGTTCCAGTTCTGAATCCTGCTGGTGAGGTGAGAGACGAGTCTCATGGAGGCAGGGTGCCAGGCATTAAGCTGCTGCGTGCTGCGTGCACTAGTCTCTTCACAAAAATAAAGTTTTACCGCACCCTCCTCTCTTGTGAATCATTGTCCCGCCTCCTGGCCTAATCCTAGCTCTTCATTGGGCAGAAGAGCCGCACGTTGTGGGAGAGGAGTTGCTCTCTCTCTGCCTCTTTACTAACAAAGCTGCCAGAGAGGGGGGGGGGGGGGCAGGGTAGGGCCCGGCATAACAGGGTAGGGCCCGGCAAAACCAGGCAGAAAATTGGCGCCAAACACTGCAGCTGTTGGGGAGAGTGGAGATGGAGACTCCTGACACTGACTGGCAGCTGCAGGAAGTGCGCCGGCGGTGAAGTCACACGCTGTCAGGCTTGGCCACAGGTGAGTGGCTGGTAGTTAGGAGCCTTGGTGCTGTATAACACAAGTACAGCGGGTATTTGAGGTTTTGATAGGCCGGAAACATGTTATGCAGAAGAGTATTTTAATAATGAAAAGTATGGCAATATAACTGATGAACAAAAGATAAATAATATAAGTTCTTACACCAGGTTGGTGGTCGAGGGCAGGCAACAATAAAGCAAGTCCGAGAAACAGGCTGCGGTCGGGGGCAGGCTGATGGCAATAACAAGTCCGTATGGCAGGCCGAGGTCGGAGGCAGGCTGATGGCAGAGGGTAGTCCAGTAAACAAGCCGAGGTCAATTACCAGGAGATCCAACAGGTAGCAGGTAAGGGGAACTGTAGCAGAGAACAAAGGCACAGGGAACAAAACAGGAATCTCAGGAACAAAAGCAAGAACAAGGAGTCACAGGAACAAGGAGTATGCAGGATCTAGCTTGGGAGCTTCAATGATCAAGCACCGGTGTATCATTAGTAACAGGCTTATAAAGGCCCTTAATTATCAAATTACCAACACCTGGTACAGCAAGAAGGAGGAGGAGGAGGTGAGCAAACATAAAAGGTAGAAAGTATTTAATCATACCAGTAGAATGAGAATCCAAAGGTCTCCAGTGGCTCAATGAAATAATGCAGGAGCTTGTGAGTGTAAAGTTCAGAGTTTGATCCTAGGTAGCTCCTGACACATGCAGAGCACCGGCAGAGACGACATGCAGCACGCCGTCACTGTGGAGATTACAATGATGATCTCCTCCGATTTACTGGCGGTGGGCCCCATCGGGGATGCTCGGGCCTTTGCACCCCCGGTAGTTCTGCCACTGTTTTTCATAATACTGATTCTTATATTACTTTCCATTTCCCAAAACCAACCTCTAATTTTTCCAAAGCTGCAAATCTGCAGTTTTAACTGAATAATTTAGTTTATCTGTATATACAATTTCTTAACACGAAAACATAAAGGCAGCAAATTAATCATGACATGGAAAACAATATAAATAAGGTAAACAGTTTCCTAGAGCAATATAATTTCATTTATTAAGTAAACTCCTGCAATGTAGTCTATCAATAAAGTCAATCACATCCATATGTACTACAAGCCCAGTGATATCTGATTGTACTTATTAAATTTGTCTGACAAAACCAATTTTGAAAAATTGATGACATAACCTTCTAATATTGTAACTCAAAAGAAATGTCATCCCTTTAGTAGTCACTTCCTTAGCTAAGCTGATTTCTTTTTTTCTTATGTTGTGCACATTTAAAGATGCGTCTCGCTTTTAAAGTTTGAACATAATCAGCAACATTATTTTCCTGTAATTCCCTCTTTTTGTTAGTAAAAGAAATACACTCACAGTACCTGTACCTGCTTTACAAAACCTTTACATGTTGCTTTTGTGTTTTAACTAGAAAATGTATCAGTTTTGGAAGCAAATAGCAACTGATATGCTGTGATCACTATTGCCTAAATGCTTTATTTGCTAATTTGCTTTTTTTTTTTTGCACTTTCACTTGCAATTGCTTATCACTTATATAAATGTGCCCTACAAATCTTAAAACATTTTATTTCATTAGCATTTTTGCACATTATTTTCCATGGCCTTTACTACTTATGACCTCATCTTTTTACTGCCATTCAATTAAGTATCATTCCATGCTTTCATGCTTTTATGTTCGTTAGGTAAGCACCAAATATTTTAATGTTTATATTATTAAAAATGTTTTAAATGCAAAATTCTTTTTTCATACAGTTTGAACATCCGTGACAAACCTATAGTGGTTAATCAGTAACTCTTTACTCTGGGACTCACAAGATTTTCAAATGCATGTTCAGTAAAGCATATTGTCCTTGATTACTTCACACTTACCTTACTCTTTTTCATATTTCTGTTTATTTATATTAATGGGAGCAGCTATAATTACTTTGATAAGTGCTCTCAGATGGCAAATCTCTCTGGTAAATTATGGAATACTGCTTTTCCAAAGTTTATAACATGCACAATTTTTTTTAAACTTATATTGAAGCTTGCCTCTCAGATCGCAACTTACCTGTTACATATTTTAAAATATCTCTAAAATCCAAGAGAGACACCCACATTTGCAGACTCTTTGCACTTTGCCAAATATGTTATTGTTTGTTTAATTAATACATAATTTACTGTAAAATTAATCCTCCTAAAATTAGCCTTAAATTAGATTTTAGTTGCTAGCAACATAACAGGGTTCATCTATGGAGGCAAAAGCAATATATCTTGCATCTTACCACTACGCAAGATATTTATGCAGCATTTCCTTAAAGGGACAGCATGCACATCTTTTCAACTAGAACACAATGAATAGGGCTTGTGCTGAACATATAGTTTGTCTTTTAACAAAAAAAGGATCTATGGTTATGCTAATTTCTGTCAGTAAAGAATTTTTTTTTAAATAATTTCACTTTAGCACTTCTTGGTTCTGGTGAGGAGAAGAAAAGCTAATAAATTTAATTAAGTGCACTGAAAAAAAATCATTTCTAATTTGTGATTTATAATGGCAATAAAAATGGATACATATAAATTTTTAATTAGTGCTGGGCGAATCTGTCACAAATTTACCAAAAAATTCACAAATTTACTGGAAAATTCACTAAACGGCAGAAAAAAATTGAAACACTTTGAAGTCATTGGGCGGCAAAATTATTTTGATGTGCAACAATTTTTATACGCACGACTATTTTGTACAAATGCATTTAAGTCATTAGTTCTGACGTATGATAATTTTTTTGCCACAGCGGATTTTTCACAGGCAATTCTTTGCCGCAGTTTCGCTAATTTATTTGCTCGGACCGAAAGTGGAAATTCATTGTGAATCCATGCTTGGTGAATTTATTCACCCATCACAATTTTTTTAATTAAAAGAATAGGCAGAGTGCATTTTTAACACAAAGTTTAAAAGTTATATTAATTATACTTTTTTAGTGTTTTTAGGTGTATACAATCCTTTTATCGCTCATGTATAGACACTTATCTTTCACACTAATAAACTATAGAATTAATGGACTTCCTAATTTGATAACTCCGTTCTGTAATCATCAACTGGAATTTAGTGATGGGCGGAAAAATTTGCCTATGGTGAATTCGCAGCGAATTTGCGCGTTTCGCCATAGGCTAATTTTTTCGCGAAACTGCAATAGAAATTCGCCGCGCGTCGAGTTCGTCGAGTTCGTCGCACGCGCCGAGTTCGCCGCACGACAAACGGACAAGCAGCCAATCAGATTTGAGCCGTCCCACTGTCTATATAAGGAGGTGTAGAGGCGGCCATTACTCAGTGCGTTTTTGGTAGGTTAGAGAGAGCAGGTTTGAGAGAGAGATTGGTGTTCGATTTAGCTAGTGGAGTTAGTTTAGAGAGCTTTTTTTTTCTGAGTCAGTGCAAGTGGAGGTTGTGGATTTCAGTTTACTGTTTTCTCTCTTCTGCTTGCCTGCTCACCCCACAATAGCCCTTTTTAGGGCTAACTATCTGTGATTGTCTGTGTGTGTATCCCTTGTGGGTACACTTGTGCTGAGGGGATTTAGTTGAGGGTTTTTATTGTTTTCTCCTTTCCTTCCCCGAAGTATCCACACCCCCCTTATTTTATTTTTTTTAAGTTTAGTTTGCCCAATATGACGGGCCGTGGGAGAGGGGGGAGGGGTCAGGGTGGTGGTGGTGGGATAGGGAGGGGAGGCAGAGGAAGAGGCCGTGGTGCTGGCTGTGGGCATCCAACCCCACAACAGCCTAGCCCACGTACTATGCCCAGTCCGGGCACTGTAAAGCAGCAACAGCTGCTGCCAACGCAGCAGCCGCAGCAGCAGCTTCTGCCACAGCAGCAGGTGGCTGTGGGTCGCAGCAGCGGGGCAACTGGTCCACGTAGGACTGTGCCCGATTTTTTTGCACTTCAGCAGTGTGGGCATTTTTTACGTGCCAGGCAGAGGACCAGACGGTAGCAGTGTGCCAGCTCTGCCGGCAGAAGGTTCGAAGGGGGCAGGCAGGGTCACATATGGGAACATCGGCTTTAAGTTCCCATATGAAACGTCATCACAGGATGACGTGGGAGCAGCACCAAAGTGGCAGGGCACCAGGGGGCAGTGGTGCTTCCCGTCCACCTCCTTCCATTCCTCAGGGAAGAGGTGCTAGCTCCCCAGACCCTGCCGCAAGGGAAGAGGATTCTGAGGCTCTCAGTCGGAGGCGGCCACTGTGTAGCTCAGCCTCTTCTGCAGCCTCCTCAATGCGGCCCCTGTCACGCCAGGTTTCCCTCCCTCAGTTCCTCGGCCGGAAGACGCCTCTCTCCCCCAGCCACCCCCAAGTGCAGAGGCTCAATGGCTGTCTGGCAAAACTTCTGGCAGTGCAGCTGCTGCCCTATCAGTTAGTTGAAGCAGCCCCCTTTCGACAGCTGATGGCTTGCGCTGCCCCTAACTGGCGGATCCCCAGCCGCCATTATTTTGCCAGGAAGGCCGTCCCTGCTCTCCACCAGCAGGTGGTGGAGAATGTGTCCCTGTCACTGGATCATGCTGTCGGCGGCAGGGTGCACTGCACCACTGACATGTGGACCAGCAGGCATGGGCAGGGGAGGTACATTTCTTACACTGCGCACTGGGTCACCCTGATGAGTGCTGGGGAGGGTGCAAGCAGGGGCGCTCCCCTCCTGCTACAGGTGCCTCCCCGTGGGGTTCAGGGCAAACCCCACATGCCCACTTCCTCCTCCTCCTCCTCTGCGGCTATGGATGAGCCACCCCTGAAGCGTACCCGTAGTTACGCTTCAGTGCAGCACAAGCGATGTCAGGCTGTGCTGCAACTCCTCTCCCTGGGCAAGAGGAGTCATACTGCACCTGAGCTCATGGCCGCCTTCCAGACTCAGGTGCAGAGGTGGTTCACTCCCCGCAAGCTCCAAGCAGGGAACATTGTTTGCGACAATGGTCGCAACCTGCTGGCCGCCATCCGCCTAGGCCACCTGACCCACGTGCCTTGCTTTGCACATGTCCTCAACCTTGTGGTACAGCGCTTCCTCAAGAGCTACCAAGGGTTGGGTGACATGCTTGAGAAGGTACGTAGGGTATGTGGCCATTTTCGCAGGTCCCCCACTGCCAGCGCGTCTTTGGCACGGATGCAGTGGCAGCATAATCTGCCACCCCACCGGCTCATCTGTGACCTGCCGACGCGCTGGAATTCGACCCTGCACATGGTGGAGCGCCTCGTGGAGCAGCACTGGGCGGTCAGCAATTACCTGCTGGAGCATAGTACCAGGGGTACTCAGGGGGCAGATTTAGGCTACTTTAGCGCAGAGCAGTGGCAGCAGATGAGGCAGCTCTGCCGAGTACTTGCCCCCTTTGAGCAGGCCACACGCTTTGTTAGCAGGGACAATGCGTGTGTCAGCGATGTCATACCCCTGGTGTTCCTCCTCAAGCGCACGTTGGATGGCCTGCTAGAGGAGGGTGACGTGCCTGAGGAGGAGGAGAGTAGGCCCCGTAGGCAGGCAGATGGGGCTGGGAGGCAGGATGTGGAGGAGATGGTGCCCGCTGAGGAGGATGAGGGAGAGGAGGACTGGGTGCCTGCACAGCATGGGGAGCAGGGCACGCGCCACCCAACCACCCCAGCTATTGTCCGCGGCTGGGAGGGTATAGAGCAGGGGCAGGTCGAGCCAGATGACCTGCTGCATCTGGAGGGCAGTCAAGAAGAGGTTGGTCGGGGGCACCTCTTTTACATGGCTGCCCATATGCAGACTTGCCTCCGGAGCGATCCCCGGGTCTGTTCCATCAAAGACTGGGATGATTATTGGGTGGCCACTTTGCTTGACCCACGGTACAAGGGAAAGTTGGGGGAGTTCCTTGTACCCAGCCAGAGAGAGAGGAGGGTGGGTCAATTGAGGAGGGCTCTGTGCTCAAAACTAGTGGAGGCCTTCCCCCAGTCTGACACATCTCAGGCCTCCACTACTCCACACACCCAGCAGAGACGGGTTGCTAGCAGCAGCAGCAGCAGCAGCAGCAGCAAAGGCGGAGATCTCATGGGTGTGTGGAAGAGCTTTTTCGAGCCTCAATGGGCAGCAGCAGGCCCGGTTAATACCCAAAGCCACCACCACCAGCGGGTGGAGCATATGGTGGCTGACTACATGGGGTCAGTCAGTGTGCAGGACGCCATTCGCCCTGATGATGACCCCATGCAGTTTTGGGTATTGAGGCTCGACCAGTGGCCAGAACTGGCACAGTACGCTCTGGAGGTGCTGGCTTGCCCCCCTGCCAGTGTCCTGTCAGAGCGTGTCTTCAGTGCCGCAGGTGGGGTGGTCACTGAGAAGTGGACACGGCTATCCACTGGCAGCGTGGATATGCTGTCATTTATAAAAATGAATGAGGCCTGGATAGGCGGGGATATCCAAGTGCCCATAGCAGACAGCAGAGACTAGCCTCATCTCCTCCTCCTCTTCCTCCTCCTAGCCTCCTCTCTCCATTGCTGCCTATACTCTCCTCCTCCGTAGTACTGCCTATCCCATCTGTCTGCACCTGCTGCCCTTGCTGCTGCCCTTGCTGCTGCTGCAGCCTACTACTAGCCTTAGTAGAACTGCTGCTGTGCTGCATTGTTGGCAAATTTTTTATCTGGTGGGGGTCTATCATCATGGCTCCTACTGCTACTGCAGATACTACTGCTGCATTGTCGGCAAATTTTTAATCTGGTGGGGGTCTATCATCAAGGCTCCTACTGCTACTGCAGATATTACTGCTGCATTGTCGGCAAATGTTATATCTGGTGGGAGTCTATCATCAAGGCTCCTACTGCTACTGCAGATACTACTGCTGCATTGTCGGCAAATTTTTTATCTGGTGGGGGTCTATCATCATGGCTCCTACTGCTACTGCAGATACTACTGCTGCATTGTCGGCAAATGTTATATCTGGTGGGGGTCTATCATCAAGGCTCCTACTGCTACTGCAGATACTACTGCTGCATTGTCGGCAAATTTTTAATCTGGTGGGAGTCTATCATCAAGGCTCCTACTGCTACTGCAGATACTACTGCTGCATTGTCGGCAAATTTTTTATCTGGTGGGGGTCTATCATCATGGCTCCTACTGCTACTGCAGATACTACTGCTGCATTGTCGGCAAATGTTTAATCTGGTGGGGGTCTATCATCAAGGCTCCTACTGCTACTGCAGATACTACTGCTGCATTGTCGGTAAATGTTATATCTGGTGGGAGACTATCATCAAGGCTCCTACTGCTACTGCAGATACTACTGCTGCATTGTCGGTAAATTTTTTATCTGGTGGGGGTCTATCATCATGGCTCCTACTGCTACTGCAGATACTACTGCTGCATTGTCGGCAAATGTTTAATCTGGTGGGGTCTATCATCAAGGCTCCTACTGCTACTGCAGATACTACTGCTGCATTGTCGGCAAATTTTTAATCTGGTGGGGGTCTATCATCAAGGCTCCTACGACTACTGCAGATACTACTGCTGCATTGTCGGTAAATGTTATATCTGGTGGGGGTCTATCATCATGGCTCCTACTGCTACTGAAGATACTACTGCTGCATTGTCGGCAAATTTTTCAGTTTTTGAGGTCTAACATGGCTTACAAAGAATTTTGTTTCTAATATTGCCTTAGTTGGCTAATTTTTTATGGTTGAGGCCTAATATGGCTATATCTTTATCAAACGTGTTGTGTTTGAAGCCTGCCTCATGTCAATACTGCAGGTCCTAATACAGTAAAATTCATTACTACTGCTGTTGCTACCACTGCCTCATCCTTTATGAAAAATGTTGTGTTTCAGGCCTGCCTCATGTCAATACTGCAGGTCCTAATACAGTAAAATTCAATGCTACTGCTGTTGCTACCACTGCCTCATCCTTTATCAAATGTGTTGCGTTTCAGGCAAATGTCATTGTCATCTGGTTGAGGCCTACCTCTTCTAATTTTCATTCTAATAATATGTTCATTCCAATGCTACCACATAGTTGGCAAATGCCTTCTGGTTGAGGCCTACCTATACCGTCATGCGATTTAAAATATTGAGTATTATTCCAGTACTGCTGCTGCTGCTGCTACTACTACTACTATTGCCACATGCTTGGCAAATGTTATTATCTTTTGGTTGAAGCCTACCTTTTCTAATTTTAATTCTAATAATGTTGTTTCTATGTAAGGAGATGACCTGGTGGTCTAGTGGGTGGGCAGCAGGGATTCCCACCATGATCCCTGTGCACCTCCTCTTCTGCCGTCCGGTCTTTTAGTGTGAGTGCGCACCCACTTCCGGGTTCTTAAAGGCGCATGCAATGGCGCGAAATTCAAAAGTTTAAAAGGCCAGCTCGGCCTTCTGCAAGCTGCCCGTGATAGGATTTTTTCCTGGTGCCTTTTGAGCTTTAAGCGTCTGAATCTGTTCGTCTTTGATCTTCTGTTGTGACCCTGCCTGTTCCTGACTACTCTGATATCCGAAATACACCCTAGCCTGTATCTCGACTACTCCTTCTGCCTAATCCACTTCTGACTGATTACCCGGTGTTGACCTTTGCCTGCTAGACTTCTCCGATATCCACCTGCCTCGACCCAGCCTGTCTGACCACGAACTTGCTTCAGCCTATTTGTACTGTGACCTACTGTGCGCATCAAGTACGGCGCTTACGCGTCAAGTTCCTGTGCGTGCGCGCGTCACGTGGTGCGCGCGTCACGTGGTGCGCGCGTCAACATGGGCGTTGCCAATATATAAATACCCTATTCCCTGCCCACTTGTAGAGAGAGATTGCCTGCCTGAGATGTCTGGACCAGGAGGTATGCGTGAGGAGGAAGTGAGGGACCTCATAAGGTTCCTCCACCTGCAGGGATATGACACCATCCCTCCCGGCACTCCTGGTATCCAGGCACTCAGGCGGCGTATAATGATGAGCCTCAGGCGCAGGCTGAGGCATAGATATGCGCTGAGGCACGGGGTGCGCGTGCTCCAAAGGATTTGGAGCGATTTGAAGAGGCGCCACCCCGTGCTTGTGGACGAGGTGCAGCAGGAAGTGGAAGGTAGTTATTTAAATAGAAAACATAAACTGCTCTTGTTAATTACAAAAATGTCCAGACTTATAGTATATTATAATGATTTGCTATTTTAGAGCAAAAATGTATTTCAGTGAATATTTTAATTAGGATTGAAACAGTTGAGTGTCATTTAATTGCAGACAAGTTAGATAACAAGTAAATGAGCTGTCAAATGGAGATTATCTTCTGCAAAAAACTCTCTTAATGGTTTTGCTCGGCCCCATACTGCCATCCATATCAATGATAGGTTTTTTGTAGTTACACCTCACCTCCGCCTGTATAATTTGTACTGTACAAATGCAAGTGCTGTATTACTCAAAATGGAATTCTTTGATTGCCAGCGGAGTGGATGCCTGCTGGAGAGCCCGCTGCAGCACCGGAAGAGGCAGGAGGGGCTGCGGAAGAGGCAGGAGGGGATGCGGAAGAGGCAGGAGGGGCTGCGGAAGACGCAGGAGGGGCTGCATCTCCTCCCCCCACTACACCACCATCTCCTCCAGCAGGCCTTATAGAGGGGCCAGAGGCAGCAGCAGCAGCACCACCACCAGCACCACCAGCAGCAGCAGCAGATGGTGGGGAACTCACTGAACTTATTAGAGGCCTAGTCCAGCAGGTGTCTCAACTTCAACAGGAAGTGAGAGAGATCAGGCACCTGCTGGACAATATGAGTCCTCCTCCTCCTCCTCCTCCTCCAGTTTAATGTTTTTATTTATTTTAATAGCACTGTTGTGCTGGTTTTTCTTTTTTTAAATTTATATAAAGTTTTTTCAAACTTATATATTTGGAGTTTATTTTTCATTTAACTAGGACTCGCATGGTACTTGAAGTTGTTTGGATAATATAACACAAGTATCATTACTTACATTTTCACATAAATATATGGTTCACTGACATAAACATATGGTTTATTGATGTGGGATACACCCAGACATTGTGGGGCCGATTCATGAAGCTCGAGTGAAGGATTCGAATTAAAAAAACTTCGAATTTCGAAGTATTTTTTGGGTACTTCGACCATCGAATTGGTTAAATTCGATCGAATTCGATCGAATTCGAACGATTCGAACGATTCGAAGTAAAAATCGTTCGACTATTCGACCATTCGATAATCGAAGTACTGTCTCTTTAAAAAATACTTCGACCACCTACTTCGGTAGATAAAACCTACCGAAGTCAATGTTAGCCTATGGGGAAGGTCCCCATAGGCTTGCCTGTGATTTTTTGATCGAAGGATTTTCCTTCGATCGTTGGATTAAAATCCTTCGAATCGTTCGATTCGAAGGATTTAATCGATCGATCGCAGGATTTGCGCAAAATCGTTCGACTTCGATATTCGAAGTCGAACGATTTTAGTTCCCAGTCGAATATCGAGGGTTAATTAACCCTCGATATTCGACTCTTGATGAATCGGCCCCTATGTGTTCATATTATTATTAGCCGAGCCTGTGTTAGTAAGCTATTAGTAATATATATATATATATATATATCTATATATCTATATATATATATATATAGTAGATGGTATAAGTATAAGTATAGATGGTACTTTTGGTTTAATAGCAATATAGACTGAGAGACAGAGTAGTAGTAGATACCATGACCAGTCGACCAGAGCTAATGTAAAAAATTACAGATTTTTTTATAAGAAACTGGCAAAATGTGACACTTTCTTTGAAAAAGAGCCTCTAACAATGTATATGGGCAGGACGTGTGTGTAGCAGTTACTGAGAGAAACATAACTGTCAAATGTTCTTCCCATTGACTCTAAAGCAAAACATGCCATACTGTATGCCGTATTCGTTTATCACAGTGTAGCTTGAAATTGGGTAAAAGTTTTAATGGGAGCATCAAAGATACATCTGGTCTGGGAGGCAAAACAGGCCCTGGGCCCCTGGCATTCAAAGTAATGAGAGTCCCAAACAGGCCCATCAGCCAACTAAATAATGACTTTCTATGGCACCTGATAGCAGCCCCTCTGGTACTTGTCAGAAGCTACAGATTGTCAGTCCAGGCCTGTCCAAAGCAGAAAAAAGGTGACACAAACAAAGCCATAGGGACAGATTTATAAAGGGGGTTAGTGGCTACCAGGCCCGGACTGGCAATTTGCCTGTTCGGGCAATTGCCCGAAGGGCCGCTCAATTTACAGGTCAAATGGGCCGCAAGCATTTTAGCACAGCATCAGCAGAATATGCACGCACACTCCTGCGTGCGCTAACCAGTGCTGGCCGTAGGCTGACTGTAGCAGCAGATTAAGATGGGGTTGAGCGAGTGAGCGGCGGAGAGGTGGGATGGGAAAAGGATCGTTCGTCACCGGGTGCTTCTTTACTCCCCTGCTCCAATCCGTTCCGGCTGGAAATGCTGTGGGAGAAGCCTGGGTTAGTCCGTTTAGACATAGAGACTGTGCAGCAGCAGTCAGATCGAGTTACAAAAAGTGCCGGCCAGGCCCACGCTGCAGTAAATGACGAGGTATGTTGCTAGACCGGGACTGGCACTTGTTGAATTGCCGGGCTGGTACCCACAGTTTCTGTCTGCTGGCAGCTTGACAAAGTGATTTTGCAGCACGTCTGGAAATCCCCTGCATAGTATAATAGTAATAGTTGGTTCATGAGAGGAAAAATCATGGTGCTGCAGATTCATCCCCCCCCCCGACTATTAGTGCAGAAAGAATGCTGACCAATTAAGGCTACAAATCATGTTTATTACACGGCCTTGTGAATTTTAACCCTTTCCTTGCTAGCAAAAATTGCAGGTGTGCCATTCTTCTGTTATGATTTTTGTTGGTATTTATACATGGAATTGCCACTCATCTGACAGATGTCACCCCTGATGGGGTATTTATACATACATTTAAATTTATACACATACTATGACAGCATAGGTATTCCTTGTACTAAGCACAATTCAGCAGGAACAGTCCCCTAAGTTTGCTCATAGTCTGTACAGAGAGATCCCATAAAACTATGGCAGCATAGGTATTCCCTGTACTAAGCACAATTCAGTAGGAACAGTCCCTAAGTTTGCTCATAGTCTGTACAGAGAGATAACAGAAAACCATGTCAGCATAGGTATTCTCTTGCACTATTTACCATACAACAGGAAGGTTTGAGGGTAGTTCTTTAAAAAAAACTTCAAATACACTGGGAATGATTTACTAACAGATGCTAAATTGCACCAGAGTGGTTCCCCATAACAGCAATTTAGACCTTTGCTTTAATTTTCAAGCCATTGATTGATTTATATAGGCAACTGCACTGATGAATTATAGCATCTATGCCAGTATATCACAATTATGTTGAGGATCATTTTTTTGCATACATGGAGGGTAAACAGACTCTCAAAGTGGACACCAATATATACGTTTTAAACCCAATATATAAGTGTGTCTGAGTACAAGAGCATTGCGTGTTTACATGTGGGCTGCTTTGATTTTTTTTTTGCCCGGGCTGCTTTTTACTCCCAGTCCGGCCCTGGTGGCTACTGTTAGTGACAGTTCACTAGACTTGCCTTCAGCTCTGACCTGCATAGTGCATAAAACATCCTCATTCTTCAGTTACTTACATTATCATTTTTAAGTGGAATATCATCTAAGTACTAAATGCTGCCGTCTTTTCCGTTTTTCACGCTGATAGGCTGCAAAAGTGTTTAAATTTTTTTCTGTAACTGATTTCCTCCATACATTTTATAACATATGGGACCATTATTTTACACCAAACTTTTGGTGAATTTTCACCCTATAGTAGATGTGCCCCATAAAATGTAGACAAATCCAGCAGATACGTGTGCTTCGAACTCGACGCCCGTCAACTTTGAACTTGACGCGCGACAAGATCGTCGCGCGTCAAAACGAGTCGCGCTGCAGCAGTTTCGCAAATTTTTTGCCGTTTCGCGAATTTTGCTAGAAATTTGCGAAAAATTTGGCGAAGCGAATCATCACAGATTCGCCCATCACTACTGGAATTCCTTTGACATGTTCTCACATGTAATGCAAAATTATAGCAACCAAGTGTATCCATAAAATGTAAATACTCTTTATTTAAGCAATCTATAAAGATACTTCTACTAGAAAATTTACTATCTACTAGAAATATTGCTGATGCCAACTTATTGGAAATGATTTAAATAATATATAACATTAAATAATGTGTAATATAGTATTGATAATAATGCTAAACAAGTATTTTAGTAAATTGACTATATTATATTATAATAAAGGACACCTTCTCTACCCATTTTCTCTCTTTTTATTGTCTCATTTGATTTTATAAAGTTTCTCTTTCTAACTGCCATCAGAAATGCCTGTATTTTCACGTTTTTCATTAAACATATTTTCTTATTATTTTATAGGTATATATCAGTTCAGCTCCACTGAATCAGTTGCAATCGGAAATGCGATAGGTAGAATAAAAGCCAATGATGAAGATATGGGCAAAAATGCTGAAATACACTATAAAATCATTGATGGAGATGAAGAATGTCATTTTGATATCACTACAGACCAGGAAACACAAGATGGAATAATAACAGTTAAAAAGGTTTTTCATATTTTTACATATTGTTTTATTTTACTTTAAAATTGCAAAATAATGTGAAAACAACATCAAGCAGTTTACTGAAACTGAAAGTCCATTACTTTTCAAATGTCAAAAGTTTCAACATGTTCAAATGTTGGGTGCCAAGCCCCAAAACTATAGCCACAACAGTACAATAATATGGACAGGCAGAACAAACATACTACATATATATATATATATATATATATATATATATATATATATATATATATATATATATATATATATATATATATATATATATATATATATATATTACACAAACAAAAATCTAATTTTATTTAATAAACTGGGGAAATCATTTTTAAGTTTTAAGAAATTGGGGTGGCCCTGACTAAAGGTTAATACTTCAAGGGGGCTTAAACTGACAACATTTGGCAAACAATGTCTAAAACCCATAAAGCTATAAAAATAGGACTATTTTGCAATAACCATTGGCTTATGCTAGCTTATTCAATATCAGATAGAATATACTGTCTTATTATTACAGTTAACATAAACTATACAAGTCGACATTATTGTTACCACCATAGCAATGGTATAATTGGGTCAGATTCATTATGGCTTCCCTCTGGTCTGCAGTCCTCACATACTGACTTGTACCAGGTTCCTCCCTCTCTTCTCCCAGGCTGCTTCACATTATGAAAATGGCATTGTCATGTTTTAGATCTTTCTAGTTAATGAGATACTAGATCTCATACCTGTACTATAAATAAGAAAATGTGGCAAATCTAATGTGCTAAGTAATGCTTAATATGCTCAATGCTCAATTTTTATATGTTATACATGTATGGGAGCTGTTATCCAGAATGCATTGGACCTGGGGTTTCAGGATAAGGGGTCTTTCCATAATTTTTTTTTTTTTTTTGCAGAATAGGTCTGTTTTCAATCAAATTCGAATCGTACGAATTGAAGTAACTGCATTCAAACAAATTCGATTCAAAGTTTTCAAAAGTCCACCAATTGATTCCTAATAAATTCTAGGAGGTCCACCATAGGCTAAAACAGCAATTTGGCAGATTTTAGATGGCAAATTGTCAAAGTCTAATTTTTAAAGAGACAGTACATCATAAATTTTCATATTCAAATTTTTTTCAAATTCAAATCGAATTTGGACTATTCCCTAGTCACCCTAGTCGAAGTACATAAAAATTAGCTTGAAATTCGAATTTTTTTATTTTGAATTTTCCACTTCAACCTTTGATAAATCTGCCCCTTAATGTGCATTACTTCATGAGGAGGCACATTTATCAAGGGTCAAATTTCAAATTCATGTGAGTTTTTTTAAACACTCCTAAATTCTTACAAATTCTAAATTCGACCAATCAAAATTTATTTGAAAAATCGAATTTAAAGTCAGAAGAATTGAAATTACCCGAAAATTCTAATCAAATTGAATCTAATTCTAACTCGATTCAAGTTTGAATTGATCCCTGGACCTCTCCCAATGACTTAAACAGCCAGTTGGCAGGTTTTAGGTCCCAAATAGTCGAAATTCAATTCTTAAAGGGCCAGAGTATGATAAATCTCAAAAATCTAATTCAATTTTTTTTACAAAAAAAGAACAAATCGAATTTGGATTACTCCCTATTCGAATTTGAGAGGTTTGACCTGAAAAAAATTCAACAATTCGAATTTGTTAAAGTTTTGAATTGAATTCAAGTTTTTGGGTCAATTAGATTCATCCAAGTTTAATTTTTTTTTAATAAATTTTGATTGGCCAAATTTCAAATTTATGGGAGTTTAAGGGAGTTTTAAAAACTCACATGAATTAGAAATTCGACCTTTGATAAATGTGCCTTTAACCTTTTACCTGCCAAGAACGTAGGTACTACGTTCTTGCAGGGAAAAGCCCTAACTGCCAAGCACGTAGTACCTACGTTCTTGGCTGTAAAGGGCTCCTCTCTGCATCTGCGGTGATTGCTGCTTCAGCAGAGGCTTCCGTTAGTCTCCCCACCCCCTAGGCAATGAGCAGAGGGAGAGGAGGGGGAGGTCACGTGGGTCCTGCGACACGATCGTCGCAGGACCCGTCTACAGTTATGCAGACACATGTCTGCTCCTTGTGCTGCCTCTCCTCTGCTCCTCTCTGCATCTGTGGCGATTGCCGCTTCAGCAGAGGGATCTGTTACTCTCCCCACCCACTAGGCAATGAGCAGAGGGAGAGGAGGGGGAGGTCAAGTGGGTCCTGCGATCGTCGCAGGACCCGTCTATAGTTATGCAGACACGTGTCTGCTCCTTGTGCTGCGTCTCCTCTGCCTGTTCCAGCCAGCCTGCTGCTTCCTGCTGCGTGCACTCTGCTTTAGGTCCCCCCTCTTAGCTGCCCAGGACCCTGCTGGTCATCAGAACTGTAAGTAAGCATTTATTTTACAGTTATACACACATTTACATACTAATTACATGCATGTACAAATACACAATACACATTTTACTAAGTTAGCTTTATTCTTTTTCTTTCAGGCTTTTTTTTTTTTGTTGTTGCAATTTTGTATATGTCAGAATGTGTACTTTACAAAAATATATGTTTTTGGGGGGTCTTGTGCTGTTAGGGGGTCTTGTGGCACAATATACAATCACTGCTTTATGTTCACAGAAGGCGAAAAGACAATTTTCAGAAATGTCATAAAAACCGCTGCCTTAGCGTAACTTTGCAGTACGATAGTTTGGAGTACAAAGACATAATTACCTATTTTGTATTCGTCAGAATGTGTACTTTCTAAAAATATATGGTTTTGGGGGTCTATGTGCTGTTAGTAGGGTATTGTGGCTCAATACGCTGTCACAGGCCATTCTTCACAGAAGGGGAAAAGACAGAGAAGAAAATTCAAATGCACTTATTTTATTTGGGGGTCCGCACATGCCAGCTGCTTTGGTATACCTATGCATATTGGGCATCAAACTGTTAAGCAGACCTGTGGCATCAATATTTAGGGTGTTTTACAATTCTATATAAGAAATTGGGTGAGATAAATGCGGCCAATTGCAATATTTTTAGACAATTTTCAGAAATGTCATAAAAAACGCTGCCTTTAACGTAGCTTTGCAGTAAGGTAGTTTGGAGTAGAAAGACATAATTACCCATTTTAGATACGTCAGAATGTGTGCTTTCCAAACATATATGGTTTTTGGGGTCTATGTGCTGTTAGGAGGGTCTTTTGGCAAATAATACGCAGTCATGGGTCATTCTTCACAGAAGGTGAAAAGACAGCATAGAAAATTCAAATACACAATTTTTTTGGGGTCCGCACATGCCAGCTGCTTTGGTATATCTATGCATATTGGGCATGAAAATGTTCAGTAGACTCTTGGCGTCAATATTTAGGGTGTTTTACAATGGTATGTAAGAAATTGGGTGAGATAAATGCGGCCAATTGCAATATTTTTAGACAATTTTCAGAAATGTCATAAAAACTGCTGCCTTTAGCGTAGCTTTACAGTGAGGTAGTTTGGAGTAGAAAGACATAATTACCCATTTTAGATTTGTCAGAATGTGCACTTTCCAAAAATATATGGTTTTGGGGGTCTATGTGCTGTTAGAAGGGTCTTTTGGCAAATAATACGCAGTCACGGGCCATTCTTCACAGAAGGTGAAAAGACAGCGGAGAAAATTCAAATACACAAATTTTTTGGGGGTCCGCACATGCCAGCTGCTTTGGAATATCTATGCACATTGGGCATCAAACTGTTCAGTAGACCCTTGGCGTCAATATTTAGGGTGTTTTACAATTGTATGTTACAAATTGGGTGAGATAAATGTGACCAATTGCAATATTTTTAGACAATTTTCAGAAATGTCATAAAAACCGCTGCCTTTATCGAAGCTTTGCAGTAAGGTAGTTTGGAGTAGAAAGACATAATTACCTATTTTAGATTCGTCAGAATGTGTACTTTCCACACATATATGGTTTTGGGGGTCTATGTGCTGTTAGGAGGGTCTTTTGGCAAATAATACACAGTCACGTGTCATACTTCACAGAAGGCGAAAAGACAGCGGAGAAAATTCAAATACACAAATTTTTTGGGGGTCCGCACATGCCAGCTGCTTTGGTATATCTATGCACATTGGGCATCAAACTGTTCAGTAGACCCTTGGCGTCAATATTTAGGGTGTTTTACAATTGTATGTAACAAATTGGGTGAGATAAATGCGACCAATTGCAATATTTTTAGACAGTTTTCAGAAATGTCATAAAAACCACTGCTTTTAGCATAGCTTTGCAGTAAGGTAGTTTGGAGTAGAAAGACATAATTACCCATTTTAGATTCATCAGAATATGTACTTTCCAAAAATATATGGCTTTTAGGGGTTACCATAACTTTTTGTAGCTTTTATCCCATATAAAACTGGTAATGTTTGGAAATTAGTGTAAATGTAAGACATCAAATAAGTATGCAAAAGGTAGATTCTGGGGTCTTTACATGCCGTGTGCTTCAATAATCCTATGTACATTGGGCATCAAACTGTTCAGAGGACCCCAGGCTTTCATATTTGGGGTGATTTATCTTGATACCTAATAGTATGTATGAAATAAGGTGCTGCAGGTGGAAGTTTTGAGGTGATTTTTGGAAATTTTCCCAATATTGGCAAATTTAGGAAAGATTTGCGGCTTGGTGCTTTGGGGTAGAAAGACATGCATACCCAATTTAGATTCGGGGGAATGTGTACTTTCTGAAAATATATGGTTTTCTGGGGTGAACGTACTGTTTCCTACCTTTGCCCACCCCAAAATGATGTAAATGTGTTGATTTTGCAGCACCTGAAATGATAGACTAAATGGGGGGGTCTTCCTTTTGAGGCCCCTATATGCCACGTGCTTAGGTACACCTATACATATTGGGCATCAAACTGTTCAGTGGACCCTAGGCTTTCATATTTGGGGTCATTTGTCTTGTTAACCAATAGTATGTTTGATATAAGATGCTGCAGGGTGGAAGTTTTGAGGTGATTTTTGGAAATGTCCCCAAAATTGGCAAATTTAGGAAAGATTTGCGGCTTGGTGCTTTGGGGTAGAAAGACATGCATACCCAATTTAGATTCGGGGGAATGTGTACTTTCTGCAAATATATGGTTTTCTCCGGTGAACCTACTGTTAGTGGAATGTTTGACCTTGAAATCAGAAGTATGCCGTTTTGTGGAGCGGTGCTTTGGAAATTTGCTAGTGTACTGCTTGTAGATTTTGATCTATATAAGTGAGAAATCTCAATAAAACTATATATGGGTGGGCGTGGCCTAAGAGCGCATGTGAGCGCACGTACTTTGCTGAGCTCCTGAGCCGGTGCCGACAAAAAGCAGCCTTTTAGCAGTCCCAGGGTAGTAAACTGCACAGAAACTGTGAGCGGACGTCCCAGCCAACATGCCTAAGAAAAAAGATAAGCAGCAGCCACTGCGACTCACCGCATTTTATGGCTCTCAGCCGAAGACGCCAAACCAGGACGACAGCCAAGATGGCGCCCAGTCCTCCTCCTGCAGATCCTCTCCACAGCGCGACGCTGAGCTGGAATAGCAGGCAGCTAAGTACAGAGATACACAGTTTAATAATGAAACGCATTTAAAGGCGCTATTGGCGCAATTAAGGGAGGATATCCATTCGGATACAAAACAGGCAGTGCAGGACATAAAATCTGAACTGCATGAGATTGCAGCTCGCACTGACCATGTTGAAACTAAAATGGAGGAGTTAGTGGAGGCTCATAATAACATGGCAGACACGGTTGAAGCGCAAGAGTCCATGATATCTATACTGCAAAGTAAATTGGCTGATGTGGAGGACCGTTCCAGAAGGAACAATATCAGGCTGAGGGGTATTCCTGAGGTTATAATGCAGCAGCAGCTTTGCCAATATGCACAAGATTTAATACTTGCTACGCTCCCAGAAACCCCTGCAGACCACCTCCTCATAGATAGGATCCATAGGATCCCCAAGCCCACAAACGCGCCAAGTGAGGCTCCCAGAGATACCATACTCAGGATTCACTTCTTCCATATAATGGAAGACTTGATGCGCTATGCCAGACAACACAAAACATTCCCAGAGCCTTATGGGAAAATACAGGCTTTTGCTGATTTCTCTGCAGCTACCATGGCTAAAAGACGTGAATTAGCTGGGATAACGCAAACTCTTCGCCAAAACGATATACCGTATAAATGGGGTTTCCCTACGAAGCTCTTGGTTCATTGGCAAAACTCCACAAAAACAATCCTGACGGTGGATGAAGGGAAGCAAGCATTGGCAAAGTGGAACATTCGTCTTACAGCGCCACTAAAGCCAAGACAACCCCTTGGAAAGATGCATGTTGGCACTGACAAAGAGAAAGGAGAGAAGGAGATGATAACGCAACCACTTGAAGACCCATGCATGCTACGAGGAATCTCAGCCCACCCTGGGTTAACTACTCTAGCAACCGTTCCAGGCACCGGAACAGGAACAGTTGGGTTTTCACACCTACGAAATCACATCTCCCCCCCAACCACTTTCTCTCCTATTGCAGGACTGTCTGCCCGCTTTTGGGCATGTATGCAACAAGAGATCAGCCGCAAGTGCTCGATGGACTGTACATAAGTTCTAGGTTTTATGTTTTCTTTGTTCTCTTTTCCTGGGAAACTGGCAATTGCTATTTTGATGTATTATGCTGTATTGCTCTGGGGTCAGCTAGTATGGTCACAGTATAGCACTTCCATTAGCCAATATGGTACTTAAATGTATGTCCATTAACGCGCGGGGCCTGAATACCCCCCCGCAAACGTCTATTAGCCTTGGCTGAATGCAAAAAGCATCGGGCAGATATTGTCTGGATCCAGGAAACGCACTTCCGTTTGGAAGATCAAATGTCCATAGGCAATAAACATTACAAAATGATAGTGGCAGCACCCTCGCAAACTAAAAAACGGGGTGTAGCTATTTTAGCTAAGCAGACTCTCAATATTTCTAGTGTGAAACATTTAGCTGACCCCAATGGCAGATGTCTAATTGTTGTATGCATTGTGAACCAGCAGCAGTATACGCTAATGAATCTTTACTCCCCTAACACTAACCAAAATTTATTTCTGAAACAAGCCCTTGAGCAATTACAAAATTATAAACAGGGTACTGTTATTGTTGGCGGAGACTTTAACAATGTTTTAGACCCAAACATGGATAGATCACCACAAGCGACGGCATTGCCCCCACAGTACCATGCTGAGGTGACCAAGAAATCCCTAACATTCACAAAACTGCTAGCCCAATATAACTTGTACGATGTCTGGAGAGTGCAAAATCCAACTTTGAAGGATTTTTCGTATTACTTGTCCCACCATAGGTCGTAAACTAGAATAGATCTCTTTTTGACCCACCCTCAAACTCTAAATTTAGCCTCCCAGTGTACAATTCAGAATACGACTTGGACGGATCATTCCGTGGTCGCATTTGCACTGCAGGAGAAGTATCAGTTTACTGCACGGCCCCCGTGGAGGCTCAATAATGCTCTACTAACAGATAAAAATGCTAATAACCAACTAGAAAATAAACTCACAGAATTTTTTCTCCACAATGATAGCACAGATATAGCTGACTTAACGCTTTGGTGTACACACAAGGCGGTACTTAGAGGACATTTTATTAGTATAGCCTCTCATAAAGCAAAAGTAGCGAAAGCTCACCAAGAACAGCTTCTTCAAAGAATTCAGGTTCTAGAGCAGGAGCAACGGACATCCCCCACTCCTGACACTGTAGTCCTTTTAAATAGGCTTAAAGAAGAGGTAAATTTACTTATTCTTAACAGATGCCACAACCAGCTAATTAAAGTTAAAAGCATGCAATATGCCATGCGAAATAGAGCGACGGCCATTCTCAAAAGGCAACTAGTAAAACAGCGAATGCATCATCGCATTGATAAGATCCAGGAACCCGCTCAGGAAGCTAAAATAAACCCCACGGACAAAGCAGATACTTTTGCCAAATTCTATAGCGACCTCTATAATTTAAAAGACAGCCCCTCCACGGAGCAACCTTTAGAGGCTGATATCAAACTGTTCTTACAACAACTGCACTTGCCACACTTGCCCTCGTCTATGATCCCACCGTTACTAGAACCTCTCAGCAGGGAAGAAGTCTTGCAGGAAATAAAAAACCTGCCGCAAAACAAAGCCCCGGGCCCAGACGGTTTTACTAACAACTAGCAACGGCTGGGCAATTCCCCCAAGAAATGTTGCAATCATATATATCAATCATACTGAAACCGGGGAAAGACAGTACCAAATGTGCTAACTATCGCCTTATATCGCTGTTAAATAGCGACCTTAAGATTTATGCATCAATCATAGCGAAACGCCTACAAAGGGTTCTACCACTTTTGATCAACACTGATCAAACAGGCTTTGTTAAACGTCACCAGCTACATGATAACACGAGGAGGCTTATCAACATGATTCATCAGGTACATAAGCATCGAACTCCTTCTATTCTATTGGCATTGGACGCTGAGAAAGCGTTCGATCGAGTGAATTGGACTTATCTCAAATTGGTTTTAGAGTGCTTTGGCATCCCTAATATGCTTATCACAGCTATCTTGGCCCTATATTCCAACCCAACAGCCCAGGTCAATGTACATGGTTTTCTATCTAAAGTCTTCCCCCTGTCAAATGGTACTAGACAAGGTTGCCCGCTGTCGCCCCTTATTTACATTTTGAGTATAGAACCACTAGCCCAGGCCATTAGGGACTCCCAGAGAATTTGGAGTGTGTCACTAGGTCCTCAAAACCACAAGGTCCTGCTTTTTGCAGATGATATTGCATTACTGCTAACTAATCCTGAAGTTGCCTTACAGGAACTGTTTAAATTGATTGGACATTGGACACTTTGGCAGGTTGACGTATTTTAAGCTTAATATCACTAAGATCCAGGCGCTACCTATCTTTTTACCTGAGCCGGATTCTACCAAATTGAAGCTTGAATATGACTTGGACTGGCAAACCACGGCGATTCACTACCTTGGTGTGGAAATATCAGCAGACCCGACTCAACTCTACAAACATAACTTTGCATCCATGCTAAAAGACACGCAGACGACCTTGAATATGTGGCAGACGACGTACGTTTCTTGGATGGGACGGATAAACGCAATCAAAATGCTGATAATTCCGAAAATTCTGTACAAATTTAGAGCTCTGCCCATCCCACTGTATAATACCTTTTTTCAACAAATCCGGAGACTGCTTCTATCCTTTATTTGGAACTATCGTAAACCAAGGATCTCCCGAGCAGTGATGTATGCACATAAGAGAAAAGCAGGATTGGCCTGCCCAAACCTGCAAGCATATTACAAAGCCACAATTCTGGAACAAATGGCTGATTGGCACTTACCCCACGGGAGTAAGAAGTGGGTGGATATGGAAAACTGGCTCTACAAGTCCAAATTTGATCACACTAACCTCTCACATGTCTGGACATTGGGGAAGCACAACTACACAAGTTTGGGACAGTTGTCCCCGCCCATCACTGCTACATTGAAGACATGGTATACAGTGAAGGCTAACAGACAGCTAAGCAACCCATTATCGGTGCTGGCGCCCATCTCTATCCTTGGGGAAGCCATACCGGACTTGAACCTCAAAACCTGGCACCATCTAGATATAACTAAGATTGGAGACCTGTATGATCGGAATGGGATGAAGCTCTTCTCTGGCTTAAAATCAGAGTATAACCTGCCTGACATCCAACTTTATTCCTATATCCGTATACAACACTACTTACAAACGAATAACTGGCTGAGTGCGCGTCAACCGACTAGATATGAAATGAAATGTTGGCATACCCAAGGAGCCAAGAAAGGTATCACTCTGGTCTATAATGTACTTATGCAAGACTCAACAAGTCACTTACAGTTGGCAAGGGTCGCATAGGAAAGAGACTTGAATCTGTCAATTGACCTAGAGTCGTGGGAGTACTTATTTGGCCAATCATCCAAATTCTCTAGGGCACTCAATCAGCACGAACTTACTACAAAAATAATGTACCGATGGTATATGACTCCGGAGAAAATTCACAACGCTTTTCCCGAAGTGCCAAATGTGTGATGGAGATGCCAGAGGGATGTTGGGACTATGCTGCACATATGGTGGACGTGCCCCATTGCGCAAAGATACTGGTTCATGGTTAACCAAATAATAACGGACACCACAGGTATTTTCCCATTCGCTTTCGCCAGAAATGGCCCTACTTAGCTTGTTTGCCATTCAAATGGATAGAACATCAAAACGACAAACCATCCAAATATTGTTGGCCAGTAGAAGCCTGCTGCAAAAAGGGATTTCCCAAAATTTATTCCATGGTGCTCTTGAACACTTCACCGTGATCATTGTGAAGTGTTCAAGAGCACCATGGAATAAATTTTGGGAAATCCCTGTTTACAGCAGACAAGGTATTGGCGTTCATTTTTTCT
This sequence comes from Xenopus laevis, assembly GCF_017654675.1. NCBI lineage: Eukaryota > Metazoa > Chordata > Amphibia > Anura > Pipidae > Xenopus > Xenopus laevis. The sequence goes on along the minus strand of NC_054381.1, from coordinate 86,647,199 downwards.
GATTTATGAAGGATAGGTCATGTCAGACAAACTGGCAATCTGGGCAGCTAAATGGCAAATGAGATTCAATGTTGATAAATGTAAAGTCATGCACCTGGGATGTAAAAATATCAAACCCACTTTTATCCTTAATAGGACTGCACTAGGCAAATCCATTATGAAAAAGGACCTTGGAGACCTTGTAGATGTTAAACTTGGCTGCAGCAAGCATTGCCAGTCAGCAGCATCAAGTGCAAATAAGGTCTTGAGCTGTATTAAAAGGGGCATTTAATCATGGCAGAAAGCGGTCATTCTTCCACTGCATAGAGCACTGGTAAGGCCCCATCTAGAATATGCCGTACAGTTTTGGTCTTCATCTCTCCAACAGGACATTATTGTATTAGAGAGGGTCCAGAAAAGGGCATCTAAGCTTGTAAAAGGTATGGAAAATCTTAGCTATGAAGAAAGACTGGCCAAATTGGAGATGTTCACGCTGGATATGTATAAATATATAAGGGGATCATGTAATAATCTCTCTAAAGCTTTATTTACCAGTAGGTCTTTCTAGCTGACACATGGTCACGCGTTCCGTTTAGAAGAAAAGGGGTTCCGCCTAAATATTCGGAAGGGTTTTTTTTACAGTGAAAGCTGTGAAGATGTGGAATTCTCTCCCTGAATAAGTTGTGCTCGCTGATACATTAGGTAGCTTTAAGAAGAGGTTAGATGGCTTTTTAGCAAGCGAGGGAATACAGGGTTATGGAAGATAGCTCATAGTACAAGTTGATCCAGGGACTAGTTTGATTCCCATTTTGGAGTCAGGAAGGATTTTTTTTTCCCGCTCTGGATCAACTGGCAGTTAGGCATGTTAAAAAAAGTCAAAAGGTTGAACTTGATGGACGTGTGTCTTTTTTCAACCTAACTTACTATGTTACTATGTACAGTATATGTACAGGAATGTGTCAGTCGAATCCAGAAGCTTGCCTTACTGAGTATTTCAAAACACACACAATAGTATTATTATCTTAACATAGTGTAGATTTTATACTATTATATTAATAATATCTCTCAACCCTCTTACTAGGTTTCTGGTACTTTTGCGCAAGCAGATAGTGAATCCACACCAATAAGCATATATTAAAGTGATATATTGTAAAATAAATCAATGGATTGTGAGAGATAAATGATTACACTTAAACTAAAACAAAAATTACAATATTTACAGTTATAAACTATACAAGTCTACATTAATGTTACCACCATAGCAGTGTAATAGAGGTCAGCTTCATTATGGCTTCCCTCTAGTCTACAGTCTTCACAACCTGACTTGTCCCAGGTTCCTCTGTCTCTTCTCCCAGGCTGCTATCTTCTCTAGCTGATTCCTTCTCCCTCCACTCTGTCCATGGTTCTTTTATCCTGGGTTCCCACCTGCCCCTCACCCTCCAACTGAAAAGATGCCAAGATAAACCCCCAACTTGCCTACATCCTGTTGAACAAGTTTTCCCGCATACAGTAAGTTGATTTATGGTCCCTACAGCAGACATAGGCCTTAGTAGTCACAGAAAAACCTTGGTTATGATAATCAAGGTTTCATGTAAGTTTCCTGGGCAACTACTTTCCTATTAAGTATCAAAACCAAGATGGCAATTTCTTACAATAGTGTCTAATCAAATTAAACATTAACTCCACCTAAAGCCTTCGACTCAGTGAAGTGGCAATACCTATGGGCAACAATGCATAAGTTTGGTTTTGGTCCTTATTTCATTAAATAGGTCCAAATGTTGTATACAACGCCCTCAGCCCAGGTTAGAGTAAACAATCTCAACTCAAAACCCTTCCCCTTGTCCAGAGGCACACGACAATGATGTCCTCTCAGGCCCCTCCTATTTGCAATAGCTATAGAGCCCCTAGCCTTAAGGTTCTCGAATCACCTAGAATACGTGGCTTCCGGTTGGGTCCTCGAGAGGAAAAATTGGCCCTCTATGCCAATGACGTGTTGTTATTCCTCGGAGACCACAATGAATCGTTAGAGGAAATGCACAGTGTCGTACTGACCCGACGGGAAACCGGGAAAAAAACCCTTAATGGGACCCTGTCAGCCAGTCCACGCTCCCGATCAGTTTGTTCTTAAAAAACATGTGTTCAAGCAATCCCTCATCACATGGGCCAAGCTTCCTGTAACCTTGTGGGGACGGATGAACATATACAAAATGATATACTTACCGAAAATTTTATATGCTTTATTAAACTCTCCAGTTTATATCCCACTCTCATTCTTTAGAAGAGTCACATCCATACTGATCTCATTCTTATGGGCTAACAAAACACCTAGAATTGGGAATCGTTAACTGCCCCCACAGATAGGTGTGGTCTTGGTCTCCCACATCTCCATCTCTACTACTTAGCAGGGCAGTTGTATCATATACACTTGTGGTTCCATCCTAATGAAGACAACCCAAGTAGCTCATTGCTGGGAGCCCTAGTGGGCTCGCTAGAGGCACTCTGCAGTGTCCCCTATAGGAGGCTAGAGGATTACGATTCACTCCCCACTACCATTTCTACTCCCTGCAAGGCATGGATATCGGCGTGCAAACTTTCAAAAGTATCTGCCCCCCTAAGATCTCCACATTTACCGCTATGGAGAAACACAAACCTGCCCCACCTGCAAACTTTACAAGACTTCTTTTACTGGCCCCAAAAGCACATTAGGTCCCTAGGTGATCTGCTGATAGATTCCAGGTTCCACACTATGGACCAAATTAAACAATTAACCGCTCAACCAGCGATCCACTGGTTTAGATATCTGCAACTCAGAGAGGACTTTAGAGTTCAATTCTCTACACTCCAGATTACATACGATGCCCCAAAATTTGAAGAGATACTCTGGGACCCTAAAGTTGGGAAACTGATTTCATCTTTCATGAAATTTTAACTGTGCCACGTGCAAGTTTAGGAAAACAGCGGGAGTTTAGGGAGCTAAATGCGTGGCTCAAGTCTTGGTGTAGGAAGGAAGGGTTTGGGTTCCTAGAGCACTGAGCTGATTTTTCCTTGGGGTACAACCTATACAGTCGTGACGGTTTGCACCTCAATGGAAGGGGGTCCACGGTGCTAGGGGAAAAAATGGCTAAGAGGTTGGAGGAGTGTTTAAGGCAAGGGGGGGGTGAGATAAAGAATTATGTGGAAGCTAGGGTAGATGGGGCAGTGGGGTTAGTAAGGGGTCATGGGGGAGGAGTGAGGGGGGCATACAGTTTACCAGCTAAGGAGGTCCCTCTGTTACAAGCAAAACATAATAATACTAACTTAACATATAATTCTTCACTAAGTAATGCAAATTTCAAAAGTAAAAGTAGTAACCTACGCTGTATGCTGGCAAATGCACAGAGTTTGTCAGGTAAAATGGGAGACCTAGAATTAATTGCATGCTCTAAAAATTATGATATAATTGGTATCACTGAGACTTGGTGGGATAAAACATGTGACTGGATTGTGAATTTAAATGGTTACACCCTTTTTAGGAGGGACAGAGGGATTACAAAGGGTGGAGGAGTGTGTTTGTATGTAAAGCCTGAATTAAAGCCATGCGCTAAAGAAATAACCATAGCTGGCACTGGTGAGGGTGTAGAATCCCTCTGGGTAGAGATTTTGACTGGGCAAAAGGTTACAAAAATAATTATCATTGGTGTATGCTATAAACCACCTAAGTGTCGAGTATGAAGCCCAGCTACTCTTGCAGATACAAGCGGCTTCACAGCTGGGTCAAGTTGTTGCTATGGGTGACTTCAATTATCCAGACATTGACTGGGGTAATGGGGTTGCTAAGAAAGAAAAAGCTAGTAGGTTTGTAAATATGCTGAATGACAACTTTTTATTCCAGCTCGTTCAAGAACCTACTAGGAATAACTCTCTTTTGGACCTTGTAATAACTAATAATACTGAACTCATCTCTAACATTTGTGTGGGTGAGCATTTAGGGAATAGTGATCATAACATGGTCTCCTTTGAGATTCTGTTGCAGAAGCAATTCTATAAGGGAGTAACTAAAACACAAATTTTCCAGACGTGCAAACTTTGACAGTATAAGAGCATCTCTGCAACATATTAAGTGGGAAATGCGTTTCACAGGGTTAAACACAGAACAAAAATGGGAAGTCTTTAAAATGCTGCTTAATAAATAAACTTGTCAGTATATTCCACTTGCGAGCAAGGAACGTCGTTGCAAAGCAAAACATTTTTGGTTCAATAAAAGTGTTGGTGTTGAGGTGGGTAAGAAAAGACGAGCTTTTAAGGCTTTCAAGTTAGCAGGGACAGCCGAATCATTTATAAGGTACAAGGGGGCTAATAAATCATGCAAAGAAGCTATAAGGCAAGCTAAAATTGATATAGAAAAGGATATTGCAGCAAGCAGTAAAAAAAATCCCAAATTATTTTTTAAATATGTTAGTAGTAAAAAAATTAATCAGGAAGGGGTGGGACCCTTACTATCAGAGGGGGGTCAGCTGGTTGATGAAAACAAAATAAAAGCGCAGATTCTGAACTCATATTTTTCATCTGTCTACACAAATGAGGAACCAATAAGTGAAGGTTTCCTTCTTAATAGTCCCAATTCTAGTAATACAACTAATGATGCATGGTTCACACATGATGAAATTCAAAACAGACTAGAACATGTTAAGATTAACAAAGGTCCCGGGCCAGATGGTATTCATCCCAGGGTACTTAGCGAGCTTAGCTCTGTGATTGCCAAATCTCTTTACTTAATTTTTCAGTATTCATTGAGATCTGGCAAAGTGCCGAAAGACTGGCAAATTGCTAATGTGGTGCCTCTATTCAAAAAAGGATCCCCTTCTCAGTAACAAGTTGTCTAATTCTGGGCAGTGTCATTTTGTGGCTACTAAAGCAAATAAAGTTCTGTCTTGCATAAAAAAGGGCATTAACTCAAGGGATGAAAACATAATTATGCCTCTTTATAGGTCCCTGCTAAGGCCTCATCTGGAGTATGCAGTGCAATTTTGGACTCTCCTTAAGAGGGATATAAATGAGCTGGAGAGAGTGAGAGACGTGCAACTAAATTGATTAGGGGATAGAGGACTTAAATTATGAGGGTAGACTGTCAAGTTTGGGGTTGTTTTCTCTGGAAAAAAGGCACTTGCGAGTGGACATGATTACATTTTACAAGTACATTAGAGGACATTATAGACAAATAGCAGGGGACCTTTTTACCCATAATGTGGATCACCGTACCAGATGCCATCCCTTTAGACTAGAAAAAAAGAACTTTCATTTGAAGCAACGTAGGCGGTTCTTCACAGTCAGGACAGTGAGGCTGTTGAATGCACTGCCAGGTGATGGCTGAATCAGTTAATGCCTTTAAGAATGGCTTGGATGATTTTTTGGACAGACATAATATCAAAGGCTATTGTGATACTAAGCTCTATAGTTAGTATAGGTATGGGTATATAGAATTTAATTTTATAGTAGAGAGGGGTGTGTGTATGGATGCTGGGTTTTCATTTGGAGGGGTTGAACTTGATGGACTTTGTCTTTTTTCAACCCAATTTAACTATGTAACTGTGTAACTATGTAATAAACCACTTGCACGAGCAATTGACATTTCCCGGAGCCTGTACACCTGAGATTTGCTTACTGGGGATCGTGGAAGACCTACTTCCCCTAATCAGGTCCAGAATACTCATTAAAACTGTGCTATTCTATGCTAAAAAGACTTTGGTATTGAAATGGATGGCCCCCCAACCTCCCACAGTACAACAATGGTTGTCACTAGTAGGAAAGTCACTGGTAAATGTTAAATTGACATATGAAGCAAGAGGGTGCCCCTCCAAGTTTGAGAAAATATGGTCCCCCTGGTTAGACTCACACCCAGAACAGGATCCTTGAGAAGGAGCAGTAGCTGATTCTCTCAGGGCGCTTGAATGCTCCTAACGGTTATTTGAAGTGTAATTGCTATATGATGTATGCTGCTGACTCATGCAACAGACAGTACTGTATATATTTAAGATAATTTTAACTGTTTCTCTTTTGTTTTGTACCCCTCCCCCCTTCCCCTTTGTTAAAATTCAATAAAAACATATGCTTTAAAAAAAAAAGACATTAACTCTACCATATAGTGTACTGTGATATAAAAGCAAGTTAAGAACAATGTATCATGCAGGAGTACAAGGCTTAGCTTAAATGATAATGCCACCCGCAATCATATTAAAAAATATAATTCCATTTTTACTTTCTTTAATGAAAAAGAAACCTATCTCTTATATACTTTAATTAAATAATGTCTACCATTTTTATAAAAAACCTGACTGTATGCAAATTCTCCCTTCACTTACTTTCTCTGACTGATGAGGATAGGAAACTTCAGAAGGTCCCTAACTGCTCTGCAGGGAAACAATCTTATTTTTAAATGGCAAGGGGGGACTTCACAGAACTCGAGCAGCTTTGTTTGTTTCCCTGTAGAACAGCCTGTGACCATGTAGAGATTCATATCTGCAGCAGTCAGAGCAAGTAAACAAAGGGGGAATTTTCACTGCATACAGTCAGGTTTCTTATATATACTTATATATGGTACACATTGTTTAATTGAAGTATATGGTACATAATTTTTAATTGAAGTATATTGGGGATAGGTTTCTTTTTCAGTTAATAAAGTAAAAATGATATTTTATTTTTGCTTGTACATCCTCTTTAATGTTTCCAACTCCAGTGGCAGGGACAAAGATCATGGAGCCATATTTATGCAGCCACTGGTTCTAGAGAGTTGGATAAAGTTTGTATTAAACAAGACAAAAACTATAAAATACACATTAGATTACATGTCAACACAGGACCCAGTGCATTCTGCATATTCTGATTATTTATCAGTCTTGCTGATTAATATCTGCTTCTATGGCAGATATTGTTTGACTTGTTTGATAATTTATGATGACCCCTAAACATAGCCTCCCAACAGCAGCCCAGACCACCCTGAGCATGTGCATGGTCTAGGTCTTGCAAAGATGTTTAATAAAGTTACAAGATGGTCACCCCCTGTGTCTAACTTTGAAAGCATAAATTATTTCTTGACATAGGCTTCTGGTGCAGTAATTTAATGTTTATGTTTAGTATACAAAATACAGCATTTCTAGCATTATACTATTTTAGATGTTAGTTTACCTTTAAGCTACTATGGGGTAGATTTATCAAAGAGTGAACTTTCACTATCACCTTTTGATAAATATGCCTTTAAAAATCCCATAGAAATTAATGGATAGAGGCATATTTCACTCTGCGGACTGTGGAGATCTCTAACTTCACTCTTTGATAATTCTACCCCTATGTATTAGTAACAATGTTGGAAATGTGGAGTGTCTGGGGTCACCCCCCTGTAAATGATGGTGAGCAGACAGCAGGTGTTAAGGAGAAGAAGCACCCTCATTGGTTAAGCAGACTAGGGGGGTTGAGCAGGAGCCATTAATAAAGCATTCCCAGCAATGTCTGCATGTGTTTGCAATTGGTGAAGCTGAAACTAGGGGGCTCCAAAAAGTATTGTATTCCCCACAGAGGTCTCCTGGGTATTACTATATAGAAACAGGGCTCAAAGACAGGTGAACCATTGAAGAGGCTAAGGGGGCTTAAAGGCAAGAACCAGAATGTAAAAGTCCCTGTGCCTCACAATTAGCATAATTCTATTAGGAATGTAGACCATTACCCCCAAAAATGGCTGTCGCTTATTAGGCCATCAGTACAAACACATTGTGTGTGAGAGGGGCAATTAATAGAACACCAGTTTAACCAACATGCCATAATTATTATGAATTCCACTTGTCTGGATGAGTATTGGTCACTCCTCCATACAGAGCCACATGTAATTACAGTAAGTTGTGTGGGCTGTTATATGGATTAAAAATTAGAAAAACACAGATATATATATACTACAACTACAAGAGGTCCTCTTGCACTCAACCCATTATCAATATATTTAAGACAGCGACATTTTGTGCATACTGCTACTAAAAAATGCCTTACCCTTTAAACAACACAGGGATTGTTTGTCCATATATTGCAATATATTTAAGCTGGCCAACTACGTCAAAGTCATCCCATATCTGGCCAGTCCTACGCTTAATTTTCATCTGATTCATTAAGAATTCAATTGCTTAATTATACATTTTACAAAGGGACTAAGTTTTACCTGCAACTTACTAGCTGCTTTCAAAGTAAAACTCCCAAACTTGGCTGCCCTTTTATTAGACACCAGTGGGATCACCTGACTATAGATGGGAAGGGTGGGAGCTACAACATGGAGCTGGTCACTGCTCCTGTATAACTATAACAAACAAGGGAAAGTTGTGCTCACCACTATTTCTTAAAACCATTAGGCGGGGGTGCACTGGTGTCTAATAAAAGGGCAGCCAAGTTTGGGAGTTTTACTTTGAAAGCAGCTAGTAAGTTGCAGGTAAAACTTAGTCCCTTTGTAAAATGTATAATTAAGCAATTGAATTCTTAATGAATCAGATGAAAATTAAGCGTAGGACTGGCCAGATATGGGATGACTTTGACGTGGTTGGCCAGCTTAAATATATTGCAATATATGGACAAACAATCCCTGTGTTGTTTAAAGGGTAAGGCATTTTTTAGTAGCAGTATGCACAAAATGTCACTGTCTTAAATATATTGATAATGGGTTGAGTGCAGAGGACCTCTTGTAGTTGACTATATGTATTTTGTGGTCACACCCTCATTGCACCCCCGCCTAATGGTTTTAAAAAATAGTGGTGAGCACAACTTTCCCTTGTTTGTTCAATCAATCTCTGTGCAGGCCCACCCCATATCAGTAGGAGATCATCTATGTAACATTTGTATAGGCTCAAATGAGAAGCTTATTTGGGTAATAAAATGGTCTCCTCATACATCCTTATGTACAAGTTGGTGTAATTAGGAACAACGTTACATAGTTACATAGTTACATAGTTAAATTGGGTTGAAAAAAGACAAAGTCCATCAAGTTCAACCCCTCCAAATGAAAACCCAGCATCCATACACACACCCCTCCCTACTTTTAATTAAATTCTATATACCATACCTATACTAACTATAGAGCTTAGTATCACAATAGCCTTTGATATTATGTCTGGCCAAAAAATCATCCAAGCCATTCTTAAAGACATTAACTGAATCAGCCATCATAACATCAACCAGCAGTGCATTTCTCAACCTCACTGTCCTGACTGTGAAGAACCACCTACGTTGCTTCAAATGAAAGTTCTTTTCTTCTAGTCTAAAGGGGTGGCCTCTGGTACGGTGATCCACTTTATGGGTAAAAATGTCCCCTGCTATTTGTCTATAATGTCCTCTAATGTACTTGTAAAATGTAATCATGTCCACTCGCAAGCGCCTTTTTTCCAGAGAAAACAACCCCAAACTTGACAGTCTACCCTCATAATTTAAGTCTTCCATCCCTCTAACCAATTTAGTTGCATGTCTCTGCACTCTCTCCAGCTCATTTATATCCCTCTTAAGGACTGGAGTCCAAAACTGCACTGCATACTCCAGATGTGGCCTTACCAGGGACCTATAAAGAGGCATGATTATGTTTTCATCCCTTGAGTTATTGCCCTTTTTTATGCAAGACAGAACTTTATTTGCTTTAGTAGCCACAGAATGACACTGCCCAGAATTAGACAACGTGTTATCTAGATCCTTCTGATTTAAGGAAACTCCCAACACACTGCCATTTAGTGTATAACCCATAGCGGACCCTGCTATCTGTAAGTTTTCAAAAAGAAAATAATTTCAATATAATAAGTGTGAATTGATTAAAAACAGTCCAATGAAATCAGCGCAGCTACCAATAACTTCTATAGGACCTTGACAACTTTTATCTGACAAAGTTTTGTATTAGAGTTTTTATACATCTCAAATTCTTGAGCTTTTAAGAAAACCACTTAGAAATTCATGAACAGAAATTGAAATTCAATTCTTAGTAAATCATTAGTAGTTAACTGCTTATGTTATGCTTGAAAGTGCCTGCAGTAGTAGATTTAAAGGAGGCAAAATCCTTCTATAGAACAGTTAATCAACCAAATATTGTTGGACTACATCTCCAATATTTTTCTGAATATTTTCAAGGGTTAAAGCATGATGGGAACTGTAACCTAACTGTAGCTACTAATCTTAAACCTGACAATTTTTCCATTTGAATTGCCACAAAAAAACCATAGGCTTAACAAGCTACATTGTTGTTACGTACAGTAGTTACACTGGGTGTAAAAAAAGACCAAGGTTCATCAAGTTCAACCCCTCCATATAAAACCCAATGCATAAACACACTCATACTTACCTATTGTACACTGGCATATGTAAACCCATATCTATACTAATTGATGATTTTAGTACCACAATAGCCTTGAATATTATGCTTGTCCAAGAAATTGCCCAAGCCCCTCTTAAAGGCATTAATAGAATCTGCCATCACATCATCTCCTGCAGGGTATTACACAACCTCACTGCCTTCATTGTGAAGAACCGCCTACACTGCTTCTGAAAAGCAGTACTGAAACCACTGTTCCTCTAGTGTAAAGAGGTGGCCTCTGGTGCATTGATCCCCTGCTATCTGCTTATACTTGCCTTTTAATGTACTTGTAGAGAGGTATCATGTCCCCATACAATCATCTTTTTTTTCCAGAAAAAAACAACCACAACCTTAACAGCACCCTCATTATTGTAATCTTCTATCCCTTTAAGCAGTTTAGTTGCATGCATTTGCACTCTCTCCGGGTCATTATTATCCTTCTTAAGGACTTGAGCCTACACATTTACTGCATACTCCAGATGAGGCCTTACCACAGACCTATAAAGAGGCAAAATGGTTATCCATTGAGGTAATGCACTTTAATTTATTTGCTTCAGTAGCCACAGAGTCACACTGTCTGGAATTAGACAACATTATGTACAAAATCTTTAGATCCTTCTCCCCCATCTCAAATTAAGGATGTCTGTCATTGAAGTTACTGGATTTAATTGAAAACCATTTGTACTTGTGAATATAGCCTGTTTTTGGTGCATACTGTAAATCCTTACATTTGCTGGTTTTCCTATAAACTCAGGGCTACCAGCTAAACTAATGTCAACATCCCATGGAGAAACAGAAATGTACAATTACCTGTAGTTCACAAGATATTATTATTACTATGCAAAGTGCAAAAACAGGAACTATGTCAAGCCCCTTTCCTGCAGGTAGGAAAAGTGCTGTATGTCTCTGCAGTGCTGTATTCTTGGGTGGCGAGCAGCCAGAGCAAGGCATGTAGGAATTCCACCCTCACCCCCTCCTGCCAACGTTCCTGCACTTGTATTCAAGGTCTATGTAAATAACCCCCATGTTGTGTTATTTTTTTTAAAATGTTTATATAATAATTTATTTATAATTTAAACTATTTTCTTATGTTTTAGCATATTATAGGTATGGGACCCATTATCCAGAAAGTTTTGGCCTGGGGTTTTCTGTATTACGGGTCTTTCTGTAATTTGGATCTTCATACCTTAAGTCTACTAGAAAACCATTGAAACATTAAATGAATCCAATAGGCTGGTTGTACCTCCAATAAGGATAAATTATACTGTATCTTAGTTTGGATAAAGTACAAGGTACTGTTTTATTATTGCAGAGAAATAGGTAATCCATTTTTAAAATTTGGATAATTTGGTTAAAATTGAGTCTATGAGAGATGGCCTTCTCATAATTCGGAGCTTTCTGGATAATGGATTTCCGGATAACTGATCCTATACTTTAAATTGTTTTATTTTAATACAATATTCATAGTTCCACAAAACATGATTAAACACCATTGAGAGGGCACTGTATTTTTTATCACATTCTTTTTTTTTTTTTTTGCAGTTGTTGGATTTTGAAAGCAGGAGACTACACAATTTTGAGGTTGAAGCCTCCAACATTAATGTTGAGCCTCGTTTTTTACACCTTGGCCCATTTAAGGATACAGCTACTGTGAAAGTTCTGCTGCAGGATGCTGACGAGGCACCTATTTTTAGCAAATTATTTTATGTGATCGAAGTAGACGAGGATACAAAAGAAGGTAGCATTGTTGGTCAAGTCACAGCTCAGGATCCTGATTCATCAAAGAACCCAGTGAGGTAAGTTTTCTGTAATATGGATTAGGTAGGCTGATATTTCAGGCATCGGCTATGTATTGCCTTCTATTATAAGCAGTATATCGGTAAAAAAGGACTACATCTGTACAGTATATAGTTTGTGCTTTGCCTACATACTGCTTCCCCCCTTGACAAATATTGAAATGTTGCTAGTGTAAAAAACACAAACTATTTTCACAATGTTTGACACTTATATTTATGTGGTATTTGTTATTTTACTTTTTAAGCTATAAGAAATGCATTATCACTTTGATTTTATAATCTTATACTCTTTTTAGAAGTACATTGCCATTGATTGTGGTTACTTTGTGTAGCCTCTTCATTGCACTTAGAATTGAGTTAATAGAATTAGTAGTAGAATTCCAACGTTATCAGAGCTCTTAGTGTCCCTGTATGTAGTCTCACTAAGTAATACAAATCATAACCCACTAGTAAATATATAAACTTAATATCAGAGAATATAGGAATTTTACTGAAACATACACAGCAACTTTGAGGAAATGTGTCGGCCACTATGTGTGACTAGATTAAAACAGATTATCTCTAACTGTTTATAAGGGTCTCTCTCTTAAAATAGCATTACCCTAAGAATAACTGAATGGACCAAAAGAAAATGCAATATTCAGTCTTTGCAATGAGTCTCTTTCCAAGAGCTCTTATAAGCACACATGTAGTGATTCTTAAATTATTTTCCTTGAGTAAAGGTCCCATGTAACAGATCCTTACTAAAAATGCCTTGCGATAGAGTAATAATCTTGTTCTCCTGCCAACAACGTCCAATCAGAGACTTATTGACTTAGGCACACATGTGGGCTGCATAACTGCAGCGCTATGTACTGAAGCTTGCCTTGCATTTTGGCTAGAGGCTGCTACTTCTACCTGCCCCTGCTTCCCCTGCACTGTTGCCTAGACACATTCCTAAATACTGTACTGTATATGTAGTATACTAAAGCAAATTTGAAATAAAGAAGAATAAACATCCATATAACAGTTATGAAAAAAAGTATAGGTTCACATAGCAAATTATGCTATGGTGGCCAACAAATGATTAGCCAAAGACTATAAAAAGTACTTACCATCAATAAAAACAATTATAAAGCCAGCCAAAAAAGTCTGAAAGCCACATTGTTATATTTGTATCCAAAAAGCACAGAATGTGGTATAAGGGCAAAACAGATATGAAAAATGAAAAAATCCAGGTATTAAAATGGTGTTATACAGCAGAGGAGTATTTTTTGCAGTTAAATCTATTTTAACGACATGAATTATGTTCTATGTTTAATCCCTGTATTGTTAGTGGCTTAGTTAGTGAACAGTTAAGTGATTAAACAATTGTGCATATAGGAAACTTTTCCTAAAACTGTTGTTTAAATACAGAAGGCTGTAATGTTCAACTTTATTATAATCTTTGACTGTAATTATTTATTCTAATGTGAGACAAAGTGAAAGCTCTACTTTAAGCTGTCTGCCACACTCAGCTCTATTTTGTGCATTGCCTAACAGTTTTTTATGTACTCAGATATTTGGGGCTTCATTAATGTTTGGTTAATGTCCTTGTGAGCACTCATGCACTGCAAGCATGGAGATAAAATGAGAATACAAATTAAAGAGTAAAACTGTAGTTTAGACACCATTTGTCATAATACTAAAAATATAGTCAAACAGATATGAAACATCTTGCAGGAGTGCAAAAGTTTATCTACTGAGGATAAAAGACCATAGCACATTTTGATTTTTTGAAATAAAACTGTAATTTATGTAGCACAGTGCCACTCTTAAATATGTCAAAAATTCGCAAATTGCGAATATTTATATGCACACTCTGCGACTAAATTACGTCACAACTTAGAAAATATTCGCAAAACAGTTTCACAAAGTGCAAATTTAAGTTACTGTCAATGCTATTTTCACGCACAACAACCTCGCACATTGGGTGCGCTCGCACAAACTCCCATCTCACTTGCGTGCCATTTGCGAAAATTTATTTACAACACGAATTCGCAAAAAACGGAAAGACGGCAGAGCAGTGCAATATATTAGCTTTCATGAAAAAACATGGGCAATACAACTATTTGCAAAAAAATATGCGCTGTGCGAATTTTGTAAATAACCTCCACCTTGTAATTCTAGGCAATGTCAGTGACTACTAAAGCAAATAAAGTTCTGTCTTGCAAAAAAAAATGTCATTAACTCAAGGGATGAAAACATAATTTTGCCTCTTTATAGGTCCCTGGTAAGGTGTCACCTTGTGTATGCAGTGCAGTTTTGGGCTCCAGTCCTTTAGATAAAAATGAGTTGTAGAGAGTGCTAAGACTTGCAACTAGACTGGTAATGGGGATGGAAGATTTAGACTAGGAGGGTAAACTCTCAAGGTTGGGGTTGTTTGCTCTGAAGAATAACGGGGCTTTGAGGGGACATGAAATAAATATAAGCATGCACCAGAGTCCACCCCTTTAGACTCATGGAACAGAATGTGGCCTGTGCCTACGGGCTTTGCCTTACTTGCACATCTAAATGATGTGTAGTTCGGAGATAGGCAGGTGGGTGGGGGCTTTTTATTCATTCAATTTGGCTCAGAAATTTGGAATGCAGAGACCTGTGACAAAGGGCATAGTGGAAACAACATGGCAGATTGTGTCCATTTTTTATATTTTTTACCATGCCCTGCACATAATAAATTATGACTATGGTCTGCAGAGTGTGTAAAGAGATGCAAGAATTGTGTGCAAATGAATATAAAAGGTAGAGACTAATGGAAAAAAGGAAGATATAAAAGACTGAGAAGCTCACCAATTAAAACCACTTAAGATAAATGAACTGTATAAAAAAAGTGCATGAATGCATAGCGTGTTATCTTTTTTGCTACCAGATTAATATAAAAGGGGGAGGTTAAAGGGAAAAAGGAGGCTATAACAGACTGAGAAGGTCACCAATTAAAACTTCTTAAGATAAGTGAAGTGCATAAAAGAGGTTGGATGTAAAGTTGCGTATGTGGAATGTAGAAGTAGATGTGGCAAAGGGTTGGAAGAGATAAAAACTATATTTTTTGTGGAAACATGAAAACATATTTTTGTAAAAGGGAGCCTAAACCTTCCCTACAATTGACTGTTTTGCATACCTCCCAACTTTCCCATTTTTCACAGGACAGTCCAGATTTTGACAGCTTAGCCCGCAGTCCCAGGTTTGTTACTGAAATGTCCTAACTATCTCTTTGATCTCCTGCACTAAACAGCCAGAAAAAAAAATAAAATGTTTCTAACTAATCAGCACTTCTAGCACTACAGCTATCATTTTAATTGAAATCTAACTATTAAGATTTATTTGCAATAATTTTTCATGCCTTTATTACACTGCACACTGCTGTCTTCAGTGGGGTGGTTATATTCCTTTTATATTGCTATTAAAAATGTACACCAAGAAGAAAACTCTACAGTTCTCATCAGACTTAACCTTTGATAATATGCTGGAGGCTTCTGGGAGTCATCCAATGTACTGCTATGGAAAGTTTCCCTTTTTTTGAAAGGCATACCAGATAACTCAGCCAACTACTGCAGGTTTACACAAAAGAACAGTTCAGTGTCAAAATAAAAACAGGATAAATAGTTAGTATGTGCAAAATAAAAATGATTAGTTAGACAAAAATGTTATCTCTAAAGACTCGAGTGACTTTAGGGGGGGGCACATAAGACATAACTGTTCAGTGAGTTTGCAATTGATTTTTAGCATGTAAGTCAGATTCAAAAGCAAACAGACAGTTGTGGCCAACACTCATGTCATTGATTGGTTACTGTCTGGTAACCAATCAGTGGAAACCAAGAGAGCTACAAAGTAGGAAGAAGAGTTCTGGCAATTATATTAAACATCTGGTCACTCCAGCCTTTATAGATTACTATATTAGACACATCTTTTATTTGTACTTGTTTTGCAAATCCCCCAAAAATTTAAATAGTATCTAAATTCAGTTATTGGATAACTTTTTTTGCATACAGGTACAGCATTGATCGAAATACAGATATGGAAAATATATTCGATATATACTCAGGCAATGGATCTATATTTCTTGAGAAGCCACTTGATCGAGAAGCAATACCATGGCACAACATCACTGTAATAGCAACAGAAGCAAGTGAGTTCCTAATGTAAATACTCTCTTCAATTAATTTAGCCTTGTAATTCAAATGAAAATATTTTAACACATAAACAGATGCATTTTGGTGAGTAACAGTCTTGTCAGTTTTATTATATATTTGTAGAAAGCTTCTGTATTAAGCTTTTAATTCAAGTGTTCAAGGTAGCATGATTTGAAGGCAACTTTGTTTGCATCAAAGCACAATGATCAGTATAAAAAAACATATTATAAAAGGAATTCTGATCAAAGGAAAATTGCAAATAGTGTTTATGCATGTCATTCTAACAAGCAGAGTTTAGGGGATTATGCCATCTGTGTATATTTATCAGTATAAATGAAGGTGAAAAGTGGGCATAACTCCTCCATATATAATATTCAAAAAGATGAGCAATGCCAGGTTTTTTTGTAAAACAAAAACATAATATTTGCGTGAGCAAATATAACCAATGTGACGTCTCGGTACACTCTGGGACCTTTCTTTATAGGAACAATGAAGTGTAAAAATAAAAACAGGATAAATAGATAGGTTATGCAAAATAAAAAAATGTTTCTAATATAGTTAGCCAGAATGTTACATAAACATAACAGAACACAACTTCCTGTTTTTCAGCTCTCTGACTTAGTCAGTTACTTTAAGGGGGGGCGCATGGGACATAACTGTTAAGTGAGTTTGCAATTAATTCCTAGCATGTCAGATTCAAAAGCAAACAGTTATGACCCATGTGCCCCCCCCCTCAATTTATTGATTGATTGGTTATATATTGTATAGGTGGCTAGAGCAACCTCAACTGAAACAAATTTTCTGAATCGGGTTCCAACACCCAGAGGAATATTTGAAGAAACACAGGGTCCAACTGGAGCCACTGTGGGTGGTTTAAGGCTTCACTCCGTATCTCTCGAGAGTGTCCTCATAAGAAAGGTAGTAGGAGGGATGCAGTTTGTCAACTCTTCCTCCATTGCGCAGCAGGGAACTAAGGCTGAACCTGTCTTCATGTAATTTCCCGCAGCCCTTTACGTGATTCTTTAAGATGGTACGTCCAAACCACCACTCACGGTGTCGCAGAGGAAAGCCATGTCTTTCTGGTTCTTTTGAGTATCACTTTGGAACAGTCCTTTGGGTCCCACATCTGTTTTCCTCAGCAGTTCACCATACAGCCATTCCTCCAGATTCTTCTCCACTTCGTCGTATACCCACTCATGGGCATAGGATATACAGTAACCCCAACGGTCATGAACTCGGGCATCGATGATGTGTTGCACCCGAGAGACCGTGAGTAGCTTCTTGAGGTCGGCCCTCCCTGAGTCTACCCAGAGGCTACCCAGAAAAGGGTCTGGCAGATGAAGCAGAGGTATCCGGTAGAGGTGTTGTCTCCTCAACCAGTTCTGGGTAAGGAGCTGTACGTAAAATAACAGCAGTTGGAGGCCTTTCCTTAGCAGGCACCACTGTGGACGAATCTTCGCCCTCTGGTACAGTGACAGGCAAGGTAACAGCCGTGGCCTCTTTCTTTATGGTACCACACCCTCTCCCTCTAGCTGGAGCGCTGCGTGCAGGAGCACGTGTAGGCTCATCCCCGCTGGAGCTTACCACCCATGGCTCTATGGATGGCTGTACAGCTTGCAGAGCTATGGGTAAGATGGGAAGAGAGGCTGCCCGTGGTGGAAAGAAAGAGGTGGAGGTGAATTTAGGAGATGCTGTTTGCTCAGGCTCCGATATAGAGGATAGTCCATCAGTGTCTGTGGTGATAGACTTGGTTTTAACTGGTTGCTTGGGATCCGGGTACAGAACCACTATTGATGGTGGCAGTAAGGGCAATTGGAATGAAAATCGCTGGTCTCTGCAGACAATTCACGATTACAATGCCCCACAGAAGGGTACTATCACACGGGTGTTTCTAATAGTAAGTCTCTCCCGATATGTGACAGCCTAAATGTATCTAGGGGCAAAGTCTACTTCAGGGGGATCCTGTACTGAAAAGGGAGTGGTCCCAGCAGGGACATCTTCATCATCCCAACCATCCCAACCAAAATCATCCATAATAAATGTTGGATTTACCGTGGATGGAAATTTGTTGATAAAGGCTCCACTTGTCCTGGCAGTTGAGTCAGAAGGTCCACACTGGGTGTCGGGCCACAGCCGTGGACCGAGAGATGTAGTACCTTGAGACCAGGAGCATGGATGTGCAGGCACTCCGGGTTTAGAAAAGATGAGAAGCAGTGGCAATAGGATCACCACTGGTAGTAGAGGAGCTAGAGCTTAGTCCTTTAGCAGCCACTAAGGTGAAGTCCAGATTCAGAAGTGGGGAGCTGTGATGAATTCCTGTACCAAAATGGCGGCAGTGACGTACTTCCGGGAGCTGCCCTGCTCCAGACACACCAAATAGTTTCTGCTCGGGGCAAAATGGCGCCAGTGAAATCTTGTGTTGGCAAAAATATATATGAATATATGTATAGCAGAATGGAACGCACTCCCATATTTACCAAAAAAGACTGGGTGCTAGTCCAAGAGTCAAATAGAAAATGCAATAGTTGACAGCACTCCAAGGGTAATACGAACACGATGCTTAAATAGTCAAAACAGTGGAGATTTATTGAGATCCAACATTTCGGCTCCACACAGAAACCTTTGTCAGGGAACAAACACACAGTGCACAAACCAATGTTTAAATAAAGCCAAAATGGCACCAAAATAGCTGGCATGGAGCGCCTGTCAATCACCATTAAGGGGTTAAAAACAATGAACTTACTGCCATTTGCATAAGTACCTTATGTATGAGGCCATTGTGTGTAAGATCCATGAGTGCATCCTAACATCCACAGCGGTGGTTACAAAATGTGTACTGGCTTAGTATCTAGCCATACAAAAAGTTATAGGGACATAATAAAGTGGAAACCCATCCGGTAATCAAACACACACACATATATATATGTATGCCCCAGCACTCTTGTCAGCGCACCAAGCAAAGGTCTCGGTACAAGCTCCGGTTGGAGACCCCGTTTCATCCCCACTTGATATGCAAACAATAAAGAAGTGGATATTAAGTGTATATTAAGATTCAGCACATCAGTACAGCCACATTTCGGGCAAGCTATATGCCCTTTATATAAATATATATATATATATATAAATATATATATATATATATATATATATATATATGGCTATGGCTTGATAAAGGGCATATAGCTTGCATGAAAATCTCGATGAAGGATCAGCACACTTTGTTTCTTGTGAATAAAGTGTATTTATTGTAACACAACATTATGGGGCAGATTTACTTAGGGTCGAATATCGAGGGTTAATTAACCCTCGATATTCGACTGTCGAAATTAAATCTTCAACTTCGAATATCGAAGTCAAAGGATTTAGCGCTATTCGTTCAATCGAACGATTCAATCCTTCGATTCAAAAGATTTCAATCCATTAATCGAAAGATTTTTGTTCGACCCAAAAAACATTGCAAAGCCTATGGGGTCCTTCCCCATAGGCTAACATTGATTTCGGTAGCTTTTAGGTGGCGAACTAGGGGGTCGAAGTTTTTTCTTAAAGAGACAGTACTTCGACTATCGAATGGTCGATTAGTCAAACAATATATATACACATACACACACACTGTTATAAAGCAGTGGTAGGAGGAACTCTTCATTTCTTAATTTATCCATCCAATAATCCTATTTAACCTAATGTTTTGACATTGATAATACTGTAGTAGAAGCTTTTTAGGAGACTAAAATTGGTTTCTTTGCTACCTATGGGAATAAAGAATGCAATGCAGGCTCCACCGGTGCTCAGCACTAGGCAGGATCGATACCCACCATCCAAGTTCATGATAGAACAGGACCAGTACAAAAGACAAATCAATAGGAATAATCAATGGTCTTATTTATCAAAAAAAATAATTTGTGAGTTTTTAGAGTTTTTCTTCTACTTCGAATAAATTCACAATTTAAAAAAAAACTCAAATTTTTGCTTATTTATTCAAAATTTGTGAGTTTACAAGCTAAAAAAAACTCGAAAACCCTGAATGAAAAAAATGGCTTTAATTTTGCCAAAGACAACTCCCATTGACTTCTACATGAACTCCCAAGCTAGAGTCTAGAGTTTTACATTCAAGTTTTTTGAGTTTTTGTTCTTAATAAATAAACATTAAAGTTTTTGAAAATCGAACTCAGATTTGTGAGTTTTTGTGCAAAAAAATTGAATCGTGGCAAAGATTTGAATTCAAACGTTGATAAATCACCCCCCCAAGTGTGCAGTTTTCATTGAGACAATAAATCACTAGGGTTATCCCTGAGGTTTTGCCTTCTGTGGGCTTCTGTGGAAAAAGGAATGCCCTCCAGATTCAATACTCTTATCCATGAAACCTAATTATTCTGATAACTAAATAACATAAAACTGTACCATATTTACTTTACAGTTTATATAATCCCACTCAATTTGTGCAAATCTGTGGGGTTTAATAATGCTATTACTTCACATCACACAGTAATTTTGTAGGATTATACTATAAAGCAATAATAATATTCCTCAACCCTCTTACTAGAGTTTTGGTTCTTTTAAGCAAGAATCCACACCAATAAGCACATATTAAAGCATATATTAAAGTGATTATATTGTAAAATAAATCAATGGATTGTTACACATAAATCATTATACAGACTAAAACAATAATTACAATATTTACAGTTACAAACATGATACAGCTACTTTATTGTTACCAAAACAGCCATGCAGTAGAGGTCAGCTCCATTATGGCTTCCTTCTGGTCTGCAGTCCTCACATGTTGTCTTGTCACAGGCTCCTCCATCTCTTCTCCCAGGCTCCTCTGCTTCCTTCTTGCTAGGGTCTTTTATCCTGGGTTGTGACACCTGCCCCCACAGTAACCTCCCAACTAATAAATTGCAGAGATTAACCCCCAATTTGCCTAATTCCTGTTTAACAAGTATTCTCACATACAGTAATTTGATGTATAGTCCCCACAGCAGATATAGGATTTAGAAGTCACAGGAAACCCTTTGTTATGATACTCGGGTTCGTGGTAATTATACATCAACATATAGTTTGGGTAAAACATATATGGGGTTATTTACTAAACTCTGAATGCAAAAATCATGAAAAATCTGACTTTTAAAAAAATCACGAATTTTTAAAAATGTATTAAACCCCAAGGATGAAAAAGTCTTTATCTGAAAATCTGGCAACCTGTCGAGGTTGCATATAAGTCAATAGGAGAAGTCCCAATGATTTTATGATGTGCGCTAGGTCTCGGGCAATACCCCAAAGTTTTCTGAGTTTTCGGGTGAAAACTATGAAAAAAACATGAAAATTGGATGAAAAAGTCTGAAAAATTTGTGAAAATCAGATTTTTTTGCCGCAAAGCAAATTTTCGGGAAAATGTAATAATAAATAAGTGTAAAAAACCTGAGCTGATCTTGATCAGAGTTTGTAGCAGAAAATATTGAGATAAATTCACACTTTGATAAATAATCCCCACAATGTCAAAACCAAGATGTCTATTTCTTACAATTTCAAACTGAATTTACTCCAAAGGGAAAAAGGGTATATGGGATCATCTATGATTAAGGGGATCTAAACACTTTGCTCCACCATGATTAATTGTTGCTGGACTACAAATCCGAGAATACAACAAAGTATTAGTAGTTAAAAAAACTCTACATGAATCTGCAGTAGATCAATATCTAACTTGTATTCTTGAAAATATGAGGCTTGATGACATTTTTGATGAAAATTAGCTGTAGATGGCTACCAGCTCCACTCGAATGCAAGGAATCTACCTTATTTATGTAAATCTGGCTCCATCTTTGTTTATGCAACTAAATAATGGTTTACAGTCCTGCTGTTTGATTCAATTGTATTATTATTATTTTTACAAAGAGTTCTCTTTATATATGTTAAATACAATACAGAAATAGAGGTGCAGTGGGACAGTTTCATGGAGGCTTTAGATCCCCTTAAGCCTGAAACAGTATGATTTGTCAATATGGTCATATCATCATTCCCTTATATTGGTGATTACCAGTTTTACTTTACTACAGAAAAAATGCATGTGCTCTCTATTTTCTAGACAATACAAGACTAAGAAGATTAGTTCAAGTGTACTTCAAAATTATGGATATTAATGACCATGCTCCTGAATTTGCAAAACATTATGAGACATTTGTATGTGAAAATGCCAAACAGGCCCAGGTAAGTTATAATAAAATATTTGTGCTAAACTTTTGGATATGATAAGCCTTCTCTCCCACTGTTAAATGGATACTATCATCACAAAATGACCCCCATAATTGTATTGCCATTTCATATTTTACACAAGCTTTAATATTATTTACATTCAATTAAAGGTTTAGGGTTTTTTTTTGATGTGTGTGTTTTGAGCAAATGTTATTCTGTTTACTCTCCCTTATTTTCAGATTTTGTGCTCTTTGTTACATCAGATGCCAGAACTCCAGTCAAAAAAGTTAAACGTTAACGAGCCATTCAGATAAAGTTGAATAAATCCGATTTTGGATTATGGACACTAATCCTGAAAAATGCTAATGACATTAAGGGGCAGATTTAACAAGGGTCGAATTTCGAAGTAAAAAATACTTCAAAATTCAACCATCAAATTAAAATACTTCGACTTCAAATATCGAAGACAAAAGATTTTTTACCGAATTTGGCAATCGAGCGATCGAAGTAAAATTGTTCAAATCGTTCGATCCGAACTATCTAATCGTATGATCAAAGGATTTTTCTTTGACCTCTAAAGACTTAGAAAACTGCTCTAGAAGGTCTCCATAGGCTAACATAGCACTTCGGCATGTTTAATTTGGCTAAGTATTGCAGTCGAAGTTTTTTTAAAGAGACAGTACTTAGATTATCGAAAGGTCGAATATTCAAACAATTTTTACTTCGAATCGAAGTCGTAGTATCCTATTCGATGGTTGAAGTATCCAAAAAATGACTTTGAATTTTTTTACTTCGAAAATTCCCTCGAATTCACTTCGACCCTTGATAAATCTGACCCTAAAAATAGCACTAGGAATAATAGGAATTGGATTACTCCATAAAATAATGAACAAAATGAGTGATATACATTTTTCCCAAACAACTTTGCTTTGTACAATATTGCACAATATGTCAGATAGGTCATTTTTAAGTATGTGCTTATTTACCACATGCTATAAATGTTAAACTTATTTATGTTACAAACTAATTCAAAAGTTACAAATAAGATAGAGAAAAACACTTTATACTTTCAAATTAAGCTGACATTTCTTCCTGCCTCAACTTTCCAAAGCAACATTGCTCTTTGTAGCTATTTCTGATGTCTTTAATACATTATAACAAATCAGCAATTCAATAGATCCCCTTCTACAGTCATTAACCTTAATTTACCTGTATATTTTTCTTTGAATTACTTTGCAGTAAACCATCATTTCAGTTGTTGCTGCCTTTTGTTTTTCACACAATGTGACCTGCTTTTTCAGTTATATATTTCCTGTTGTTTTAAGCTGTAGCAATACATTATTTGTATTTAACAAATATAAAAAATACAACTAAATAATATTAATCAGATCAGCTTTAAAAGCTGGACATATTTTCTTCTCTGGAACAATTTATTATGCACAAAGTGGGAGCCTTTTGCATCAAGCTTTTATTATTTTATGTGATTGATTAGGTAAATGCTGCCAAAGATGACTATAAACAACCTTTATATAAAACTACCAACTTCTCAAGTTATTTATTTTTTATTTTTAATACATATTTATATAATTACTATTATTATATCATTTTCATCTCTAAATAAATTGCAAATTGTTATGCAAATCTCTATCAGGAGTCGTGGTATGATAATTCTTTATACCTCTCTAGTCATTTATTTCTTACTAGCAATGCATACAAACTTATAAAAAGTTAGCCGTGTAATGCTTTGCTCCACTGGTCATGCCTCATTGCTGTAACCCCTTGTGTTGGACTACAAGCAAATTTTATGACTTTCCTATTTACCTTCTCATGAGCACAAGTGTTGAACTTTGTTTGTGATTATGTCTCTCCATGTTATCCATTTAATTCATTATTGATGATGGCTTTGATTTTCTATCATATTAAGCAGTGTCTTTGGGTTAAGATGATCAAACACATAGAGGTTATTTATCAAAAGTCAAGGTATTTTTTTTACATTTTCTGGATTCAAGATTTATTCTACCCCAAAGCTGGAAATAGCTTGAATCCAAAAATACTCCAGTTAAAACCTGTTGAGGACATGTAGAAGTCAATGGTAGAGGTCCCTTGCACCATTTGAAGATGTTTGTAGCCTTCATGATGGTCAAGTTTTTTAGGCTCTACAAAGGGTCAATGAGAAGAACTGAAGTTGCCAACAATTAACATTTTGTTTCTTTCTTTAAATATATGAGTAAAGTAAGTGCCCTGCTGATTAGTAGAATACCGAAGGACCTTAGTTATAGGGCACAACAAGATTATTTAAGGGTCCTCACCTCAGCAATGTTAAGGATGTTTGCTTCTAGGTATTGAAAGAACCAACATATGTATATTAGCATTATCATTCTAGGTGGGTCATATCTATTGTCACTGTCTTTTTTTAATTTATTCCATTCCTCTGGAGTATTAAGTGACTGGGGCCAAGGGTATAAATACATGACTCTTTAGTCAACAGTGTTAATTAGGTAGATTGCGGGAGAGGATCCTACTGCATATTTAGTGTAAACTCATACAAACAGGAGAATGTGCCAGCAGGGAGGAGTCAGTACAGAACACGAAAGGTGTGCAAGGGATGTTAAATAAATTGATTTACAGTTAGTTACCCCCCCCCCCCAAAAAAAATAAAAAAAAAACTATAATTACAATGTATGCCTTTGTTCATATATTTACAATTAGGAAACATTCCAATATAGTATAATAACAAATGCAATTTCCCTCTTGATGTAACTCATGACTTTTTTTTCTTTTTTAATATGTCTAAAAGAAAATAACATACATTACTAGAATTTGGCAGAATTTCTTTCCTAATATGTTTGTTGTTCACAGCTTATTCAAACAGTAAGTGCGATAGACAACGATGAACCTCCCCGGGGACACAGATTCTATTTTGAGATGGTGCCAGATCTTTCTATCAATCCAAACTTCACAGTTTTAGATAATAAAGGTAAAAGAGCCTGCAAATTTGTGTTTTTTAATTGTTTTGTTTGATGTTCTTAAACAAATTAAATGTTTGCCTCTTTTCTTTCACAGACAACACAGCAAGTATTTTTACAAAAAGAAATGGATATAATAGACATAAAATTAGCACTTATGTATTTCCAATCATAATTTTTGACAATGATTATCCAGTTCAAAGCAGCACAGAAACATTAACTATACGTGTGTGTGCCTGTGATAGCAAAGGAAATATGCAGTCATGCAATTTAGAGGCATCCTTCTTCCCTGCTGGATTGAGCACAGGAGCTCTAATTGCAATTTTACTTTGTATCATCATACTTCTGAGTAAGTAATTACTCTGATTCAAATCAAGTGTATTTTGTGTCTGTGTTTTGGTTTAGCTTCATTATAGACTACTGTATGCATAAAAAAATTCAGGTTGGTATGTCCTGTTTGGGAAGTGCTCACATCAATTGCTCGTATTTCAGATATACTGTATTTAGTGAACATAATATCACTTTAAATCATCACAATTAACAAAAGAAGTAATTTCAGCAGTTACTGCCATTTTAGATCAGGGATTTTCTGTGCTTATAGATCTAATTCCCAAAGAAAAAATAAAAGATGCAATAAAATATAGGGAGCACTGAAGGCAAAATATATATTGAGCATTTAACATTTTCAGAAACATTTTTCTAATGCATTGTCATTATTATCTTTTGTAATGACTCATAGTTTCTTAAACCTCTGCCTTCTTGCTCTATCCTCTGTATCCCTTACTATTAGGCATGTGTCCAAGCTAACTATTAACAATCCTGGCCATCTGCTTTCTATAAAACAGCAGCCCTGTTGTATGAGACCACAACCAAACTGTTACTATTCTTCCCAACTTGTTAGGAATACAACTGATAGGACTTGTACAAGCAACCATGCAGATTACACCCTTAGGTGCTAAGACTTTGAGCTCCACAATACAGCAGAAATATCTGTGTGCTTTCCATAAATACATATATGTCTGAAATAGGCACCTGGACATCAAATTGACCCTATGCATACTTGTATAATGCGCCAAATGTGCAGAGAACAGTAACTGCCGCATGCCCAAGTGCTCAATGGGTACAATGTGCACAATTTTTTACCCCTTTGGGTTCTCGCACATATCCACTATGTGATTAGTAAATAAAGTTTTTTTTTATATCCTTATTTATATAGCATGTTGTTTTGCTTATATGCCATTCTACATAAAATTTGTTTTCCACTAAATCTGTTCCTTAACTTTATAGATTATTTCAAGGCTCTTAAGAGTTTTGACTATATATATATATATATATATATATATATATATATATATATATATATATATATATATATAATATATATATATATATATATATATATATATATATATATATATATGTATGTATATACTTTTAAATAGATTATTACATTAAGGCAACCTGAAATGTGAGCGTTTACACAAAAAGCTTCATTGTTGTAGTCTACTATAATCTAATATCTGTATCCTAATTTAAAAAATGAGGATTACTGCATAAAAAATATAATTTTACTCCGGCAGTATTAACAACATACAACATATAATAATTAACAGCATTGAGGAGGAAGCATGCATATACTTTACATAAAGGCACAAGATTAACCCTAAATTATCCAAAACACATAGATGCAACCCAAAAATCACCCTAAAAAGATATGCAGTTGAACTACCCCAATGTGACCCAAGTTCTTAAAAAAAACTTGTGATCTCATAACTATTTGTGATGCTGCAAAGTCTGACCATTTGAATACAACAATGAAATGTCTTTTGCATTGATATATTCTATGAAAACAGTTTAAATGTATTGTATACCATTAAATAAATAGCATAATAATATCCATGAATAATCAATTTGATTTTATTCGTTGTAGCTTTGGTGATCCTATTTACAGCTTTAAAAAGACAAAGAAAAAAAGAGCCCTTAATTATCTCAAAGGATGATGTTAGAGACAACGTTGTTACATATAATGATGAAGGAGGAGGGGAAGAGGATACCCAGGCATTTGATATCAGTACCTTAAGAAACCCAGAAGCAAGAGATGAAAACAAACTCAGAAGAGACATTATCCCTGACACTGTATTTCAAATTCGCAAAGCAGTTCCTCTTTGGGAACATATAGATGTCCAAGATTTTATTCATAAAAAGCTAAAAGAAAATGATGCAGATACAACTGCTCCACCATATGATTCTTTGGCAACGTATGCTTATGAAGGTAATGATTCAATTGCTGAGACTTTAAGCTCATTGGAATCCCCTGCTATTGATGAGAATCTTAATGATGATAACTATGTTTATCTTAGTGAATGGGGACCACAGTTTAAAAAACTTGCTGATATGTATGGCGGCCAAGAGAGTGACTGACACATTGTTCAAATAATAAGCAATTTAAAAATCTATACCTCCTATGTTTATTGTACTGTAAATGCTTTATAAATTATTCACATTTTTGTAACAATAAAAAAAATAGCAGACTTCCCTTCACAAAGCATCTATTCAAAAGAATGTATAATAACTAATTTGTTTATGCGGCTATGCTTTTTGTGCCTTTTATGAAGAAATATTCTCCCATGAACATTGACAAACATTTATTTATTACATATAAATGCTCCATGTTTATATGTCATACTTTATTTTATACTGTATAAAAATATTATAGGTATATATTTGTATTTTTAATAAACTATTTTTTTATAAAGATGAGTTTTTGTTGGTATGGACAAGGAAGACAAAATAAAAGTGTTAAAAATATGAATCACAGCTGCATTAAAACATCACATACATATGAAAAAAATTAAGGTTTGTTTTCTCAAATCTTGTCAAGAAAAAAAAAATTGTTCTAAAATGTTGTATTGTGAGTCTCACTTCAGACACTACAGAGGGGATACCTATTATTTTAGTGTCTTATGTTTAAAGACTGTGTTTGCATTGTATTTGAAAACATATACTAAATAAGGTTGCTTATTAAAGAAATTATTTACGGCAGGTCGGTAAAGGCCAATAAATTAAAACCTACAACAAAAACACTGAGAAATAAAACAAAATACACATATTATAGATTATTTTTTATGCAGGTATGGGATCCCTTATCCGGAAAGGTGGTACCCAGAAAGTTCAGAATTAAAGAAAAGCCATCTCCCATAGGGGCAAATTCACTAACCTGCGGAGTTTTGTTAGCGCAGCCTTCGCTGCACTTCGCCAGGTGAATTTTCGCCAGCGCTCCGCAAATTCACTAAAATGCGATGTTGCGCTCAGTGAAGCGAAAGGTAGCAAAGTTGCACTAGCGTTAATTGGTCAAGCAAAGCGAAGTTACGATAGCGATCCCTAATTTGCATATGGCGCCAAGTTAAAGTACAATGGACATATATGTAGCAGCAAATTCATTACACTACACAAGCCTGGGAAAGCTTCATAAAATAAAATAGAGTTGTTATTTTGCAATATATATGTGCCCCCTGTATAGTTTAGGTGCCATATGTTAGGAAATGTAGGGGGGGGAAGGAGGGTGACCCCAAAAAAATTTACGATATTTTTCAGCCTATCACCCTTAAAAAAGGAAAAGATGCCAGCGGTTTTTTGGGAATTAGGAAAAATGTCTTTATTTTTTTATGAAGCAATCCCTATCTACTCTATTGCACTTCGCCTGGTCTGAGGTGGTGAAGGCAAGTCTGGTGCAAGAGGTAACGTTCAGTAAAATGCGTTTATTCAATGTTCAAATGCTTCTTTGATAGACTTAGGGGCAAATTCATCAAGGGTCGAATTTCGAGGAGTTAAATCCCTCGAAATTCGACTGGGGAATAGAATCGAATAGAATCGAATAGGCAATTCGGGCGAATTTACACGCTGGTGAATAGTCGAATTGGCGAATATACGCCAGGCGAATAGGCGCTCGATCGAATATTCGCTCGAAGGAATTTCATTTGATCTAATGCCTTTTTATTCAATCAAAAACTTTGAAAACAAGCCTATGGGGCTTTCCCATAGGCTTTTAAAGCAATTCGGTAGGTTTTAGGTGGCGAAGTAGGCAGTCGAAGTATTTTTAAAAGAGACAGTACTTCGACTATCGAATGGGCGAATAGTCGCAGCGTTTTTGCGCTTGATCCAGTACTTCGACTATCGAATGGCGAATAGTCGCATCGTTTTTGCGCTCGATCTATTTGAATCATTCTACTCAGGCGAATTTATGCCAATTCGATAGTCGAGGAGCACAAAAATTAGAAGTTTTTTTACTTCGAATCCTTCACTCGAAGTTAGTGAATCGGCCCCTTAAGGTATGGTGAACAAAATCCTTTGCTGATCTTTTTCAAAGTTCCTCCTCTGGATCACCAAATCAAGATACAATTATGGATCAGCACCACAGGCTATGTAAAAAACGAATAACAAAACTTAGTGCAATATTGTTAATCTTCAGTGCAGTCACCAGGGTATTGCAATACCAGTGCAGTCACCAGGGTATTGTGTGTCTTGAACTAAAGAAACATACACATATTTTTCTTGTGTGTTCTAATGTGCTATAGTGATTTCTACAAACTGCTATCACTAAAATAAAATTATAATTAAGTAAAACAAGGTGCTTGTACTTTCTGTGGTTCAAGACACATACAGATTAGTGTTGCAACACCCTGGTGACTGCAGTGAATATTATCAATATGGCACTAGGTTCCGTTATTTGTTAAAAGCTCTTTTGTTTTTCTTTAAGAGAGAGAGAACCAACACTCATGGGAAGGAACGGTCTCTTGAAGGACCTAGACACTGAATAAATAAACATTTTAAATAAAGTAAATACAATTTTACATTAAACTGGACTCAACAATTCTACTTTAGAATTTACAATTGTCAGTGTTATACGTATTATTTTTTTACATTACATTTATGATGTTTTCGAAATTCTTATAATTTTTCCCCTCTTTGAAACATGGAATTGAGGAAGAAATATATCTCTTGATAATGAGTTCCCCTAGGATTTGTGTTTTCTCCTAAGGCTCATTTTTTGATATAGTTGCAATCAAAAATAACTTGACAACTCTTACATTTTTCATTGACATCTACTGTAAATAACCGTGTGTGTGTGTGTGTGTGTGTGTGTGTGAGTGTATATATACAGTATATATACTTACATATACACACATATAGTTAGGTCCATAAATATTTGGGCAGAGACAACTTTTTTTCTAATTGTGGTTCTGTACAATGGATTTTAAATGAAACAATTCAGTTCAACTGCAGACTTTCAGCTTTAATTCAGTGGGTGGGGCTCACATGATTTCATATAAGTTACATTATTTATTGGACATTGGTGTTTTGTTATTCTTTCACTAGCTGATTTATTTACTTTGTGGGATATGAATTTTTTTTTCTTTAAGCATATTTAATAGCATTCATTATTGTAATTGCACATTGTGGAAAATGGAAAAACAAACAAAGCTGATTCTGGAACTACCATCTTTCTCAAAATTACTGACTACGTATTACTTTTATTTGCCTCTCTTTTTATCATTTTGAATTCAGTATCTCTTCCTCCAGTAGACTCCAGACCATGCTTCACAACAATCTCAGGATAGTTAGCCAGAATTCTTCACAATTTATATTAAACTAGCATCAAACACTTCTTGATCTAGGCATCTATTAAACATAAATCCATGATGGATTTTTGCCTCCTAGATAAATGCATTACCACATGTCTCATTCACTCTATTTTAGAGCACAGAGACCTGCAGCTCCTAAGGGGCAGGAGAGAGAGACATGTAGGCAACCCACTTCCTACCCATCCCTTAACTTGCATGTTATTCAAGCATGCAAGTTATGGAGCAGAAACAGAGGTGGGCCTCAACTGGTCCATGTACTTACTAGCTGCCTGTCTAATGTTATACAATAAGGGCAGTGCTGGCCTATACCCACCAATGCTGCATGACATGCAGAACGAAGTCAAACCCTGAATATACATTTTTTACTGTGAAAGATATGTAAAATGGTTTTAACGTTATTTGATAAT
The DNA here is from genome assembly GCF_017654675.1 of Xenopus laevis. NCBI lineage: Eukaryota > Metazoa > Chordata > Amphibia > Anura > Pipidae > Xenopus > Xenopus laevis. The sequence goes on along the minus strand of NC_054381.1, from coordinate 86,615,733 downwards.
TTCATTGTTATTAAAAACAATATTTACTTGGCTATTTACTTCTTCTGCACACCTGGCTCTGACTCCTGTTCAGGGATTACAGTACACCTTCATGGGGAAATTTGAGGGTTTTTTTGTGAATTTGTGTTAGAATTTTGTCATGCAATGCAGACATCATTATTATCTGCCCCTTGCCCTCCATATCAACCATTGTGATCTGAGTCTTCTCCTGCCAACTTCTCTCTATTTAATGAGGTTTCAAGGCATCATGACTGGAAGAAATTGGGAACAAGGGAAACTTTTTCTATGAAGAACAGTTGTAGTGTAGTGGAAAAGTGTTTCTATAACAAGGCTGGTCAATGTATATATTATGGAGCTGAAAACACTTTAATCACCTCCCATTTAATTCAAGGCATTTGGCGAAATTTCACAGCTTCATCAAATTTTCCACGGTTTTGCAAACTTTTGCAGTTTGCTCAATACTACTCCTGTTATATTGTTTCAAGAGTCAGAGCCAGACAACAGAAGGAATTTCAAGCACTACATTCATTTGGAATTAGAAATAACAAATCATATATAATAGGAGAAAACAAGTCTCTGCTAGTATCATCAAAATCCTTTGTCCTTGAAAAATAAATTAGCCTTCTAGAATATGTTAACCTCTCCTTCACCATCCTAAAACTTTGCCTAATTAAAAAATCCTTTATTTATCATCTCAATGCTGCAGTTTACATTTAATTGTCACTGCTAAATGTTACCCTGCAGCAATCTTGCTGATAACCCCAGTTCCTGCTGCTTCCATATGATTCTCATCAGAATTTCCAACCTATTTAGTCTTGACTCAATGCCTTATGCTGTTTATCCACAGACACTCAGGGGGTTATTTATTAAATTCCGGATGCTAAAAATTCGAAAAGTTTGAGTTTTTTTTACTATAAATGTTTTTGAGATTTATTACACCCAGAGGCTGCAAAAAGTCTGAATCTGAACATCCGCCATCTCAGATCTGCCAAAGTTTTATATAAGTCAATAGGAGAGGTCCCTATGCTAATTGGAAGTTATCATGGTCTGTTCTGGGTTTAGCCTGAAAATCCAATCATTTCTGCTTTTCGGGCAAAAACCTAAAAAAAATCTTAATATACAGGGAAAAATCCTGAAAAGAAAATACAATACGTTTTTTGTACAGTTTTTTCGTGTTTTTTCCTGAACGGATTAATCTGTGCTTTTTAAATAATAAATAAGGTTAAATTGCGGATTCTAGTTTGGTCAGACTTTTATTCAAAAAAAATCAGAAAAATTCAGATTTTGATAAATAACCCCCTCAGGCACTTCATACCTTACCATATGCCTTTTATGGTAAAACTGCTAATGAACACCTCACAAGCTTACCTTGTAATTGTTCTCTCCACCTTCTTTGCACATGACTTTTCAACAACCTTGCATTTAGAGTTTTTCCAAAGCCAACTGTATACAAAACAATTGCTCATTTAAACCATTCAGTGAGATGTCCCTGAGGAAGCGTGATGTCTAACCACGTGGAACACGTTGGACTGAATTGTAGTCCTCTACTTAGTGTATTATAGTTTTTCTACCTACTGTACATATATTGGGCAATTTGTAAGTAGCCAATTTTTTGTGTTTTATTCATTTACTAAAATTTGCTACACTATATACTGGCTTCTATGTTTTATGTCCAACCTGTGGAGCATTGGAACAATGTTTCACTACTGGGGCATTTGAAGATGTGCTACAGGAATATATGTACCTTTATTCCTTTCCATTCGGTTTAATCCTGGGCTATATCTTGTGAGTACGCTGACTCACTGGATGTGCAGTAAAGGATAGGTTACACAAAAGCACAATTCACTTTAAGGGGCAGATTTATCAAGGGTCGAATTTCGAAGTGGAAAATACTTCGAAATTTGACCATCGAATAGAATAGACTTCGAATTCGAAAGTCAGAGGATTTAATTCATCGTACGATTGTATTCCGAACGTAGTACGATCATTCGATCACACTCCGATCTTACTACGAATCGTACGATTTGAACGATTTTATTGTACGATCGTACGATTTTCCATCGAAACACAAAAACTTAGAAATAAGGCAGGTCCCCATAGGCTAATATAGCACTTCGGCAGGTTTAAGTTGGCGAAGTATTGAAGTCGAAGTTTTTTTAAAGAGTCAGTACTTCGATTATCGAATGGTCGAATAGTCGTACGATTTTTACTTCGAATCGAAGTCTAAGTAAATTCGAAGTTGTAGGGGCACATTTACTAAGGGTTGAATATCGAGGGTTAATAAACCCTCAAATTCGACCCTCAAAGTAAAATCCTACAGATTTGAATATCGAATTCGAAGGATTTTAATCGATCAATCAAAGGATTTTTCTTCGATCAAAAAAACCTTAGAAAAGTGATGGGGAAGGTCCCCATAGGCTAACATTGTACCTCGGTATGTTTAAATTGCCGAAGTATGTAGTCAAAGTTTTTTTTAGAGAGACAGTACTTCGACTATCAAATGGTCGAATAGTCGAATGATTTCAAGTCCGAATCGTTCAAATGGAAGTCGTAGTCGAAGATCGTAGTAGCCTATTCGATGGTTGAAGTACCTAAAAAAATACTTTGAAATTCGAAGTTTTTTTCATTCGAATCCTTCACTCGAGCTTAGTAAATGTGCCCCGTAGTATCCTATTCGATGGTCGAAGTATCAAAAAAATTACTTTGAATTTCGAATTTTTTTACTTCAAAAATTCCCAGATAAATCTGCCCTTAAGTGACAAAATGACCAATAAAATCCACTTAAAGTGACTAGTGCACTTGTGTAACCACTCCTTTACTGCACATCCAGTGAGTTTATCTTTTTGTATGTACACAATTGTTAACTTACTACACTATATAGTTTTTATCTAATGTTTTTGTAGTTCTACTCCTTTTATATCATCATTCATTGTAGGTATTTCTACCTAAACATGCTCCATGCATCTGTTTAAATTAATCATGTTTTAGTTCTTGGCTTGGAAAGAGTCTCTCCCTCTAGAGAGTCAAAAGCCCAGAGCCTGTTCTAGCCTGTTTACCCACTCTGTCTGATGATCCCTGCTTTCATCTATCCATGCCTTCTTTGGCTTTGTACTCCTACACCATGAACTCTTTGAGCTTTCGCTGAGTAGTTAAGGAATTTATGCTCCCCTGAATTATAACTTCTAATCCTAAATAGCTACCTTCATCACTCCCATTGCAGACTGTGGCTGCAGCAAGACCTCACTCAATGACCTCAATGAAGTTTCCTATTTTCACAATAACAGTGCAATAAACTACTTTGTGTGGAGATTTTTATGCTGGCATGGGGATAGCAACATGACTCTGAATATTAAACCTCTTGGCTCCTGCTCATAGTTAAAAATGGCACTAAGTTAACCAATAGTGGTGTTGCACATTTACTTCAAAACAAATTGCCACTGTCATTTCCAAGCCAGGGTTCAACAGTTTTAAATAAGTAAAATATGGCTGCTGGCTATCACAGCAACATAAGGCTGTTGACATTATGTCATTTTCTTTACTTGTTTGCAAGTAATTCTTATTCATTCATATTTTTATGATGCACTATTTAGCACTTACATGGAATTAACAAACTATGTGAACAAGCACAATAAGGGGCAGATTCATTAAGGGTCGAATTTCGAAGTTAAAAATACTTCGAAATTCGACCCTCGAATTGAAATCCTTCGACTTCGAATATCGAAGTCGAAGGATTTAGCGCTAATCCTGCGATCGATCGATCAAATGATTTTCGTTCGATCGAACGATTAAATCCTTCGAATCGAACGATTCGAAGGATTTTAATACAACGATCGAAGGAATATCCTTCGATCAAAAAAACTTAGGCAAGCCTATGGGGACCTTCCCCATAGGCTAACATTGACTTCGGTAGCTTTTAGCTGCCGAAGTAGGGGGTCGAAGTTTTTTTTAAAGGGGAAGTACTTCGACTATCGAATGGTCGAATAGTCGAACGATTTTTACTTCGATTCGTTCGAATTCGAACGAATTTAACCAATTCGATGGTCGAAGTACCCAAAAAATACTTTGAAATTCGAATTTTTTTCATTCGAATCCTTCACTCGAGCTTCATGAATCGGCCCCTAAGTGTTTTTGTACATTCTACTCATCATTGGGATGCTCCCAGTATAAGGGACTAATAACAAAGCATGTAGGATAAACTGGGGCTCATTTATTAACACTGGGCAAATTTGCCCATGGGCAGTTACCTATAGCAACCAATCAGTGATTAGCTTTTTAAAGCCAGCTGCAAGTAGAATAATGAATGCAGCTATTTGATTGGTTGCTATTGGTTACTGCCCATGGGCAAATTTGCCCAGTGTTGATAAATGACCCCCAGTGTGAACTAAGCACTCTAAATCCAGGGTTGCTGAAAATAATAACTCTGAAATTCAACATTTTATACATCTGGCAAATCTGCTGCACAAAAGAAAGTAATATCATTATTGTAGAGCCAAAAGCAAAACAACAACCTGTGGCATAAGTGACTTCTACACCAAAAAGAAAATAATTCTGTCCTTCTGTGCTTCAGTGTGGAGCTTTTGGCTATATGGTTTAGATGTATAAATTACATTACCTCAACATAGTAGCCACCTTAACATATACCTTTATACTTAACTGTTGCTTTAACTTTGATCGCAGCAACTTCTACTACAATACAATTCAGACATATTGCCTCATATTCTATTACATTGTAACATGTTATCAGACAATGATCCATACAGTATATTGCAATACTGCAAAATTTATATAGGATTATGCTATTTGATTCACTTATTTTGACAATATTTTTCTTTTCTTCTAACCTTTATTTTGTAAAAAAAAAGTGTTGAAAGTAGTGACGGAACATTCCATACTTGATACATGCCATTATTCATTTGTTGTCTGTGAGTATAATAGACCACCAGAACCACCACAGCTATTAGTGTGGGCATTAATTATACCTTATTCCCTCTCATTCTCAAATTTAATCACAACATTTGATGTGTTATTTTTCACCCTCACTAATCACCTTAGCAAAAGGTTACTATTTGGGGTGCACTGAGTTAAACGATTGCTGAACACTTGTTTGGTGGCACACTAAATAAGAATACTAGACTATATCATTTTCTGTTTTTCCCCTTCAAAAATATCTTTTTTTAAGGTATACAGCGATTTAATTTGGAATAAATTTTTTAGTGCCCTTTAGAGCATTCCTGGGTATTTAAGGGGTTTGTTAAATACATACAGAGTTGACATATTCATACTGTAATTAATTTGGGTTGAAATATAAACAGTCCATAAGTTCCTAAAGCATCTATTTCTGCTACACTTCAGAACTCTTCTTAGGAAATGTATGACCTGGCTCTTTGGAATGCTTAGGCTAAGGCCACACTAGGCGATAGCGCCGCGATTTGACTCGCGGCGACTTTTCGCCGCGACTTTTAAGCCGCAATCGCTGGGGAAACTTTTGCGCTGGCGTCTATGGGGAATCGCGTAAAATCGCCAGCGTAAAAACACACGCGGCGATCTTTTTTCTATTGTCGCTCGAAATCGCCTAGCGAGGCAATTTCGAGCGACAGTAGAGAAAAGATCGCCGCGTGTGTTTTTACGCTGGCGATTTTACGCGATTCCCCATAGACGCCAGCGCAAAAGTTTCCCCAGCGATTGCGGCTTAAAAGTCGCGGCGAAAAGTCGCGGCGAAAAGTCGCCGCGAGTCAAATCACGGCGCTATCGCCTAGTGTGGCCTTAGCCTTAGACAGGTATGTTTGTGAAGATATTCATTCATTCAGGTATACCATGGTATATCTGAAGAAATAAGTCAAATCAATTGAACTTGCTGTGTTTTTTCCTTGAAGATGATCTTATTTACAAGTTATTCTGAATTAAGAAAGCCAGTTGGATGACTGGTGAGACGTCTTCAAGGAAAAAAAACAGAGCAAGTCCAGCTGATTTGACTTATTTCTACTGCTTAGACAGAATTTTGTTGCTAGCTACAAACAATAGGTATTAAGAACCCCATATCTCTAGTATGGGTGGTGGTGAAAGGCAGGCCATATACACCTGTTACTGCTCTAAGCATATTGAGAACTGCTAGCCTTACTCAAAAATAATAGAAAGTTTCATGCAAGGATTCATCTCTCAAGGTTATGTAAATTCACAAATAGTCTTCTTCTTTTCAGTTTTGCACTGTGAAGTGGCAAAGCATCTTTGGAGCAGTTATTGCAACAAGAGAGGCTCTTGAAAGATGTAAAGCCCAAGGTTTAGTTAAATATTTCTTCTCTTGACCAGGCAAAAGTATTTGGTAAAATTGAGCATCAGTACCTATGGGCTGCTTTGCAAATATACCACATCCCAGGAGAATGTATTGGCTGCCTACAAGTTTTGTACAAAGAGCTTCCTTTTAATTAATGGTTGGTGTAGTGATGACTTGATGAGGTGGAGGCAAGGTGTGAGACAAGGATGCCATCTTAGCCCTCTGTTGTATGCTTTAACCAGGGGTTCTTTTTTTAAGGAGTTTGCAAATAGTGGTTTGGAGGATGTCTTGTTTCTACAGGCCTAGTCCTTTAAGTTTGCTGTCTATGCAGATGATGTAACAGTTGTTTTATGCAGAGCAGAAGAAGAGTCTGTAGTAAAGACATGCATCATAAGTTACTCAAAGGCCCTTCTAAGACCCAAAGAGATTCTGATTTTTCACGATTAACCAGATACCATGGGTCTATAAAGGTTTTCATCCTCATCATGATTTACAGAATGTGATCTTCTCCTCAAAAGAATTTGTAAACATCCCGACCTATATCTTGCTGAGCCAGCATCTTTGTATGGCCACCTTGCAGTGCTTATTGCAATGTTAGCCTAGAGCTTAAAATTACGTATTCTTTTATTATATAAACACTTTTTTTTAATGTGGACATTCCTTTTAAATGTGTTTTTATTGTAAACTGGAAACTAAAGACTTCATTGAAATTTGCACTTTATGTCTACTTTTTAATATCTTTAAAGCACTGACCTGTAGATGAATATGTACAGTACATACAGTTAAACTGTTATTGCCGCGTTACTCTTACTCCAGTAAGAGCAAATACATTAATGTGTAAAAGGTAAAAATATCCATGAGAGGCCTTTTGTCATAAATTTGATATCTCTGCAACATTTTTTTTTTATAACAACTTATCCATGATCTCATTAGGCTTGGGAAATGTATTTAAAATAAGATCTAATAACTGGAGTTGGATTATAATCAGTAGGTGTAGAAAATTGTCTTTGGTAATTACAAATTGCACTCACGAAAATAATCTATTCTGCTCGTTAAGTCTGTGCCACCTTTTTTGTCCGTCCACTCTAGCTATAATCATATCAAGATTGGTTTTTGAGTCTTCTAAAGCTTTAAATTGTACATAAGAAAAAATATAACCAAACCTTTCCCGTCTGAGACAGTTACATTAGCTTTACATTCTACATTGTTTAAGGTACAACAATCAATAAAGCATTTCAAGCCACCATAGTTTTTTTTTGCCCATTTTACCAAAACACAAAATCAAGTAATGGGAATATGCCATGGGAAAATCGAAACACTGCCACATTGAACCACTTCCACCTCTTTGTCCTGGGCATATAATAAAACTGTGCTGACATACTAACCAAAGACAAACATTCATGCTAGTTTTCATCCCCAATGGATGGACATATCTTTTAGTACCTGATGACACCATTTGTTTTTCCAGTAGCTTGGCCTTGTGGCAGGCTTTTAAATCAAAACAACCTGTGGAATTAGAATTAGATTTATTGATTTTCTTTCTTCTTAAAAGTATGGATATGTGACTTGCAGTGGCATCTATGGAATTACCTTCTTTACCAATATACTAAATAATGGAGGATGCAATAAAAAATAAAGGTCTACAGAGGCCTAATAGGGTTAATGGGCAAGAGCCATGATCATTTGGGTTAAATTATAAGAAACTCTTAGCAGGGTTTGTTATCCTTCTTACAAGTTTGCCATGTTTAAGTTTCTTTTTATGTTCTTTCTGTTTCTTTGAGGCACTCAAGCTAAGTGAGAGAATTGCACCAAATAAGAAATAAGAAGGTAGATTAGCCTTTGTAGTGGTCAAACTAAAAGTGACAAATTTAAGATTACAATACAGAGATCTGTGCTACAAAACTAAATTCAGAGACCTGTGTCTGCCACTTTGAAAATAGTACTGCCTGCTATGGACACAGATTCATTCACGAAGGGCAGCCAGGGGAAGGCACATAGGCATACGTTTTTTCAGCTGCCAAGTTTTACTATATTTTCTATATTGACAAATTACTATGATAAAATAATTTTAAATATCGTTGTTGTATTATTATTATTATTATTAACATGTATTAATATAGCACCAGCAAATAATGCAGTGCTGTATATTAATATCAGTGTCCAATAGAAGTATTACAGTGATGTAGGGATGTAGCTCAAGTATGAAACAAATTGTTTACAAGAGTTAAATGGAATATTTGTGTCTTGAATTTGGCTGTGTTTTACGATAATACACAAGAGATTCAAATGCAGTAATAAAACTCACTGCTGTGGATAACACACATTAGGCTGCATCGGCTATTTTGGTTATGGAAGATACAAACAAAGAAGAAAGTGATCGGTACGTGGAAAAAAAGTAATTACATTACAACTTCTGAACTTAACAGTTTTGCCAAGTTACAGATACAATACTTGTACTGTAGTTATTATAACCTTTATTATTAAGAAATTACTACAGATTTCATACTACAGAGCTTATGCAAAAAAACAAGTTCTAGTTGTATTCAGTAATAACTTGTAAAACAGAATGCTGTTGTATTGACAGTAATGTTCCAATAAAGCACAAGAAAATACACCATCCTCTATAATATAATGTTATTATATTAAACAGTGATAAAGTAATTATATTATAACAAATGACGACTATAATAAAATGGTCTCTCATGCATATTTAAGATAGTACTGCTACACAAATTAAATTCAAACTAACCTCTCTTTTCAAACTATCTTTAATTAAAAGTAACTTCCTGGGTAATTTTGCTCTTTATTAGTCTGCAGTGCATATTTCAAAGCAAAACATGGAACATGTAAAATAATTCTTTATACACAGAAACATACATATCCCAGTTTAAACATATAACTAAACACTAATAAATCAATAAAATTGGGTAGTGTTAATGCAAATTTTTATTAATCTTTGAATTTTCTAGATGGGTTAGTACTTTGCTAAAAAAAAAGACCAACACGCTATATCACATATCATTTGAAGATTTATATTTAATGCAAATTATTCCTTCCATGAATCCTGTAGCCATGCATGGTGAAAGAGCCAGCTGTCACTAACAGAAGTCCCCTTCAGAGGAACAATTGACTTTCTAAATTTTCTGATATATATCTGTCCAATAGCTTACGTACAGGCTGCTGACTGGTAAAAGCAACTAAAGCAATCAAATCAACACAAGAGAATAAATATTTGTTATTCTAAGGTTTAATTTTATATAGGTTTTTTTCTGTCTTGGGTTCTAAATAGCAAAGTTTAGTGTGATATTGCTATATTTAACAAACAAGGAATGTTGTGTACACCACAAATTTTTAAAACCATTTAAAACCATTAGGCGGTGGTGCAGTAAGAACGTGACCACAAAACACATATAGACAAATACAAGAGGTCCTCTGCACTCAACCCACTATCAGTATATTTAAGACATTGAGACATTTTCTCTCTTGGGAGTTTCACTTTGAAAGCAGCAAGTAAGTTGCAGGTAAAATTAAGTCCCTTTGTAAAATGTATAATGAACAATAGAATTCTTAATGAATCAGATATAAATTGAGAGTAGGACTGACCAGATATGCAATGACTTTGACGTAGTTGGCCAGTTTAGATATATAAACTTAAATATATGGACAAACAATCCCTGTTTTGTTTAAAGTGTAAAGCATTTTTCAGTAGCTGTAAGCACAAAATGTCTCAATGTCTTAAATATATTGACAGTGGGTTGAGTGCAAAGGACCTCTTGTATTTGTCTATTGCTACATTTGCCACAAACAGGAGTTTCAAATTAAAGGAGGCTCTAACTAGGTCAAAAGTTTGTTCTAATCTCTAATTTGTGTTTGTTCATTCCTGTTTGTTAATCCGTAACTTGGATGATGAGCACTAGCAAGATTGAAGGTCTGACCCAGTGCACAGTCTGCCACATGAATGCAGTGTTCCAAACTGCCTAATTCTGTGGGGGTTGTGAGCAAATTGCCAAATTAGAGGCTTGATTTAGAGCGACAAATTGCAACACTGCGATCAATTGACAATATTAAATGTAGTCTCTTGCTCACTGAGCAGGACCTAGCTGGGTTAGATAGGTTTTTTTAGGGGAATAGAACAGCAGCAGGCAGTTAGCTGGGTGACAATTAGAAAACCTAGAGTGGGCAAAAGGAAAAAGAAAGGCTGCTCCGGGGTTTGTGAAGAAGATGGGAGTACGAACTCTGGATTCTAGATGGTGCTGATCTCTCTAACAGCTGGGAGACCAGTTTCTCTAGTAGTGGTGGGGAGCAGAGCCAAGCCTTAGCAGATTGTGATTGTAGGGGATTCAATTAGGAAAGTGGATAGGGTAATCTGTCATCTGAATCACTACAACTGAACAGTTTTCTTTTTAGTATGTGGTTGATCGGGTTAACAAATTATTGGGTGGGGCTGGGCATGATCCAGCTGTCTTAGTACATATTGGTACTAACGACAAAATTAATGGTAGATGGAAGACCTTAAAGAGGTCTAAGATAAAGGAAAGGTCTTCCCATTTTTTCTAAAATTTTGCCCATGCCACAGGCAAGTTTAGGAAGACAGCGGGATCTTAGGGAGCTAAATGCATGGCTCAAGTCTTGGTGTAGGAAGAAAGGGGTTGGGTTTCTAGAGTACTGGGATGATTTTTCCTTGGGGAACAACCTATATAGTTGTGACGGATTGCACTTCAATGGAAGGAGCTCCACTGTGCTAGGGAAAAGAATGCCTGAGTCGTTGGAGGTGTGTTTAAACTAGGGGTCACGGGGGAGGAGGGAGGGGGGCATACAGTTTACCAGCTAAGGAGGAAAACAGGCTAATACTAACTCAAGATATAATTCTCCATAAAGTAATGCAAATTTCAAAAGTAAAATAGTACCCTCCACTGTATGCTGGCAAATGCACAGAGTTTGTCAGGTAAAATGGGAAAGCTAGAGTTAATTGCATGCTCTAATGATATCATTTTTATCACTGGTACCTGGTGAAAGGAAACATGTGACATGTGAATTTAAATGGTTACACCATTTTTAGGAAGGACAGAGGGATTAAAAAGGGTGGAGGAGTTTGTTTGTTTGTAAAGCCTGAATTAAGGCCATGTGCTAAAGAATCATTGATGGCATTGGAGAGGGTGTGGAATCCCTCTGGGTAGATATTTCAACTGGGCAAAAGGTTACAAATAAAATTATTATTGGTGTATGCTACAAAGCACCTCATATAAGTGTCAAGAATGAAGTCCAGCTACTTTTACAAATAGAAGTGGCTTAGCAACTAGGTCAAGTTATTATTATGGGTGACTTAAATTATCCAGACATTGACTGGGGTAATGGGGTTGCCAAGTAAATATGCTGAATGACAACTTCTTACGTTTTGGCCCACATTTGGGCCTTTTTCCGAAACGTCGGATTTATGTACTAAATAAAATCACTAATTTTGAAGAAAATAACTTTTGTGTGTGGGTCTTTGCAAGCAAATCAGGGGAGTGTGCTAAGAGGTCCATTTTATTATCATACTTACCCATAGCCATTAATATGTTCAGAGATAACAGGTGTATGCAGGATAAGTTTAATATGCTGAAAGGCGGTACATACCTTATCCGTAGCACATGGGAATATGATCATTTTTAGATACTAAAACCACGACCAATGGGTACATACTTTAAACCAATCTCAATTTTAGATACATTTGTAACATAACTGGCAACAAACGGGTGGGGGGGTGGGGGGTTTGCGCTGACTAGGTTTCCTTCCCCTTTAAGATTAGACAGGAGGAAAGTACAGGATGGTTACAATTAGAGCAGCGTTACTTTGTATTTGGTTTTACATATTTTAAATTTTTTTCTTTTCGGTTTTATCTTTTTTTGTTCCTTTTTTTAACTGTTTATTTACTTATTTGTATAAATATTGAATAGTGGCATAAATGTGAATTTTAGTAAATTTAAATTGTTTGTTTAATACAAATGGAAGCTATGATATACATAGTTTGAACGAAATTTGAAACATCGGGTGCTTACATCTGATGAAGGCTACACGTCATCTCTACTGAAGTTGTTTTCCCGCCAGTACGTACATATAAGGCATATCCATTGTCTATATGATACTTTGAGAAAGACCTTAGGGAGGCCGAAACGTCAGTCTGTAGCTTTTATTAATAAAATAAGTTCTTTTGAGACTCACAGTAGCCGCACTCTGACAAAAGTGATCCAGTGGTGCACGATCAATTGTATTTGAATAGATGCAAATGGAGGATTAGCACTAACTTGGTTGAGAAAGGTCCCCAGGTGGGTCCGAAACATCGGTTAAAGATGTATATTCGCACGAAATAAAGATTATCCGCTATAAGTGAGTGCTGATCCTCCATTTGCACATTTATATATGTATATATATATATATATATATATATATATATATATATATATATATATATATATACACACATATACATACACTAAATGGCAATGTTGTGCTCTGATAAACTGCAAGTTGGAGTGATATCAAACCCCCCCCCAGCAGCCCATCAGCAGAAAAATGGGACGGTTACTAGATAACAGCTCCCTGGTAGATACAGATAAGATCAACACTTAATAGAAAAAAATCCATGTCCCTCTGCGACTCCTTCAGTTACATTGAAAAGGTGAAACAATAGCCTCACGGATATTGGAGCAGTTTGATTTATTCATCGATCACAGACTCAACAGGAGAAACCTTCCTGGACCCAGAGAACTCTGGACTTTTATTTTGCTTTGGGTAATACGTGCTTTATGATCTGGTGATCCTTGTGAGTAGAAAATTGTTTGTTTTATGGTGATTTTTAATATTTATTAAAGCAATATTATACTATATTTTGCTTATATCTTCATTATATTACTTGGTGGATGACTGGAGAAAACTTATAAGGTGAAGAACGAACATTACTATATGCATCAAAAATCCAAGAAATCTTGTGAGTATATACCCGAAAGGGGGAATCTTGAAGAATATCACACTGGTGGATCTTCTGCAATATAGCTCTCCAGGCACCATTTTTAAACACTCTGTGGCTCTAGGGGCTTAATTGCTTATCTTAATTGAGACAATACTACTCTATGTGTGTGCTTCCTTTTGCATTCTATTTCAGATTTCCTGTGTCGTTTTAACCTGGTGTGAACGGTTATATTCAAGGAAGCATCCCCCCCCCTTTTTTTCTTTTTTTTTTTTGTCAATAGTGCAGTGGCGCGGTATTGGTATAAATTAATTATACCTCTTTCTATCTGAAACAATAGCCTGCCTGAAAAAAATTCCACCCTGAAGTGCTGGCTCTTTCTGAAGGTACGTGTCACGGCCGGCACCCAATACCAGAACAAATGCCAAGGACCCTGGTCTCGGCTCGGCTTCACCAGTAGTGTGACCACCTTTGGGCTTCGGGAGGAGCCCTCAGCTTAATTGGGTGCCACCTGGACTTAACGAGGGGTTCAAGGTGAGGAGTTCTGGCTGGCAAAGGGGCACGACCGGATAGCAAGAGTCTTTGGGCAGAAGGTCAAGGACAAGGCGTCAGGTGGAAACGGAGCAGACCGGATCAGGACAGGCAGATAACAGAATCGTCAGGCAGGCAAGGGGTCAAAACCAGATAATCAGACAGACTGGATAAGGCAGAAGGATGATCAGACAGGCTGGGTCGAGGCAGGCGGATATCAGAATCGTCAGGCAGGCAAGGGTCAAACCGGGTTGTCAATCAAAGGGTTAAGCAGGAATCTTTGTCGTAGGCAGGCAAGGGTCAGGATACAGAATGCAGAGTAGTCAGGAACAGGCAGGGTCAAACACGGATAAACAGTCAGGATAGCAAATTCAGGAACAGGTAGCAAAAAGCTCAGGAAACCTCAGGATATGATCCTATAACGGGCACTGGCTACAGGTCTGAATGGGCCTTAAATAGGGATCCAATTGGCGCCAAAACATGCGCAATTTCGCGCTGGCGCAATCACACCAGCGTGCCTGCGCCTTTAAGAGACGCGCAGGCGCGCCGCGAGCCCTAGGGATCCAAAAATGGCGCCGGCAAGGACAGGAGCGGCGCCAGGGACGTGGCGTGGACCCCGCTGCCCCCTAGACCACCAGGGTAAGTTTCTTACAGTACGTGACCAGGCAAAATGACCCGAGATTGCTGCCAAAACACCAATATTACAACTAAAAAAATGCACTTGATGGGTTAGGAATGAAATTTTACATGGCAGAGTGAATTATTTGCAACGTAATCGGTGCATTTTAGAAATAAACACTACATCATAAAAATAATAACAGAATCCCTTTAATTGAGAAGAATCTAGGGGTTTTTGTTGATAAGTTGTCTAATTTTGGGCAGTATCATTCTGTGGCAAATAAAGTACTGTATTACATAAAAAAGGGCATAAACTCAAGGGATGAAAACATAATCATGCCTATTTATAGGTCCCTGGTAAGGCCTTACCTGGAGCACGCAGTGCAGTTTTAGGTTCCAGTCCTTAAGAGGGATATCAATGAGCTGGAGAGAGTGCAGAGATGTGCTACCAAACTGGTTAGAGGGATGGAAAACTTAAATTATGATGGTAGACTGCCAAGGTTGGGGTTGTTTTCTCTGGAAAATAAGATACTGGCAAGGGGACATGATTAAACTTTACAAGTACATTAGAGGACATTATAGACAAATATCAGGGGACCATCTTACCCATAAATAGGATCACCACACTAGAGGCCACCCCTTCAGACTAAAGGAAAAGAACTTTCCTTTGAAGCAGAGTAGGTGGTTCTTCACAGTGAGGGCAGTAAGGATGTGGAATGCCCTCCTGGGTGTTGTTGTGATGGCTGATAATGGCTGTTAATGCTTTTAAGAGTGGAGTGGATGACAAGCATAATTTTCAAGGATATTGTGATACTAAAAACTATAGTTAGTATAGATATGGGTATATATAATTTATGTGAGAGTAGGGAGGGGTCTGTGTATGTATGAATGCTGGGTTTCATTTGGAAGGGTTGAACTTGATGGACTTTGACCTTTTTTAAACCTGATTTAACTATGTAACTATGTAATAGATACTATGTTAGGAAAACCTTATACATACTGTAGAGAGAGAGAGAGAGAAAGAGAGAATATACAGGTATATTTTTCACATCAGTCCCTGCCTCAGTGAAGTTTACAATCTAAGATCCCTATTACACATTGTCAGGTTCTGCTGGGTTTCGAGTCAGAGACCTTTTGGTTTCTGGCTCAGTACCTTTACCATTTGGCCAGGTGAGCAGCCTGTAGGGTTGCTCACTATATGTTACCTGGCCTCTGCAGCCCCAGTCCAGCAGTAGTCTGATTGGTTGCAGTCAGCCAATCAGGGCTGACTCTGCCCTATTTAAGGTCAGCCCTCCAAACACTCCTTGCCTGAGCATTTGGTTCCCATCCTAGCAGTGTGGCATTGTCCCTAGCTACGGGTTCCTGTTGTAGCCTCTTTCCTATTCTGTCTTGCCTTATCTTGTCTTGTCTGAACCCTTTCCTGTCTTGTCCTGCCTAGCTCTGAACCTTGTCCTGTCTTGATCTGCCTTATATTCCCCTTCCAGTTCTGCTCCGGTCCTCCTTTAACCTTGCTGTGACCTTGCCTTGCCCAGCTTGCCTTGCTTTTTCTGAATCTTCTCACTTCTAACCTGATCTTGCCTTAACCTTATTCTGCCTTGACCTTGACCTGACCTTGCCTTTCTGATTCCTGCTTTCTGTTGTGTTATGACCTGTACCCTGTCTATATCTTCCCTCGTCTTGCTCTGCCTTTTCCAGTCCTCTCCTGCTATCCGCTTCAGTGCTTTCCACTCCAGTCCTCTCCTGCTATCTGCTCTGGTCCTCTCCTGCTTTCTTCTCCAGTCCTCTCACTATCCAGTCCTTTCCTGGTATCTGTTCCAGTCTCTTCCCGCTTTCCTGTTCTCCAGTTCCAGATCTCTAGTCTGCTCCCGAGATACACCCATACCATCCTGTCCTATACTTCTAGCCTGCTCCTGTCTCCTGATCTATGCCCGCACTGTCCTGTCCCATCCAGTCCTGACCTTTGCCCTCTTCATCATGTCTAGTCCAGTGCAGAACTTCGCCCTCTTCATCCTATCTAGTCTAGTCCTGACCATCACCCTCTTCATCCTGTCTAGTCTAGTCCAGTCCAGACCTTTGCCCTATTCACCCCGTCTAGTCTAGTCTAGTCCTGACCTTTGCCCTCTCTGTCCTGTTCTGCTTTGCACCTGTTCCAGTCTGACTCAATGCCCTCTTCAACCTGTACCTGCCTTCCCTTTACGTGTTCCCTAGACCCATACAGCTCCTGCCTCAAGGACTCATCCTTCCCTTATCAGTCTTCACAGTGCCCTCTACCTAATCCTTGACACACATACTATGGTTAATTTGTCAATTTATGGATGGAAATTAGTGATGGGTGAATTTGCGCAGTTTCACTTTGCCAGCGAAATATTCGTGAAACGGCGCCGGCATCTCGTTTTTGAAATTTTTTTTTGACGTCAGCAAATTTTTTCGGGTGAATTTTCGCTGGGGTTTCGCGAATTTATTTACTGGCAGCAAATCGCGTGAATTTGCACCTGGCGAATAAATTCACCCATCACTAATGGAAATCTGAGTACTAGAAGAAACCAACACAGAGACAAGGAGAACACACAAACTTCTTGCAGATAATCCCCTGGCTAGCAGTTTTGCAAAGAACCAATTAAATAATTGAGAATGTTTTTTGAATTTTTATAAATCAGTTCTTAAGTCAGCAATTGTTAAAGTCTGACACTATTTTTAAAAAGACTGTCCACTGAACATGTATTGTTCTTTTTTTTTTTTTTTGCATGCAGATAAAAAAACTGTGCACAGCAGAGCTGATTTAAAAAAAAAATGTGCGGTGAGAAGAAGAATTTCTATAAAGATTTTCAATTTAGAATACAGAAATTCGTATACCAGCTCAAATTACCAATTTTGTGGTTACTGGTTCTTTATCCATCAGTTGCTTAGTGCTCCCAGTAATCTCCTCATGTATTTCTCCTTCATTATTTGTACAATTTACTAAATTTAAGCAAGTCTTCAACAGGCAATATACATAGAGAGTTGCGGAGTGGTACAGAGTTAGTAGTCACAGGCTAGCCCTGTCTTTACTAATGATGCACAAGTTAGCAGAAGGGAAGGGACAGGAGAGTTATGTGCCTCCTTTTACCCATCCCTCATGAATAGAGTGTTGCCAAACACAAGCAGCACTGCAGTCAATAGGGTAGAGGCAGATATCTGAGCTCTGACATGGAGATCTGAAACTATTGTTAAAAGCAGTAATGTGCAAAGTGCAAAAAAATTATGGATTATGTCTGTTTGTGCACTTTGCACACTGCCTTCCAGCTTGTAAATAACCACTTTAATCTCCACATCACTTCCACTGAAAGTTTTCTAGTCAAGAATATGTCAAATTTTATACAGATTTGTACAGGTATGGGACCTGTTATACAGTAAGCTCGGGACCTGGAGTTTTCCAGATAATGGATCTTTCTGTAATTTAGATCTTCATACCTTAAGTCTACTAGACAATAATGTAAACGATAAATAAACCCAATAGGCTGATTTTGCTTCCAATAATATAAAAAAATTATATCTTAGTTTGGATCAAGTACAAGATACTATTTTATTATTAGAGAGAAAAAAGAAATTATTTTTTCGCATATTTTGCACAGCCAGTCTGCTAGGCAAGCTGATCAGATTAGTTATCACAGAATTGCTACAGCAGAAGAAAACAGAACATAACTTTTTGTCACCCAAACCCCAAAAATATTGTGGGAAAAAAGTGCAACCTTTACTGGATTTATTATGCAACAAAACTGACAATCCTGTCAAAATCACATAGAAGTCAATGGCAGATGCCCATTTTACAACTTGAAAATCTTTCTTTGCTTTGTGATTTTTGAGAATTTTTTACTCTGGCTTTTGTGCCACAATACAAAAAAGTTGTGGTTATTGTATGACTATGCTGTTTCCAGGACTTTTTTCTGTATGTGATATTTTGATGACTAACATTCATGAAAATTAGTTTATTCATTGAAAATTCTTGAGAATAAAAATTAAAAAATTACAGTTTTAGTAATTTCCCCTCCTAACTGTTCGGAACACAATGAGATCTCTGTAGAGTAGGAGCAATAGAGTAAAGAAAGCAATTAGGGTTTATTTGAGGTAAAATAAGATAATTCTGCAATGAAATTTAATCTGCTTTAGCCCCAGAATAATAATTATGAAGGAGCAAGTGGTTGCACTACTTTTGTATACAAATAAGTAGCAGGCAGTTAGCAGAAGCTGAACTGTAAGGGTTAGAGTGGCTGAAATACCTGCAACAAAGTATCAAAGTACTGGAGAGCTCTACATAAATACAACAGGTGCTCAAAAGTAAAACTTAGATAAGAAAAGAAAGACTTGCCAGAGCAGTGTAGCTGCAGCAGCAGCAGCAGGGAGGGAGATACACACAGAGCTCAGGAGATTCTGAATATAGCCACACAAATGGCCTGGGAGAGACAAAACTCAGAAATAGCAACTTGCTAAAACAGTAACTACAGCAGAGTCAGGAATCAGACTCAAAAACTAGAAATCTCACAATGTACTTAAGCAAAGTCTCTAGTACACAAGTTCACCCCTAACTCTCTCCACAATCTGTAGCTCAGGCGGTGTGATCAGCTGACCAAAGGATAGTTATAGGTTCCCCTCAAAGCTGATTGGTTACCATTCTCGCAAGGATTAACTCTTCCCTTGCTGTGGTAAACCAGAAGGTATACATTCCCAACACTAAGGGGGATGCAGAAAAAATAGCACATAGGTGGGGGACAGGATGGAATGGGAGGTGGAAAAAGGAAATGGTTTACATAATGAAAGTATATGGTGGCAGAAGATATGAGAATGAGAAAAAGTAACGAGTAACAATAGGTTGGGGAAAGGAAAATAGTGAAGTAAAGTGATGGTAAAGAAGAAAATAAGATAAGGAAAGCAAAGCAGATTGGAAAATTAGACAAAGTTTAAAAATGAAGGGAAGAATTGAAATGAGGCAGACAAAGAAATGGGATTTTGTGTAAGATGAGGTTTCTTGACTGGGTGTCTTCTCGTTCTTAGCTCTCTTTGGTCTTTTTTTTTGTGTTCTCCCCATCTCTCGTAATACTTATTAGGCTGGGATCGGATGTGGGTGAACAGCTCCAAAGTAACCACACCCCCCCCTCAAGTTGAGAATTGTATTCAACTTGTTCATTAACAACTTAGGGAAGGTATTGTAAGTGTTTGCAGATGACACAAAACTATGCAGCTCAATTAATTCCATCCAGGATGTGACATCCCTGCAACAGGATCTTGACAAACTGGGCAGCTAAGTGGCAAATGAGATTCAATGTTGATAAATGTAAAGGTATGCACCTGGGATGTAAAACTATCTAAGCCACTTATACCCTTAATGGGACTTCACTAGGCAAATCCGTAATGTAAAAGGACCTTGGAGTCATTGTAGATAGTAAACTTGGCTGTAGCAAGCAATGCCAGTCAGCAGCATCAAGGGCAAATAAGGACTTAAGCTATATTAAAAGTGGCATTGATTTATCGGAGGAGGGGGTCATTCTTCCACTGTATAGAGCACTGGTAAGGCCTCATCTAGAATATGCCATACAGTTTTGGTCTCCAGTGCTTAAACAGGACTTTATTGAATTAGAAAGGGTACAGAGAAGGACAACTAAGATGGTAAAAGGTATGCAAAATCTTAACTATGAGGAAAGACTGGTCAAGTTGAAGTTGTTCACGCTGGAGAAGAGGTGCTTAAGGGGTGATATGATAACTATGTATAAATATATAAGGGGATTATATAATAATCTCTCTAATGCTTTATTCACCAGTAGGTGACCATCTGACGCAAGGTCCCCCATTTCAGTTAGAAGAAAGGAGGGTCCACTTAAATATTCGGAAGGGATTTTTTACAGTGAGAGCTGTGAAGATTTGGAATTCTCTCCCTGAATCAGCCATATCGGCTGATACATTAGATAGCTTTAAGAAAGGGTTGAATTACTATTTAGCAAGGAAGGGATACAGGGTTATGGAAGATAACTCATAGTACAAGTTGATCCATGGACTAGTCCGATTTTCCCCCTCAAGGCTTCAAATGATGTTTTTTGCCTTCCTCTGTATCAACTAGCAGTTAGGCAAGTTAAAATAGAGTCAAAATGTTGAAATTGATGGACATGTCTTTTTTCAATTTAACACTGTCCCTACCAAGTAATTCGCTTACAACTTAAACTTAAGGTTCTGGCTTGAGTGCAACAAAGGTTATTTGCCAGTACATTTTGTGCTTTGCAAAAAACACTTAAAATTTAACTACAAGGTAATTTTGCATTCCCATTGACTTCAATGAATTTAAGCTAACGTTTTCCTCAAAAATTCCCCATGTATGCACATGACTTACTAACACTTCTTGCTCAACCATGACATTACACTTCTCCTTAGGCAGTCCTGCTGTCCAGAATAATTTTAGTAATCTCCAAATAAAACTATATTCACATCACAAACATTTAGCAGCCTATTCCTCACCTGGAAAGAACCTGGAGTAGCGGTGTATGTGTGGTGGAAATAAAATATAAGATTATATATATATATATATAGTGATTAGAAAAACACAGATTTTTTAATTAGAAGCTCTTGTAAAATTACAATCTTTAATGAACCTGAAGAGCATTTTTCAGTACTAATTAAATCTCATATACAGTATCATAGTTCTGTAGGGACCTTAAGGGTTATTTTCCCCTGTAGTCTGAGCCGCATGGTATATACAGGGTTTCCTAAGGGGCAGAGCCCTTGCGATTGGTGCAGCATGGCTGATCCCAAAGGCAGCCACAAGGTGTCGCTCAGTGACATAACTAGATATTACTGGGTCCCACAGCAGATTTTTTTTCAGGCCCCAAAAAATGTCTAGAAGTGGACCGGTTTTACCAATATGTATATGAATTAGGGCCTCATGGAGCCCCTATACCTCCTGTGCCCCCCTGCAGCCGCAGGGTCTGCTTCCTCTATAGTTACACCCCTGGTGTCGCTGTGCAACAATATAAAAGGAGATGCCATGTGCTCAGTCAGAGATTACAGATTACATCTTTACAGATTACAGATTGCTTCTGAACCTTATTTACTATGGAGATAGTGAATCCTATCCAGCAAAATGTAGGCAAAAGGGAGTTCAATAGGCCTGCCAAGGCTGGGCAGGATTCTCCAGTGCCTGAAAGCTCAACCAAAGAGGGTTTGAAGTTTGGATTTCCGGATTTGTATGTTCACACTATGGAGAGTGTTGAGAGCTGCAGTTCAGCAATGGATGTCGGAAGAGCTCACGCTATAGACAGTGTTGGGAGCAAATACTTGAAGGATTCAAGTCTTGTTATGTGCTCGACTGGGAGAGTCTGGAGCCTATAAAGAGATCATCGCTTTGGATGCCTGTCAGCTCTGTGTGAGACTACCTGTCTGTGTGACTCCTTAGGGGTGAGTGTTACCTGAGGGAAGCGGTAGGAAAGGATGAGGATCCAGCGATCTCCTGTTTGGAGAAACAGGCTGTTTGTGTGCCTGCCACGTGGGAGCAAATACTTTCCATCGGGAAAGGTATTTGGGCAGGTAGTGCTACCTAGGACTGGTACTCTTTTGGGGACAAGGGATGGAGACTCTTGGACTGCCAAAATAGAGTTGCGGGACTTTTCCTGGCAGGGAATTACCAGGACTGGACTGCTACAGGTTCCTATGGTGGTGGGTCATGCTTTGAATGCATTTATGTGTATAATGTTACAGTTTACTTCCCCTTTAAAATTGCACTTCTTTGTATAAAGTTTATAAGTGTGTGATTGATTTGTTTCCTAATGGGACTATCCTCATGTGTATTCTGGGACTCCATTAGGTGGAGACACTGCCAGAGAGGAGTTTCCCAGTACCTTTCACTTTGCAAAGGGGACTCAGGACCTGCATCGATAAGAATTATGTGATGTACCACCTTGGCACCAGGGGGGTGGCCAAAAATGGGTTACAGTTCATTAAAATGTCTTTGTAATAAGCATTAGCTTATTGATTCATAATTAAGAAACACCAGAAATAGTTACTAAATTCAGATACAGAATGTTTCAGAAGTAAAAATTGCTCCAATACAGCTACAGATTGTTTCAGAAGTTAAAATTGATCCAATACAGCTATGCATTAATATGTTTTATACAGAACAAATACAAACAGAAATCTAGTTCTTAGCACATGCATGTGCAGAATTAAATATTTTTGTGCCTATGACTATAAAATACTAACTCACCTTCAAAAAAAAGGCAGAGAAAAATTTCAGACCCAACACCGGTTTTATACCTTATTGCTTAAAATTGTATCATCTATCACCTATCTACATATACAATACACAAAGCTAAACATAGATATTTGATTAAATGTATTGTATAATTATTAGTGTAATATTAGTTCATGTATGTTTTATCTGTCCAAGAAGACATATAAGCACCTTTTATAGGCATTAACTTTTATCACAACAGCTGGTAGCAGAGCCTGGCAGCCTCACCAAATGGTGAATTACAATTTGTGTTTAAAGGGAGGTCAATTGTTCTTTCTTTGGG
Source organism: Xenopus laevis (assembly GCF_017654675.1). Classification (NCBI taxonomy): domain Eukaryota; kingdom Metazoa; phylum Chordata; class Amphibia; order Anura; family Pipidae; genus Xenopus; species Xenopus laevis. Next base: position 86,592,836 of record NC_054381.1, on the reverse strand, counting down.
GAAAGAGACCACATTACAACTATAATGTCCTCTAATGTACTTGTAAAAAAGTTTAATTATGCTCTCTTGCAAGTTACTTTTCTCCCGTGAAAGAAAATCCAACCTTGATAGTCAATGTTTTTAATATGATTGTTCCATTTTTTTCACCAGCTCAGTTACCCATCTCTGTACTCTTTCCAGACCAGTAAATTTTATTTTTAATTACAAGAGGACTTTATTATTTTATAACCTCCAAACCCTTTTCTGCCAAGACCCCCAACACACACTACCATTAGGTGTATAATTAGCATTTATGTTATATTTGCCTAGTTGTAACTTTTCATTTATTAATGTTAAAACTTTTTTTGCTGCCCAGTTGTTTAATTTAGTCAAATCATGACCTATAGTTTTTCAGAGACAGTATTTACAATTCCAAAAATAAGACAGCGTGCAGGTTTAGTGAAGAGATCTTAGGTTCCGTTTAAGATTATTATTTTAAATATTCCAAACTAGCACTATTCTAACTAGCTCTAAAGGTGGAGCTTCACATTTTTTATCACCATTTCTATTCTATTCAATTTTTATGTATGCATGAATGTAAATAAGTATATTCTTTAGTATACAGAAATGATGTGAGATACTGTATGTAATCACTTGGTTTACTTATGGTAGCTTTTCAAATACAGTATAAAACAATATCACAGTTATGCAATTTTACTTATGCATAAACATCCTTTTGAGCAGATTTCCTAAGACATGTTTAACACATACAGTATGTTAACACAAAATTAAGAAAACAATTATTTTCAATAATATTTCCACCACTGTATTTTTTTAAAAGATTAGCATGATCAATTAATTTAAGAATTTAAGAATTCTTCTAGATAAATGGAATATATTTAAAGCTATCACATATTGTCACTTGATAAGATGTTTAATATATGTAATAATGTATCATGGTGACTTGATTTATGGCATGGGCACTGAAGTTGGATCAATATTTTATCTACCCATTATTGTAATTGTAGCATGCATTATTTAAAATAGTAATTCCAATTTGAACAAACATGTGGTAATTATACTATAAAACTGTTTTGGTTTTTTAGGTTTCAATATATTATGGCTGAAATTAATGCAAAATTGTGCATGAATTTAAACTTTTCAAATGTACTAGTTAATACTTTATGGTCACAGTCAATGCACTGGTTTTGCCTGCTCTGATGAATTGAACAATACACACAATGGGTCATTTACTGAGGTGCAGAAGTGAACAGGCTCTAAGGTGCTCAAAAGCAAGCACTTTATAATCCCATGCAGAGGGTACTTCCGCCCTGGATTTGGCTGCACTCTGCTCCTCACACCAGAATAAAAACTCTGGCTTGAGGTGCAGAGCCCAGCATGAGTGGATGCAAGCTAGTCCTTTCCTTGCACTGTCATGGGGCAAAAAGTTCAGGGCCTCATTACAGGCACCCTCACTCCCTAAATTACACAAAACCTGAATGACAACCAAATAAGAGAATAGGTAGTGGGGTTCCAACATGCTTTCCCCCAAACCTAACACTCATGAATATAGTGCTTCCAAATCCAACAGCAATGTATTTATGAGGAAGGCAGGATGCAAATGCCAAAAAAAAAAGAGGACTGAAAATTACCATCCCATTGGTAAATGACTGTAAAGTACAGCACCCACAAAGATATAGGAACTCTGCATTTAACATGTGTCTTGAGCTTCCAGTAATTCCAGGGCTCCCTTTTCATTTTGCAACCTCACACACACAACTTCCATGGTCAGACTGGCCTGATGGGACAATGGGGAAAAACCTAATGGGCCCTGCCGGTCCAGACCTGCTGCCTGAGATTGTGTGCCGGTACAGGAAAGTTATGTGCTGTCGGGGTAAAGGGGGCGGAGGGGATTTCGGCTGGGGCAGGGGAGGACCAGAACACCCCAATCAGATGCTGCAGGCTTCTACAGGTAGAACCTACTTTTAGAAAAAAAAAAACTCCTGCTTAGATTGAGAGCTATAATGGTTAAGCTGAGCTCAGGAGAGGAGCAGACAGCTAGATAAAAGTTTCTATGGGAACCAGCAATACCATCTCTTGCTGCTAGACTGGAGGGAGTGTTTAGTAATGTGAATTGAGAAGAACTGAGCACCTGCAATAGCCAACAGCCAAATTCCTGAGAGGCACAAGCGGGTCAGAGGAGAAGAAGTGATTATGTGGATGCGGCAGGGTTTAAATTAACCTTTAAACAACTGGAGTGTCAGGTATTTAAACATCTAAAGATTATTTAAAGATTTAAAGAGGCTGTTCACTGATAAAAAAAAATGGAGGGGGTTGCATGTCTTTTAATCTTTTAAGCATATGTTACCAAAACAGACACCCTCAATGAAACTAGGGGAAAATAAATTGCCATTTGTGTTTAAATTGTGCACTTTGCCTGTTGTGCTTACGTTCTTCATTATATATGTCAAATGCAATAAAGTATTTAAAGTATAAAAAAAATTGTCATGTACAGTAGGCATTCCATTACAATGTGACTATATTAAGTTTGAGAAACTAGATTTGTTTCCTTTAATTAATCACAAATGAAAAGGACGATAAACTGTTCACTCATTTGCAATTCTGAATTGTCACCAATGCCAATGATATTTATGAAGCTTTATAATAAATGATTAATAGATATTGCATTTTTATGGAGCCACATAGAAGATTTTAGATGTTGTATAGCCCCATAAAGAATATTTATGACTTTCAAATAATGCTAATGGATACAGTTAAGTAAATTCTGGGAAATGCAGCCATACAGCATTACTATACTAACTTTTATTCTAAATTGTGGTAGAATGTCAAGCATTATCCATTTACCATCATATCCTTATTTAATCACAGCGCATTAAAGAGGAGGAATAAAATTAATTTAATTGATATTAGTTTAGGTGCTTTTTTGATTAAACAAATAAACACTTTTTTGAGAATGCTATTATACAATATGTACTTGCTTGTTACATCCTTTTAGTGTAGTTCATATGAAATTTTATTTTTGGAAAAAAATCACAATATAATGCAAAACCACCTGTTACCTGTCAATTACTAAAACAATTAAATGTTACATATTTTATTTAATGACAATTTACAAATATATTGTTTATTTAAAATGTGCCCATAACATGCATCTTATTCCAAAATTCTTAGAAGAATATATGTTACTAATTCCTAATTAATTATTTGAAACTGATATGTCATGAAATACTACTGTACATATGAGTAATTTAATCTTATTAAAACACAGTCCTGGTGGTCTCCTAACTGATACAGTGTCACACTGAGGGGCATATTTATCAATGTTCTAATAAAAGTTTTAAATGCAATTCAAGTATTTTTTGCTAAAACTCACAAACTCAAAATAGGTTTACCGATTTTCAAAATGTATTCATTTCAAAAAATGTCATCATCTATGAGCTGCCAAGTTCATATAGAAGTCAATGGGAGTAGGGATGAGCGTTTGTTTTTTGTTGAGTTTCACTGCGGAAATGACGCAAATGTTGTGGGTAAAAAAAAAAAAATTTGCACATAGACTTTAATGCATTTTGTGAAGCGAAATGGGTAAAATTTGCTCATCCCTAAATGGGAGTTGTGTTATGAACATCTATAATAGGTTAGACACATGCATACTTATCAAATAACTTTATTAACACAACTCTTATTAACATCATTATTTATTACATATGCTTATAGCTCATTTTTGCCATTATTTGCCATAAGTATAACAGTGCAAATAGACACCTAAAACAAACTCCTTGATTGACATCATCTTTAGTCATTTGGTAGATAAAAAAAGATTGCTTATTTTGCCAAATGCTTTTTGTATGATACATTGACAACAAATAAGTCTCAAATTATTCAAATGATTTCTTCTCAAAGTCTTGATTATTGATCACTACTTGATCACTATTTAATAGTTAAAACCTTATTGCAAAACATTTCCAAATTGCATTGTTTCAGATGCAAAATAAAACAATAAACAATAAATTATTATTATTAGTATACTAATGAGCACAGCCAATGCATTGCCTTTTGCATTCCTCAGTTTGATATTGTATAAATCTTCTCCAAGTGTCTCTATATGGGATAGTTTTGCATCATCTACCTTTATTTAATCTTGCATCTCGGATTGTGACCATTCTACCTTTTTATACCTTTCGTCTTACTGTTTTGGTTCTTAAAAAATATGGCTCTTTTAAATGGTCATCTATGTTAGAACTGTCTTCGCTTCATTCTGAATTACTGCCCTAAAAAGGTACCCCAGCTAATGTGATTCCTTTTCTACCTTGATATAAGAGTTCCCTACATATCTGAGTCCATCTTTAATTCTTTATTAGTTGTTCTAATTCTTCATAGTAACCTGTATGGTCGAACAACATGTATCATTTATGGTGAGTGAACACTATGGAAAGATCCAAAACGCATCGTGGGAGAACTTCAAAACTAGTTAAAAACATTAATCAAAGTGCAACTGATGTAGCTAAAATTGCTTTATACAAGCAAAAAATGCAATTGATTAATATATATATCCTGCACTGCTTTGCAAATAATATGTTATTTGCACTTTTTACAAAACAAGAATTTTTAGATACAACCGTAACAAGGAAGGGGTCATTCATAACTCCTCATTACCTCATTAAGTGAATAAGACACTCTGAATGATGCTTAAGATATGCGGTGGGAGGGGGGATGCCTAGTTTCCTCCCCCCACCTCTCTTAAATGTAAACTAATTTTAAAAATGTATGGCAATAATTGTTTATTAATATAGCAAAAGAGTGTTCACTGATCAATCCCTGTTTTTGTTATGTTTGAAGTCTACGCAAAGGACGTTTTATGTTTGCCTATAATTTTCTAAATAATGGCAAATTATTAAAATAATTATATTAAAAATCTTACCATACCAAGGATGGACCCCAATTATTACCAGAAAACACCTATGTTTTCTTCTTCCCATTCTCTTTCATTCTATATTATTGGATGTTCTTAGGCTATCCTAAGGCATATCATATATCATGCTGAAAAATGTAGAAAAAGCAATGAAGAACAGAGATAACACTAGCAAAAAAAAAAAAAAAAAATATATATATATATATATAGATATATATATATATATATATATATATATATAGATATATATATATATATATATAGATATATATATATAGCAAAAGCCAAACAGAATTTGACAGGACAAAGCAAAATTCTAGCAAGAATGGAATTGATGGAAGGTAAAATGACAAAGGAACAGAAATGAGAAAAATATTTGTAAATATCTCATATAGAAACAGGTCTACATAAATTGTAAAGGTTGTCAGTTATTCCCAAATACATTCTCAGGAAGAAGAAACAAGACCTAATTACCCATCCGGCCTTTGGGGTGTTCATATTGGGATATTAGACTATCCACCCAAAATAATTGTTTGGTCACCAATATGGATGCATGTAGCTTAGGTACCATCAAGTACAAGGTACTGTTTTATTATTATAGAAAAAAATGCAAATCATTTATAAAAATCAGATTTTTTTGCTTAAAATGGGAGGTTGCCTTCCCGTTATTTGGTGCTTTGTGAATAAGAGGTTTAGGCATAATGGATCCCATGCATGTATTGATATGATCAACTTTTTGCTTTATGTTTTTACTGTGGGGTAAACGTGTGCGCCTGGTAATGGTAAATGTTCTGGCACAGATATTTCAAAGGTAACCTCATTACAAGTGTATGTTGGCAATTCAATATAAAAATAATGTTCCAGTAAAATAAGAACTTGAGAAGCTTAATGCTTTAGAAGGTTAATGTAAATAGAGCATTCTGCTTTTCTCATACTGCACTGATGTTTATCATTTCTTCTGTGCAAACTCATATCTTAATTTATTATCCCTATCCACTTTTTATAGTATTACTTTCAAAGCAGTTGCAGTAAACGTACAGTATACTAAAATGCTACTGATATATTTATAACTTTAATGCCTGCCTTTTTAATGTGCATTGGTTGAAAATAATGCAATAAAATTTCATGTAGCATTAACCAGAACAGTGGTACAGAGTAGACTGAACCGTTTTTATGTGTACAATAAAGAGAATAAAAAATAGCTTCGTTTTTATTACATGATCAAATGTTTCCTAGGAAAAACGCTGATGCATTTTTCTTATGGTATAGAAAAATTACAGCTTATATGCATATATTCTAGCTTACTACATAATATAGATATGTAGATGAAATACAGAATGTTGAAGTTATTCATATAAAATCTATAAAATATTTTAGCTACCCAAAATGTGGTCATGTTACAAGGGTACGTTATCTAGTACTTGGTTTGTAGTTGTAAAACTAAATCTGAAGCATTTAGGAATAATATTGACAAACATGTTACACTGCACACAATTAGACAGGAGGTATGCAAATCAAAGCCATCTGCTGTTGTTGGTAAATATCTCTAGTCATCAATACCCACATTACCCAGTCATTGTTTGGTACAGCTGATGAAAGATGCAATTCTGTAACAGATGACCACTATAATCCATACATCAGTGTGCCATTGCAGCTTATATGCCAAATACTATCAATGTTTTATTATGTATTTCTAAAGAATAACATTGTAAATAGATGTTTATTTTGCTATGGTATTTTTACACAAATGTGTATATTTACACAAAATGTATATCTGTATAAAATTTGTATTTACGTTCACAAGCAAATAACATATGTGACAACACCTTGGTTTATAACATGTAAGCCTTCGGTAATAATGTCCATGACAAGTTAGACTAAATACAGCATGCTGAGTAGACACTCATGATTAAGACAGCTTGATAACTGGATGGATGTATTATTAAAAATAGATGTATTATGTCACTATCCATTAAAGTCACTGGCAGTAAAACCTGTATATTTCCTGCCTGGGACTACACCTCAAATAGACTAGACCCTGTGTGGGAAACTTGTATTTGACACGGTCAACTGTAAGTAAACCTATTTGAGATAGGACATGTATGGGGCAGATTCACAGGGTTTTGTCCTTGGTCCTTTGCTTTAAATGTTTTTAGTTGAGGTTGGCATAGAAAGTACTGTGCTTTTGCTGCTAATACGAAATTATGCAAAACTACTGTATGAGTTTTTATGCATGATGTTGCTGCTTTGCATAGGTATTTGACTAATTTAAAAGGCTGTCAGCAAATGAGGTTAAGTGTTGATAAATGCAAGGTTAAACACATTTGTTGAAATAACATTTATGCTAGTTATACACATAGAGGCATATTTACTAATTTTTAAGGTCGAGAAAAACAATTCTTATACAGTTTTTCCTTGAGCACTACCTTTTCAAAGACTTAAATCTGCCACAGAATACAAGTGACTGTGTATTTTCATGGAAAAAACCTGCACACCAGCAAAAATCTCACTGTACTATTCATGTTCAATGATGCTGAAAATCTTGAATGTTTTAAAAAACAGGGGAAATAAATAAAGTCGGTATAAACAATCCCCAATGACTTCAATAGAAACTTGAAAGCTATTATTTGCGCTGTCTCTGGCACCTTCTTTTTTTTTTTCCTAATCCATATATTTGATATTTTTTTGCATTTTTTCTCAAACTGTGAAAAAACACCAACTCATTGTTTGATAAATCTTCTCTGAATGATGGTGTGGTAGTAGGGCAATCTTAACTGAGAAGCATTTGAGGAATTTTATGGATAGCAGAAACATAATTTTGCCTCTTTTCACATCTATGGTGAGGGCTTGACCTTGAGTATGCATTGCATTTTTGGGCCCCAGTCCTTATGAAGGATTAAGAAATTAAATAATCAAGCTATGACAAATACTGTCAAATTTGGGATTGTTTTCTATGGAGTAAAGGAGCTTGCAAGGAGACAGTTTTACAAATACATTAGCATACCAGCATTGCTATTTCCAACATTTTGGAAATAAAAAGAGGGACAAAAAAGTTTGCGCACGTAGCGCGGCACATTTTTTTGAACAACCCATTTTTTTGTGGCCACCCTAATTACCATGTTCATTTTACAAAATTTGGAAGGTTATTAAAGTTTGAACATATTTCTGTGTTTTTTTTCAGTAATTACAGTTTTGCTAATGAAGGTGAATTGCCCTTTAAGTTGTGAGTCCAACTTTTCCCAAGGGACCTGTTATCTTATATTGTTACAATTACTTATTTGCTTATCTCAAAATTGTAACAAAAGTATGTTATCAGCTGCTGTGGCTGTTCTGTGCTCTCTGCCAAAAGCCTATTAAGTTAGAAACTTTGTTTCTTTTTTCTGGCTGTTCAGTGCAGAGAAAAACAGGACTTTCCAGTACAAATGAGGGACTGCAGGTTGAGCTGTCAAAAGAGGGACTGTCCCTCTAAAAATGGGACAGTTGGGAGTTATGCGTTAGAGTGCATTATTAACAGATAGCAATACATATTTTTTCCCTATGAAAAGAACAAGGATTCAGAACACACCCCTTTAGACATGAGAAACTGAAAAGTGTTGCATAAGCCTCTCATAAAAGATCTTATTAAAGTCATAGTGCCACGTTCATGATAAATGTGGAATGTGTCACTATCACTTCAAGGCAGTGTTAATGGTTCTTCACCATGAAGGTATTGAGGTTATGGAATACCTGCAAGGTGATGACAGATTTTTAAAAAACGCTTGGATAACGTCTTAAACAGGCATAATATCCAAGGCTACAGTGATCTCTACAGTTAGTTTAGTATAGGCATGTGTATATAGATTTTTGTATTGAGTGTATTGATAGGTCTGTATTAGTGATGGGTGAATTTGTCCCATTTCGCTTCACCACGAAATTCGCTAATTTCCTCTGAAATATGAGAAATGAATGAAAAATTTGTGAAACTCGGATTTTGACGGCAGCTTAAATTTGCGATTGTCAAAGTTGACACCGGCGACAATTCCGACGCTTGGCAACATTTGACGTGCATTATAGTCAATGGGCGTCTGTAAATTGACGCTGGCATCAAAATTTTCGCCGGCATCGAAATGGCAGTGACTATTTTGCGAATGTATTCACCAGCGGCGAAATGCGTAAATTTGGCACGAATTTGCCCTTGTCTTTTTCCAACCAAACTTTACTATGTAACAATATGTAACTTTAACCCTGGCAATCAACTACTGTAATTCCAACTGTAAACGTGCTGAACAAAAACCTAAATAATTTACAATCTGAAAAAAAGTCTATATCATACCAAAGTTGATTAAAAGGAGAACTACTACTTTAATTAACTTGCCATTGATAGATATTGTAAAAGGAGGAGCATGGGCATATTGGGTTCATGTTTAAGATGCATTGATTCATCCAGAAGATGTAAGGAAGTCAGTGGAAATTGGATAGTGAAGATGTGTCTTATTATATCTGGATATTTATTTGCTTCAGTTCAGTCAGTTGCTTTTTACTCTTATCCACCCAATCTGTGTTTCAACCCCATAATCAGTCTTTACATCATACATAAGTCTTTACATCATTCTCTTTTTTACCCCCCCCAATGTTTTTGTTATCATCCTGTGTTTGCCTACTGTTCAGTTCATATGAATAGCATAGACAGAAAAGAAGAATAGGGTTATAGTGTTCCCCCAGGATACTGTGCAACTTTGCTTTAATAAAAGAACTGTGGGACCCATTTGCTAACACTGATCACTTATGCCCAGGACAGTTAAACATAAAAACAAATTAGCAAATATTGTAGCTTTAAAAATGGTCTGTTGCAGGTAAAATCCTAAAAACAAGTATTTGATGGGTCACTATGCGTTACTTTAGTGAGGGAAATTTTGATATATAAAGATTTAAATTACTTTTCTATTCTTTTCTATTTCTATTCTTTTCTATTTGCAACTGTTTTTACGTAGCAGTAGTAGTAGTAGTAGTAGTAGTAGTAGTAGTAGTAGTAGTAGTTGTAATAGTAGTTAGGTTGAAAAAAGACACACGTCCATCTGGTTCAACCTCTTAAGTCTAACTGCCTAAGTCTAACTGCTAGTTGATCCAGAGGAAGGCAAAAAAAAACATCTGAAGCCTCTCCAATTTGCCTTAGAAGGGAAAAAAATCCTCCCTGACTCCAAAATGGCAATTGGACTAGTCCCTGGATCAACTTGTACTACGAGCTATATTTCATAACCCTGTGTTCCCTCCCTTGCTAAAAAGCCATCTAACCCCTTCTATCTATCTAATGTATCAGCCAGCATGACCGATTCAGGGAGAGAATTCCAGAAATCTTCATAAAACCTCCTTTCTCCTAACTATAATGGGTGGCCTTGTGTCAGCCGGAAGGACCTACTGGTAAATAAAGCATTAGAGAGATTGTTATATGATACCCTTATATATTTATACATAGTTATTATATCATCACTTAATCGCCTCTTCTCCATTGTGAAAAACCCCAACTTGGCCAGTCTTTCCTCATAGCTAAGATTTTCCATACCTCTTACCAATACAGTTGCCCTTCTCTGCACCCTCTCTTATTGTTAATATTGAAGTGTAAAGATTCATTTTTCATCTTCTATCTTTCTGAAGCAGCTCTGGTAGGGGGTTACCTACTCTAAATTGATACATAAGTTGATATAAAACAACTGAACTGAAAAAAGCACGTGGAAGAACCCCTTTTACATTTGAGTCCCACTGTCTGTGTGTCTTGTATCGTTAGTATGTAAATAAAAATTTGTGTTGATACATAGACATGCTGTAAATGATGACCTGTTTGTATGGGCATGTAAAAGAGTGTGTGTGTTAATATAGGTATGCTTAGATAGGTGTTTATGTGGATAAGCAGATTAGAGTTTGTGTCCTTGTATGACTGTGGAAATGTAAGCTTCTGTGGGTAGCTAACAGATAGCTTGCTTTAGGGTATGGGTATTTAAATTAGTATTTAAATGATGATTATGTGGGTGTGTTTGCCTGCTTATTAGGTCTTCTATAACTTAGATTTAAGACTTTTGTGTGTGCAGATACTGTATGCTGTAGGTATATAAATAAGGACTTATGTGAGTACAAAAGTGTGTTAATGAGTGTGCCGGTGAGTGTTTCCATTCTTGTGTGGCTGTGAGTCCTTAAGCACTGGCTACCTGGAGAATGACAACTTTATAGTATATATATTATTTAAAGCCAGGAATACCCATCCAGAATACCCCGAGCTGTTGTTGATCTATAACATCTCTACCTTACAACCATTACAACCAATAACTATACGAGGCGTGTTAGCTGTATCAAAAGAAGGGCTTTCCTTAGTTCAGTACTGAAGGTACTGTAGGTACTATATTTTAGCATTCATTTAATGGTACAGTATATGTCTGGGGAAAAAATAAAAAACTATATTAATGCTGAAGCAGATATGGTGCTCCTTCCATCTAAACATGATCCACCAAAAACCTAATGCTAGACTCTATTTCATCAAAGGCATGGATCAAAGTTCCATTTGTCTTGGGTAAAGGCACAATAGGTATTTAAAGTTATGTTCATATTTCACAGACAATACTCTGGATTATATAGGGATAAAAAAATAAGCATTTTTTTTATCTTTTCCCAGTGTAAAGCTTTGTCTCGCAATGGGGTGATGGAGAGAGTGGTGCACAGGATTGATACGTAGAGATTCAACTATGAAGAGTGCATTTTGCCCATAACATCACCCAATGCACCATGCAGTTGAATGGTACCCATTCCAGCCCACATCAAAATTCACATACATTAAGGGGCAGATTTATCAAAGGTCGAGGTGAATTTACAAATGAAAAAAAAATTAGAATTTTGAGCTATTTTTGTGTACTTCAAAAATTCAAAAACCATTCGCCATCTAAAACCTGCCTGTCATGGCCGGCACCCGATACCAGAACAAATGCCAAGCACCCTGGTCTCGGCTCGGCTTCACCAGTAGTGTGACCACCGTTGGGCTTCGGGAAGAGCCCTCAGCTTACTTGGGTGCCACCTGGACTTAACGAGGGGTGCAAGGCGAGATGTTCTGGCTGGCGAAGGGGCACGGCAGATAGCAGAGTCTTTTGGGCTGAAGGTCACGGTACAAATGGAACAGGCAAGAGAATCGTCAGACAGGCAAGGTCGAGGCAGGCAGATATCAAGAATCGTCAGGCAGGCAAGGGTCAAACCGGGTTGTCAATCAAGGGGTTAAGCAGGAAGAGTTGTCATAGGCAGGCGAGGGTCAGGATACAGAATGCTGGGTCAAACACGGGTAATCAAACGGACTAGATACAGAACAGATCAGACGCACAAGGCTCAGGAACCACTAGAAACAAGTTCTATCACGGGCACTGGCTGGGAGTATGAATGGGCCTTAAATACTTTCAAATTTCGCGCCAAAACGTGCGCCAATGCGCGCTGGCGTAATCACGCCAGCGCACCTGTACCTTTAAGAGGCGCGCAGGCGCGCCCTAAGGAACCAAGATGGCGCCGGCGCTGGAGGCAGAAGAAGGAGTGTGGCGGCGTGGCAGCCGTCCACGCCGCCGCACCACTAGACCACCAGGTATTTTTATTACACTGCCGAATTGCTGTTTTAGATAATGGGGGACATCCTAGAACCTATTTGGAGTTAATTGTTTTTTTGGTCTTTTTGAATTCTAATTTTTATGTTTTTTCAATTCGAAATTCGACCCTTGATAAATATCCCCCTAGATGGTAAACTAACATGTATCAGTAAACTTCTTATATTGCTAGATGTATCCATTTGTTATGGGCATTTTAAATAATTCAGAGAAGTCCAGCTATTGTCCTACTGCTGTTTCTTTTTTTTGCCAGTATGCTGTAAAAACATTTGGCACATATATCGGGCAATGCAGGAAACACCGCTTCCCAATATATACGTGGAAGCCATTAATTAAAGATCCAATGTTCATAATTATTACTATTTCTCTTCAAGAATCAAAGCAAATAGTCTCATGGCTTTCATCAACAAAACACATGCTCTTTCTTGTAAATAACCCAGTGATTACAGTATATATATATCAACAGCAATATACGTTAAATATGTCTTAAATGCAATAGGTGTTTTTTTATTGTAAATTAGAAAAGTATTTTTTTTCCTGGAGCAAGCAAAAAACCAGAGCATTCGAATAATGCTGTTGCTGTTTTTGATGCAAAAAGGGAATTTTTTTGTCAAAATAAAATGCATAGCAGAACTGTAATACTGACATTTTTTCTTGTTTTATTTTCTAATTTCAAAGCAAAAATTTAAATCATTGCTTATCCTTTAAGGGGCTAGATAATGAAAGATATCTGAAAGAGATTGAGCAGTACCAATTAACCTTTATATGGTATCTAAACCCACTAAAAATGTTTCTTCTCCTATTACTCTAAAGTAAATAAAAATGAAGAACTATGCAAAAGGGTGCACTGTTTTCCCCTTGTGTAGTTAACCTACTTTAATTCATTGTAAAATGATAAAGCCTTAATAGCTCCTAGTGTGAAAGATTCTTTTCTTATTGCTCAATTTTAAAATTAGCACTGTACACTAGTGCACAATGTTTAACATTCCTAATGGTTAATAGGCCACTTTTTAAAAAAATTCTAAAAAAAAATATGTTTTGCATTGTTTGAAAGTTTTATGAAATGTATGTTAATAAGTTTAATTATATTTGCCTTTTTACACTTTTGTTAACTGAAAAAAAGGTCTATAGACCCATTGATTATTTATTTGGAGTATACAGAAAGCACTTCCGAAACAATCTAATTTTCTTTTACATTTTAATCTCCAGTGAGAACAAATAGTGCACATAACATCTATAAAGTTTTAATTATATTTTTGAAATAATAATGGCAAACTGCTAGTCTATGAAAACAAATCTATTTGCTGAATTATTCAAAATAACAGCAAGAAAAATTGGGTTAGCTTTGTCACAAGTAGTTATCTTAGCAGCCCCAACATTTTGAAATGTCATACACAATAAAAAAAAAATTCCCTGTTTTTAAGTATGTATTAGTTAAGGCCACTGAAACCATTCATTTGTTTTCTAATTATTTTGTAAGAAGAATGTATCAACCATTTCACATTTTAATCAGATTTGGGTGACATAAACACATTATAAACTAAGGACATGCAAACATACTGGATATTTATTAATTAATATGTAATTTTAATATCTAGAGTCATGCTTTATTTTACTGTCAGTTCTAGTAGAAGAGTTCATAGCCTTACATTAGCAACTTGTGTGATTTTTAGGGGCAGATTTACATAGGGTCAAATATCGAGGGTTAATTAACCCTCGATATTCGACTGCCGCAGGTTACATAGTTACATAGTTACATAGTTAAATTGGGTTGAAAAAAGACAAAGTCCATCAAGTTCAACCCCTCCAAATGAAAACCCAGCATCCATACACACACCCCTCCCTACTTTTAATTAAAATTCTATATACCCATACCTATACTAACTATAGAGTTTAGTATCACAATAGCCTTTGATATTATGTCTGTCCAAAAAATCATCCAAGCCATTCTTAAAGGCATTAACTGAATCAGCCATCACAACATCACCCGGCAGTGCATTCCACAACCTCACTGTCCTGACTGTGAAGAACCCTCTACGTTGCTTCAAATGAAAGTTCTTTTCTTCTAGTCTAAAGGGATGGCCTCTGGTATGGTAAATCCTTCGACTTCTAATATCGAAGTCGAAGGATTTACCTCAATTAAATTTACGATGAACGATTTTAATACATCGATCAAACGATTTTTCTACGACCAAAAAAGCTTAGAAAGCCTATGGGGACCTTCCCCATAGGCTAACATTGCACCTCGGTAGGTTTTACTTGCCAAAGTAGGAGGTCGAAGTTTTTTTTAAAGAGACAGTACTTCGACTATCGAATGGTCGAATAGTCGAACGATTTATAGTTCGAATCATTTGATTCAAAGTCGTAGTCGAAGGTCGAAGTAGTCAATTCGATGGTTGAAGTAGCCAAAAAAAATACTTCGAAATTCAAAGTTTTTTTTATTCTATTCCTTCACTCGAACTAAGTAAATGTGCCCCTAAGTCTTAGTTAAAAAAAGAGAAGTATTTTCCAGATATCAAGCTTTCTCTTGAGAATTACTAATTAGGTGTAATTATTGCTATTCTTTGCTTCGTGATTAAGGTGACCATGCCTCCACTTTCAACAAGCATTGTTACAAAAAAATGCTATTTAGGCTAATATTCCTTTTCCTATTAAATAGGATTCTAGTTACTTTAAAATCCAAACAATAATATAGATGTTTACAGTGTCTGGTGGTGTATGTAACTGGTGTAAGTCAGCAGAATTCTCTGCACATCAGTTAGACTTTACATTTGTATAATAAACTGCTTGTGGGCAGCAGGTTTTTGAGTTTGTTGTTTTCCTTGTTTTTCCATTGCATTGTGTACCCTATAAAATGATTTAACTGTACCAGTCCAGTGCCCTGCAATGATTGCTAGTGGTGAGATCCTGCTATTATTTATTTATTTTTAACAGCAAATTGTTTATTGCAACAGACATCCAATTTAAAAGAGTTTTAGTGGACATATACCTTGCATAGTAATGCAGCCCTCCCCTCACACCTAAATGTTTCTGGGTTAAAGCTCCAAATATATTGAGGGTTAAGGCATAAATGGAGCTAAAATCCAGCAATGGTAAAAATTCACAATAACACTGCACAATAAGAGTTCTTTAGAGCCAGCAGCCCAGTTGAAGTCCCTCCAATGACACTGTTCTTCACACTGCGGGGCACATTTACTTAGTTCGGGTGAATGAATAGAAGGAAAAATACTTCGAATTTCAAACTTTTTTTTTTGGCTACTTCAACCATCGAATTGGCTACTTCGACTACGACTTCGACTTTGATTTGAACTGAAAATCGTTTGACTATTCGACCATACTGTCTCTTTAAAAAAAACTTTGACCACCTACTTTGCCAACTAAAACCTACCGAGCATCAATGTTAGCCTATGGGGAGCAATTTTTCCTGCGATCGATCGAACAAATGAAATGCGGTAAATCCTTCAACTTCGATATTCGAAGTCGAAGGATTTTACTTTGACGGTCGAATATCGAGGATTAATTAACCCTCGATATTCGACCCATAGTAAATATGCCCCTGCTTGTTTCAGTTAGGGATGCACAGAATCCACTATTTGGGATTTGGCCAAATTCCCAAATTATTCATGAAAGATTCGGCCAAATACCGAACTTAATTTGCATATGCATATGTTAAAGTGGAAAAAGCATTTTTTTACTTCCTTAGTTTGTAACAAAAAGTTACATTATTTCCCTTCCCACCCCTAATTTGCATTTGCAAATTTGGAATCAGAATTAATTTGGTTGAATCTGAATCCTGCTGAAAAAGGCAGAATCTAGAACCGAATCCTGCATTTGGTGCATCAGACTTTTCAAATCTTTACAAATCCATAAAAAGAACAGTAATACCAGTATCAATGTAATTAAAATATAATGTAATGTTGCCCTGCACTGGTAGAAGCTGTGTGTTTGCTTCAGAAAATGACTATAGTTTATATAAATAAGCTACTCTATAACCATTGGGGGCAACCATTAAAGCTGAAAAAAGGAGAAAGGGCAGAGGTTACACAGCAGACAACAGATAAAACACCATTGTATTCTACAGGGCTTATATTTTATCATCTTATATAACCTGTAGCTTTTCACATTTTTTCCAGCTTGAGCGGCTGCCTCAGTGGCTACACAGCAGCAATTTGTGAGACCATTACATCTATCTTTAGTTCATTGTTGAATAGAAGAATGGCACTTATATGTGAATGCTATTTAATTAAAATGTTGTTGCCTGGTGAGAACATACATAATTTCTTCAGTATGGCAGCATAGCAAATAAAGGTTCAAAGCAGTGTAGGACCTCGCACACCCTGCAGAATGAAAGAGACGCCTGGTGCACAAGGGTAAAGGCTCGGCCACCTCACAATACGATACAACACGAAAAAATCCAATGGCACACAGGACTGCAGGAATTCTTCCAAATTTTATTTCAAAGCGAAGTGCAAATGCAACGTTTCGGGGAATAAAACCCCTTTGTCAAGTGTACAAATTCCATAGCAAATAAAAACATACATGGAGGTATGCAATCAAATAACATGCAAAATAATCCATGGTCAATGTTTTTCATAGTTACATAATTAACACCCAGCATCCATACACACACCCCTCCATACTTTCACATAAATTATATATACCCATATCTATACTAACTATAGAGTTTAGTATCACAATAGCCTTTGATATAGTCTGCTCAAGAAACCATCCAAGCCACTCTTAAAGGGCACCTATCACAGCCAAAATCAAACACATATTAGCAATCTGACCAGTGCAACCTAAACACGTTTAATCAAACTACAGTACATATATAGTTTTTTGAAAAAAACTGCAGGTTTTATAAAAATCCCTTACTTTGTTAAATGGGTTCTTTCACTGAGGGAGTCCGTACAGTGACTATAACAGTAATTATAACATGCAAAGTTTAGGAGCATGCTCAGATTGTAGTATTGCCTTGAGTATTCTCCACTGAATGCCTAGTTTTAGTAAACTCCTCCACTAGACGTATCACAAGATTTACCTATCCCTGATGTGATGTTATTATGCAAATGAATGGCACACACTTACTTCCAGACAGGTGGCAGCACTGCTGAACAGCAGCTAACACTGAAGGTTGGCTGATTTAAAAATAGCTTAGAAGGGTTGCTAAGCAACCAAGGAATTGCAACTGAGCATATGCGAGATTTCAGAGCTCTGAAGATATAGGTAGGAGGAGGCAGTGAAATCCAAGATGCCTGCCTCAGCTAGAACTGAAGGGGAGATTTTGCAAAAGGTACAGTATAGTGAGCTGATGATTTACACTATACAGACAATTCTAACTGTTTTTAAATAATGTCTTTATTTAATAAATGATTTTAGTTATGATTGGTGCCCTTTAACAGCATTAACAGAATCAGCTATCACAACATCACTTGGCAGTGCATTCCACAACCTCACGGTCCTCACTGTGAAGAAACACATACACAGTGGGTAAAAAGGTCCTCTGCAATTTGTCTATAATGTCCTCTAATGAACTTGTAAATTATAATCATATCCCCTCGTAATCGCTTTTTTCCAGAGAAAACAAACCCAACCTGAACAGTCTACCCTCATAATTTGTCTTCCATCCCTCTAACCAGTTTAGTTGCACGTCTCTGCACTCTCTCCAGCTCATTTATATCCCTCTAAAGGACTGGAGTCCAAAACTGCACTGCATACTCCAGATGAGGCCTTACCAGGAACCTATAAGGAGGCATAATTATGTTTTCATCCCTTGAGTTAATGCCCTTTTTATACAGCACTTTAGTTGCTTTAGTAGCCACAGAATGACACTGCCCAGAATTAGACAACTTGTTATCTACAAAAACCCCAAGATCCTTCTCATTTAAGGAAACTCCCAACACATTGCCATTTAGTGTATAACTTGCATTTATTTTATTTTTGCCAAAGTGAATAACTTTGCATTTATCAACATTGAACCTAATTTTCCAGTTTGCTGCCCAGTTTCCCAACTTAGACAAATCACTTTGCAAAGTGGCAGCATCCTGCATGGAACCCATAGTTCTGCACAATTTGGAATCATCTGCAAAAATAGCAACATTTCTTTCAATGCCCACCTCCAGGTCATTAATAAACAATAAAAGTACAGATCCCAGCAGTACTCCACTGACAACACTGGTCCAAAATGTTCCATTTACCACCACTTTTTGTAATCTATCTTTTAGCCAGTTCTCTATCCAGGTACAAATACTATGTTCCAGGCCTACATTCCTTAATTTAACCAGTAACCTTCTGTGTGGCACTGTATCAAATGCTTAAGCAAAATCTAAGTAAATTACATCCACTGCCATCCCAGAATTGAGGTCCCTGCTTACCTTCTCATAAAAAGAAATTAAGTTAGTCTGGCAAGATCTATTATGCATAAAACCATGCTGGCACAAATTCATAGTATTGTTTTTTGCTATGAACTCCAGAATCTTATCCTTTATTAACCCTACAAAAAGCTTTCCTACCACTGACATCAGACTAACGTGCCTATAGTTTTGAGGCTGAGAAAGGAATCCCTTTTTGAATAACGGCACCACATTAGCAATTCGCCAGTCTCTCTGCATCATGCCAGACCTCAATGAATCCTGAAAAATGAAGTAAAGAAGTTTGGCAACCACAGAGCTAAGCTCGCTAAGTACCCTAGGATGAATACCATATAGCCCCAGACCTTTTTTTATCTTGACATGTTCTAGTCAGAATCTCCCCACCACTACTAGAGAAACTGGTCTCCCGGCTGTTCAGAGATCAGCCCCATCTAGAATTGCCAATCCAGAGTTTACACTCCCATCTTCTTCACACAATCTGGCGAATCGGATGGGATGCATAAACCCCCCGGATCAGACTCCATTTTCCTTTTGCCCACCTTAGATTTTCTAACTGTCACCCAGCTAGCTGCCTCAACATCCTGCTGCTGTTCTGTTCCCCCCAAACTAACCGACCCCGCTAGGTCCTGCTCAGTGAGCAAGAGACTCTTTTCAAGATAATCAATCGACTGTCGTGTTGCAATTTGTTTCTTTAGTGCTCTAACTCGAGCCTCCAAAGTGGCAATTAGCTCACAACCAACACAGAGGTAAGCAGTTTGTATCTCTTGTTCCAGATCTGCATACATATGGCAGACTGTGCACTGAGTCAGACCTTCAATCTTGCTAGCACTCATTATACCAGCTAAAAACAGGAACAAAAAAATTAGGGTTAGGGTTAGCTTTTAACCTTTTAACCTAGTTTGAAACTTCTTTAGTTTTCAAACTCCCCCACTTAACACCCGGTGTTTGTAACTCCAGTTACAGATCCCTCACTTAACTTTGGTGTTTGACATGCATATAATAAAAGTAAAGCTACTTATGAAAGATATATTCTTCCAATTTTCTACAAATGTCCATTTGGCAAACTAAACTATTGGACTGCTATTATTATTTATTAAAATGATTATATAATATTTAAGATAGTTACTTTATTGGAAGGCTTATTATATTACAATATATAAAAATATTAAATACAGTATATTAAATTTGAAGAATAATGGGTTTTGCAGTAAAGGGTCCAAAGTTTACTAAAGGTTACTGGTTACCTATATAAAAGGAAACATCTTATTCATCTTATTAGTTACAACCTGAGCAAACTTTTTGCCTTTTATTACATATGGGGGTAAAACCACCCTGTAAGAGAGCTTGTTAGAAGTAGCCAGAGAGGAAGAAATGCTCTGAAAAGCATCGGATATATTTACTTTTTACCAACAATCAGATTATAAAATAGTCACAATTTTTTTCTCTTTTTTAATATTCAGGTCTTCAATCCCTTGAATTTATGTATCTGCCATTTGGGAAATCACATGCTCAGGCATTGCTTTCTTTTTGAAGACCTTTAAAGAAAATGCTAATGGCATGCTTCAGTAATTGGTGTAGTAATTAGATGCTTTTTCTATAAGGTTCACACAGTATCTAATTGTTAGTTGAACATCTTATTCTCAGAGGTTTTAAAAAGATTTAACTAGACCTACACTTATATATGTTTTGTTACATTTTATTTTATGTCCTAATTGTGTAAAAACAGAACACTCCTATTGTTCCTCAACACCAAATGATTATATGCATGTATGTACACTAAAACAACTTTTGCAATATGTCTAACTATAATATTCTGCATTTGTCAGTGTTGTCTATTTACATTGTATTTTGTGGTTGTCTTGTCGATTTTGGCTTAATGTATTGCCAAGACAATGCCTTGTAATGGTTTGTATTTTTAATACTTTATCAGAAGGCCCATTTTTCTAAAATTCAAATCATAACTGGAATAAAATAGATAAATATATTCATTATTCATATTTGTACAATAATGGACATTTAATATGGGTGAGCAGCTGGAAATTACTTTTTGGCATAGCAAAATGTCATAAACATGGGTCTAACTCCTATCATTATCTTTATCATTAATTGTGCAGCTAAACATTCCTTAATGAACTACCGACTCTACAATAACAATCAAATGCAGCTGCTGTATTGACCAGAGTCAATAAATCCTCATTAAATCCAATTACACAATAGGCCAGTTAAGGTAACGAACAGGCAGTTACTAAAATATGCAAACATGGTATGCAACTGCAAGCAATAACTGCTTGAGTAACCTGCAAAGATGCCATGTATTTTTAAGCATATCATGAAGAGTGTTAATACTATATTTTTGTTTTAAATGGTGATGTTTTGAAAATACATGTGCCTCTTTATCTATAGTTTTATATATTGTATAATGTTTTCTTTATCAGAATTCAAAATTGTGTTTCATATGTAAGTGTGAAATTATGTATTACAATATTAATGGGGCTGAAGTTACTGAAAGGCTGTCAAGTGTGCATGCTTTGAATCACCAATAAGACAAGTGGGCGAAATTTAATTTTAATTAGAAGAGCATACATAATGACTACAAATAGCATAATAATTTATTCTGTAAAGTTTTGACAATGCTGTTTATGAGTTAAATGAAACTGCAATTAGATTGGCACTTATACAGCAAGAATAAAGTTACAGTATATCACTTACATTATCCAGATTTCTTCTAAATTCAGGAAAAAAATAATTGAATCATTCCCCCCCCCTTTCCCACCAGCAGCTCATCAACAGAACAATTGAAAGGTAACACGATAACAGATCCCTGACATCTGCATTGCTCAAATGCTCCTATGCCCCACCTAATGGTATATATGTGAATAGTACTCAATAGTAAAACATCTACAACCTGCCAGGACTCCTCCAATTACATTAAGTAGGAGAAACAATAACTTATTTGAAAGCAGTTGTGTTGTAAAGTGCTGTCTCTTTCTGAAACCTTTAGAAAGGGCAAGAGAAAGCCCAAAACTTTGCATGATCTTTGAGCATTAAAAACACTTTTTTCATCTTTGCAAATGGAAGTGCAATAGGGTTCTCTATGTTACATGATCTATTACCCCTGGCAAGAGCACCTACTGTATGCTGCAAAGATGATTTAAGGTGGTTGATGCTCTCTGGACTACTAAAAGCACAGGATCAGGCACAAGGACCTGCCTACACACCAATGCATAACATTCTAAATTGCAGAATGAATAACTTGCAATGTACACAGTATAGTTTTAACGATAAAAACTACATCATAAGCATAATTTCAGAATCTCTTTATTATTTACCACACTGTATATTAAAAGGATATTGGACTCGTAATTTTTATATTCATTATATTCAACAGTAGAGGATAAAATACAGCTTCTTCCGAGATATGGCAACTGAATTCTTAATTCTTTACTTCTATGGAGCGCCCCACTTTGCTTCCAGACTACCAAATCAGGTCTCGTTGGGGGTAAGTTGATGGTATGGAGTCACAGATATAGAAGATGAAAGGGAAATCCAAAAAAGCAAAGACAGAAATCACTTCTTTT
Source organism: Xenopus laevis (assembly GCF_017654675.1). NCBI lineage: Eukaryota > Metazoa > Chordata > Amphibia > Anura > Pipidae > Xenopus > Xenopus laevis. The sequence goes on along the minus strand of NC_054381.1, from coordinate 86,570,374 downwards.
GCATTCAATGATAAAACCAATTAAAATGCAATCTTTTTGGACTTTTTTGTCCAAATGCATTAAAGTTAATCAGTGGTTTTTCTTATGATGACTTTTTTGTCTCGCCAATTTGCTTATCACTAGCTATACTTAGTTATAAAATCTACTCTCTCCAATCCTTCTTTCCTCTCTTTTTTGTTATGTTGGATTAGTGTCTATTCAACTTCTGTACTTTCACTTTGCTGTATTAAGTTCACCACTTTTATACCCACTTTGTCTAAATCTCTACATTTCTTCCTCCATTTGTTTATCACATTCACTTTCCTCACTACAGCTCTTCATTAGTGACGGGCGAAAAAATTTGCCAGCCGAGAATTCACTGTGAATTTCCGCGTTTTGCAGCCGGCGTATAAATTCACGAAATTGTGGCAAAAATGCACCAGCATCAAAAAAATGTGGACATGCGTCAGAATAGTGGCTTGCATCAAAACTGTTGTGTGTCAAAATTATTCAGACGCCCATTGACTTTTACTGCAGGAGTCAAAATTGATACTGGTGTCAAAACTAGCGGCGGTGTCAAAATTAGTGTTTCGCCCATCACTGTTCTTCATGATTCTTCTCATTTGACCATAGAGTATGCATTTTAACCATAACTCATCATGGTTACCATGACTAAAACATACTGTAGTTCTTAACATAAACTTTCTTAAAGAAGGTTCTGGAACATATTTTGGAATTTTTTACATCAAGTTCCAGATCCAAATAATTTATGCTTATCACTTATGTAAGATCAAATTCTATATTCTTATTTTTTCTATTTTGTTGGTTGACAAACCCCTCCAATTCATTCTTTGAACCCTTCCAAATTATGGTGACATCATCTATGTAGCTCCACCATAGGGACAGCTTAGCATCCCAGCCCTCCAGATGTTGGGTCTCCCATAGCTGAGTGAAAATCTGAAGAAAATACTTCCTGTTGAACCAAAAATAATTGTGGTACGGTATAAATTTTATACCTTAAAAAATATTTTTTTCAAACATGTAGCTATTGTCTCATCCAGAGATAAATAATGATTTATTGCTGCTAGTCCTTGTTAATGTGAGATTAATGTATACGAGACTCTTGAGGGCAGATTTATCAAAGGTCAAATTGACTTGTAAATTAACATGGCAGGTTTTAAGTGGAAAATATTAGAATTAGAACTGTTTCCAGGGTTGAGGGGTCAAGGTGTGATAAATCTCACATTCAAACTAGATTTGGTGATTTAAAATTAAAATTAAATTAAATTTAAAATTTGAATTTACCAATCGAACCTTAATAAATCTGCCCCTTAACATCAAGTGTAGCTTATAACAACACATCCTGCCATTCTACCACTTCCATTATATTCAGAATATATGTATTCTGTAAATATCTAAGTATAACCCTCAAGCAGCAGAAATTAGGAAAATTATAAAGAAACATTGGAATGTATTACAGTTGGATCACAAATAAATGCAATACTTGCCCAGTAAATCAGGGGTGATTTTTAAGAAAGCCACAAACATAAAACAAAGGCGAGGAAATAGTTACATACCCCCTAAGACTTTGAATGCAGTGGAGCAAGATTTAAACGGATTTTATCAATTTGTAAATTGTCTAGGTATGGTATTAAAACAAAAGAATTTGTATCCAACGGGACACAAGATAGGTTAGAAATAGATAGGAGATAGGATAGGAGAAATAATTAGAACATAATATATGTGTTGGAATGCCCATGTGGGTTAAAATATGTGGGCAAAACCAATAGAACACTTAGGGAAAGACTAAGAGAGCATATTAACAATATAAGAAAAGGCTTGGAGATGCAGAGTGTCTCCAAACATTTTAAAATATACCATAAAAATAATCCAGTTGAACGAAGGTGCGTTTGAAGTTGTGTGTTTTTGTGGGAGAACAAATAAAGTTGTGGACATTTGAAAAAGTGGGGTATAAAGCATGTGAACATGGAAATGAGGTCATCCCATCCTCAATACAGAGACTGTCTAGCTGGAGGTTGCCAAGGAACTGTGGTGACAATTTTGAAAGGAGTTGCCCGGAAATGCATAAAACAGAAAGCACAATAAAGACAGTTCTTTTTTTGGTGCATACATAAGTGAATGTTTGTGAGTGCATTTTAATTGGTTTTATCATTAAATTTTTGAATTGATTCTGCAATGCTGATGCTACTTTTATCCCCAAGTCTGCAATTTTACTGAAGGGTTATAGGATTGAATACGAAAGAAGTGATTTCTGTCTTTGCTCTTTTGGATTTCCCTTTCATCTTCTATATCTGTAACTTCATAATATCAACTTATCCCCATCGAGACCTCCTTTGGTAGTCTGGAAGCAAAGTGGGGCACTCCATAGAAGTAAAGAAATAATTGTTTTTGGACTTGGTGTACAACAAGGGATTGAAGTGGAGTATACATAAATCAACATCTGGTAATTTTCACTGGTATTATGGATGGTCTGCTGTTCCCCCACATAAAAAGAGGGGAAGAAACCTAACATTCAGTAGTCTTTATTGACTGGGATGTAAACATTCAGTAGACTGTAATGGGCAAAACAAAAATTGTCAACCTCAGGATATTGCAGAAACTAACCAAGATTATCAGGAACACATTGAGGACATTCCTTCATGTATATACATTAATTATTGGGCAAACACAGACATAATTCACCAGGAAACTAGGCACCAGGGATGGAGGAGCTGAAATTTGAAAATACAGTATCCCTTTAAGGCTCCTTAGCCCATATAAACCCTGTGCTTTACACCAATTAGATGTTATACACAGTACAATTTTTTGTTTTTTAGTCTGAAACTCACTTAAAATATTTAAAACCTGCCCTGCATTTATGCCTCATTCACACCAGTAAATGCCTAGGAAAGTAAAACCCTTGACCTTTTACATGTAAAATTAGCCATAATCTAATAAATCACATTTTCCCTCAATTTACTATTTCCTTTAACTCTCTGTTTTTATACCGCATATATTTTTCTATCTGTGGACAATCTAGTCAATGAATTGTGTCAAAACGACTCAAACGACTCATAGTTTGAAAAAGTTTTAACAAGAACAGATTTCATTACCTTAGAAACACAAATTGTTACAATCTACTTTATGAAAATTATTTAAATTGCCAAAGGTAACAGATCCCAATTATAAACATTTTAGAAGCCCAGGGACAGTTATTAAAAATAAAAGGTTAGAAAGGTTAAAACGGTATGCATAAAACCTCATAAAATGAATAGAAATTAGAAATGTTAATCAAAAATCGAAATTGAATGTGAAAATCATTAATATAATAAAATTGGTTTGCTTACGGATAACCGAAAGACAGGCAAGACTATTTAACCCTTACATTATCAAACAATAGAGCAATCTGTGGGTTCTGGCAAATGCCAGAGGGGCTGCTGTAAGATGCCTCAATGTACTTGAATGCTTATTTTGACTCCCAGTGCAGACCTGATTAAAGGGCATTGAAACATAATGTTAAAGGGGTTGTTCATTTTTAAATGAAGTTTGAGTATGATGTAGAGAGTGATACTCTAAGACAATTTGCAATTGGTATTATTTTTTTAATATTTGTGTTTTTTTTGTTGTGTAGCATTTTATTCAGCAGCTCTACAATTTGCAAATTCAGCAATCTGGTTGCTAGGGTCCTAATTACACTACCAACCATGCACTGATTTGAATGAGAGACTGAAATATGAATAGGAGAGGTCCTGAATAGAAAGAGGAGCAATAGGGGCAGATTTATTAAAGTGATACTGACACTAAAAAATGAATTTAAGCATATGAATGTACATTAAATGTTACCTATAGGTCATGTTGATCATTTTTTGCTGAGAGGTTTGTTTTTGTATATAATTGTTAGTTGAAGTTCCTAAGCCTGACTCTCTGACACTCTGACACTCTGACTTTGCCAACCTGACTGTCCCATCTCAGCCTGTCAGTTACAGTTTCTAATGCTAACGGACTCCTGCTGCACAAATATGGCAGCCCCCTCATACAGGAACATGGGGGATCAGACAGGTAATGTAAAAGCATCATGCAAATACTTTATGGCAAAGTTAGAAGTAGCTTGCAAAGCCAATATTATAATAGATGTAAAAAAAAAGTTTAATTTCAGGTGTCAGTATCTCTTTAAGGTTAGAATCATAAATTAAAAATTTTTTTGGTCAAAACTCACAAATTTGAATTTTAAATCACCTACTCAAATTTGAATTCAAATGTGAGATTTATCACCACTCGATCCTGGAAGCAATTCTCTAATATTCGCCACCTAAAACCTGCCAAGTTCATGTACAAGTCAATGACAGAGGTCCGTTGAACCATTTGAAGATGTTAATTTCCTTCCTGACATTTGGGGGCACATTTACTTAGCTCGAGTGAAGGATTAGAATGAAAAAGTATTTTTTTGGCTACTTCGACCATCTAATTGGCTACTGTGACCTTCGACTACGACTTTGAATCGAACGATTCGAACTAAAAATCGTTCGACTATTCGGCCATTCAATAGTCGAAGTACTGTCTCTTTAAAAAAAACTTCGACCACCTACTTCGCCAACTAAAACCTACCGAGCACCAATGTTAGCCTATGGGGAAGGTCCCCATAGGCTTTCCTGGCAATTTGTGATCGAAGGAAAATTGTTCGATCGATGGATTAAAATCCTTCGAATCGTTTGATTCGAAGGATTTAATCGTTCCATTGAACGATTTTCCTTCAATCGTTCTATCGAACGAATTGCGGTAAATCCTTCGACTTCAATATTCGAAGTCGAAGGTTTTAACTTCGATGGTCAAATATCGAGGGTTAATTAACCCTCGATATTCGACTCATAGTAAATGTGCCCCCAAATTTCTTTTATTCAAAGGGAAACTCGATTCATATTTTCAGGTCATTCATATTCTCAAGTTTTTTCATAAAGACCCTCTTGTTCGAGTTGTGAGCTCATAAGAATTTATTACAGTTAAAAAAAATTATATCAAAATTGATGTTTCAAAATTCAACCTTTGATAAATATTCCCATTAAAACATGAGGAATAATTGATGATGGTGGTGTTTTTTCTGGAAACGATACACTTGAGAAGGGGAATGAAAAGTCTTTACAAATTTTAAGAGGACATTACAACATTTTCAAGCAGATGTTGCTTTTTCCATAATTTTACACAGCAAACATTTTTATACAACTTTATGTTGCCATTTTTTACACGGCAATGCCTGTGAAGCATATGGTTATGTGTGGTGTATCTGGTTGCTGTTTTATTACACAGCATGATAACTAGGCACTGATGTTTGAATGGAGAGGCAACCTAAAGCCTACAGTAACTACAGTAAATTTTCAGTCTCCTTGTGGTATGCAAAATAAAAGAAAATATCCTTTCAGTGATTTTAAAGTATATTTCCATAAATCTTTGAAGCATGAAAATGTTGTTATTGATCAGACCAGATTGAAATGAACCTTGACCCTATAAGCACAAGTTCTTCCATTCAAAATTTCAGTAAGATGCTAAATTATTCAGTATGTAACAAAATGAGATCACATATTACTCATCAAGAAACTGGGAGAAATGGAATACAGTATTTTTTTCAGATTGACGAATAACTTTTAAACCTCTTTTTTAATAATTACACTACTATATGAAAAGATAGTGAGAATATGTTTTTCTTAACATAATATCCACTCTATTCATATTGTACCTTTAAATTTGGTGCTAACAGAGTATTGTCAATACAGCTAAGAATATGCTGGTGCACATTGTTTTTCTTTTATTGATTCAATAAAGGAAAAATCATGGAGGAACATTCCCAGTGTTCACTGGCTTCTGCTTACCTGCATTGACAATACCCTGGTAGCAACTGGGCATATTTCTATGTATGTTTAGGAAGTGTGTGCAGCACCCTTGAGCCTTATATACATATATGACCAAATTTACATTATCTATTTGTGATTAGTGATTGTGCCGCCGCCTCATCCATAGACATCAATGTATTTAGGTGAGGTTTTCCCCATTTTGCAAATTTTCGGTGAAGCCAAATAGGTCAGATTCACCCACCACTATTATCTATCAATCCATCTATCTATTGATCCATCTATCATGCTGTATTTAATGATGGACAATCTGTCACGTTTCACTTTGTAAAATGTGTTTAAGTTAATGGGTGTTTTTTCACAGCAACTTTTTTTTTTACAATACATTGGAGTCTTTGGGCATTTTTTTGCGGTGAAACATGCCAAGCCCCTTGCATATGATTCCATTTAAAATGCACCAGGGCAGTGTGATTGAGTTTGAAATCTCAATCAATGTGATGGAGAATGAAAAATTATTTAAATATATATATATTTGTAAAGTCTTAGTCACACACTTATAGGAAAACTACGTGGGTGCTATTCAAAATTTTTTATATCCATAGTAAAATGCTGAAGCACACCAGGATTTCTCAATCAAAAAACATATTTATTGGATCGACGTTTCGCTCCTCACAGGGACCTTACCATACCGGACCATATTAGTATACTAATGTCTTGAATTTTGCATACATATCAAAACTCTAGCTTTGTAAAAATTAACTTGAAAACACCTGAACATGAAAAAAGTTGGTGGTTGAACGGTCTGTCTGTTTGTCCGTCGTCGAGACGTTAGGGGGGCCCAGAACCCAGAAGATTTCTTAGGCAATTTCTTTTCCTGCCTAGGGCACCTAGCGGGTAATCTGGCCCTGTGCACAGTGATTTATTTTGTCTGTCTTTATATGTAGTATTGTATGGGACCTATTATCCAGAATGCTTGGGAACTTGGGGCTTTCCTGATATTGGGTATTTCTGTAATTTGTATCCTCATACCTTAAAACTATTGTAAAATCATGTAAAAATTAAATTTACCCAATACGCTGGTTTTGCTTCCATGTATTAATTATATCGTTTTGATCAAGTACAAGGTACTATTTTATTATTACAGAGAAAATGGAAATCATTGGATTATATGATTATAATGTAGTCTGTGGGAACCTTTCTATAATTCAGAACTTTCTGGATAATGGGTTTCCGGATAACGGATCCCATACCTGTGTAAATGTTTTTCCCATTCTCTATTGCTAGCCAACAAACCTCCCTTTCTGTCAACTTTTCTCTTTTTTCACAATAATAAGCTATGCTTTCCATAATATACCCAGCATTACAAAAATCATCAATAATATTACTTACCAAATGCATATGTTCCCTGTGTATCTGTGTATAATGTGAGCAAAACCTTAGCACTGGGTGTGTGCAGAGAACATGCACTGTACCCATTTTCGTGCCACAAAATTGAAGGTAAAAAAAAAGTGTGTAGATAGGAGATTGCTTATAGAATAAAAATGATTGTGTTGTTATCATACAAATAATAGAGGTAAAGGTGATACCTGATAGCAGTGAGACCAAGATTGCGATGTATACAAGAGTGAAGGGAGGTAAGTTTTTAGAATTGTACTTGTACTATATATATATATATATATATATATATATATATATATATATATATATATATATATATATATATATATATATATATATATATATATATATAATTGGGCAGTCTAACTTAATCTGCACAGATCTCTCGGATTTGCTGTCATATTTGTGATTGGTCTGTTTTCATGTAATACCACTGTATGTTTAGAAGATCCTTAGCCTATGATTAAGTGCCCACAAGGCACAAAACTGGTAAGGCTACAGATTGAGTTTTTTTTTTTAAATAAATCATTTTTTAACTGCATCAATTATTGGAGTGAAGTCTGGTTTGTACCAACCTGCAAAGAATATGCCAGAAACTGAGGAGCAGACAAATTTTTTTTACTGCAGTCCCTTCCCTATGGTATTACAGATGACTGATTTGACAGCTGCTGTGAGCCAGAAGTGATGAGGTGAAGGAGCTGGCAAAACAAAAGTATTTGATGCCCGATCATTTTTTTTGGTATGTCCTGTAGAGCAGTGGGACCCATTTTTTTTGGTATGTCCTGTAGAGCAGTGGGACCTATTTTACAAATATACTTACTGGCCAGCGCATTAATATAGAAAAGTAGAAGTATGGAAGATTAGTTACTAGTAGGGTTCAGATGTGAAATTCATATTGGAAAAATATAACATTACTGTTCCTGATTTGCGTTATTTAGCAATTCTTTCTGTTTAATTTTTTTTTTTTTTTTTACTCTTTTTGACTCTTTTCAGCTTTCAAATGGGGGTCACTGACCCCATAAAAAACAAATGCTCTGTAAGGCTACATATTATTTTTATTGCTACTTTTTATTATTCATTTTTCTATTTAGACCCTCTCCTATTCATATTCTAGTCTCTAATTCAAATCAATGCATGGTTGCTAGGGTAGCTTGGACCATAACAACCAGACAGCTGAAATTGGATAGCTGATGAATAAAAAGTGAAATAACTCAAAAACCACAAATAATACAAAAGGAAAACAACTGCAAATTGTCTCAGAATATCACTACTTTACAACATACATGCTCCCTTATGTTTTATGCCTGCAAGGCGGTGATCATGCACTGAATGGGTAAAACCCCCCTGCCATGCCCTTCTGGAGACACTTAGTAGATGGAGCTCTCTCACTAATGAAATTGACGTACAAAACAAGGGGGGGCCACAGACAAATTCAACAAGGTGCGGGGAATCTGGTGTGATTCAGATTCTCTGGAGTATACATAACCTGTACATGTCTGATACAAAACCTCCCTGTCCACTCAGGCATCAGCAACCATCAGTGACAGCAACTTGTTATATGCAAGAGACTATCTGAACCACCACCATTGTAACCAATCACAACTGTCAAATGTTCTACTTTCTTTTGTTTGGGTTATATATTATGCTGTGTAAAACAAAATTTGTCAAACAATGGTGTAATAACTGTGTAAGTAAGTGTATTTTATTTTAACCCCATGCAAACGCCAGATTTGCTGCCATTATTTTACATTGCTTCCAGCAGAAGTCACTCTAATCCCACCATTTTTTGCACCACATAATAAATATGCCCCATAGTGATGAGAAAATCTGCTCCATTTTGCTGCACCAAAATATAATGAAACAGCAGAAAAAAAATTTGCATAAACATTAAATTTAATGGAAAAATACCTTGGAGTCTATGGGCAGTTTTTTTTTTTTTTTTTTTTTTTTTTACCAATGACGAACTGTAATATCATCGAGAATCATTTAAGGAGTAAAAATGGCTTTAGCAAATGATGGATAAGCTATATTATTTTTCATGAAACAAACAGCATACATATCTGCACCATGATTCCTAAAATCCCAAGGGGTGGCTCTTATTTTTTAAAATGGCAATTTTCTATTTATGATTACCCAATGGCATATACTACTAAAATAGTATATTATCATGAAAATGCTTTATTTAGATGAAGCAGAGTTTTACATATGAGCTGTTATTCAGTATATTTTTATGGAGACCTACATTGTTCGGTTGGGTATAATTTTCCTTTAAAAATAGACTTTTTGTACAAAATATTTTTGCTTTCCTAAAGTCAATTTAATGTAACTTTTTTGCAGTGCATAACTTCTACTTTGTATAAAGAGACCTTCCATCAGTAATAAGATTCACTTCAAAGAGTTTTCCTGTGTTGCCATTGAAATGTAACTGGTGTACGTATAACTGTCATCACTTTCTAATTATTCATCTCTTCACAAATCTTAGCACACATGAAATGTTCTCCCACTTGAATCTGAATCAAAGCATAGTGTATGTGTTGCATCTTATTCTTTTAGATGTAAAAACATCTGTGAGTACTGGGTATAGCAGAATATCTCAGTCTTCAATCCTTGAGATTTCAAATGTTACTACAGTTCAGTTTAGTAATGAAAATGTAAAGATGATGTATAAATATATTTTGGCATGTAAAATGTTGTCTTCTTTACTTATCTGTTGCAAAATACATTGAAATGTATAAAATGTGGGCACAATTTCATCCCTTAATACAGTACTTGCAAAACAGTATTCCTATGGAGAAATTTTTACTTGATAATTTCCTATTGTCATATAAATCCTTTAACAAACAACCCTTGCTAAAGAACATACCAATCAAATCAGATGTCAAACTGATATCAAAGTACTGCAGCACAGGATGCAAATGTGAATATAATTGTGGATGGGTCAGGGATGGTGATTATTGATGGGTGAATCTGTCCTGAAAAATTTGCGAAACTGCAAAAAATTTGTGAAACACATAATTTTGACGCACAACAATTTTGACGCAAGCGGCAATTTTTATATGCATTATTTTGTCCAAATACATTAAAGTCAATGGCCGTCTGAACGGAAATTCTCTTTGAATCCATGCCTGGTGAATAAATTTGCCCATCACTAGTGGTGAACATTTTTGTCAGGTTTTGACATACATAATATTTTTATATTCAGCAGACCAGAAACAGTTACCACCAAAAGAGGGCTCCTTCCTAATTTTCAAACAAAGTGCATAGTTGGCAACCATTCATGATCACATCTAGAGTGGGATCACTCATCAGCATAGAAGAGGGGTTTTAGCTGCTTTTAAATCCATTTAAATACAGGCTCTTGTGCATGTTTATATAGACTGAACAACAAGGTGTATTTAAATTCACCTTAATGTTAATTTTTAGGATGTAATAGAATGACAAGTTTTAAGCAACATTTCAACTTCATTATTTCTTTTTTATAGTTTTTGAATTATTTGCATTCTTCTTCTGACTCTTTCCAGCTTTTAAATTGCAGTCATTGACCACATCTTAAAAAAGATATCAAAACGGAGATCAACGGGTCCCTGCATTTTTCACTCCCAGGCAGTAAAAGCTCTGCATTGTTCACACCTTTAAGACCATTTATTGTTCAAACTGTAGGAGCAGCAGGGTCTGACTGGGCCAGTGTTGCAATTCTCCATAATACTGTAGCTTTTTTATATATGGCATACTCTCAAATTGAGAATATTTATGTACATACTCTGTGGTTGAGTTATGTCACAACTTTGATGGTGGAAAAAATATTTCCAAAACAGTTTTTGCAAATTCCAAATTTGCTGTATTCTTGCACAGTGATCATGCTTAGTGGCCTCGTGGACACCCTTCTCATTTGCAAGCCATTTGCAAATATTTATTCACAATGAACATCTCAATACCATTCATAAAAATAGGGAAGGCAGGCACAGCAGTGCAATATTTCAGCACTTAGGGGAAAATATGTGCAAAGCAACATATGTGAATAAATATATGCTGTGCAAACCTTAAAAATTACCCATTTGTATTTTAAACTTTTATTAAAGCTAACTAGTTTGTATAACATATGACAGTTAATTGCCCTTTACCAATTAGATGAGGATAAGTAAAATTTCTGGTACTGTATACCAAAATAATAGGTACATTGACCCCAGACAGAAGAGCAATTGCACCCTTGGTGCCCATTCAAATATCACTCCTGTCCAAGGTCTGGCTGCAATCTGCACTAGTAGGGAGTGAGAAAGAGGACATGCCTTTACCCATTTTGGCATGTTCAGACCTGAGTTATTCTCCTATGTGCAAAAATAAATGGTGTATTTAGCCTTTTTTATGCACCCTCCCCGTCACACCTAGTAAATTATCCTAGATTAGCCTAGACTCTAGAAATTCAATTAATCTTAATTTTTCTTCCCCATTTCTGCAAAAAACGATCTAACAAATAAATCACTTTGAGCAGTTTATCTGCCTACAGGCCATTCCTTCTTTCTCCAGTTCAGATTTCTCATTGACTTTGTACCTGAGGCGGAGGTACGTATAAGAAACTGGCTATAATAATTTACAGCACCTAGGGTACCAGTCAAACCTGTTTGCAGTTGGAAGCATTACACTTCTGTATTTCTACCACTATGGAGATTAAAATTCTTCTAATCTATTGTCTTTTTTTCATTTGTCTGAATATTAATGTTACATTGCCGGAAATTACAGAACTTTGTATCTTTGTCAAGTATCCTTTATTCTGCTTATATAACACAAATTGTTTTGCTTTTCCTTATTCTTAGTTGGTGGTTCATCGTTGATCCACAGAGACAGAACTGTTTTCTTTGCTGCTTCTGCTGTTACCTTTAGGATACTTCTTTTCATGTGTTTAGTGCTTTTTAAAGGATTTTGACTTTCATTTCCAGAATCTTTTTTTATGAATTCTGATCTTTCATTTCCAGAATCAGCAACATGGGAGTTAATCTGATTTGAAGTCTGATCCATAAGTGCATATAAATATTTTTTTTTCTAAAAATATTGGTTTTTCATGTTTTGCTATATATTGTGACATATAACAGGTCTGATGAGTCTGCATATGATCACCTCCATTTAACTAATATATTAAGGGGGTTATTAACTAAAGCTCAAATTTCTCTGGTCGGGCTTTATGGGGCAAAAAAATCTTACATTTTTTTAAATGTATTATACCCCGTTATGGCATAAAGCCAAAATCTGAAAATCTGTCATCTCAGACCTGACAAGGTCATGTACAGTCCATATGCCAATTTGAAAATATCGTGGTTTGCACTGGGTTTAGCCAGATAATTTTCAAGGCAAAACCCCCAGAAAATCTAGCGATTTGGCAAAAAAGTCAGAAAAATTCATACGAATAAGGCAAAATAGTGGATGGGAGTTTAGTCCAGCTTTTTTATTTAAAATATGAGAAAATAAAATCAAGTTTTAGTAAATAGTGTTGAAAAACTGATCCCATATATAAATGAGAGGTAGCCTGGTGTTGTTGTGCTATGGCATGGTATGCTTTCTCTAGGAAAAACATTTGTTTTTATGACACATAGCATGCTCCTGTAGTCCTCTTTCTTGGTTCACACTCACTACTCTGAATCCTGGCTCATTTGAATCAACTTCTTAGTATGAGGTGGATGTTGACTAATTTAATATAACATTTTATTACAGTCCGTGGGCTTTGTATAAAGTGAAGTACATATACAGCCACCTTGAGCTTTAGATAGCATGACATCCAAAAAATGTGTACTTTGGAAATCAAATGTAAATGAAAATTTTTATAGAAGAATGCACCTTATTTATTTTACCATTGAAGAGAGTCAATGTCACCCTGCCTTAGTATAAAAATATCATTGATGTATCTCCACCAAACCATGCCTGGTGAACTCCAAATCGATATATATATATATATATATATATATATATATATATATATATATATACAGCTCTTGAAGCCCAGCCTGTCAGGAGTGCCAGTCGGTGCATCTATTCCCTTTGGTGGCGAATCCAAAATGGCGGTGCCCATAGCTACCACGTGGGTAGCGGAGGCACTGTGATGCTGGTGTCAAAATGCCGGCGTGATGACGCCAAAAGCCTGCGCCAAATTCAAATTCTTCTCCATCGATCCTCTTCCTGGAACCGTGCCCCCTAGAGGTTGCACCTATCCTCTCTCTCCTCCGCCATGAAAGACTATATCCTAGAAAATCTCCAGCGGGGATTTATTCATCCTTTTACCTCCCCGGCAGGGGCTGGCTTCTTCTTCATGGAGAAGAAGGACGGTAGTCTGCGTCCCTGCATTGATTACCGTGAATAAAATTACGGTTAAAAACCAATATCCTTTGCCTCTGATCACTGAACTATTTGACCAACTGAAAGGGGCTAAGATCTTCACTAAGTTGGATCTACGTGGGGCATACAACCTCATCCGCATTCGTGAAGGTGACATTCGTCCCCTTCACGAATGAAGACGGCATTCAACACTTGGGATGGGCAGTACAAATACCTTGTGACGCCCTTTGGCCTCTGCAATGCCCCCGTCATCTTCCAGGAGTTTGGGAACAACATCTTCCTGGGACCTCTTGGGGAGATTCGTGGTCAGGTAACTTGATGACATCTTAATCTTCTCCAAGGACTTGGAAAGTCATCGCTCCCAGGTAAAAGAGGTATTCTCTCGTCTGAGGAAGAACTCTCTCTTCACCAAGATAGAGAAATGTGTCTTGACGTGCCCAAGATCCATTTCCTCGGCTATATCATCTCCCCAGAAGGTTTTGAGATGGATCCTGCCAAAGTCTCCGCAATCCAGGAGTGGCCACTTCCTTTGAGCACAAGGCTATACAAATATTCATTGGGTTTGCAAACTACTATCGACAGTTCATAGCCGAGGGGTTCTCCTCCCGCATTGCCCCCATCCTTACTCTTATCCGAAAAGGGGGTAAACCAAACTCATGGCCTCCTTCAGCTATCGAAGCATTCCTGTCCCTGAAGGATGCTTTCACCTCTGCCTCTGTCCTCCGACATCCTGATCATGTATTACTCTTTTTCATTGAAGTGGACGCTTCCAAAGTTGGAGCCGGTGCTATCCTTTCCCAGAGACATTCTGCTGATGGGAAAGTACATCCATGTGCATACTTCTGCAGAAAATTCTCTCCTGCAGAGCAGAATTATGACGTGGGGAATAGTGAACTCTTGGCAGTAAAGCTAGCTCTCTAAGAGGCATCACCTCTTAGAAGGGTCTTCAAACCCAGTCACTATTTACACTAACCGCTTTAACTTCGTCTTGACCTACTGCTCTGGTTCCAAGAATCGGAAAGCGGATGCTTTACTCCAGTGGCCCGGCTCCCTGTCAAGCAAGATCCTATTATTCCTCCTGCCAAGATTATTGCTTCCCTTTTCCCTCAGTTTGCCGGGCAAATCATGTCTAGTCAGTCTTCCACTCCTGCTGATACACCTATTGGGATGGCGTTTGTACCCACTGAGCTTCGTCTGCCCATCTTACAACAGACTCATTGTTCCAAGCAGGCTGGACATCCTGATCCACAAACGACTCTAGCCTATTTGCAAAGTAATACCCCTGAATTGATGGACAATTAGTAGAAGCCATAGTAAGGCAAAAAGTAAATATTAAATAACAAAATGAGAAAATAATCAAACAAACAGAAGTTGAAAAATACAGGCCTGTAATGAGGCTGGCAATGGAGAGAGGCAAGTCCAGAAACAGGCAAAATGGTCAGGGCTGGCGGCAGGCAGGCGAAGTCCAAAAGGCAGGCTGAGGTCAAATGGCAGGCAGCAGATGAGCAAGGTTGAGAAACAGGCCGGAGGTCAGAACCAAGGGAATCCAGAGTAGTAGGAGTCGGGTACCAGGTGAGAACAGGATGGTAGGAGCGAGGAACACAGGAAGACAAACACGGAGCAAGGCAGGGAACACAGGAACCAGGGATCAGCCAGGAATCAGCATAACACAGGTAGAATGGGCTCAGGAGCTCAGATGATCAAGCAACAGGAAGTTTGATGGCACAGGCTTATAAAGGGCCTTGATTGCTTGACTGACAACGCATGTTATTAATGAGGCAAGATAAGGTAAGCGTGTTGCAAGAATATAGTAAGTCTGTTCAGGGCAGTGTCCAATATAAGCACTAAGATTCCCCAGTGGCTCACCAGTATAATGCAGGATTGTATAAATACAAAGACCAGGGTTTGATTCCATCGTGATTCCTGACAGACACCTAGTCTGGTGGCTGACTCTCCGTAAAGATGTCATGGACTTTGTCGCTACTTGCACGATTTGTGCCACTTCCAAAGCTAGTCATACTCGACCCAGTGGTCTTTTACAGCCTCTGCCCATTCCCTCTCGTCCATGGACTCACCTAGCGATGGACTTCATTGTAGAACTTCCACCCTCAAAAGGGAGTTATAGATCGCTTCAGCAAAATGGCGCACTTCATTCCTCTGCGCAAGCTTCCCTCAGCAGTAGAACTATTCCAGCTCTTTATCCAATTTATTTTTCGGTTGCATGGTATCCCAACTGAGATAGTCTCTGACAGGGGATCTCAATTCGCAGCTAAGTTGTGGTGTTCCTTATGTAAAGACTTGGGTATCACTCTTCAATTCTCTTCTGCCTACCATCCCCAAACCAATGGGGCATCGGAGCGGGTGAATTAAGTATTGGAGCAATTCCTGAAAAACCATATTTCCCTCTGTCAAGATGATTGGTCTGATATCCTCCTGTGTGCGAAATTTGCTCATAATAATGCATGCCACACTTCCACTGGAAGGTGTCCGTTTATGACAGTGTACGGACAGCACCCCCAAGCATTTCCACAAGATTTTGTCTTGTCAGACGTACCTGCCGCAGATGATCACGCAGCCCATATGTCTGCAATTTGGGCCGCAACTAAGTGAATTTGGAGAAGAGTGTTCTGGTGTATAAGACTTTCGCTGATCATAGACAGAGAATCTCACCTCCATTCAAGGTCAGAGACAAGGTGTGGTTGTCCACTAGGAACATTCATTTAAAGATTCATTCTTTAAATGGGCCCAAGGTTTGTCGGTCCTTTCCCCATTTCAGAGATAGTAAATCCTGTGGCAGTCCGACTATCACTTCCCTCTGAGATGTGAATACCTAATTCATTTCTCCCTGGTGAAACCAGCAATTTCCAATTGCTTCTTTTCTCATCAGTCTCCCCTTCAGCTTTCTCCATGGATGGCCAACAAGAGTACGAGGTGGAAAAGATCTTAGACTCCAGACTCTCCAGGGGTTCTCTCCAGTTCCTTATTAAGTGGAAGGGCTTTGGTCCTGAAGAATGCTCTTGGGAGAAACACTCTGATGTACATGCCCCTCGACTGGTAAGGGAATTCTACATTTTCCACAGAAACCAAGGCTTGGTGGTCCAGTGGCCCCCCGTGGGGGAGGGGGTACTGTCACAAACGCCGGTCGGCGTATGTATTCCCTTCAGGGGCAAATTCAAAATGGCGGTGCCCATAGCTACCACATGGGTAGCAGAGGTGCTGGCGCTGTGTCAGAACGCATCGCAATGACGTCACGAACCAGCGCCAAATTCAATTAAAAGGCCACCCAGGACGCTGGTTCAATGCCCAAGTATAGGTTTTGTTTGTGAACATTCCTGGGTGCTTTAATTATTGTGTGATATTTATTCCTGGACCTTCTGCCTGCCTATTCGATCTCTGCCTGGATTTTGACTATGCTATATTCCCAAACCCTTGCCTGTACCTTGAATTCAGACATTAATCCTAAAGCTTCCTCCTTGGTCCTGACTACTCCCGCTGGGAGCCAATAGGCCCCCCTGACACAGCCACAAAGGCATTGTCATATGATGGGGCAATGTTGGATCCCATCGCGTTTCCATGTAGCTAGAGGTAAAAACGCTCTCTAAAAGTGAAATAGTTGCAGCACCATATAATCTCCAAAACGTGTAAGAAGAACCCCATCTACTGCTCAGAATAATGTGCTCTCTTTTTACGTATACATTCATGGGCTTGTGTTCTGCCACGATGCGGAATGGATGTATATAGACTGGCCCCATCTAGTGTGGCCAGTATAATATCACCCCCTACACCCTCCAATGTACTCAGTCTATACAAAATATGCCCTGTATCTTTAACATAAGAGGTCACCATTTGTATCAGTGGATTAAACACCTCGTCTAGCTAATGGACAAAAAACTGAACCAATCCGAGCTACTATAGCTCAGCCAGGGGGACATACTGGGTCTTTGTGTATTTTCAGAAAAATAATGTAACCAGATTTTTTAAAGTCAAAATTTGTCTTAATATATCTGTAATTACTCCACTATCATACATATTATCTAACAGTGCTTTGATTCACATTTTGGCTTGATAAAGGGCAATTATAGGCCAGTAA
The DNA here is from genome assembly GCF_017654675.1 of Xenopus laevis. Classification (NCBI taxonomy): domain Eukaryota; kingdom Metazoa; phylum Chordata; class Amphibia; order Anura; family Pipidae; genus Xenopus; species Xenopus laevis. The sequence continues at coordinate 86,552,746 of NC_054381.1, read as the reverse complement.
GTTTGACATCTGTGGTGGGCAAATTATTTGAAGGCTTGCTAAGGGATCACATTCAAAATGTTGTCCTTGTGAATGGCATTATGAGCAGCAATCAGCATGGCTTTATGAAGGATAGGTCATATCAGACAAATTTTATTGCTTTTTATAATGAGGTAAGAAAGATGCTGAGGGCAGTAGATGTGATCTATTTGGATTTTGCCAAAGAGTTTGAAACCGTGCCTCACAAACTACTGCTTTCTAAACAAAAGGTCTGTTGGGCTTAATGAAGTTGTTTGCACATGGATAGGAAATTGGCTACATGATTGGGTACAAAGGGTGGTTGGTAATGGTACATTCTCTGCTTGGGATAAGGTTCTTGGTGGGGGTTCTTTAGGGCTCGGTATTGGGTCCACTTTTATTTAACTTACATAGTTACATAGTTAAATCGGGTTAAAAAAAAGACAAAGTCCATCAAGTTCAACCCCTCAAAATGAAAACCCAGCATCCATACACACACCCCTCCATACTTTCACATAAATATTATATACCCATATCTATACTAACTATAGAATTTAGTATCACCTTTGATATTATGTCTGTCCAAGCCACTCTTAAAGGCATTAACAGAATCAGCCATCACAACATCTCCCGGCAGTGCACACAACCTCACTGAGCTCACTGTAAAGAACCACCTAGGTTGCTTCAAATGAAGGTTCTTTTCTTCTGGTCTGTAGTGGTGGACTCTGGTACGCTGATCCTCTTTATGGGAAAAAAAGGTCCCCAATGTTATTTGTTCATAAAACTTGTTCATGAATGACTTAGGGGAGGGTATTATAAGTAATGTATCAGTGTTTGCAGATGGCACAAAGCTATCCAGTCCAAGTAATTCCATCCAGGATGTGGAATCCTTGCAACAGGATCTTGACAAACTGGCAATCTGGGCAGCTAAGTGGCAAATGAGAGTCAATGTTGATAAATGTAAAGTCATGCACCTGGGATGAAAAAAAATATCCAAGCCACGTATACCCTTAATGGGACTGCACTAGGCAAATCCATTATGGAAAAGTACATTATAGAGTCTTTGTGGATGATAAACTTAGCTGTAGCAAGCAATGGCAATCAGCAGCATCAAGGGCAAATAAGGTCTTGACCTGTATTAAAAGGGGCATAGATTCATGTGAGGAGTGGTTCATTCTTCCACTTTATAGAGCACAGGTAAAGTCCCATCTAGAATATGGCTTACAGTTTTGGTCTCCTGTGCTCAAATAGGACATTACTGAGGGTACAGAGAAGGGCAACTAAGCTGGTAAAAGGAATGGCAAATCGTAGCTACGAGGAAACACTGGCCAAAATGGGGATGTTTACAACAGGTGCTTAAGGGGTGATATGATAGATATATATATATATATATATATATATATATATATATATATATATATATATATATATATATATATATATATGTATGAGGAAGTGTATCATCACGAAACGCGTCAGACCTCAGACGCTTTTGTTTGTTTAATTGATCGTATGTCCTAATAAAGAATTTACCTTTTTAAAATATTTGGAGACGAGCGATTCGTGTTGGTGTTCAGGAGTGCGCGGCCTACAAATCTTCTATATGATGAAGTGTCCGTGTGGCAAAATATATATAGGTGAAACTACCAGATCCCTGAGTATCAGAATTGGCGAGCATAGAAGTGATGTGAGACTTGGGAAAAACACATCTCCTTTAGCAAGACACTTTATGGAAGCACATCACCAAGTGAATCAACTGAGGTTCATGGGTATAGAAAGAGTGAAAACACCAACTCGGGGAGGCAATAGAGAAATATTAATTAAACAGTGGGAATTGAATTGAATACTGTATATAAGTTACAGCCCCTTTCCCCCAATGGACTTAATGAGGACAGGGAATTGTCCCTTTTCTTCTGATACTAATTGGACACAATAATTACCTTTGTAAACGAGAAGAGATAATAGAGATTGTTTCTTTTGAGAGTTCTATCTCTCAAAGATTTCCTTTTTAGGGTTAAAAGACCTCAGCCTGTGGTGAAATGAGTATATGTTGATTTTTGTCTTATGTTTTTAATTATGTTTTTAATCTTATCTTTATGTCACTATTTTCACAGATCTTATGGGACAATATTTATGGAAATTATCCCTTGAAGCAAATTTCTTCATGTGCAGATACAAACTTTCACAAATATGGCATGAATGTTTCACTATATCAGAAATATGGGCACTGTCACTTTAAATACAGTATATGACACTTGCATATACGTTTAGGTACAGATATTTATATATAATTATTAGTGTATTTTTGTATTAATTAAGATGTTTATGGATATGGCTATCATGAATTATGGGATAGGAATTGACAGGACATGTCACATGATTTAGAGCACATAGTCACTTTAATATGGTCACATGATTGGTCTATGAATTATAATATGAAATTAATTGCACATTACTCTCATTTAATATTGCACTTATGGATATGGCCATCATATGAATTATGGGACAGGAAATGACAGGACATGTCGCATGATTTTGAGCACATAGTCACTTTAATATGGTCACATGATTGGTCTATGAATTATAATATGATACTACTTGCACATTGCTCTCATTTTAATATTGCACTATAGCACTTTAAGCCATATGAATTATGTATTTTTCTATTTACAAATAGTATTGAACGTTTTTGTCCTGATCTGTTAATATTTTGGGTCGTTTTCTATTCTGTTTCCTGTTTGGAATTGTGTAAACAATAGCGTTACCCTTAGCTGTGGTTGCTTAGCAACAATGTAAACAGATGCGCATGTTTCCTGTTCAAATGCACGTAGTGTCAGTGAGAATATAGCGCCACGACACCAAGTCAGATGATTCATCGGCTGAAGTGACGTAGGCGGAAGTGACGTCACATACCCGGAAGTATAGGAAGCGCACAAACGAAGCACCCAGTTAGTGATTGAGTATTTATATCTCTACCAAACTCGGTAAGCATCAGAATCCCCTTGACAAAGTCCTTGGTGCCGAAACGTTGTGGCCATTCTCATTTTGCTGGTAGGTGTATCCGCTCCTTGTTGATGTCTTGCTTGCCATGTGGTTGATATTATACACTGTTTTTAATATTGTATAAATTATGCCATGTGTTTTATGGCGTTGTTCATGTAAAAAAAAAATTCTGCATAAAAGTAAAACCAATTCTTTTTGAACCACTCATATTCTCCAAATTGTGTTTGTTTTGAGTGTGCGAACATATGGAAAAATCACCTCTGTTCACACCCTATTGTAACAAGATGTCTTTTATTGCTTACTTTGTTTACACTTTATGATAACAATATGTTTTTTATTGATTACTCTGTTTTTACTGAAGGTATCAATATGTCTGTACTATGTAGCAAAACTGACTGGACCAATCTGCTTCAGCTTACACAATGTGTTTTTTGCTGCTGCGCTTTCTATGCAATACTGTGCGCTAATTAAATTTAGGAAATGATTTACTGTTAACCCGCTAATTTATTTTGATATTTGTTTTTATTTCACCTATATATTAAGTTACCATGTTATACATAGAGTGGCTTATGATATTCCTAATTTCATATAGATGTATATATGACTTTTTGAGAACTTTTTTTTTTTTTTTCACAAATGTTTTTATTGGTTTTCAATGTGTACGAAGAATTTTTACAGTAAACAAAAGAAAGAAAAGGAAATTAAAATAAGGCAAACAAACAATGTCAAGTACAGATTCAAATACAATAAAGCAGGGTTGACAAAGATAGGCTAAAATAGCGTCAAGTGATCGCAGAAAAAGAAATCAGGTAAACATACCCCTAACTGTAGAAATTGAAAAGTACTCACGATAGTACCGTTTGTAGACAATGGATTAGCACGTGGGAGGATTATGATCGTGATATAGTGGAAGTAAACAGCTGGTTAAGATGATGACTCCTGGGGGTTCCCGTCGTAGGTGATTGTTGCGAGTTACCCACGGATCGCAACAGGTGATCCGCCTCACAGACAGAATCGGTCCCCAACAGCAGCTCCCTTTCGTACCACGTGGTGTTTTGAAAAATTTGAAGAGTGAGTGATCTTGTAAGTGGTGTGAAGGTGTTTATGTAAGACATCCAGGTGTCAAAAAAATTTTCAGTGTTTTTTTCTTTGTTTGTTAGGGTCTCTATCCAGTCTAAGTGGAAGAGGTATTGCAGTTTCTGTCGCACCAAAGAGATTGGCGGAGGAAGTCGGGACAGCCAGGTATGTAAAATAGTCTTTCTAGCTGCTGCCGCAAGTCGTTCCGCCAGGGCCCTCTCCGGCTTGGAGATATGTGGGGTAGAGTGAAGTTTGCTAAATATAGCCCAAGTGGCGTTAATGGTTATAGATTTCCCAGAAAGGGTTTCCCAATAACTGGCGACCTCCTTCCAAAACTGTTGTATGAGTGGGCAGGACCATAGACAATGTATCATATCAGCTCTGGGAGTTTCGCATTTCAGACAGCTGTCTGAGTGTGTTGTACCGATATGAAATCTTTTCAAAGGCGTCAGGTAAGTGTGGTGCAATAATTGCAGGGACATTTCCTGGTAAGTGCTAGCAGGCAAAATTTGCATCAGGCGCGTGTGGTATCGGAGAACATCCACATTCTCGGCTTGTGGGATGATGGATTTCCATTTTGTAAAGGCCATAGTAGTGGTATCAGGATCGACATTAGTCCTAATCTGTTTGTAGATGTGTGCGGTGGAGTTAATAGTTTCACGTTTCGGCCAAAGGGAATCAATTGGATTGTTTTTATCTCTGTCCGTGAGTTTGGCCAGTTGTTGTGTAGCGAAATGTAAGAGTTGGATCAGGGAAAACTGATGGAGCCGCAAAAATGGATATTTTAGGAGCAAGGCCAAAATGGGTTGGATTATGGTAGTAGGGGTGACCACGTCTTTAATGTTTTGTAAACCTTTGGAATGCCAATCTTTGAAAATCAGGCTATGCAAGCCCGGAGAAAAGGCTTTGTTATTGAACCAGGTAAGGTTGATCGAATTAAAAGGAGATAAGGCTGCTTTTTTCCGAATGGAGTGCCAGGTTTTATAGGCGTGGATAAATAGGGGATTTTCCTGCATGTTCTTGGGGATTTCCTGTAATGGCGTATGTAGTAGTGAGTTAAGCGACCTCCCTTCCGACAGGGAGGCATCTAAAGATATTGTAGTGTAAATATTCCTATGATGGAGCCAATCACCTACATATCTAAGAAGGGCAGCATCATTATATACCATTACGTTTGAGAGATTGAGTCCACCGTCTTGTTTTTGGTGTTGAAGCGTGGCTAATTTTATTCGTGGACGTTTCTTATGCCATATAAAGGTCCTAAAAATGTGTTGAAGTCTTTTGTTATCAGTGGTAGAGATGCGGTAAGGAAGCATCTGCATTTTATAAAGTAGTTTAGGGAATAACGTCATTTTTATCAAATGGATTCTTCCTGAGAACGTTAGGTCCATGTTCATCCATTTCTGAGTGTCTTGCTCAATTTGGTCTATGACTCGTCTGATGTTCGATTTATATATGTCTTTGTGGTGTTGCGTCAGATGGATTCCCAGGAATTTTATGTGAGTTTTGGCTTTTGTAAACGGGAATGGATTGGTCCAGTCTGACGGGGTGGTATGTTGTAGGCGTAAGGCTTCGGATTTCCCCATATTGATTTTAAATCCAGCTATAGTGCCAAATGCGGCAATCTTTTGCAGGATTACAGGCAGCTCCATACTAGGCTTGTCTAAGAAAAGGAGAATATCGTCTGCATATGCTATCAATTTAATCTGTTGTGAGGCTACTTTAATACCTTGAAAGGTGGTGTCATTAAGTAAATGTCGCAGCAAAGGGTCCAAAGCTAGGTTAAAGAGTAATGGCGAGAGAGGACAGCCCTGCCTGGTACCTCTCCGTATTAGAAATCTAGGCGAGTTCTGTCCATTCGCCGTGATGTGAGTATATGATTGGGAATATAATGTCCGAAATAAGTTGAGCATATGGATACCAAAGTGTTGGAATTTAAGCAATCTTTTAATGTGGGTGTGCGTGATTCTATCGAAGGCTTTATCAGCGTCTAAATTAATTAATATGCCGTGTGCTCTCTTTTCTAGATTACACTGATAAATAGCAGCCAGTGCCGTCCGCAGGGCTTGGACAGGGTATCGCCCCTTAAGGAATCCTACTTGATGATTGGTAAGTATGTGTGGAAGGATGAGTTGCAACCTATCCGCCATGATTTTAGTCAGAATTTTTAAGTCCTGATTCAACAGAGAGATGGGTCTATAGGAGGAGGGAGAGTAGGGTCTTTGCCTTCTTTTGGGATTAATATGATCCGTGCCTCATTAGCTTCATTCCATAAAGGACAGCCTTGTAGAATATCATTAAAAAGCGTGGTAAGCAGCGGGGTAAGTTCTAGAAGGAGGATTTTATAGTATTCTGCACTAAGACCATCAGGGCCTGGGGATTTCCCATTTTTTAGAAGTTTTATTGTTGATACAATTTCTTGTTCTGTGATAGGTGCGTCAAGAATTTCCCTATCCTGCACTGAGAGCTTGGAAAGTTGAGCATCTCGTAGGAAGGAAAGACCCTCCTCCGGATGATCTTGGTTCTCTTCGTAAAATTGTTTAAAGTAGGATTCGAGTTCCGCCATAATGGCTTCAGTGTCTCTAGCCCAACCCTCCTTTGTTTTTAGTTTCTTAATAAAGCGGGAAGTATTGTTAAGTTTACTGTAGTTAAAGGGATGCTGTCATGGAAAAAACATTTTTTTTCAAAATGAATCAGTTAATAGTGCTGCTCCAGCAGAATTCTGCACTGAAATCCATTTCTCAAAAGAGCAAACAGATTTTTTTATATTCAATTTTGAAATCCGACATGGGGCTAGACATTTTGTCAATTTCCCAGCTGCCCCAAGTCATGTGACTTGTGCTCTGATAAACTTCAATCACTCTTTACTGCTGTACTGCAAGTTGGAGTGATATCACCCCCTCCCTTTCCCCCCCCCCCAGCAACCAAACAAAAGAACAATTGGAAGGTAACCAGATAGCAGCTCCCTAACACAAGATAACAGCTGCCTGGTAGATCTAAGAACAGCACTCAATAGTAAAAACCCATGTCCCGCTGAGACACATTGAGTTACATTGAGAAGGAAAAACAGCAGCCTGCCAGAAAGCATTTCTCTCCTAAAGTGCAGGCACAAGTCACATGACTGGGGGCAGCTGGGAAATTGACAAAATGTCTAGCCCCATGTCAGATTTCAAAATTGAATATAAAAAAGTCTGTTTGCTCTTTTGAGAAATGGATTTCAGTGCAGAATTCTGCTGGAGTAGCACTATTAACTGATGCGTTTTGAAAAAAACATGTTTTCCGATGACAGGATCCCTTTAATCGAGCTAAGAGCCTACCCGGTTTATTTCCCCATCTAAAAAACCTGTTTTTTGTGTGAGAGATTTTGTAGTGTGCACTGTCATGTAATAAAGTGTTGAATAAAGCTTTCGTGTCCATGTATTTTTTCCTGTCCACTTCAGAGAGTGTACGCTTGAAGGTTTTGTAATGTGTCGTGAGTTCCTTTTGTAAAAGCGTGTACCTGTCTTTGAAGCTTTTTCTCTGTTTTATTAAGTAAGCCGTAATATGGCCTCTCAGAACAGGTTTGGAGGCAGCCCACAGTAGGTTGTGATCGTCCCAGTGCTGTATATTATCGTCCAGGTAATTCGCCCAGTGTTGTCTAAGGTAAGTTTGAAAATCGGTATTTTCAGTCAGATAGGAAGGAAATCGCCAGTTAAATGATGATGCTTTGGAAACAATATGTTTCAAAGTTAAAGTAACTGGGGCATGATCAGTTAAAGCTATGTTGCCAATTGTGGAGGCTAAGATGTTAGAAATTTGGGATTCAGCTAGAAAGAAGTAATCAAGCCTGGAATGCGTACCAAGAGCTCCAGAGTAAAATGTGTAATCCTTAGTGTCCGGATAAGTAAGTCTATATGTATCATGTATTTGTAAAAACTCACACATTGTATGTAGAGGTGCGATCCTTCTAATTGGGTAGCTGGAGGTGGCATCCGACCTGTCCATGAAGCGGTCCCATACTGTATTCATATCTCCACCTATTATCAGGTTAGTGGGTCCCCAGGAGTCAACTCGTTGCATCAATTCTGAAAAGAAAAAATTGTTTTCAACATTCGGAGCATAAACATTGACTATAGTGTATGTCGTTGCTGGTGTTTCAATATCTACAATCAGATAGCGGCCATTTTTATCTTTGTACGTTTTAGTCACGGAACCATTTAATGATTTACTTAGTAAAATTACCACACCCCTAGATTTAGTAGTAAATGATGCCGCTACTTGCTCCTGTATCCAGGAGTCCCTCAAAATTGTTTTGTCTGTGTTTTTCCAATGCGTCTCTTGTAAAAGGGTAATATGGGCTTTTTCCCGTTTTAGGAGGTCTAAGACTTTCCGTCGTTTTATCGGGGTGTTTAAGCCGTCTACGTTCCATGAGAGTAACTTAAGGTGTCTAAGAGGGTCAGCCTGAGGTAAATAAGGCGTAGGTTCACCCATTGTAGCGATATTAACCAATACCCCTTTTAGGAGTCAATTGGGCAATTCGTCTTAATGTGGGGGTAGGCATTCTGTCCCAGCGAGCAGAAGCCATCCCAGGATAACCCTGGTGGTAAAGGTAAGAGGGGTGCATACGTAAATCTGTGTTAATCACTTGACAAAATGAAAACAAAACAACTATGTACAATGGAAAAAGAAAATATTCTGAATTGGTCATAATAACCGGTAAGTTACCAATACAACCTCACTGGTAAAAGAAAACAGATCAAATATGTCATTATTGACTGAAGAGTTCAATTAAGAAATTTGGCAATATTGCAATAAGCAAAATACGAAGTAAGAGAGAAGAAAAGAGGGCAGGGAGATATGCTAAAGGACAATGAAAAACAGTATCTTCTACTTAATATGTAAAAACATGCAAGAACGCCATTGGAAAACAAAGAACGAGTACTGTGAAAGGTTCATCATGGCGCAATATCCAGTCCAACCGTGGAAAAGTAAAGTGGTGCGGGCTGTGATACCAGGGCACATGCAATCATGTTAACAGTTCCTGGACCCGAGGGCATGTGCAGTAGCCACTCAGCAGCAGAAAGTCAAGCCATCCCCTGCAGTCAGTGTCTCGTGAAGGGAGGGAAACGGGGGTACCAACTGGACGAAAAGGGGAAAAGGGCTGAGCAGCATATAAGTGGTCAAGCGTCAGAGTCTTGAGACAGTCCCCATGGTAAGACAATGTCTTCGGAGTAAGGTACTTCCAACTGGTAAGAAGAAAAGTCCGACAGACTTCTCATGTTTGTAGGTTAGAGTCGATATAGTGGAATGCTTGCTTGTGGTCCTCGAAGATGTGTATCTTGTTGGTATTCTTGTCAATAATTTTCAGCTTTGCCGGAAACAATAAGGAGAATTTATATCCGGAATCGTAGAGCTTTTTGCACACCGGTGCGAATTCTCTGCGTTTCGCCGACACTGAAGCTGAGTAATCCTGGAAAAGTAAGATTGAATGCCCATCATATTTGAGGTTCCTTTTCGTTCGATATGCTTCCAACAGTCTGGTTTTATCAGTAAAATTTAGAAGTTTAAAAATGACTTGTCTCGGCCTTTCGCATCTTTAGCAGGCGGTGGTCCGATTCTGTGGAACCGTTCCACCAGAAAAGGAAGATATTGGTCATCAATGTTAAGGGCCGTGGGTAGCCATTCATGAATGAGTTTTTCCAGGTCTTTAGTCTTGACTGATTCAGGAACTCCCACCAATCTAAGATTGTTTCTCCTACTACGATTTTCCAAGTCTTCTACTTTGTCTGATAAAATAGAAATTTCCTTTTGTTGCAGATCAATGGTAGATTGTGCCGTAGTTAGGTCGTCTTCCAGAGTAGATATTCTATCTTCAGCTTGGGTTAGCCTTTGAGATTGATTGGTCATCTGTTGCAAGATTTCAGAGACTGATTCCTTAATGCTGGCCAGCTTTTGGTCAAGCAAAGGGCCTAGGATTTGTACCATGTCTTCAGCTTGTATGGTAGCGGGGTCATTTGGGACGCCCGATTCTGAATCACTTTCTGTCTGAGTGACTTCCAGCGGTTGTTTCTTGTCTTTTGGTTTTGTTACTGTTCTGCGGGATGTCATAGTGGTAGGTTGTCCCAAGTATTTTTCCATAACGTAGTGGGAGTTCTAGAATTGCAAGATGTGTGACCTGTATAAAAGGAATGTCACCTCAATTGAACATGTTGCCAGAGGTTGTATTACTTGCAGGGTCTTACGCCATCTGAGTTGTGGAAGTAGGCATTATTTCCCTGACTTCCTGTGCCTCCGATTGTACCCCCTCCGCCACTTTCACTGTCTCCCCTTCCAAATCAACAGTATCCCAAAGGAAGGGTTATATAGGGTGCAAGTATGCAGTATTTGTGAGCCTTGTTTAGGTTCAACAAGGCAGGTGTGGAGAGTTATTGTCCCGGGTAAATGAGTCCAAAGTAGAATATATGAACAGCAGGGGGATTCAGTATCCAAATAAAATATAAGCAATTATTGTGAGGGCCAAAATCTATATAATATGCCAGGCGTGTCGCCCCTTGACAAGGCAGGCCTTATAGAGTAGTAGGCCTGGTGTTCGTGTCACTCCACTGCGCAGAGAAAATAATGAAGCCGAATATGAGCCTCCCGAAGTCGGGGTACTTATCCGTGGGCGCCGTGTGGAAGCTTCGTGCGTCTTACTAGGAGCAAGTCTATCCGGTCAGGAGGCCGGCGTGGAGGTTAGCGGGTCGGGACCGCGCCCAGTGCCTGCGAGCGCGATGCGCTGTCTTCCGGGGTCGCAGAAGAGAGGGAGAGCTGAAGACTCAACTTGTCCCCAGTGAGTCTGCAATGATGTCGCTGCCCTGCCTCGGTGAAGTAGCAGGAATGCAGTGAGTAACCTGCAGGGTTAGGCGGGCAGGAGCGGAGCTCCGTTAAAATGCGGCCATTGCTGCTGGCACGCCCCCCGGAAGTCCCTTTTTGAGAACTTTATACCTTTTCACTTCACCTTAGTCCACTCCCCCTGACACTTGATGACGTCATCACTTATGTTTTCCTGCCACTGGGGGTTTAAATGTTTGGTCTGTACTGTGTGTTGTACTTTGAGAAAGGCTAGAAGGGGATCATATAATAATCTCTCTAATGCTTTATTTACCAGTAAGACTTTCCAGCTGACATGAGGTCACCCATTCCAATTAGAAGAAAAAATATACTGAAGGGGTTTTTTACAGTTACAGCTGTGAAGATGTGGAATTCTCTCCCTGAATCAGTTGTGCAGGCTGATACATATAAAAAGGGGTTGGATAGGGAATACATGGTTATGGAAGATAGCTCATAGTACAAGTTGATCCAGGGACACGTCCAAATGCCATTTTGGAGTCAGGAAGGATTTCTTCCCCCCTCTGAGGCAAATTGGAGGGGCTTCAGATGTTTTTTTTTTTACCTTCCTCTGGATTAACTAGCAGTTAGGCAGGTTAAAAAAAGTTAAAAGGTTGAACTTGATGGATGTCATGTCTCCAGCATAAGCTGTCATTATGCTGCTATGTTTCATCGCTCACTTGTAGTGAACTCCCTTTGCTGGATGCTTGTTGTAATTGCGCAAGACCATTTAATGTATTTATTCTGCACATCCATATGGCTTATAGCAGAATTGCATTTGAACTTATCTGGCTACCGCAGTTCTACCATGTGACCCAGCACAGTGCCTTGTCGGAGCTAAGACTCCATTTTATAGTCCATGCTGTGGAAGAAGCACATAGTTTCTCATTCTCCCTTCATGGTAGCATCACGGGAAGCAAATTAACTTAAGTCTGCATTAAGCCACCTCTACAGCTGCCAGCACCTCAGAGACACTGCTGCAGATACATATTGTGCCAGCCAATGTGCTTGATGCTGCAGTTATATGTTCATGTTACATGTTTGTATATTGTACTGTACATTGCAAACATACTTATTGTATTTTCTGTTTGTTACAGTTCCACCTCTCTACTATACTCTATTCCACTTGACTATCCAGTAAAATCTACAGACTCCACACTCAGTCTCTTTATTGGATTGTGGGGAGGTTTAGCTGCATGTCAAACTACACATTGCCCCAGGGTAATACATAGGGAAGACAAAACAATGTATGTGTGTCTTTTTTCAACCTAACAAGATATATGTAAGGACTCATTTCTAATATTGTGATATACTGCCTCTTCTACTATGATGCTCTAAGCATTGTTATGAAGGTCTATATCCCTTCTGTAGGGGATATGTATGGATATATACCTGTATGTATATAAGTGATAATAAACAAAAGTATAAATAACCAACCACCAGAGACACTGTCACAGTAGAGAGCTGTAAACTAATATTTGGGTTTTTTTCCTGTTTTTTATGCTTTTGAAAACTGGGCAGCGTTTGCAGAACCTGCCAAAACATAGCCAGCTTTCTGGGAAACTCTTTTACCCCAGGACTGCCCAGTACCTGGGAACTTTAGAATTTAAGTTCTTCAGGCTCAGCACTTACACTCACTGACCCAGCAGTTTTGATAGCAATATGGGAAGGTCTCCTTATATAAAGTAACTTTTAATACAAGCACCTCCCACAAGCCCTCCCCACAGCCATACCGCTATATCTACTAAAAATTCTGAAAACCAACTATCAGTACATCTATGAAGTTTCTCATTTATTCAGGTCATGATATATAGTATTTAGTTATTCCAACTATCAGTACCAATGGAGAAACATATCTTTAACATACTTAGGAATTGAACTAGCACAAACCCCAGCACAGATATACTGTATCTAGCTAATCATGTGAAACTACAAACAATCAGAGACAACCAAACTAAACCAAACAAAACTATATTTCCTGGTTAGGTTGTATATCACTCCTTAAGATGATAATTCCTCCCAAAATTTTGTATTTAATCTAACTAGCACATTTAAATTAAGCCACAAGTAATTCTATAAATATTTACAGCAGGGGTGCCCAAAGTTTTTGCAACGAGGGCCAGATTTGGTGAGGTGAAAATGTGTGAGGGCTGGCCATTCAGGCTGACATTCTTGGAACCATTAACATCATTTAACTCATTTAAACAAGGAATCGCTTAGCCGTAGAAGTAATATTTAGGCACATTAATGAAATGATCTGCCACTTGGTCTATACTGCTGCCTGTGTTAGTAATAGACATGTACTGGCACGTAGTGATGTGCTGGTCTCACATACTTCTTTAGTTTACAGTACATCTATTAACACCTTCAGCCCTAAAGAATTTTGTGAAGTGGCGCGTCACTATGTGCCAGTAAGTGTCTACTGCTAACACCTTCAGCACACAGGTAGCAGTATAGACCAAGTGGCAGATCATTTCATTAATGTTCTCAAATATTACTGCTACGGCTAGGCGATTCCTGATTGCACTGTGCTGGCGGGCCGCATTATTATTAATTTCATGATGGAGGCTGAGGGCCGCTGGAAATTTGAAAACGGGTTGCATTTGGCCTCCGGGACTGACTTTGGACATGCCGGACTTACAGGTTAGGGACCTGCTCAAATCAAAGTCCAGCGATATCACAAGGCAACTAACAGATGCGAAAAAGGAATGTTCTTCCCCAAAACTACAGCCAAACACATCTCCAGGATATACAACATTCTGCTTAAGTCGGTACTACCAGACAAAACTTATTTTACAGAACAGTTGCTCAAAGCCATAAGTGTAACTCCCCACCAAACTAGATGTACCAATCATTGGGAGAATTGTCGAAAAATACTAATTCACTGGTATCTAACTCCAGAAAAGCTCCCCCAGTTATTCCTAGCTACAAGCTCTCTCTCTGCTGGAGGAATTGTGGAAATAAAGGAGACCATCTACACATCTGGTGGGGCTGCCCCAAGATTGTACAACTGTGGAGAGATGCCTATGAACTGTTATACCTGGTAACAGGCCTCAAACGCCAATTCACACCACAAATGGTCTTATTGAAATCTAGAGCTGGAGCAATAACCAAAACAAAATAGGCCTATTATTTTCCATATTTTCACAGCATCAAGACTATTATTGACATTTTGTGTGTGTTACACTTACCTGGGGTATATAGGCTGTAGATCAATGTCCAGAAAGGCTGGAGGACTGGATGCATTGCAGGAAGATGTCTTCATTGTCATCCAGGTCAGAGGCATTGTTGCATAGAGGAGGAAATGCAGGCAGCAGCAGGCAGCCTATGGAGTCTCTCGACACCCTTGGGCCCGCTTGTCCCCTCATTCTGCTTGTTGCCTAGGGGGCTTCTTTAAAAGCCTCCACTCTGCTCCCCTGCATGAAAGTGTTGCAAATTGTAGGGGCAAATTTACTAAAGGGCGAAGTGGCTAACACAGGTGAAAATTTGCCATCGTGATGTAATTTCGGAACTTCGCCGATTTACTAACGGGCGCTGCGCTAGCAAAGGAGATAGACTCGCTTTGATGAAAGAGCGTTACTACGCAAATTCACTAACCTCTATCGCCAGACTTGCCTTCGCTACCTCAGACCAGTCGAAGTGCAAAAGAGTAGATTGGACTCGGTCCAAAAAAAGTAGAAATTTTTTCTAAGTCCCAAAAAATGCTGGCGTCTTTTCCTTTTTACTGGGTGATAGGCACGCCGTATGCAAATTAGCCAAGGCTAGCGTAACTTCAAATGGCTGATCGTATTTTCGCTAGCGCAACTTCGCAATCATTCGGTACCCTGTGCGCAACTTCGGATCTTCATGAATTAGCATTGTCCATGCAAATTTACACCTGGAGAAGTGTTGCGATGTGCGCAAAGCCATCGCTGCCAAATTTTCGCAGGTAAGTAAATTTGCCCCGTAGAATCTACCTTGTGGCACTAAGGTACTTTTATCCACAGAATGTAGATTCTAAATTCTGTGGCACTTAAAGGGTTAACCCCACAAACCCACAGTATTTCTTTATCCACTAGCTACTGGGTAAAAAACTATGTCCTTCTAAATATAAAATTACTGTAATACAAAAAGTGCATTACAAATTCAACAACTCACCAGGGGTTATTTATGAACACTGGGCAAATTGGCACCTGGGCAGTAACCTATAGCAACCAATCAGACTCATAATTTCATTGTTCTACCGGCAGTTGGCTGAGAAAAGTTAATCACTGATTGGTTGCTATGGGATACTGCCCAGGTGCAAATTTGCCCAGTGTTTATAAATGAGCCCCAGTGTCCTAAAAATTTGAAAAGAACAGATTCTCAATAACTTATTGTTTTTGTACCCAAAACTGCTACATCTTTGATATATTTAAGCAGAAAATTAATTAAAAATGTATCAGGAAAAAACTATCCTTTGCTTGTAACAGCAAAAATCAATAAACTGCATTGAAGTCAACTTGCATTTTGTTTCATAAGCCAAAAATACACTGGAATAATTTTTGTTATGGTTTTGTGGATTGGTTTATGCAAATACAAGGTACTGGCATATTTTGTCTATTGTTGATTAAATATACATTTAACAATGAGACTCAAAAGTATTTAATCTAAATAAAGCAAGTATGTTGTATGCACAATATTTAAGAAAATTGGTGAACAAGGCTTATATATCGGTATAAGGTGAAGTAAAACAATGAGAATGAAAAAGACTATTCTGAAGAAAATAAATTGGGTGGTTTAGTAAGAATTTGTACTTAATGTATATGAGTCCCTTTTCAAACAGTTTTGTTATTCGTAAAATATAGAGCACAGATCTGTCCAATGTATTTATCACCAACTGAAGTGCACACTTATATATTTATTTATTTTATTTATTTATTTTCAGACATATTGTGTGTCAAAAAAGGAAAGCAAACCTCATGTATAAAATATACTTCTGCAATAAAATAGTCTGAGCAACTACTTAAAAGTTTGTCCATTAATACAAGGCAAAATATACAATTCTGTGAAAGAATGGCAGACGCAATGCACCTTCAGATTCTATGCACTTTTTATAGCAAGATGAAATGTAAGTTATCAAATTTTTTTTTGAAATAGGTTTCAAGTGTTCAATTCTTTCCAGCAAAGATATTTTTAATTTTTTTGTGAAAATACTAGGTAGCTTCAACGAAATCAAAATCACAACTAAATTCTAATTTTTTTCATGGTAGTACACTTGTCTGTTGTGATTTTTGCAAAACCATTGAAGATTTTCCCTTCAAAATTATGTACTGCAAGTTGATATTATTGGGGAAATTGATATTATTGGGGTTTACCTTGACGTGGTATGGCGGCTTACCAATTTTATGATCATAACTTTGTAACAAAAAACCTTGTTTTTCTTGACAGGGAATTATTGTATTTAAATATTTTCTTATATGGCCTTAGCAGTGCACCCACAACCCTCCACTTGTACCTGAAATGTAGCCAGAAGCTGTGGCTGAGCTTCATGTGGTTAGTGCACCCTCATACCCACTCCTTTAAATTAACGGTGGCCCTATATCCTTGTTGTTTTTTAATTTCCAACACTTTTTTATTGACGATGGACAAATGAAGTTCACAAATGCAGTAGGAAGTGATACATATCCAATACAGCAGCGAAAGAGATGTACAAAGTGTAGACATTGAAATCAGTAGTCATACAAGGTGTGAAGTAGTACAATATCCAAAGTCAGTTATAATACAGAAAAATAAAGAAGTATAAAACTATCTTAGCAACCATGAAAAAAGAAAAAAGAAGAATGTAAAAAGAGAAGGAGAGAGAAAAAAAAAAAAAAAAGGGGGGGGGGAAGGGGAGATATGCATGCCAGAGATGTAACATCAAGAGCCCTGAACAGAGATCAAATCAAATCTATCACCTAGCATATCCTGACCTCAGAGATGTCTCAGAGGTTCCTGTAGCTTAGAGATTCTATTATCTCCTATATATAGCAGATTCAGCGGAATCCAAAAGATCATTATTACCCCAAGGTAACCATTTATCATAATATTTGCATAAAGATTGGTTATTCTTTGCAATATAGTATTCCATAGTACTGGTCTCATTCATCAAAGCAAGAAATTCGTTATGATCCAGAGGTTGTGATGATTTCCAGTTTCTTGCCAGGACTAGTCTAGCTACCGACAAAATATGTGTGAGCAAAAGCTTGTGTTTCCAAGAGATAAGTTCCATGTACATATTTAAAAGAGCAAATCTCGGTGACGCTATCACTGCAGTATTCAAAACAGACTTACAAATATCCAATATATATCGCCAAAATGGAACTATTTTCGGGCAATCCCACCAGACATGAGAAAATGAACCTACAAATCCACATTGCCGCCAGCAGAGATTTGTTGTAGTATTGGGGTAGATTGCATAAAGTTTAGTTGGGACCATATGCCACCTGTACATCACTTTAATACTTGTTTCCAGGAGTCGGACTGAGTGAGTGGTAGATGTAAGTAAAAGAAAAGCATTATTCCAGTCTGAATACTCAATGGAGGAGTCAAGTTCCGATTCCCATTTTAGTTGATGTGGATCTGATGTTTGTGAATTAGCATCAAGCAATGCCAAATAATATTGAGAAATTTTAGCCTGTTGTGAGAGCAATTTTGTAAGCCGAGTTTGAAGTGGAGACAACTGTTTAATTTTGTCAATCGCAGAGGACTTCAGAAAACTGTGAAGGTAAGTAAAAAATGTGTGTTTAGGCAGGTTATATTTTGTTTGCAATTGGGTAAATGACTGTAGGATTGACTGCTGGAAAAAAATCCTCAAATTTTGTAAGGCCTGATCTAATCCATGGAACAAAGTTAGACTGCGGAAGAACAAATTGGAGCGTCGTTAAAGAATGCAAAGGGTGTATTCCCAACTTTAAATTGTCCACAAATATGATTGCGTCCCAGACCTTCAAATTAGATGCCGTCGTTGGAAGAGATCTGACCAGTTTTGGTCTAAGTCTAGGATGGGACCAAACTAAATCTCCAATTTGACCAAACGAAGAGTCAAAAACATCTATTTCTTGCTGAACCCATTGTGGGGGACGAGTCGAGTCCAGAAATCGCTGCAGAAAGTTCAAATGCGTAGCTTGAAAATATGTTTTAAGTTGAGGCAAACCTAGCCCCCCTTTCGTTTTATGTTTTGTCAGAACCTTAACTGATGTTCGTGGTTTGGATTTCTTCCAGACAAATTTCGACAAAGTAGCTTGCATGGCAGAGAAAAATTTAATGGGTAATTGTATCGGAATCGTCCTAAATAGGTAAAGAATTTTTGGTAGGATATGGCTCTTAATCACTGCAATTCTACCTAACCAAGAAATATCTTTGTACATCCAGCCCTCGATAAGATTATGAAGGTTAGTAATTAAAGGAGCAAAATTCAATTTATACAAATCTTTAACTGACATTGCTAAATTAATACCAAGATACTTTATAGAAGCTTGCTGCCAATCAAACGGATACTGTTTCTTTAGAGTGGAAATGCGTGTATTATCAATCCAGATAGGTAAAGCTTCTGTTTTATTGGTGTTAATTTTGTAATATGACACCGTAGAGAAACTAGAAAGGGTCTCAAACATTGCTGATAAGGAGACTTCAGGCTCCACAAGAGATAAGATTACATCATCTGCAAATAAGGATAATTTATATTCCCGTTGTCCTATTCGATAACCTTTTATTAAGGGGTTAGACCTAATCTTTTCGGCTAATGGCTCCATCAGTAAAGCAAAAATTAGTGGAGATAAGGGGCAGCCCTGTCGGGGTTCCATTAGTAAGTCTAAAAGAGGGTGAGTAGTAACCGCTTGCACATATCCTAGCAGTTGGATTACTATACAAAGTTAGAATACTACTTAAGGAGGGGCCAGAAAATCCAAATTTTAAGAGAACATCTTTTAAGAAGGGCCAGGCAACCCGATCAAAAGCCTTTTCTGCATCTAAGGAAAGCAGTAGGCAAGGATGTTTATATATGTTAGCGTGAAGGGCGATATTAATCAATTTTCTAGTATTGTCTGGCGCCTCTCTACCAGCCACACATATCCTAGCAGTTGGATTACTATACAAAGTTAGAATACTACTTAAGGAGGGGCCAGAAAATCCAAATTTTAAGAGAACATCTTTTAAGAAGGGCCAGGCAACCCGATCAAGCGCCTTTTCTGCATCTAAGGAAAGCAGTAGGCAAGGATGTTTATATATGTTAGCGTGAAGGGCGATATTAATCAATTTTCTAGTATTGTCTGGCGCCTCTCTACCAGCCACAAAACCCACCTGGTCATTCCCAACTAATTCTGTAATGATAGGATTGAGCCTAGTTGCCAGTACTTTCGCGTAGATTTTAATATCCGAATTTAATGATGAAATGGGTCGATAGTTTGTCACTATGGTCTTTCCCTGGTTTTGGTATGGTAGTAATAGTGGCCTGAAACAATTCCTCCCTATGGGTGTCATGCATAGCAAAACTATTAAAAAGGGGAATCAAAATTGGGGTGATACTCTGGGCCATGTTTCTATAAAAGTTATTGGAAAATCCATCTGGGCCTGGGGCTTTGTTAAGTTTCAAAGTTTTAATGGTATCTAAAATCTCCTTATCAGCAATAGGTTGATTCAAAATATTGAGTTCTTCCTCTGATAGTTTCAGAAGGTTTAAAAAGTCTAAAAACTGTTGTCTGTCCTGTGTAGTGGCTTGATAAACTTCTTTGTCTGTCTGAAGATTATAAAGTCGAGAATAATAAGATCCAAATTCACTTGCTATATGATTAGGATTTGTAAGGATTCTGCCATCTTTAGTCTTAATTTGGTAAATCCGGGTTTTGGCTTTAACCTCCTTCAGTTTGTTTGACAGCAGCCTTCCTGCTTTATTACCATGCATATAGTATTTTTGTTTTATCAATTTACATTGGTATGACACTTTTTCCATTTGGATTAAGTTGATTTGTTGTTTTAGAGCAGTTACCTTTTGGGAGCATGCCACAGTTGGTCTCGATTTTAACTCTCCCATTAGTGCTGCTAATTGAATGTTCAGATCTACTAGGAGTTTAGTTCTGCTTTTATTCAACTTAGATGATAAGGCTATGATATGACCACTAAGAAATGCTTTATAAGCACACCACAACGTATCAGGGTCCATATCTGGCGTGGAGTTAAATTGTATAAATTCAGTAGTGAGATCTACAAAGTGATCAAGATGGTCTTGTTTCGCCAAAATAGAATTGTTCATTTTCCATGAGGATACCGGTGGGGTGAGTGAGGATAATTTAATCAATAGACCAACTGGTGCATGATCCGACCAGGCAACAACTCCTATATAAGTTTTTTTAACCAAATGCAGTAACTGGCTACTTAAAAGGATTAAATCTATGCGTGAGTGAGACATATGTGTTGGTGAGAAATAAGTAAAATCACGCGCAGCCGGATGCCAAGACCTCCATGCATCATACAAGTCATGTCTTTTCAATGAATGTTGAAAGGCTTTAGATAAATTATTAACAGTCCGCATAGAAGAGCCTGATAACATTGGTGTTTTATCAACATACAGATCAATAACCATATTAAAGTCTCCAACTATAATGCAGCGTTGTGGGTTAGCCGCAGTTGCCGTGACACGAGCTAATACTTTATTTACAAATTTCACTTGATTAGTGTTTGGGGCATACAAGTTAACTACAGTGTAGCATTTGGAGTCAACTTCAAACCGAAGGATTATATATCGTCCATGACTATCGGCTATCTGATCTAGAATTTTAAACTGCAAAGAGTCCCTAAACAAAATAGCAACCCCATTCTTTTTAACTGGAGCGTTAGCATAATAGATTTGATGATAGTATCGATTTGCCAATGAAGGGTGGGAGTCTGCTTTAAAGTGGGTCTCCTGTAAGCATAAGATGTCAACTGAAGCAGTTCTAGCCCACTCCAAAACAGTCTTCCGTTTAGCTGGATTATTTAAGCCTTTAACGTTCAATGATACAACATGTAAATGCATAATTGAGCAATAAAAGAATAACTGTTACTGAATAGGAGAATAAAGATGTACAAATAACATACAGATTAGGCAATTCTCTGAGGCTAGTACCTAGACATACAAACATCTCTGGAATCGTTACAATCAAAAATACAAAGAATGAAAAAGGTAATAAAAAAAAAAAAAAAAAGAGAAGGAAAAAAGTAACATAGAAATATAGAATTGAAATGAAAAAAACCCATGGACAGCACCAAAAGCTTAGGGTGATATGTGCAGTAAAAATCATACTGCGAGTAACAGCTGCACAGTCCAGCTAGTGGGGGAGGGTGGCTAGGTAAAACAGAAGAAAAACCCACCAGGGTAAAACCAGCAAAAAAGCCCACAATAACATAGGGAAAAGTTAGCGAACTGGGGTTCCATTACTACAACAATAAACCTTTATAAGAATCTCTCCATGTTTCAAGTGGCGTCATCTAATTGGGCTTGTTTTCCTTTCCTCGGGGAAACTGTCGATCAATCCAACGCACGTTTCTTCGGAATTTTAGGCATTGCAATGTCCATTGACTGCTCGGATAAACCCCATTCCGTCAATGCCGACATAGCTTCTTGGGGGGTATGAAAAGAGAGCTGAGTTCCATTACGAATAAAAAGTAGTCGTACAGGGAAACCCCAGCGATATGGGATTCCATGGGTCCGCAGAATCTCTGTAATGGAGGCAAATTCTTTTCTGCGTAGTAAGGTGTGAGCGGAAAGATCTGCATAAACACGGATATTTTTGTAATGGTCTGGGCGATCAACACCAGCCCGAAAAGCTTGAAGGAATAGTTCCTTAGTAGAAAAGAAATGTATCCGTACAATCACATCGCGCGGTGCATCCATTGATAGGGTCCTAGGCTTGGGGATCCTATGGATTCTGTCCACTTCTAGTTTAGGGGCGTCTAATTGGGGTAAGAGGGTCGTCAGCATTGCGTGGAAATATGCGCCCAGTTCCCCCTGATTAACAGATTCAGGAATCCCCCTCAAACGAACATTATTGCGACGGGAACGATCTTCCAAGTACTCCAGTTTATCTTTAACATGCACGGCCTGCTTATTAACCAGCTCCAAACATTCAGTATACTGGTTTTGCGTCTGGCGGAGTTCATCCAAATTGTTTTCTAGGCAATCAACTCTGTTGCCAATTTGTTGAACATCTGAACGCAAAGTGACTATTTCCTCTTTAAGATCAGCGTGCAAGGAAACTCTAAGATTGTCTAATAAAGTTTTAAGGATGCTCACCGTTACTGGCATGGAGTCCGAGTCAGTAGCAGGCTCAGGGCCTGAGTTTCCGGCCTTGTCAGAGCGTTCCGCCATATCCAACTGTGCTGCGTCATCCTGAGATTTCAGGATTGGCATTTAGAAAGAAAGGAGGTAAGATCCATCTGCGGGTTCTTTTTCACGTTCCTCAACATCACAAAACCGTTGGCTCTGCTCAGAAGGCGAGACAGTTAGTAAATAATGTTTGTAGCCGGTTTGCAGCCAGTTCAAACCACAGAGCTCTTCACCGCACGTCCACCCGCATCAGCGTCCAAGCCCCGCCCCCTCCTTGTTGTTTTTTATTAAACCTTGGTTTGGGCAATTTCTCTCCCTTAAAGGAAAACTATACCCCCAAAATGAACACTTAAGCAACAGATAGTTCATATCATATTAAGTGGCATATTAAAGAATCTTACCAAACTGGAATATATATTTAAGTAAATATTGCCCTTTTACATCTCTTGCCTTGAGCCACCATTTTGTGATGGTCTGTGTGCTGTCTCAGAGATCACCTGACCAGAAATACTTCAACTCTAACTGTAACAGGAAGAAGTGTGGAAGCAAAAGACACAACTCTGTCTGTTAATTGGCTCATGTGACCTAACAAGTATGGTTTGTTGGTATGTTTGTGAGTACAGTGAATCCTATGATCCCAGGGGGCAGCCCTTATTTTTTAAAATGGCAATTTTCTATTTATGATTACCCAATGGCACATACTACTAGAAAAGTATATTATTATAAAATGGTTTATTTACATGAAGCAGGATTTTACATATGAGCTGTTTTATGCAATATCTTTTTATAGAGACCTACATTGTTTGGGGGGTATAGTTTTCCTTTAAAAGCCACAAATGCTAGCGGCTGGGGAGACTTTGGCCTTTTTATTACCTGTGAGACACCCATTATATTTGCTGCACTTATCACTAGGTAACACTTGCACAGACCCACACACATTACCCCTATTACACTTCTCATTTAGCTCTTCCTTTTTCATCTCCTTCTACATCTATATTCACACCTGTACTTATACTTATACTCACACACATAAACACAAAAGTGTGCACTTATATATACAACTTTACTTTTCCTTCATTATAGTGTCTTCACAATCACCTTTTTTTTTTTTAACGGGCAGTCTCCCCTTCAAAAGCCGCATATGCAGGTGGTGGGGGAGGATCTAGTCCACAGACTGAAACCAAGGTTTTATATTTTGATCACAGGTAAACAGGTTAGGGACTGCCGTATGGGGTTTACCTTGACGTGGTATTGCGGCTTACCAATTTTATGATCATAACTTTGTAACAAAAAACCCTGTTTTTCTTTTTTTTAGACAGGGAATTATTGTATTTAAATATTTTCTTATATCGCCTTATTAGTGCACCCACAACCCTCCTCTTGCTCCCATGGTTGGCACTTACATGTTTAAACGCTTGGTCCAAAATATGTAAAATAACGATGAATTGTTGCAAAAAGGTCCCTAAACATGGCACTTTGAGCAGTAGAGTAACTAGATGTTACTGGGCCCCAGAGTTCAGGGCCACAAAATCAATTCTACCAAGATATATTGAAATTGCTTATGACCTTATGACAGGGTCTGTTTCCTCTGTAGTTACATACCTAGCCCAGATAGCTCCTTAGATATATAGGGGGATGGTTGGGGAGGGTTCCAATCCAACTGGTTGATGTTCAAGGCAAGCGGTTAGTGATGGGTGAATTTATTCGCCAGGCGCAAATTTTCGGCGGACTCTCACGATTCGCTGCCTAAAGATTTGCAAAACCGCCACGAAAATTCTCCAGCGTAAAAAAAAAATGGACGCCGGCGACAAAAATTAGACGCCGGCGCCGTTTTGAGAATTTTTCGCCTTTCGAGAATTTTTCAGCGAATCGAAATACCCCAAATTCGCCCATCACTACAAGCGGTACCTTTTTTTTTTATTTGTGCAAAAGACTGCAATTTTTCCCAGCAGAAAAAATGCACAGCAAAACCTGGTGCAGATTTGTGAAATTCAGCAAATTTCACTGAAAAACAACTGTAAAGGCAAAAAACCCAAGCAATTTACACCAGTAATCCAGCACTAAAGTGCAAGACTTAACATTTACAGACATTTAAGGGAGATGTAACAAAATAATTGGGTCACCAATGACTGCAGGTCTGAAAGCAGGCATCATAGAATGTCCAATGATATTCTGAGCTAACTACTTATTGAAACACATTCATAATTCTGAGTGGCCCTAAATATAAAAGAACCCAAAACACCATCCTGTTTTTTTTAGACACATTTAAGTAATGAATTCTATAAAAGGCTAAATAATGTGATAACTACAATTTCAAGAGCACATTATCATGATTTTTAAAATGTATCTTGCAATAAGAAAGATAACCAAAAATGGGATTTCAGCCTCCAAAACCAGAAACTGACAAAATTTTAACTTCTTTGAATTTGCAACAATTCCCTCATAATTGGAAACGAACAGACTTGATGATGATCCACTTTTAAAGAGACCAAAGCTATTGTTCTACAGAGAGCTGCAGGAAGAAATAAAAAGTCCTACACCACAAAGCAAAAAAAAATAAATAATAATAATAATAATAATGATAATAATAACCAACAGGCATCTGATTCAAAGAAAATTGAACTGGCCCTTGGAGAAACTAATCTAATCCAATTTCTGCACAAGCCTTTTACTTACCTTGCAGTTATCGACGAAGAGACAGTTCTATGACTATAAAATGGCTATAAAAAATGGCTGGCCAGTCCACACTAAGGGGGTTATTTATCAAAGTCCATATTTCTCTCAATATTTTCTGCTACAAACTCAGATCAAATCCGCTCTGCTTTTTTGCACTTATTTATTATTAAATTTTCCCGAAAATTTGCTTTGCAGGAAAAAAAAAAAAGATTTTCACAATTTATTCAGATTCTTCATTTGATTATCACGATTTTTTCAGATTTTTCACCCGAAAACTCCTCTTTCACCAGATAACTTTGGGGTATTGCACAAGACCCAGGGCACATCAAAAAATCATTGGGACTTCTCCCACTGACTTATATGCAACCTCAACAGGTCTGAGATGACAGATTTTCTGATTCAGACTTTTCCATTCTTAAATTCAGAAAAATTTGTGATTTTTTAAAAGTCCGATTTTATAAAAAAAAAACACAATTATTTGTGATTCAGAGTTTAGTAAATAACTCCCTAAATGATATTATGACAGTTATTTCCAAAGTCACCCGAAGTTGCCTCACAAGGAAACTTCGTGAGTTTTCGGAAAGCCGAATCAATCCAAGTGCCACCCTGCCGGTGATTTACATTGTAGCCAGTGGGAAGGCATTTCGGGGAGATTAGTCGTCCAAAGGAGGAGATTTGTTGCCGGGTGACTAATCTCCCCCAATTGCTACGTGTGCCACCCCACCACCCTTACACATAAATGACAGTTCACGCACAGTTCTCAATAAAAGCAACATAGTAACAGCCTTTCTGATGAATAAAATTTTCCATCTCAATGGATTCACAGTCCACTTGAATAAATTAATCCTAGATGAGCAAATTAAAATTTCACTCATTTCCAGTGCTCTCTCTGAAGAAGCTCACTCTCCAATCTTTATGGCAGCAATTAGTAGCCAGACCTTGTTACCATGGAACTTACCTCTTTGAATAAATTTCCTCAACTGTCCAGCAACAAAAAACAGTGCATGCACTGTGAGTTCCCTAACTCAGCTTTTTATTTCTCCCATAACAGGGCAGAAAGCAGTCACTCTTGAGCCACACCTTTTAACTACTGGTGAGGCTAATCAGAACTCACAGCTGAGCAGAGCTTCATTTTCACAGCCTTCTGTGCTGCCTCATAAAGGATTCTGGGAGGTATATACTTTCCGTCTATGGAGTTTTAACGAGTGAAGGAAAAACTTGCACTCATTTACAATATTTAATTCATAGAATTATAGTACTTCATTTACTCCGATATACATAAAACGAACTGCCAGTGCAACCAGGTTAGCTGAAAAGAATATGAATAGTTGATTGCAAAAGAGGACAGATCCAAATAGATTAGTCAGCAGCTGTGTGCAAATATAAAGTAAATGAGGAAAGTGAATGTAAAGCTTTTGAAAAACCATAATAGATGTGCTGATTAGTAAAGGGAAGATGAAAGCTGGGTTTATAAAAGCAATAATTTGTTTAGACAAAGATAATCGCATCTAAAGACATTTGTTGTATGATGGTACCTCTTTATTTTAAAATATTTGCCATATAAACTACATTAATGAAGTAGATTAATAAATAGATTTACTTTTAAATGTATTATTAGCATGTCATTAGTACAGGTATGGGATCCATTACCCGGAAACCTGTTATCCTGAAAACTCTGAATAACAGGAAGGCCATCTCCCATAGAGTCCATTTAAATACGTATTTCCTAGTGGAGCTTGCAATCTAAATTCATATTACAGGTATGGTATCCATTATACAGAAAACTCCAAATTGAAATTAAAAAAAGATGCACGTCCATCAAGTTCAACCTTTTAACTTTTTTTTAAAAGTCCAATTTGCCTCAGAGGGGGAAAAAAAAAAAATTTCCTGACTCCAGTGGCAATCGGACTAGTCCCTGGATCAACTTGTACTATGAGCTATCTTCCATAACCCTGTATTCCCTCACTTGCTAAAAAGCCATCCAATTCCTTCTTAAAGCTATCTAATGTATCAGCCAGTACAACTGATTCAGGGAGAAAATTCCACATCTTCACAACTCTCACTGTAAAAAACCCCTTCTGAATATTTAGGCAGGACCTCTTTTCTTCTAATCAGAATGGGTGCCCTTGTGTCAGATGGAAAGACATACTGGTAAATAAAGAATTAGAGAGATTATTATATGATCCCCTTTTATATTTATACATAGTTATCATATCACCCCTTAAATGCCTCTTAAGGTATGAAGATCCAAATATGGAATGATCTGTTATTCGGAAAACCTCAGGTCCTGAACATTCTGGATAACAGGTCTCATACCTGTACAGTCACACAAGCTATGGTCAATTTTATTAGAAGCCAATTAACTTGACAAATTTTTGGAGTGTGGCCGGAAACCAGAGTACCTGGAGAAATATGAGAAAACCCATAGAAAAGACACAAACTCCTTGCAGATTCCACAAATAGGCATGAGCAAGATTCATAAACTAAAATTCAGATAAATAGCCCCAAATTAACAATTCATTAGTAGAACATAGATCTTCTTGACAAAACAAATTATGTTCAGCAAATAACTGCAATAACTGCACATGCGTCTTCAGTAATACAATTTGAGATAATGGAATCTCATATTATAACATAAGTAACACTTAGCTCACATTAACCAGCACAGTATTGGCACACAATTGAAAATTACAAATCCCTCCCTGATCACCAGAGGTAAGATAGCTAAACCATTCTGAAAAAGCAATTGAGAGCACTCCATCATCGATTCATAATGGCACCCAGATACTTAGCTTCAACATGCTTTCATCGGTATGTAAATCAATCAAGACCTAGCCAATATCACTAATTTATTGGGCAAAGATTTACCCATCCATTAACAATGGGTTAGGAACATATTATGGAGGTCAGAAATGGCACCCAGACTAATTTGCCAAAGCATATTTTTATGCTCCTATAACTAGAGCATCTTCTAAATGGAATACTAAAGTTTCTGGTTACATTTTATTTCAAGGCCCACTAGTGGAAGATTTGTGAAATATTACACAAACAATATGCATACAAAGAAAAAGGTGAAAAATACGGTAAGGTAGCAAATTATATGGTGGACAATACAGACATATACCTAAATCCTAACACATGTCCTTATTCTTGAACTCAGCATCACATGTATTATACTAGGACTCGTGATACTAACCCTTTTGAACTAACAAAGAAATATTAAGAGATTAATATGTTACAATAAAACTGTGTTTAATCCATCACATTCTTTCTTTAATAGAATTCTAACGCAAGTGTTTCAACTTGTTTTGGTGGGAAACTTTCTCTACACCCAACAAAAACTATTTTAATATAGTCTAGTGCTTGATAACACTGGAAATAAACATTCATGGGCTGTCCAGACTTTCCTTTTTAACATTGTTTATATTCTCTAATAACACTGATTATTTAAATGTCTGTATCTTACCCATATACCTTGCAACTTGTAAAGTTGTAAAGGTGTGATACTTTTGATGTCAAAGATCTGTTTCTTCTCACCCACAAAAATGACACTTATGGATAGGGAATAGATCTCACATGTGCCACATGTGAGGTCCATTGAAAACTACATTAGACTTTTAAACATTGCAACAAACCATTTTTTTTTTTTTCAAATTAGGAACTTTCTGAGCTAATCGAGCGGTCTGCCACCAAGAAATTACATGTGAGATCCATTGAAAACTACAGTAGACTTTAAACATTGCAACAAACCAAGTGGTTTTTTTTTTTTTTCCAAATTAGGGACTTTCTAAGCTAATTGAGGAGTCTTTCACCAAGAAATTTCTTCAAGACCTCTTCTAGAGGATACTCTAATGTTTGACCATTCTCTCTTTCTCACCTTAGGCCAGTTGCTAATATACTGTTTAATGAATGTTTAATAGAGCTAACATTA
Organism: Xenopus laevis; assembly: GCF_017654675.1. NCBI lineage: Eukaryota > Metazoa > Chordata > Amphibia > Anura > Pipidae > Xenopus > Xenopus laevis. The sequence goes on along the minus strand of NC_054381.1, from coordinate 86,523,914 downwards.
AACATGTTGCCATATGAATGCATTTCTTTGGATAGCCCCTTACTAAGAATATTGATGATAGATCTCTAGCAAAACAGTCACTTGCTATCTCCAAAAAACAGTTTTAATAATACAGTGGATCTGACCCATTGGGATACCAAACAAGAGAACTAGGGTGCATATGTGAATATGATAATTTTTAGTATTTTTTTGTATATACTTTATTTATCCAAAAAAGGCATTTTCTTGTACAATAGGTAGTCTTAGAGAAAGGGAATAGCATCCAAAGAGCTGCTAACAAATTGTTAGTATCCTATCATACTGCAAAAACATACTGTATATTATTCACAATACCATCTTTTGTGCTTTTTATATGTTTTATATGTTGCTAATATGCAAAGGTATAGATTCCTGTTATTGAATGTATTTTATTCAGATACCTATTTATGCATTCCCTTCACATCTTGGCCACTTTTATAATGTAAAAATAGAAGTATTACAATAATTGACGTATTACATTAATGTCTTTGACATTCAGAAGTAGGAAAACTAAAATAACACAAAACAGTTAAAGAAATAACAAAGGAAGTAAGAAGAAAGCGCTCAGTCATTCCCTGATACTTATGACATTGAACAGTGAACGCTGGTAGTATTGAATCTGAATAATCCTTAGTGCTGTATTAAAAGTTGAAACCATAGAAAGGCTCCTAGTCCATTTGAGATTCATTACCCAAGGGGACCAAATTTAAAGAAATAAGTCTTGTTTTCTGTGAGCAAAACTAACATGATGCATGATGAGTCCCGTTTCTGCCCACCACTCCATGATAGTGGGAGGTGTAGTGGTTTGCCAGTGCCAAGTTATCATTAATCTGGCAGCACTGAGACGATATCCGGTAAGCAACTTTTTGTGTTTAGAAGCCGAGCCAGGTAACATAGAGAGTAGACCCACAAATAGACCAGATAGCAAATTCATACCAGTGACTTTATTAATTGTTTGGAAGATAGTTATCCAGAATGGTTTAAGGATTTTGCAATGCCACCATATACAGTATGTTTCAGTGAACTAACATCTCCAGCATAGTTTGGATACTAATGGATATATTTTATGCAAAATTTCTGGACATTTATACCATCTAGATATATTTTTGTCATTAGTTTCTTGCGTTTTAAAAGCTATAGAAAACTTTGATTTAAGATGAAACATGAGTTCCATTGTTCTTTTGTGAATTCAGATTAGTATATTTAGGTAGTAGCAGTATATATCATACTGTATATCATATACAACAGTCATATATATCATATGGGATGATTATGTAGTAGCAGTTTTTCTTTTGGGTCTGCTAATTTATATAATATAGAAATCAAGTGTCTGGCTGGTGTCTTTAGTACACAGAGTTCTTCAAAAGGGGTAAGGGAGATATGTCTCAATTTTTTTATTTTGCCACATGTGAGGTCCATGTGAGCATATTTAAACTGGGTTAGAAGTGAATCGGGTTCACCTGGGCAAATGGTTGACAATGGTAGTAGAGCATTGTTTTCTAGAACTTGTGTGTCATTATGCCTTCTCCCAAGAAGCACTCATCATACCTGGGATAAAATTTGGGTTAATTAATCTCTCCACCTACAGCCCTAACAAAGCTGAATTGACTGCACTAAATAAAGGACTGAACTTTGTACCTACCTATACTGCATCCCTGTTTTCATTGCATATTGATATGTTTAAATTTGTGAGAACATTGAAAATAAAAGCTTATTTTTGTGATAAACCGAATGTTAATCCTAGTGATCAATCATTGTTGGCATTTAAAAACAAATTGGGTTATAAAAGTAATTTTGTTCCAGCAGGTAATTATCACGCTATTGAAGCTTTTGAAATGGTTGTGATGCTGGAATTGAATAAGGTTTTACAAAGAAAGCCTAAAAAACATCTTAATAATGCAAATGCAAATGCAAATTTCAAAAGTAAAAGTAATAACCTCCGCTGTATGCTGGCAAATGCATGGAGTTTGTCAGGTAAAATGGGAGACCTAGAATTAATTGCATGCTCTAAAAAATATGATATAATTGGTATCACTGAGACCTGGTGGGATGAAACATGTGACTGGATTGTGAATTTAAATGGTTACACCCTTTTTAGGAGGGACAGAGGGATTAAAAAGGGTGGAGGAGTGTGTTTGTATGTAAAGCCTGAATTAAAGCCATGCGCTAAAGAAATAACAATAGCTGGCACTGGTGAGGGTGTAGAATCACTCTGGGTAGAGATTTTGACTGGGCAAAAGGTAACAAAAAGAATTATCATTGGTGTATGCTATAAACCACCTCGTATAAGTGTCGAGTATGAAGCCCAGCTACTCTTGCAGATACAAGTGGCTTCACAGCTGAGTCAAGTTGTTGCTATGGGTGACTTCAATTATCCAGACATTGACTGGGGTAATGGGGTTGCTAAAACAGAAAAAGCTAGTAGGTTTGTAAATATGCTGAATGACAACTTTTTATTCCAGCTCGTTCAAGAACCCACTAGGAATAACTCTTTTTTGGACCTTGTAATAACTAACAATTTCTACATACATACATATGAAGAAATTCAAAAGAGACTAGAACATGTTAAGATTAACAAAGGTCCGGGGCCAGATGGTATTCATCCCAGGGTAATTAGTGAGCGTAGCTCTTTGATTGCCAAACCTCTTTACTTAATTTTTCAGGATTCATTGAGATCTGGCATAGTGCCGAGAGAATGGCGAATTGCTAATGTGGTGCCTCTATTCAAAAAATGATCCCTTTCTCAGCCTCAAAACTATAGGCCAGTTAGTCTGACGTCAGTGGTAGGAACGCTTTTCGAAGGGTTAATAAAGGATAAGATACTGGACTTCATAGCAAATCATAATACTATGAGTTTGTGCCGCATGGTTTTATGCATAATAGATCTTGATAGACTAACTTAATTTCTTTTTATGAGAGGGTAAGTAGAGACCTCGATTCTAGGATGGCAGTGGATGTGATTTACTTAGACTTTGCTAAAGCATTTGATACAGTGCCACACAAAAGGTTACTGGTTAAATTAAGGAATGTTGGCCTGGAACATAGTATTTGTACCTGGATAGAGAACTGGATAAAAGATAGACTACAAAGAGTGGTGGTAAATGGAACATTTTCTAATTGGACAAGTGTTGTTAGTGGAGTACCGCAGGGCTCTGTACTAGGTCCCTTGCTTTTTAACTTGTTTATTAATGACCTGGAGGTGGGAATTGAAAGTACTGTTTCTATTTTTGCAGATGATACTAAATTGTGCAGAACTATAGGTTCCATGCAGGATGCTGCCACTTTGCAGAGTGATTTGTCTAAACTGGAAAACTGGGCAGCAAACTGGAAAATGAGGTTCAATGTTGATAAATGCAAGGTTATGCACTTTGGCAAAAATAATATAAATGCAAGTTATACACTAAATGGCAGTGTGTTGGGAGTTTCCTTAAATGAGAAGGATCTAGGGGTCTTTGTAGATAACACGTTGTCTAATTATGGGCAGTGTCATTCTGTGGCTACTTAAGCAAATAAAGTTCTGTCTTGCATAAAAAAGGGCATTACCTCAAGGGATGAAAATATAATTATGCCTCTTTATAGGTCCCTGGTAAGGCCTCATCTGGAGTATGCAGTGCAGTTTTGGACTCCAGTCCTTAAGAGGGATATAAATGAGCTGGAAAGAGTGCAGAGACGTGCAACTAAATTGGTTAGAGGGACGGAAGACTTAAATTATGAGGGTAGACTGTCAAGGTTGGGGTTGTTTTCTCTGGAAAAAAGGCGCTTGCGAGGGGACATGATTACACTTTACAAGTACATTAGAGGACATTATAGACAAATAGCAGGGGACCTTTTTACCCATAAAGTAGATCACCAAACCAGAGGCCACCCCTTTAGACTAGAAGAAAAGAACTTTCATTTGAAGCAACGTAGGGGGTTCTTCACAGTCAGGACAGTGAGGTTGTGGAATGCACTGCTGGGTGATGTTGTGATGGCTGATTCAGTTAATGCCTTTAAGATTGGCTTGGATGATTTTTTGGACAGACATAATATCAAAGGCTATTGTGATACTAATCTCTATAGTTAGTATAGGTATGGGTATATGGAATTTAATTAAAAGTAGGGAGGAGTGTGTGTATGGATGCTGGGTTTTCATTTGGAGGGGTTGAACTTGATGGACTTTGTCTTTTTTCAACCCAATTTAACTATGTAACTATGCAACTATCTATGGATGAAAGAATGGCATTGAAAACTTTACAAACCAGCGAGGAGGAGACAGATATGCGCTCTTACTTGAAATTCCTCCAACAAAGCTCGAGATTAAAGGGATGTTGCAGGAGGTGATGCTGGCATTGCATGACGAACTGAAAGAGATAAGGAAAGACCTTGTGAGTATGTTAACACGAACTGAACAATTGGAACAATGCCAACAAAAGGTAATGAAATACTCTAAGAGGGCCACATTTACAAAGCTCGAGTGAAGGATTCGAATTAAAAAAACTTCGAATTTCGAAGTGTTTTTTGGGCTACTTCGACCATCGAATGGGCTACTTCGACCTTCGACTACGACTTCGACTACGAATCGAACGATTCGAACTAAAAATCGTTTGACTATTCGACCATTCGATAGTCGAAGTACTGTCTCTTTAAGAAAAACTTCGACCCCCTAGTTCGGCAGCTAAAAGCTACCGAACTCAATGTTAGCCTATGGGGAAGGTCCCCATCGGCTTGCCTGTGTTTTTTTGATCGAAGGATATTCCTTCGATCGTTGGATTAAAATCCTTCGAATCGTTCGATTGTAGGATTTGCGCTAAATCGTTCGACTTCGATATTCGAAGTCGAGCGATTTTTGTTCCTAGTCGAATATCGAGGGTTAATTAACCCTCGATATTCGACCCTTCTTACATCTGCCCCCACATCTCTAAATGATAAAATACATGCACAGTCTTTACAAATAGCAGATCTTGAATGGCAGACTGAAGACTATGAAAATAGGAGCCGTAGAAGTAATTTAAGAGTGCAATGCTTACCAGAGACAGTAATACAACATGATTTAAGAGATGTATTACAACATAAATAGTATATTGCAATATATACAATAGTATATTGCAGAGGGACCAAAATAAAGAATTAAAGATTGACAGATGCCACAGAGTATTTAAAGCAAAAAATGCACCACAAGGCGCACTTCGGGATGTATTATGTGCCCTACATGATTACACTATAAAAGAGGAGATAATGCAGAAAGCAAGGGAGGCAAAGGGTGCAAAATACAAAGACATTGAAATCCTCCTATTACAGGACCTCTCTGGTAAAACACTACAAAAGAGAGTTATTGAAACCGCTGATACTGAGGAGTGCTGGCATCCAAACAAAATGGGGGTTTCGGTTTTGCCTTTCTGCAAAAAAAGATGGACAATGGTTTAATTTAAGATTGCCTGAGGAAACAGACGATTCTTAACTCAAATGGGGATCGGGAGAATAAACCTACCAGGATAGAACCCTAAAAAAGTCTCAGAAGAAAATGATCTTAGAATGGAGGATTGGTGACAGACCCCAAAACATCAGAAAAAGAAAAATACAAGTTTAACAAAAGACAGAGAAGATTCAAACCCTCAGGGAATCGCATTGGAATGAATGTATTGGTTTAAGAGGGATTTAGCACACAAATACAAAAGAACAGCATTAATATATATATACTGATATAAACCCCTCTATATATTAAGAGTAATCTAAACTAATCTGTTTACAACTTAAGACATTTATTGGCCTATATTATTATATGGTGTTTTTTGTTTTTTTTTGTTTTTTTTACCTTTCCTCCCATACACCCTGCCTCCCCCACTTTCTTTTTTTTTTGTATTTTTGCTGTTTAGGAGATTGGGGAAGGATTATACCCCGTATGTACACTGGTGTGAGAGAATTCTCTTACCCTATATAGCCCCTTTTGCAGACCTACCACAGAGCCTTCTTGAATATTTTTTTTTTTTTTTTGGGATTACTATATCTGAGCAATTTCCCCATTTCACTCTCTCACTAGGACAATTTGAAACGTACTAGAATAAAAATAGCCACACTCAAAGATATATAAGACTAATTAAAATATTATAGGAAGTTTGAATAACTTTTCTCTAAAAAAGTGGCTTTCTTGATGTCTGTACAATTCTTAGTGTTAATTCTAAATTTTAATTTTTTCTCTTTTTCTCTGCTTGTTTTGTCTGCTATTCACCACCCTTATTACATAAAAATGATTGCAAACCAGCAAGTATGTTTGTCACTATAATATGTGGATCTACAAAATAATAACCGTACATAATCAACATATGAGTAATGTATATGTACTATATTGTGTAAACATTATTGGGATGCGCTCATTATTCCCTTCCGCTTCCACTTCCTTTTTGTACCTTATTGTATGGAATGCAAATTAATATCGGTAAATGTTAATGGGTTTAATGAACCAGTAAAGAGATCACAGATACTGAATCACTGCAATGGTCTAGGGGCTAATATCGTTTTTTGTCAAGAAACTCACTTTAAGGAAGGGAAAGTACCAAGAATAAATCACAGATTTTATGATAAAATTTTTATGGCTAACAATAAAGACAAAAAGACAAAAGGGATATTAATCATGGTGCATAAAAATACACCGTTTACAGTAAAAGAAGGATATAAAAGAGAAGATGGTAGATGCATAATTTTGAAGGGAGAATTGTATGGTATTACAGTAACTATTTGTAACATTTATCTGCCTAATACGAAACAGCATAAGATATTGAGAGAATTTCTAAGGAAACTAGAAGAATTCCAAGAAGGAATGGTTATAGTGGGAGGAGATTTTAACGTAACTCTAAATCCAGTACTGGATAGCTCCACAGGGAAGACTCACATTAATCATTCTGTATTGGGTAAGATAAACCAGACATTGTTAGGGGAAGAATTAGCAGATATCTGGAGATGTATGCATTCTATAGAAAGAGATTATACACACTATTCAGCAATGCATAAGAAATACTCTAGAATCGATTACTTCTTCATTCAACATAGATGGCTTCAGATTGTTAAAAATATCAAAATTGAAACAAGTTTCCAATCTGATCATTGCCCAATCAGCATTCTTATAGATCTCCCAAATACATTGAAACAATGCTTTAATTGGGTGTTAAATGAAAGCTTAATACAAGATATACAATATAAAGATAAAATCAAAAAAGCAAAAACTGATTTTTTTGAAGAAAATAAAAGCATGGATACATCTCCACGTATACGCTGGGAGTCACACAAATGTGTTATAAGAGGGATATTAATCGCTATGGGATCCCATAATAAAAAAGAAAAACAAGAAAAAATCAAAAAAAATTGGGAAGAAATAATAAATTTGGAACAAACTCATAAAAATACAGGAAATTAATATACAATGACCCAGTTAATAATTAAAAGAAAAGAATTAAAAATGTTGATCGATATAAAAACATCTAAGATCTTCTTCAAATCTAAGATGGAAATGTATGAGTATGGTAATAAATGCAGAAAATTCCTAGCTCATAAGTTAAAAACACAATATAAAAAGATGTATATACATAAAATGAAAAATGAAGAAAATAACTTGGTGTTTACAACAAAAGAAATAGCAAAGTGTTTCCAAAAATATTACAATAAACTTTATAATCTAAATGACCAAAAAAAAAAAATCCAAAGAAAATGAGGAAACAATTAATATCGATATGTCCAATTTTTTTACAAACACTTCAAATTCCAAGAATTCCTACCAAGATAATGGAAAATTTAGAACTACCATTTACTGAAAATGAACTTATAAAAATAATTCGAGAACTTCCTGTAGGAAAAAGTCCAGGCCCAGATGGATTAACCACTTTGTATTATAAAAAAAATCCAAAATGAGTTAGCTACAACACTCTTACAATTATATAATGATCAAAATAGAAAAAGTAGCATCCCTAGCCAATCACAAGAGGCACATATTACGGTTATACATAAAGAAGGGAAGGACCCGACTGAGTGTGCCAGTTATAGACCAATTTCTTTAATTAACTTGGATCAAAAAATATTTGCTAAACTCATAGCAATTAGGCTACAAAAATGCTGTTACAAAAAGATCAATGTGGATTTGTACCTAAAAGAGAAGGGAAAAATAATATAATTAGAACATTAAATTTGATAAAGATAATACAAAAAAGAAATCAGGAAGTGGTAATTATATCAATGGATGCAGAAAAAGCTTTCGATAGATTGTCTTGGGAATTTATGGAAAAAGTATTATGGTACATGGGATTTGGAGATAAGCTATTGAGTAAAATAATGTCACTATACATAACTCCAAATGCAAAGATAAAGATTAACGGTATTCTCTCTGAGAGAATTAATATAGGAAACGGCACCAGACAGGGATGTCCCTTATCTCCTATACCATTTGTTTTATGTATTGAAACTTTACTTATTGCAATTAGAGAAGAAGAAGACATAAAGGGAATTAAAATCAGGGGAACCCACCACAAAGTAGCAGCATTTGCTGATGATCTACTACTCTATGTATCTCAACCTACATTAACAATATCGAACATTATGAGAATATTAGAGAGATATAGAACATTCTCAAACTTTAAAATTAATTACAAAAAATCAGAAATATTAAATTTAAATCTGAAAAGGGAAGAGGTAGAACAATTGAAAAACAAATTAATGTTAAAATGGTCAAACAAGGAAATTAAATATTTGGGAATCCAGATTACATCTCAAGTAAACCAGCTCTATACTAGAAATTATGTACCATTATTCCAAACAGTAGAAAGAGAACTGAATAGATGTAAAAATATTAATATATCATGGTTTGGAAGAATGAACATTGTTAAAATGATGATCCGTCCCACAGATATTGTATATATTCCAGGCTTTACCGATATATATACCAAAGGGATTCTTTTCTAGGATGAAAAATATTATGATGAGATTTGTTTGGAAAGACAAACTACCAAGGGTGTCCTATGTGAATCTGATTGGGAAAAAAGAGAAGGAGGAGTGAGCTTCCCATGCCTCCATACATATTATGAAGCAGTACATATATCAAGGGTATTGAACTGGGCTTTAGAAGATGAGTCATCACCATGGTTTAATGCTGAAAGAGGAGATAAGGGCCTATTATTAGGAGCTACTTTTGGATTAAATACAACACAAGATATAAAAATAGACAAAGAATAGCTAACAGTTTCACCTACTCTAAAGATATGGGGAAGGAAAAATAAAAAATTAAATATAATTACGTACCCATTGGTTATGAGTCCAATATGTGATAATCCCATCTTCATTCCAGGGCAAGAAGATAGACTATTGAAAAAATGGGAAGAAAAGGAAGGTAAAATAATGAGAATAAAAGATTTCATAGAAAAAGATGGGATAATTACAATAGGGAATCTGATATCAAAGTATGGATATCACCCTATATCTGATTGGGTATTAAATAAGATAAGAAACTTTATTTGCTAATCAAGATTGGAAGGTAATATGAGACCTCTAACCTGGTTTGAGAAACTTATAGATAAAGGAGATAAAATACAACATAGTCTTTCAAGGACTAATAAGGAGTTAATTAAAGGATCCTTAAGTAAACCGTGTTTTTTAAAAAAATGGGAAGAGGAATTAAAAATATCTTTATCAGATCAAGAGTGGAATTGTATCTGTAAAGCTAATATAGAGATATCAAAGGATACAAAACTGCAAGAATTCAGTTATAAGTTAATATCCAGATGGTACTACACACCAATTAAACTTCATAATATGTATGGAATGTCCGAGGTATGTTGGAGATGTGAAAAAGGGAAAGGAACATATACCCATATATGGTTTGAATGTGAAGTGATCAGACCATTCTGGGAATATGTACTATCTGTAATAGAGAAAATGGGAACCTATATATCAGATACAGACATAACACAAATTATACTCTTATATGACTATAAAAAGAAGAAAATTATTACAGATCCAGTAATTAAATTAATGATAGCTGTGGCAAGGAATATGATACCACATAAATGGAAAACAAAAACACCAATAAATAAAATAACATGGATTAAGGAAATTGAAGAAATAAGAGGTATAGAAGAAATAATAGCAAAAAAAAGAGGAAAAATTAGTAAACATTATAAATTATGGGTACAATGGTGTGAATTCCTAAAGAATGAAGGATAACTAAGAATGGGGTGACAGTATTAAATTTTTTTTTCTCCTTTTCTTTTCTTTATGTGTTTATGTATACAGATAAATGTATCTAATGAGTCGAAGATGACTATGTAATGAGAAAACATTTATTGCTGCACTGTTTTGCTATGTACTTTATTCTTTGTTTTAACAAAAAATTTTAATAAATAAATTAAATACAAAAAAGAAAACTTTACAAACCAATACAGCTATAACCATTACAAAAGCTGATAAAGGAGGGGGGTATAGTAATTCTTGATACCAGCGATTATGAGAGAGAGGCAGATCGCCATTTGACTAATACGAAGTTATATAAACTAATGGGGGGAGACCCTACCTTGAAATTTAAAAATGGAATTAATATCATGCTAAATGCGGCAGTTATGGAGGGATTAATTACAGATGAAGTTTATCATCTTTTGTTTAATGAACATCCATAAATTCCATATATTTATTTTCTCCCAAAAATTCACAAAAGTTTAAGTAATCCACCTTGCCGGCCTATTGTCTCTAATGTGGGATCAATTTGGCAACCAATAGCGATATATGATGTTATGTTTCTGCAAGACTTCCTAATGTAACATTGCCAACTAAGGATTTTGTCCTTTGCTCCCTTAATGTAAAGGATCTTTTTACATCTATTCCTCACAATGAAGGTATTGAGTGCATTCGCACATATCTATCCCAGGGGGTTTTGCCAAATTTCAAGATAAACCTCATATGTGACTTACTGGAAAATGTACTGAAGAAAAATTATTTTCAATTTAATGAGAATTTTTATTTACAGTTACAAGGCTGTGCCATGGAGGCAAACATGGCTCCGGCATATGCCAATGGATATGGATTTCTTTGAAAAAACTTTTATTTTTTCCAATAACGAGTTTGCCCATTTCATCCATGCATACACGCGTTACACGGACAATACCTTTTTTCTCTGGACAGGGAGCCTTGACATGTTGAATAATTTTTTACATTATCTTAACAATACACATTCCTCTTATTAAATTTACATTAGAGGTAAGTCCTACTGAATTGCACTTTTTGGACATCAATATCACATTTACAGGGTCAGCCTTTTCAACTACTGTTTACACAAAACCTACGGATAGGAACAACCTATTACTATCTAATAGCTTCGATCCGCCAGGTTTGGTTAAAGGCCTTCCTAAGAGTCAATTATTGCGAGCCAGATGTATAGCATCTACAGATTCTTTGCATGAGATAGAAGCAACCAAAATGCTATCTAAATGTTGTGAAAAAGGCTATAATGTGGATAACCTCAAAGAGAAAAAAGAGGAGGTACAAAAAATCCCTAGAAACGAATTGTTGGTTACTAAAAGGGTTACTAATAAAAGTAAAATGCAAAGAGTTCCCTTTATTAGTTCTTTTGATGAAAACTCTAAAACGATCAGGCGCATTATTACAAGACACTGGGAGATACTGAAAATTGACCCTAAGTATGGTCATATTTTTCGAGTACCTCCGCTCTTTTCATATAGGCGGGGACGAAATATTGGACAACTGATAAAACCCAATAAACATAAACTGAAAGTCAAAAACCTGATAACCAGTACAGGAACATTTCCATGTAGAAATTGTGGACATTGTAATGGTTTTATACCGGGTAATACCGTTACGCATCCACAAGAGGGCACTAAACATAACATCAAAGGGTTCTTTACATTTGATAGTGCAGATGTCATCTACTGCATTAAGTGCCCCTGTGGTCTAGCTTATATAGGACAGACATCCAGACAATTCAAAATAAGATTGAATGAACATAAATCTGTAATTCGAAATTATCACCCTTCTTCTGTAACAGCAAGCTTGGATACAAAGTTGAAAACAGAGGCTGGGAAATATAATAAAGAAACTTGGCTAGCTAAACATTTTTTTGATTGTGGCCATCGTGTTGCCCAAATCCGTTGGCAGATCCTTGAAAAAGTTTTTGCAAAACAAGGGCAAGATAAAAAAGATTATTATTACAGAGAGAATGCTCTGGATTTGGCTTTTACAATTGAGGTATCCAAAGGGTCTTAATGAGGACTTTAATATGTCCTGTTTTTTATAAAATATTAATTGGTCTTTATTTCTCTTGCAGATGAAAAATTTAAAAATTGTTTGTAATTCCTACAGGTATTCTTCCTTGATTATTCCCCTTTTCATATAGGGTAAGACAAACATTTTAACTTTTGTAACTTTTTAACTATTTATGTTTATGTATGCTTTTTTAGGTATTTCACTTTTGCAACAAATTGGACACTTGATTATTTTGTTACTATTTATCTGTCACTGAACACTGGACTATTTATTAGGAAATCATCAATTCTGAGATTATTTCATGGACTATGAATGTTTTAAATTTTCTACCAAGTTAAATGCTTTTTGCACCTGTTAATTAAGTTAATCACTTAACTATAAATTGTACTTTTGCATATCGATCCACCATGCTTGAGAAAGGGGCGTGGCCCCGAAACGTTGCACCGCACTTACGCATTAAAAAATTGTGCATGGTTTAACCAGCAACAAGATTCTTGTGTGCCAGCGTGTCTCTATTCCTATAAAATTTGGGTTACCCACAATGTGGGTAAGAGGGCCCTCTCGTAAAATAAAATATGGAGCCTTTATAAAGTAACGGTCATCTTGGGTTACAGTTTCTCTGCAGATTTTAGGGAGTGTAGCTAAGGAAGGTCTAAAAGAAGGATCTGTCCACTATAATGCTTGTCAAGGTCTGTCTACCAAAGATTGTTCAAACTGTATCCATTTTTTATTTGTAGGATAATAAAAACATTCTAGTACTCTACTTAGCGTAGCAGCTTCCAGATTTTCAGGTGTGGGAGGCCGAGGTCACCTTGTGATTTTTTGTTTTGATAGAATATTTTTACTTATCCTAAGTTTGGCTCCATTCCAAATGAAAGTGCCAAAGGCTGGTTGTAAAACATCAAAAAGTGTTTTGGGGGAACTATCGACATAGTTTAAAATTGGTACAGTATTCTAGATTGGACATTCATTTAATTCAATAATTACATTAATGCGTCCAAACCAGGATAGTGGGAGAGGTTGCCATCATTTCAAATATGCTTGAATTTGTGACATTAAAATCATATAATTTATAGCTGGGAGTTTAGTGAGATTTGAATTCCCAGATATTTTATTGTTCACATTTCCACTTAAAAGGGTAATTCTTTTGTCGGACAAGTTGCATTGGGATTGTAGCTAAATGGTTAGTGCCTTTGATTATCAAAATTTATTTTATAATTGCTAAATTGCCCATATTCTTTAAATTCTTTCATTAATGAGGGGAGAGATATAGGGGCAAATTTACTAAAGGGCGAAGTGACTAACGCGGCAAAAATTCGCCAGCATGACGTCATTTCAGTACTTCGACGGGCGCTGGCATAACTTCACTAGTGAAGGAGGTAGACTCTAGCGGTACTTTGCTCCCTAATGCCTGGCGATTTTACTGAACGTTACCTCTTGCGCCAGACTCATGAGCCAGGAGTCCCAAAAAACGCTAGCGTCTTTTCCTTTTTCAGGGTGATAGGCTGAAAAAGAGTGTAAATTTATTTTGGGGTAACCGGTTCCCCCCCTACATTTCCTAACATATGGCACATAAACTATACACTGGGCTCATGTAGGGCAATATAAAACAACTTTATTTTATTTTATTAGGGTTTCCCTGGCTTGTGTAGTGTAATGTATTTGCTGCAACATATACGTCCATTGAACTTTAACTTCCAGCCATTTGCAAATTAGCCAATGTTAGCGCAACTTTGCTTTGCTTGGCGCAGTAATGCTGGCGCAACTTCACCAGCATTAGGTGCCCTGTACACAACTTCGGATTTCAGTGAATTAGCATTTTCCTGCGTACAACGCAATTTTATGATTGGTTCCTTTAATATGGATGCCAGGTATATTAGGATTATTTCTGATAGCAATAGCAAGATGTTCCTTTACCAAGGTATACAAGAGGGGGAGAAAGGCCTGTCTAGTCCCCATTGCTTCTTTGGATAGGGTCTGATTATTGTCCATTAATTTTCATCCTAGACAGTGGTTTGTTATATAATGCCATGATACGTTGAATTGCCCTTTGACCAGACCTATTTGGGGGCAATAATGATTCCTTTCAAAAGACCCAGCTAAGCCTGTTGAATGCTTTTTCAGCATTAGTCGACAGGGCCAGCATGGGGATACCATTTAGCATAGTCTATAATTCTATTCTTAAGAGTGTTATCTTTTGCCTCTCTATACAGAACAAACTCAACTTGGTTAGGGTCAATTAGTTATTGCAAATGTATTTTAAGTCTTTCTGCTAGGATGTTTGCATATAAATGAATATTGATGTTGAGTAACAATATAGACCTGTGATCAAGATAGAGGGTCTTTACCTGGGTTTTGAATTAAGGAGATGTGAGCTTCAAATATACTGTAGCTGAGGGAAAGCAGGGTTTGTATTTAAATGGTTAAAAGCTTGTAGTAGCAAATCAGAAAGATCCGGCTGTAGAGTCTTATAGAAAACCTGTCTGGGCCTGGGGCTTTCCCTGAGGGGCTAGCTTTTATAGAGAGTTGCTACTCTTCACGAGTTAAAGGGGACCCTAGAAGATCTATAGCCTCCTTTTGAGGCACGGGAGGGCTGTACATGCTATATAACTTTTGCTTTTGTGTTAACTTTTCATTTGTTCCATGTATAGGGGAGTTGATATTGTATAATTCTGTATAATACTTATGCATTGTTTTAGCTATGTCTTGGTTTTTGTACGCTGTTTTGTGTTTTTATTGCAGGGATGAAAGATGTGCCTTGTTTAAATTTAACTGCCTTTGCAAAACATTTGCCAAGTTTATTATTATGTTCATAATATAATAATAATGATAATAATAATAATTGATTTTTGATTTAATTATACCTTTATTAGTTCTAGTGTACCATGTAAAGTTTTTTGTTCTAAGACTGAAGCTTTGTGGAGTAGGTTGGTAATACGCTGAGGGAAAGCTTTTTATTATTCTAGACACATATTTAATAAAAATACCTCTTAGCGCTGCTTTACCACTTTATTACTGGGTGTGAGTAATCCAATTGATGTATTTCAGTGAAGGGTTTTATTTCTTTCTTCATTTCTGTTATGTAGACCTTATCTTTGAGAAGGGATTCATAAAGTCTCCAAGTCCATGTTTTATTCTCAGAACTTGGGAGGGTTATTTTAAGGACTATGGGGGCACGGTCTAATAAAGTTTGGAGTCCAATACATTCCATTACCCATTGTAGTAAAAAATGAGAGAGGAAAAGATAATCAATTCTACTATATGACTGATGTACATGAGAAAAATAAGTGTAGTCCTCATCTGATAGATGGCATATTCTCCAACTCTCCTTTAATTGGTTATTGTGTAATAACATCTTAATATGCTTTAATACCTTGTAAGATAAATTTGTTTTACCAGAGGAAGAGTCTAGCTTGGATCTAATGTCAAATTTAGATCTCCTCCCAGGAATAATTATACCTTGTGAGAAACTTTAGAGCTGGTTCACATCCGTTTCAAGAAAGTTTTGTTGGTTTTGATTTGGGGCGTAACAATTGACCAGAGTGAATATATGCCCTGATACATTTATTTTGAGAAAGATCAATTAACAAATTAATCAGGGTATATGGGAATTTTTTATGTAAATCTATTGCTACTCCTTTACTTTTAGAATCTTGATTATCACTAAAGTACCAATTTGTAATATATATTTATTTTTATACATTGGCCTTTGACACAGCTTGACATGTGTTTCTTGTAGAAAAACAATCATGGCATTTTGTGTATTTAAACTGTGAGAATTTGTGATCTTTTCATTGTAGAATTAAATCCAAAAATGTTGTAGGAGCAGATTTTAATTTCAGCCATTTTTGTTTTGTTGACTTTGCTTGCGATTAAGGGAACGAGCAGTTCCTGGCAGACTTTTGTTTAAGAGAACTGGATACTTTTTGGGAGGTTCCAGAAGGTGATATGCAGTCCCACAATTCCCAATTAGGAATTTCAATATGTGGATGATTGAGGCAGTCCAGGAAGGCGGGAACATCTTTTGGGGATCTCACTGAAATTGGTTTACCATTTCTGATGACAATCAGAGCAAAGAGTGTTTCTTGATTATATCCAGAATGGGATTTAGTGTCCGACATTGATGTAATGTATCCCTGGAGCGGTCTTGGTAAAGCCTTAGTTTAGAACCAGCAAAATCTATTTCACCTGAGTCTCTGGCTTTGAACATTATTGCTTCTTTTACTTTACTTGGAGATTATTCTCTGTGGATTTTGTTGATTACTATGGGTTTATCAGGCTGTTGCCCAGAAGTGTATGAAACTCGAAAATTGACGCCCGTGTCAATTTTTTTTTTTTAAAAGGTTGATTTTTATTGAGTTTTAGCAACATAAAAAAAAGAAGGAAGTAAAGGTAGGTAGAAGGAAGAAAGAAAGGGGAAAGTAGAGAAAGAGGTACGGCTGAAAAAGTGACTATCACTAGTTAGAAGTTGTGGCCGGCGACTCGAGCCAGGGGTTCCAAATATTCTCAAATTTCTTCGGGCATCCGCGTGCTAAGTAGGTGAGCTTGTACAGTTCCAGTTGTGAATTAATTAGTCCAATCCAACTATTCAGGGTCGGTGGCAATGGGCCCATCCAGTGCAGGGCAACAACTTTTTTTGCGTAAAAGAAAAGCAACCTCATCATGCATCTAGTGTTTACTCTAGGTATCACGGAGCCAAGGAGACCCAGCAGACAAGTAGCAGGGTTAAGTATCTGGGGAAGATCCAGTTCAGTAGCCATGAAGCTCACAATTGCCCTCCAATATCTAAATACCACTGGGCAATCCCACATTAAATGCATGAAATTAGCGACAGAAGCAACACATCTTGGACAGCTGGGCGAAGCTACTTTCCCCATCGTAAATAGTTTCTGAGGGGTGAGGTATGTTTGATGCGTGATCTTAAACTGTATAAGCTTATCTCTAACACTCACTAATGGGACATATAGGTTGTCAATGATTTCTTCCCAATCATCTGGGTCAATAAGAACCCCACTACTCTCCCACTTATACTTCACCCTGGGTCGGGGATCATATCTATTAGAAATTAAGAGCTTATATGCATTGGATAGGAGCTTGGCCTTGGCGGGTTGAGATATCAATTTCTCTATCCCTGTGTGTTGTAGGTTCAGAGGAGGGGTTGGGAACTGTACTGAGCAAGGATGACTGATCTGGTTATATCGGAATTCAGACAGGTCAGGCAGAGAGAGGATCTGGCGAAGTTGAGGTAGTGAGGGAAGAGTGCCATCAGCATAAACTTGAGACAGCCGCTTAAGACCAAATTTAGACCACATTCCCACCTCTGAGAATGCGAATAAGTGTAGATAATTACTATTACCCCATAAAGGTGAATCTGGAGATAGAGTAGTAGCAGCTTTAGTGATTTTGCACAGTTGCATCCCAGGCCCTCTTAGTGGCATCCATTACAGGCAGTAAAGGGCCAAGATCCCTTCGAGTTCTATATAAAGCATTGTGCAGGCTTTCAAAAGAAGTAAGATACAGTGGGGCTCATTTATTAAAGCAGCGCAGCGCATAAGTGGACGCAAAAGGTTGTCTGCGCCATCACAAGCGTGATCGCTAATATATTTGCGTGATATTGCGCATAACACAGAGCTTTTGCGATGGTTTTGTTTATGCGCATTGCGCAAAAGATTGGGCATTTATGTCGCAAACGATGCCGTGGTTGTTAGGGGCGTGGCTGTGGGCGTGGCTACAATGCGCTTGCACTGCGGCCGTCGCAGTTTTGCGTCTGTATATGTGCAAAACTGCACCCGGGCAACAGCACCACAATTTTTACGCCTGCCTCTTCGTGGCGTAATAGTAACGCTCTTCAAAATGCGCATTCCTGCCCAGCTGCGCTAGTATATTCAAGATGAGCAACCCTTGTAAAGTGCATATTAACCACGCCTTCCACCCAACATGTTTATATTGACCAAGGTTCCTTTAAGGGTATCAGGTAGGCTAAACACCTTTGCAACCAAACAAATATTAGCACAGAAACAAATGCAGATGCGTCTAAGTGAACGCAATATGCGCAATATGTGACGCAACTAATTAAAGCAGTGCATTCATACATGAGCACAACTAATCCTTACCTTTGCGGTATCTTCCTGTGCGCACAATTTATTATAAGCACTGCGACAGCTGATACGCAGTTTCACACGTCGCACCTGTCTTGTGTCTACATTAGCGCACAAATCGCACTGTTAAGGTATCGTGCACTACATTATTAAATACTCGCATGCGCTGGGCAAATGTCTGGCCACTGCGCTCTTTTTAGCGCTGCGCTGCGTTAATAAATGAGCCCCAGTGCCTCTATTATGGATGCCGGGTTATCAGCGTCGAACACTTTCCAACCGGCTGCATGTGAGGCCTGGGAGGCAAAATAGTATAGCTCATAATTGGGAGGGGACAGTCCCATCTGATCTTGTGGAGCATTGAGAGTGGCCCTGGAAAGTGTGGGTGTTTTGTTCCCCCAAATAAATTCAGATTGCGTTCGGTCTATATCATGTAAGGCTTGCTTGGGTATGTGGCAGGGGGTATTACTCAGTATATAAAGAAATTTAGGAATATAAATCATTTTGCATATATTTATTCTGCCTATTAGCGTAAGAGGGAGTTTGGTCCAGTGTGCAAGTGTGTCCTTAAATTTACGGTGTAAGGAGTAGAGGTTATGCTGCAAAAATAATGTCGGATCCTTATGCACCGTTATCCCTAGGTACTTAAAATGGTCTGCCACTTTTAGGTTACAGTCCGCAGCCATCTCTACTGGAAGTTGTCCGTCAAGGGGGAATAGAATGTACTGGTCCCAATTAATTTGAAGGCCTGAGAACGTACCAAATTGTTTGACAATCCCAAGTACAGAAGCGAGTGATTCATGGGGGTCTGCTAAGTATAGGAGCGTATCATCTGCATATAGTGAGACCTTCTCCTCAATTGTTTTGTAAATGAACCCCCGTACTCTTTGAGATTGCCTAATTGCTATGGCCATGGGTTCAATTGCCAACGCAAATATGAGTGGGGAGAGAGGACACCCTTGACGAGTACCTCTAGTAAGGTGAAACGGAATGGAAGTAATGCCATTAACCCTGACGGATGCCCTTGGTTCACTGTACATCAGCTTAAGCCACTTCGTAAAGGAAGGGCCAAAACCCATCCTAGTAACAACCTCCCACAAGTATGGCCATTCCACCGAGTCAAATGCTTTTGCTGTGTCTAATGAGACCACTAGCCTGGAGCCCATGTTTTCATGTTTTAGTTGTAAATTAAGGAATAGTCTTCTCAGGTTAAAGCTGGTTGATTTAGAAGGCATAAAGCCCATCTGATCAGGTTCCACCACCGTAGATACAACTTTAACAAGACGCTTAGCTAAAATTTTGGCAAGAATTTTAATTTCCATGTTGAGTAATGAGATTGGTCTATAAGAGGAACACAGTGTAGGATCCTTCCCTAGTTTGGGGATGACCACAATTGTCACGTCTGAGAAAGTTGTAGGCAGAGAGAAATTTTCAATGGCATACATCAGGGTCTCATGCAATTTGGGGACTATCTCGCGTATATGAATACGGTACCATTCTATAACAAATCCATCCGGGCCTGGGGATTTGCCGGAGGGAAAGGATAGAATGGCTTCAGCAATCTCAAGAGGAGAGATCGGGGAATCCATGTACTTTGCTTGCTGAGGTGAAATATTCGGAATGGGAATCCAATTAAGATACTCATGAAGGTCAGCATTAGAGTAATGCGCAGTAGAAGTGTAGAGAGAGGAGTAAAATTTACTGAATTCCAAGGCTATCTCAGGGGGGGAGGTCAACATTTCCCCTGATGAGGAGAGTATCCTGGGGACAGCAGAAGCACCATTGGGAGGATTGGCTAGGAAAGCTAGAGGCTTGCCGTTTTTATCACCATATGCAAACGTACTGCTGGTGGCGTGTAGAAGTTGCTTTTTAGTCAGTTCTATCCTATGCAAATTGAGATGCCTAAGAGCAGTAGCAAATTCCCCATGCGTCTGTGGCGTGGGATTGTCAACATAGGTCGCTTCAGATTGGGTAATTGCCGATTCTAGGTGTTGTAGAGTTTCTTTTGAGGTGTTTCTAGCTCTGGCCACTGCAGCCATTAGGTTACCCCGGGAAACTGCCTTAAAAGCCTCCCAGGCAGTTGAGGGATCCGCAGAGCCATGATTCACACTCCAATATTGTGCAACTGAATCAGCGGATTCCCCAATCACACTAGGGACCTTCAGCCAGTATGGGCTCAGCCTCCAAGTTCTATGTGTGTGGGGTCAGAGAGGAGGTCTAACGAAAGAAGCAAAGGGGCATGATCTGAGATTCCCCGTGGCAAATATCAACCTCTCTAACCTTGGGGAGGAGATCCGGGGTAACCAGTGCCAAATCTATTCGTGACAATGACTGATAGGTAGTAGAATAACAGGAAAATTGTCTACGCTCCGGGTACTTCCAGCGCCATACATCCACCAAATTGTACGCCCCGGCCCAATCTGCAAGTTTGGAGGTATTTACTGGAGGAGCGGACAGCCTATCCAACAGAGGGTTACAACAATTGTTAAAGTCGCCCATGATACACACCGGGGCGGAAGGCAATTGCATCAGTGTCTGATAAAGGTCATGAAGTACTGTTTCTGCGAAAGGGTTGAGGAATGTAGATATTAGCTATGAGGATAGGAAATCCAGCTATAGCACACGCCAAGATTTGAAATCTGCCTGCTCTGTCCGAACGCACCTCTATGAGGTCAAATGGGAAACCTTTCCTAACCAGGACCGAGGTGCCTCTAGCATAAGTCGAATACGTAGTATGATGAACATACGCAACCCACGGTTTTCGGAGAGCCAAGACCCGGCTCCCAACTAAGTGGGTCTCCTGGAGTAGGAGAATATGTGGGGTGTAAGATTTAACATAATTGAAGACTAATGCCCGCTTTACCTTATCGTTAAGGCCCCGAACATTCCAAGACACTAACTTAACAGTAGCCATTTGTTGGTGTGTAAAAGGGATGGGTACTCACTCTATGATGCATAAGTTTCAGGCTTCCGGACACCCTGCGACTCATTAGTCCGCCAAGTACATACATTGTTATCCAGCCAAGGAGGGAAAGAAAAGAGGAAAAGCAAGACTGAAATGAGGCAGAAAAGACATAGTTAAAACAACGTACACAAAAATAAAACCCCAACCCAACAGCCCCCCACCCTGCCCAACCCTCACAGTCTGGTGGGCTTATTATCCCAAACATAATATCAACTGGGGAGTTTGGTTGCCCTCAACAGGCTCGTTCCAAATCTTGTTGTGGCCAAAGAGCTTCCATGGTGATCGGTCAATGGTTCAGTAAACTATGAACTGTAAACTGCAGAACTAAAGGCTATCACGTAATCCCAAGGAAAAAATATCAAGTTGCATATATGTAGCAAGAGTTGTCTTGTGCACAAGAAGGTCCAAGGCAGGTGGTACTGCCAAAGTAAGGGTAACGGCAGCACCTACATGAGTACAGGTTACTAGAGATGTCGCGAACTGTTCGCCGGCGAACTTGTTCGCGCGAACATCGGGTGTTCGCGCTCGCCGGAAGTTCGCGAACGTCGCGCGACGTTCGCCATTTTGGGTTCGCCATTGTTGGCGCTTTTTTTTGCCCTCTCACCCCAGACCAGCAGGTACATGGCAGCCAATCAGGAAGCTCTCCCCTGGACCACTCCCCTTCCCTATAAAAACCGAAGCCCTGCAGCGTTTTTTCACTCTGCCTGTGTGTGCTGAAGAGATAGTGTAGGGAGAGAGCTGCTGCCTGTTAGTGATTTCAGGGACAGTTGAAAGTTTGCTGGCTAGTAATCGTTTTGATACTGCTCTGTTATTGGAGGGACAGAAGTCTGCAGGGGTTTGAGGGACATTTAAGCTTAGGTAGCTTTGCTGGCTAGTAATCTACCTTCTACTGCAGTGCTCTGTATGTAGCTGCAGTGGGCAGCTGTCCTGCTTCTGATCTCATCTGCTGACTGCTGCAATAACAGTAGTCCTTGTAAGGACTGCTTTTATTTATTTTTTTGTTGTTTTACTACTACTACTACTACTACTATAAGAGCCCAGTGCTATTAGTCTAGCAGTGTTGGGGAGTGGGACTGGTGTGCTAATCTGCTGCTCCTAGTAGTTCAGCAGCACCAACTTTAATTTTTTTTTTTAATATTCATTTTTTTTTATTTTACTTTTTTTTATTTTACTACCGCTGTAGTAGTGTATAAGTTGACCTTTTAGGCATTATTTGCCCTGTAGGCATTATTTGCACACTGTTTTCTTCAACCCGCCATCTAGCTGTGTGACCTTGTTCACATTCTGTCTAAATATCCATAATATTACCGTCTCCAGAAAAAACACCGGAGTGACTTTTTTCAAGCAGCCATAATATATTTTACGTAATCCGTATCCACCGCTGTAGTAGTGTATACGTTGACCTTGTAGGCATTATTTGCACACTGTTTTCTTCAACCCGCCATCTAGCTGTGTGAGCTTGTTCACATTTTGTCTAAATATTGATAATATTATCGTCTCTAGAAAAACCACTTGAGTTACTTTTTTTCAAGCAGCATTCATATATTTTACGTAATCCGTATCCACCGCTGTAGTAGTGTATACGTTGACCTTGTAGGCATTATTTGCACAGTGTTTTCTTCAACCCGCCATCTAGCTGTGTGACCTTGTTCACATTCTGTCTAAATATCCATAATATTACCGTCTCCAGAAAAAACACCGGAGTGACTTTTTTCAAGCAGCCATAATATATTTTACGTAATCCGTATCCACCGCTGTAGTAGTGTATACGTTGACCTTGTAGGCATTATTTGCACACTGTTTTCTTCAACCCGCCATCTAGCTGTGTGACCTTGTTCACATTCTGTCTAAATATCCATAATATTACCGTCTCCAGAAAAAACACCGGAGTGACTTTTTTCAAGCAGCCATAATATATTTTACGTAATCCATATCCACCGCTGTAGTAGTGTATACGTTGACCTTGTAGGCATTATTTGCACACTGTTTTCTTCAACCCGCCATCTAGCTGTGTGACCTTGTTCACATTCTGTCTAAATATCCATAATATTACCGTCTCCAGAAAAAACACCGGAGTGACTTTTTTCAAGCAGCCATAATATATTTTACGTAATCCGTATCCACCGCTGTAGTAGTGTATACGTTGACCTTGTAGGCCTTATTTGCACACTGTTTTCTTCAACCCGCCATCTAGCTGTGTGACCTTGTTCACATTCTGTCTAAATATCCATAATATTACCGTCTCCAGAAAAAACACCGGAGTGACTTTTTTCAAGCAGCCATAATATATTTTACGTAATCCGTATCCACCGCTGTAGTAGTGTATACGTTGACCTTGTAGGCATTATTTGCACACTGTTTTCTTCAACCCGCCATCTAGCTGTGTGAGCTTGTTCACATTTTGTCTAAATATTGATAATATTATCGTCTCTAGAAAAACCACTTGAGTTACTTTTTTCAAGCAGCATTCATATATTTTACGTAATCCGTATCCACCGCTGTAGTAGTGTATACGTTGACCTTGTAGGCATTATTTGCACAGTGTTTTCTTCAACCCGCCATCTAGCTGTGTGAGCTTGTTCACATTTTGTCTAAATATTGATAATATTATCGTCTCTAGAAAAACCACTTGAGTTAATTTTTTTCAAGCAGCATTCATATATTTTACGTAATCCGTATCCACCGCTGTAGTAGTGTATACGTTGACCTTGTAGGCATTATTTGCACAGTGTTTTCTTCAACCCGCCATCTAGCTGTGTGAGCTTGTTCACATTTTGTCTAAATATTGATAATATTATCGTCTCTAGAAAAACCACTTGAGTTACTTTTTTTCAAGCAGCATTCATATATTTTACGTAATCCGTATCCACCGCTGTAGTAGTGTATACGTTGACCTTGTAGGCATTATTTGCACAGTGTTTTCTTCAACCCGCCATCTAGCTGTGTGAGCTTGTTCACATTTTGTCTAAATATTGATAATATTATCGTCTCTAGAAAAACCACTTGAGTTACTTTTTTTCAAGCAGCATTCATATATTTTACGTAATCCGTATCCACCGCTGTAGTAGTGTATACGTTGACCTTGTAGGCATTATTTGCACACTGTTTTCTTCAACCCGCCATCTAGCTGTGTGAGCTTGTTCACATTTTGTCTAAATATTGATAATATTATCGTCTCTCGAAAAACCACTTGAGTTACTTTTTTTCAAGCAGCATTCATATATTTTACGTAATCCGTATCCACCGCTGTAGTAGTGTATACGTTGACCTTGTAGGCATTATTTGCACACTGTTTTCTTCAACCCGCCATCTAGCTGTGTGTATTATCGTTTCCAGAAAAACCAACTGAGTTTTTGTTGTTGTTGTTGTTTTTTTAAAAATAATGCCAGGCAAAGGCAGGCCGCCACGCAGAGGCCGTGCTAGGGGCCGTGCTGCTATGCAATCCTGTGGCCCTAGCAAATTGCCCAGTTTTAAAAAGCCAATGACCCTGAACTCCCAAAATGCTGAAGAGGTAGTTGACTGGCTTACACAGCACACCCCATCCTCTACCGTTTCTAACTTTACCACAACATCCTCCTCATCCTCCACTGCTATGGCCACCCCACGTAACACTTCCTCCACCACCGGTGCCCCTTCTTCACTGGGGTCAGAGGAGTTATTTTCCCATGAGTTTCTTGAACTGAGTAATGCGCAACCATTATTGCCAGAAGAAGATGAAGGACATGAGGACCTTACACCAGATTTAATTCTGGCAGAGAACACGATAGAGATGGACATAATGAGTGATGAGGAGGAGGTCCCCGCTGCTGCTTCCTTCTGTGATGTGTCAGAAGAAATTGATGCATCTGAGGAGAATGATGATGAGGAGATTGATGTTTTGTGGGTGCCTAGTAGAAGAGAGCAAGAGGAGGGTAGTTCAGATGGAGAGACGGAGAGTCAGAGAGGCAGTAGGAGAATAAGACTTAGAAGAAGCAGGGAGGACAGCCCGCAGGGATCAGTAGGGCAACAACATGTATCGGCACCTGTGTTCAGCCGGCCAACGCACCCGCCATTGCCGCCAATGCCGCCAACTTCTACTGTTACCGCCAGATCGCACACTTCCAAAAAGTCAGCAGTGTGGGATTTTTTTAATGTGTGTGCCTCTGACAAAAGCATTGTAATTTGCAATGAGTGCAGTCAGAAACTGAGCCTTGGTAAGCCCAACAGCCACATAGGTACAACTTCTATGCGAAGGCACATGAGCGGCAAGCACAAAGCACTTTGGGAGCAACACCTCAAAGGCAACAGGCAAACTAAAAGCCACACTCCTTCTGGTCCAGCATCTTACTGCTCTACCTCTGCTCTCCTTGACCCGTCTGAACCACCCTCCACTCCGCCTTCCACCTTGACCACCTGTTCCCATTCCCAGTCATCTGCCACCAGCCAAGTTTCTGTGAAGGCCATGTTTGAGCGTAAGAAGCCAATGTCTGACTGTCACCCCCTTGCCCGGCGTCTGACAGCTGGCTTGTCTGCACTCTTAGCCCGCCAGCTTTTACCATACCAGCTGGTGGACTCTGAGGCCTTCCGCAAATTTG
The DNA here is from genome assembly GCF_017654675.1 of Xenopus laevis. Classification (NCBI taxonomy): domain Eukaryota; kingdom Metazoa; phylum Chordata; class Amphibia; order Anura; family Pipidae; genus Xenopus; species Xenopus laevis. Next base: position 86,498,034 of record NC_054381.1, on the reverse strand, counting down.
TAGCAATTGGGACACCGCAGTGGAAGGTACCCAGCCGCAATTTTTTTTCTAAAAAGGGAATACCACACCTGTACCAACATGTGCAGAGCCAAGTTACCGCATCTCTGTCACTTAGTGTTGGGCCAAAGGTCCATATGACTACTGACGCATGGTCCTCCAAGCATGGTCAGGGCAGGTATGTCACCTACACTGCCCACTGGGTGAACTTGGTAATGGCTGGGAAGCAGGGAATGGGTAGCTCAACAACAACAGTGGAGTTGGTGTCACCGCCACGGATTGCACGCGGTTCTGCCACCACCTCTACTCCTCCATCGCTCTCTACCTCGTCTTCTTCTTCTTCTTACTCTGCTGCTGGGTCCTCCTTCTCCTCCTCCACACCTGTGCACCCCCAGCTCCCCCTAGGCTATTCGACGTGCCAGGTACGCCGTTGTCACGCTGTCTTGGGGATGACGTGCCTGGAAAGCAAAAACCATACCGGATCTGTACTCCTGTCATCTCTGCAGTCACAGGCCGATCGGTGGCTGACCCCACACCAACTGCAGATCGGAAAAGTGGTGTGTGACAATGGAAGCAATCTGTTGGCAGCGTTGAGACTAGGCAATTTAACACATGTGCCCTGCATGGCACATGTGTTAAATTTAATAGTCCAACGTTTTGTCTCCAAGTACCCAGGATTCCAGGACGTTCAGAAAGGTGTCGGCCCATTTCAGACATTCCTACACAGCCATGGCACGCCTTGCTGACATTCAGCAGCGCTACAACATGCCAGTCAGGCGTTTGATTTCTGACAGCCAGACTCGCTGGAATTCAACGCTCCTTATGTTGGAACGTCTGCTGCAACAACAAAGGGCCGTCAACGAGTACCTTTTTGAACTGGGTGGTAGGACTGGATCTGCACAGCTGGGGATTTTTTTCCCCCGTTACTGGGTGCTTATGCGCGATGCCTGCAGGCTCATGCGACCTTTTGAAGAGGTGACAAATATGGTCAGTCGCACCGAAGGCACCATCAGCGACCTAATACCCTTCGCTTTATTCCTGGAGCGTGCCGTGCGACGAGTGACAGATGAGGCTGTAGACCAGCGTGACGAGGAGCTGGAAGCGCACGATTTCTGGTCGGAATCACCAGAACGAACCCAGGCACCTGCTGCAACGCAGGGAGAGGTGCCAGAAGTGGAGTCAGAGGAGGAAGGTGGCTTTGTGGAGGAGGAGGAGGAGGACCAACAGGAGCAGGCTTCCCAGGGGGCTAGTGGTGACCTTTTGGGGACCCCTGGTCTTGTACGTGGCTGGGGGGAGGAGACCGTGGATGATGCAGTCCTTGATAATGAGGAAGCGGAGATGGATAGCTCTGCATCCAACCTTGTGAGAATGGGGTCTTTCATGCTGTCATGCCTGTTGAAGGACCCCCGTATCAAGAGGCTTAAGGAGAAGGACCTGTACTGGGTCGCAACGCTACTAGACCCTCGGTACAAGCATAAAGTGTCAGAAATGTTACCAACATACCACAAGTCCGAAAAGATGCGGCATTTACAAACCAGCCTGCAAAACATGTTGTACAATGCTTTTAAGGGTGATGTCACTTCAGGAACTCATCAACATTCCAGGGGCAGAGGTGCCAGTAATCCTGCCACGAGCACACCTGCAAGGACAAAGCCCTTTGGCCAGTCTGTAACGTCAGACATGCAAATGTTTTTCTGTCCAAGGCAGCGCCACAACCCTTCTGGATCCACCCTCAAAGAACGCCTCGACCGGCAGGTAGCGGACTACCTGGCATTAACTGCAGATATCGACACTCTGAGGAGCGATGAACCCCTGGACTACTGGGTGCGCAGGCTTGATCTGTGGCCAGAGCTGTCACAATTTGCCATGAACCTCTTGTCTTGCCCAGCCTCAAGTGTGCTCTCAGAAAGGACCTTCAGTGCAGCAGGAGGGATTGTAACTGAGAAGAGAACTCGCCTAGGTCACAAAAGTGTCGATTACCTGACCTTTATTAAAATGAATGAGGGGTGGATCTCGGAGGGTTACTGCACGCCGGAAGACTTGTTCTGACTTCTATGCAGCTGTCCTTCTCTTCAAGCCTCATGACTCCACACACAGCTGTCCTTTAGCGTCCTCCTCCTCCCTCCGCCACCGTTACAAACTAGGGTGCAAACCCTACTGGTTTAATTTTTTCTGGCCTCTGTGCTTCAGTGGCTGCAACCAAAAAAACTGGGCAAACAATGTCTACAAGGTCAACGTATGGCAAAAAATGACTATTTTCAGCATTTATATGGCATATTTTTTCTGGCAACTGTGCTTCAGTGGCTGCGTCCAAAAAAATGCATATTTTCTGCATTTATATGGCATAATTTTTCTGGCCTCTGTGCTTCAGTGGCTGCAACCAAAAAAATGCATATTTTCAGCATTTATATGGCATAATTTTTCTGGCCTCTGTGCTTCAGTGGCTGCAACCAAAAAAATTTATATTTTCAGCATTTATATGGCATAATTTTTCTGGCCTCTGTGCTTCAGTGGCTGCAACCAAAAAATGCATATTTTCAGCATTTATATGGCATAATTTTTCTGGCAACTGTGCTTCAGTGGCTGCGACCAAAAAAATGACTATTTTCAGCATTTATATGGCATATTTTTTCTGGCCTCTGTGCTTCAGTGGCTGCGGCCAAAAAAACTGGGCAAACAATGCCTACAAGGTCAACGTATGGCAAAAAATGACTATTTTCAGCATTTATATGGCATATTTTTTCTGGCAACTGTGCTTCAGTGGCTGCAACCAAAAAAACTGGGCAAACAATGTCTACAAGGTCAACGTATGGCGAAAAATTACTATTTTCAGCATTTATATGGCATATTTTTTCTGGCAACTGTGCTTCAGTGGCTGCGTCCAAAAAAACTGGGCAAACAATGCCTACAAGGTCAACGTATGGCAGTTGTTTAAAGAGAACAGTAGATTACTAGCCAGCAAAGCTACCTAAGCTAAAATGTCCCTCAAATCCCTGCAGACTTCTGTCCCTCCAATACAGAGCAGTATCAAGCAGATTACTAGCCAGCAAACTTACTATCATCTGTCCCTGAAATCACTAACAGCTCTCCCCCTACACTATCTCTTCCAAGCACACACAGGCAGATTTTTCAGATACATTTTTGCCCTTGATCCCCCTCTGGCATGCCACTGTCCAGGTCGTTGCACCCTTTAAACAACTTTAAAATCATTTTTCTGGCCAGAAATGTCTTTTCTAGATGTTAAAGTTCGCCTTCCCATTGAAGTCTATGGGGTTCGCGAACCGTTCGCGAACCGCTCGCGTTTTTGCGCAAGTTCGCGAATATGTTCGCGAACTTTTTTTCCGACGTTCGCTACATCCCTACAGGTTACTTGTGAAGGGCACCGTGTCTGCCACTGAAAAAGTCTCAGAACTGTAATCTGCTTGACCACCTGGTACTGCCGAGACATACAGAGGTGTCAACAACCTGGCAACATGAGAGAAACACCTGTACTGACAGCTGCATCTGGCAATAGGGATCACATTGAAAAGTTATATGTATCAGCTTGTCCTCTTCTCTTAGCAGTGAAAGGATATTGAAACCATGTACAGTAGGTCAAATACCTAACAAAGAAGAGGGTCAGTAAAGAACAATTACGGCCTGGGACTTCTGCCGGACCGTGCTTCAATCCAGTTCAGCGCCTCTTCAGGAGTATTGAAAAAATGAGATTTGTTTGCGTCAATGACCTTGAGTTTAGCCGGGTATAGCATGGCATAAACCAACTTCAGGTCACGCAACTGCCTTTTTACGCCGGTAAAGGTGCTGCGCTGTTTCTGCAGATAAGTAGAGTAATCAGGATACAGTGATATATTGGCTCCTTCATGTACCAGCTGGCCTTTCAGCTCTTGCTGCGGAGAGAGCCGCATCCCTATCTCGAAAGTGAAGTAATCGTATAAGAAAGGGGTGCGGGGGAGCACCCGGAGGTCTAGGACGACCAGGGACGCGATGAGCCCGTTCCACTGTATAGAGTGCGGTGAAGGGTGCATTAGGCAAAAGTAGCTTGAGCCATCTTTCAGCAAAATCAGCAGGCGAATTGCCCTCTGCGATCTCTGCATTGACGGTTTTCGTAGTCATCTCAGAGAGAAGCTTGCTGCTTTATTTGCTGCTGTAATTCAGTGAGTTGTGCTGGAATTGGTGTACACATATCTTCCAGATCACTGACCCTGGCTTCCACAGCTGTTGTCCGTTCTCTTACAGCCTGCAAATCCACTTTGATCAGAGATAGGTAAATTTTAACCTCCTCTATGTGTGTAGTGAGCGTGGTTTGACAGGTTGCTATTACGGCAAGAATTGGCGCAAATGCCGTCTCCGCAGTATCTTCGGGCGGTATTGAAGAAGGGGATGAGGGTGCAACGCCATCATGGCCAGACCGCCGCACAAATTGGTCCATCTTCTGTGACGTTTCACCGGGCTTTTTCGGTGCTCTGCTACTACGCATAATAAGCGTTTGAAGGAATTCTCACCTCAAGGGGAAGTACAATTCGTTAGCTGATTAGTATTTTATCAGGATCAATAGCACCACGGAGCTCTCAGAAGTATATTCCGTTAATTCAGCATGGAGACAGCAAAATAAACAGTTCTGTTATATCAGTGCCGTGTGAAAGTGGCACATTCAATTGGCAGTGTTATAGGCCCACGACTTTGTAGTATAGATGATAGAGATGGGGATGATAGAGATGACTCATAAATTTGATATAGATAATCCCAAGACACGCCACACAGGCACCAGGAACAACAATACAGTATTATAGATGAGCATACGGGGTACCTCAGTTGTGGGGCTGTGGTGGTACTGCTGGCACTTCCCCCACTTCGAGAGCAGTGCAGGATCCGGCAATATGGAGTACCGTCCCACTGTGAAGACCTGTGCCCTCAGTAATGGCTGCGCAGCATCATAGAGTACATGCGTTCCAGCGTGGAACGCCTCATCGGCGCGATCCTTAGAGGGACTGTCGGCCTCGAGGAACAGGTAATGTGTCGGTACGGCTCAGCGGATCAGTCCAGTACGCGGAGACCTTACTCGCGTCGCAGCGCCTGGAGGGTAAAGGCGTCACGTGGAGTCAGGCCAGCCCGGGAACACCCGTCGCACTGAAGTCCTATGAGGCCAAACGTGAAGGGGTCTGTGGGCACTCACCCCATATGGAGACCAGCCGGGAAGCTATCCGCAGTGCGGAGGTAGCAATGTCGCAGCTCCAGGCTGTTTGCAGCCACAGGCCGTGAGTAAGCGCCAGTCCCCGGCTTCCGGCCTATAAGTAGGCCGCAATTAGCAAGGCGGCTCTTATGGTGTCGGAGAGCCGGATTTAATCTCTGCTTGTAGCGGGTAGCTTCCCAAGCAGTTACTACAAAAGCAGATGGCAGTAGTAGCTTTTATATAGATAGATGGGGCCAGATTGTTTGCAAAAGCTACAGAGCTCTGATGGAACACGTCTGTTCCGTTGTGCAGCTAGCCACGCCCCGCCCGTGTCAATTTTGACACTGGTGTTAAAGTCAATGGACGTCCGAATAATGTTAAATGCAAAATTTTTTGAAGCAGTGAACTTTCGCGAGAGTTTTGTAACTTCATTTGTCAGTGGCGAAGTGCAGACATTTTCTGTGAATTTGTGCCAGGCGAATTTATTTGCCCATCACTAATTACGGATTCTGGCAAGCCTTTTGATCCTGATGTTGTTCCTTCTGGAATAATTCTCTTGATCATCTAGAAGGTTTTGTAGGTGTAGGAAGAGAGATTCATTTTGTGCAATAGTTTTTTTCTATGTTTGAGGGCTGCTGTATTTTCATTAACTGTTTTTTCAATTGTGTGTGCCTTTCTCACATATAGTCAACTACAAGAGGTCCTCTGCACTCAACCCATTATCAATATATTTAAGACAGAGACATTTTGTGCATACTGCTACTAAAAAATGCCTTACCCTTTAAACAACCCTTTTATTAGACACCAGTGGGATCACCTGACTTTTATTAGACACCAGTGATCCCACTGGTATCTAATAAAGGGGCAGCCAAGTTTGGGAGTTTTACTTTGAAAGCAGCTAGTAAGTTGCAGGTAAAACTTAGTCCCTTTGTAAAATGTATAATTAAGCAATTGAATTCTTAATGAATCAGATGAAAATTAAGCGTAGGACTGGCCAGATATGGGATGACTTTGATGTAGTTGGCCAGCTTAAATATATTGCAATATATGGACAAACAATCCCTGTGTTGTTTAAAGGGTAAGGCATTTTTTAGTAGCAGTATGCACAAAATGTCTCTGTCTTCAATATATTGATAATGGGTTGAGTGCAGAGGACCTCTTGTGGTTGACTATATGTATTTTGTGGTCACACCCTCATTGCACCCCCGCCTAATGGTTTTAAAAAATAGTGGTGAGCACAACTTTCCCTTGTTTGCCTTTCTCACATGCCAATTCTGCATTACTGTATACATTAAAGTTTCAATATCTTGTCTGGAGGGCAGTGATAGTACAGTATGTGTGTTCTCAATTCACTGTCTACAATGTGTGTGTTCCTTCAGTGTGTCTCTGCTCAGCAAGTACATAAGTGGTAGTACTTTGTATGGGTGAGCCTTTATCAAATCCCATTTCAGAGTCATCTGAGGTGGGGGGTTTGAAAAAACTTTGCTATCTGTGTCTTTTGCTGCTATTCTTGAGCCTCCTGGCTTCTCCTGCTTTTTTTGTTTGCCCATCCCAATTTGTAAGGAAGTTGAGCTTGTTTGTAAGCTTTAATATGGCTCTTTGCAAGGAGCTCTAGAACATTTGTACTTTCCAGACCATGTCATCTGCTTTCTCAGTGGTACAAACAACAGGCAGTAATACTAACAGGGAATCTAAAGTATACTTTGCTAGTATTAGGTTAAATATCTGTGCAACAATATATATTATACTCCCACTTAGAGTTTCTAGTAGTTTTTTGGCTCTTCAAAGGGCCCAAGAAACATAGCTTAAAGGCACAGCTTACTACCAGTTTAGACTTCTGGTATATATCTTTTTTTCAATTATTCCTCCAGTTACCAGGTTCAATTGTCAATAACATAAATATTCACAATTCAAAAGAAAATGAGTTCTGATCTTTTTTGGCATTCAGACATCCTGCATTGTATTTTTTTTGTATCTGTGTGCAATCCTTTGCTTTGTTACTGCAAAAATGAAAAGAAGTTACACATTTTTTTAATTGTACCTATAAAATGAATTAAATAATGCAGTTTTTTTTTTAAAAAAAAAAGTATGCATACATAAGAAACATTGATATAAACATATGACATAAGAGTTTTAACTATAAAAAAAACTTTGAAACACAATAAAAGCAAAATAACTATCTTAGATGTAATATTTTCAGCATTAAAAAGTATAATGTAAGGTAATTAGCCCTTTCAGCATAAATATATTTTTTCTTGTTATATTTAAAAGGTGTGCTTAAAATGATTAGCAAAGTGAGAAAAGGTTATTTTCTTATTTATGTATGAGTTGCATACTTCTTTCTTAAAACTGGAAAACAGCTAATTATTTGGAGGCACAGCATTGGTGGCCCTCCCTCTTAGATCTTATTTGCTTTACATATGTTTTCTGTGGCTCCCAGTAGTCATAAAAGAAGTAAGTGAGGAAAAGAAAAACAAACAAACAAATGAAGCGATAAAAATATAGAAAACATGTTTTATTTGTAGTTCCTGGCCTAACCAAATCAGAATCCTTAAAATCAAGTGACTATTCGTCACACACACAAGGAAGTGAAAACTCCTTCCTGGCCATAATTTGAATATGCAAATTATGGGTTGGCTTCAGTTCAGTTCCGGCTGCATGAAGGATTTTCCTGTATCCCAAAATAGTGGATTTGGTGCCTCCCTATTTTTTGTGATAATATGATACTGTTTATTGGTTAACTGATATAGAATTAAGTCAAAGGCAACTGAACATTTAGAGTTTTTTTTCTTTGAAAACATTTCACCACTTCAGTTCAGCTGAAGTGGTAGTGAATTCCCTGGCATTTAGTAAAAGTCAGTAAAGTCACAGATATCCAATCACAATGGTTCAATTGAACTTCAGTAAGGTGTTGGCTGAAAGATGTGTGAAAGTATGATTTAGGCAGGTGTTAGATCTTTCAATGTACAAGACTGGAATTGAGAATTGCTGTGAAGCCGTCGGGGTAAGGATGTGAAAGCTGCATTGTACTGTAGGTTGATGACAAGTGGTGTCACTTGAATTCAATAATGTCCTGTTTGAGCACTGGAGACCAAAACTGTATGGCATATTCTAGATAGGGTTTAACTAGTGCTCTATACAGTGGAAGAATAGACATGCCCTCCCCTGAATCAATGCCCCTTTTAATACTCAAGACTGGCATTGCTTGCTACAGCCAAGTTTATAATCTACAAGGACTCCTAAGGCCTTTTCCATTTGCTGAATGCAGTTCCATTAAGAATATAAGTGGCTTGGATATTTTTACATCCCAGGAGCATGACTTTACATTTATGAACATTGAATCACATTTGCCCCGATTGCCAGTTTCTCAAGATCCTGTCGCAAAGATGCTGCATCCTGAATGGAATTAATTGGGCTGGATAGTTTCATGTCATCTGCAAACACTGATACATTACTTACAATACCTTCCCCCCAAGTCATTAATGAATTGAAGTTAAATAAAGTGGACCCAATACCGAGCCCTGAGGGACCTTACTCCAAGTAGAGAATGTACTATTAACAACCACCTTCTGTACCCGATCATGTAGCCAGTTTCTTATCTATGTGTAAACAACTTCATTAAGCCCAACAGACCTTAGTATAGAAAACAGTCATTTGTGGGGCACTGTATAAAATGCTTTGGCAAAATCCAAATAGATCACATCTACTGCTCCCTTACTGTCCAGCATCATACTTACCTCTTCATAAAAAGCAATCAAATTTGTCTGACATGACCTATCCTTCATAAAGCCATGCTGATTACTGCTCATAATGCCATTCACTAGGACAACATTTTGAATGTGATCCCTTAAAGGAGAACTAAATCCTTAAAATGAATGTGGCTAAAAATGCCATATTTTATATACAGAATGTATTGCACCAGCCTAAAGTTTCAGCTTGTCAAACTTTTCACAGGAGGTCACCATCTTGGAAAGTGTCTGCAACACTCACATGCTCAGTGGGCTCTGAGCACTTGTTGAGAAGCTAAGCTTAGGGGTCATCATGAAGCAATAATAATTATATTACAGATTTGCCTGTAATATAAGATAATGCTACAGGGCTGATTATTAAATTCTGATGCTAGTTGCACTGGTTTACATTTCTATTCTATTGGGCAGATTTATCAAGGGTCAAATTTCGAAGTATAAAAAACTTCGAAATTCGACCATCGAATGGCATTACTTCGATATTCAAAGTCAACAGGTTTTTTTTTACCGAATTTGGGCATATTAGGTCGAAGTAAAATTGTTAGATCGTACGATGAAATCCTTCTAATCAAACGTTTCGAACTATTTAATTGATCGATCTAATGATTTTACTTTGACTTCTAAAAACTTAGCCAATTGTTGGCTATAGGTTCTAGGAGGTCCCCATAGGCTAACATAGCAATTCAGCAGGTTTAAAGGGGTGGTTCACCTTTAAGTTAACTTTTAGTATACTATAGAATGGTCTAAGCAACTTTTCAATTGGTTTTCATTATTTATCTTTTATAGTTTTATAATTACCATATATACTCGAGTATAAACTGACCAGAGTATAAGCCGAGGTACCTAATTTTACCTAAGAAAACTGGGAAAATGTATTGACTTGAGTATAAGCCTAGGGGTGAGAAATACATTTTAGGACATGTTCAGCAGAACACATGCTCCTGTGTGCGCTCTGCTAGGGAATAACTGGCACTTAAGTAAAAGAAGTTTAGTGAAGATCAGATGAGTGTCTTTGGTGTTGCCCAGAATCTTTGTTGACAATAATAATCCCATCATTTTTTACACTGTATATTTACGGTTTTGTTTTACAATGCAAATCAGCAAGCAGTCTAATAGTCTTCTAAAAAGTATACCAGTATGCATGGGTGTCCGCAGAAAATTTTCCAGGGGGGACAAGGAAGATAACATATCACTTAAGTTATTAGTACCCATATTTTGGTTTCCGAAATGGTTAACATGCCTGTCTTGCAGCACTTGGGTCCTGACTCCTAAATTCAATTCTGGCCAAGTGCTTGCCTGTCTGCTGTGGGGCTTGCAACTCTCTTATATACACTCAGTGTGCCTGTCTGCTCTCCTGCCTCTAACCCGCACCTCCCCCTCCTTCCTCCTTCCTCCTGCTGCTTTTTAATCTCCCTCTCCCTGTCATATTTCAAATCACCCCCTGTTTTATTCTTTCTGTGTCTCTCCTATGCCCCCTCCTTATCTCTCAGCACTTGTTTCTCTTTCGCGCTGGTAATCTCAGGCAGACAAGTCTCTGGCTGAACCTACCGTGACGCACCACATGCTGTGCATACGATTATCAAAGGAATCCCTAGAACAGCCAGAGGTATAGAGCAAGAAGCCGGTAAGGGTTTGCACAGACTTATCAGTCTGTGTACCGGACACTTCATAAAATAGCTTGAACTGTAGGGCAGCTAATGAAGGGGAAAAAGTCCTTGCCCTATTATGCACCCATGCCAGTATGGTAAAGTTGCTGCTTACTTACTGATCCAAAGACAGCAGTGACTCCTCCGTGCTGCCCTTACTTCTTTACCCTCGTGGCTTGATTCTGCTTCCTTAGCCCTCGGCCCCTCCCCTCTGTGCTCAAAGCTGAAATGAAAATGCTAGCTCACAAACGCAGAGCAAGGAGGGTTTGGAGGGGAAGGGCTGAGGAGGACTGAGTGACAAGAGCTAAGAGGGGAGGGGCTAAGGAAGCAGGAGGAGTCACTGCTATCTTCGGATCAGTGAGTAAGTAGCAACTTTAACACATCAATATACTTTTTAGTTCTTCCCTAGCAGCTGACTCGAGTATAAGCCGAGGTAGACTTTTTCAGCACATTATACTCAGCTTATACTCGAGTATATACGGTATTTGCTTTCTTCTTCTGACTCTTTCCAGCTTTCAAATGAGTGTCACTGACCCCATCTAAAAAACAAATGCTCAGTAAGACTACAAATGTATTGTTATTGCTGCTTTTTATTACTCATCTTTCTATTCAGGCCTCTCCTATTCATATTCCTGTCTCTTAAGCAAATCAATGCATGATTGCTAGGGTAATTTTTACCCTAGCTACCAGATTGCTTAAAATGAAAATTGAATAGTTGCTGAATAAAAAGCTAAATAACTCAAAAACCTTAAATGATAAAAAATGAAAATCAAGTTCTACATCATATTAAAAGTTATCTCAAAGGTGAACAACCCCTTTAATGTGGCGAAGTGTCAAAGTTGAACTTTTTTAAAGAGACAGTTCTTCGATTTTGTCAAACTCGTATCGAAGTCGAAGTCGAATTTAGGCCTATTCGATGGTCGAAGTACCCAAAAATTTGTTCGAAATTCGAAGTTTTTAAATTCTAAAATTCACTTTGATCCTTAGTAATTGTGCCCCTATGTGTACTGTATTGTGAGTGGGTCCCTAAGCTCAGTAAGTGAGAGTAGCACAAAGCAGTGAATCAGTAGAAAAGAAGATAGGGGGCTACTTGGCATCTTTGGAGACATAGATCTTTCCTGCTAAAGGGCTATGGTTGCCTTGGGTTGGTACAGAAGTCCAAAACATAATGTACAACATTCCTAGCCTACTTTTTTAAATATTGGCATGATATCATCTTTTCTCCAATATATAGGTACCATACCAGATGAAAGCAAATCTGAGAAAATCAGAAATAGGGGCCAGTCTAAAACTGAACTAAGCTCTCTTAGAACCTGTATGTATACCACATGGCCCTGGCAGATTGTTTACATTAATTTTTATTAAAGCTTTATGAATCATATACTGAGTAAGCCACTGACTAGATTGAGCTGAGCCAACCAAACAGTGCAGCTATGAAGTGAGCCTGGGAACTCTGACTCCTCTATTGTATGCACTGAAGAAAATAACTGATACCATTATTTATAATAGCAACACTCTCAATCAGCATCTTTTCACTATGAATATACTTAAAAAACATTTTGGGGTTAGTCTTTACCTCAGCTGAAATACGCCCCTCATTTCCTATCTTTGCCTTCCGGATTGCTGTTTTACAACATTTATTATAGTCCCCAAAGACTTGTAATTTTTAAATGCCTTTCTCTTCTTTCATATTAACTTCTTTACTTCTATATTAAGCCACATAGGGTGACTCTTAGTGCTTTTACATTTACTCCTTAATGGAATAAATAGAGAACAGTAATGATTTAATATTATTTTACATGACAACCATTTATGTTCTGTGTTTTAGCTGAAAACATAATGGCCCTATCTATGCTCTGAAGGGTAGCCCTCAAGGCACTAAAATTAGCTTTTCTGAAATTCATGGTTTTTGTTGTCCCAGTGTTTATATTTGTTTTTCTGCACCAGACATTAACTGATATCACATTATGGTCACTGTTACGCAGTAAGACAGTTCCTAACAGTACAGAGCATCTGTTCATCTTGGGATGCCTTCCAGAGGGGAGAGATGGATTTATGGGAAATATTTTAGGCAAGAGGCTACAGTACAGTGAGTTTAAGAAAAGCAAATATATCAGTAGAGTGTAGTAATAAGAGAGATTTACTACAGGAAGTGACATTAGGAAAGAAGTGAAAATTAAAAGCCTAACAGAAGTAACACATTTCTGTGACACTGGTATCTGTTGAGTTTCATTTCATAAATGAATGTAGAAAATCTGAAGTTTATATAGAAGGTGTAGCCCTATAGTGAATTATGTTACCCTGAGTATGTTACCTGACAAAAAGAAACCAAAGAATTGGCAACTAGGGATGGGCGAATTTGACCCATTTAGTTTCGCCAAAAATTTCCCACCGGCGAAAAGTTGCCAACGCCCATTAAAGTCTGTGGGCGGCAAATGTTTTTTTTGATGCACGTCTTTTTTTTACGCACGACACCATACAAGTCTATGGGCATAATTTCTGCGGCGAAACAAGGCCCAAAAATTTGCGCCCTATCCCTATTGGCAACGCTATTGTGGTACATATGTAAACATTTGGGGCAAGGATATATACAGTATGTAGCTATTTTGCTACAGTTACTGATAGAGTATACATGTATAAGTCTTATATTAATTGCTGAACAGTCAATGTGATGTATTAGCAGTAACTCTTTGCAGAAAGATATCAAAATATTGGGGAAAAACTATATACGGTGTTTTGTCTCTGGTGTGGAACATGTGCATTGACTATGCCCTTGGCTTGCAAGTGTGCATTTACCAGGAAGCTGTGTTTCCTTTTGTGATAATGCTCAATGTCAGTAAAAAGGAATAGAAATATCCTAGAAGGTTTTATGACATAGATTTTTGTAGAGTTTTGTAGAGTTTGTAGTTACACTTTCAAGGTAGCTGCATTTTGGAGAAACACTTTTTAATTTCAACCAAAATAGTAGTAAAATTCTTTCAGATTTATGTAGAATCATGAGTAGGTTTTGTCCTATACCTACCACTGAAGTTTTTGCTTTTAGTATTCTAAAATTTCAGCACAAGACCAGTAAATACTAACTGATACCTGGTTGCTAGGAATTACAGGCCTAGGGCAAACTTTACCTAAGTTTGTTGTAAATTATTTTATTTTATATAGTATTTATATACTAGATTTAGATAGGTCTAAATTATTTGTTGTAACTAATTTCAGATCATTTACAGAAATTTGTTAGAACATCTACTAGATTGGAACTACTCTTGGAAACTGCAGGATTCCTGCACATTTAAACTTATGTCAATTTTAAATAGTGTCTCCAGTTTATTTAATACATATTGATCAATATTTAGCAAAGTAATAATTTTCTTGTTGACCAATAAACATGAATTTGATTTTTAACAATATGATTTGAATTGTTAAAGAATAATCATAATTAATCATGCATTTTGAATATATTCCCATTTCACATATTTAGTATAATGACTGATTGTAAATTAAGCATGAAAGGTTTGATAATAAAAGCACTGTTGATTATTTCTGTTTACAAAAATTTCAACTTAATAGTCGACTGCTGAAAATTATATGGTGACAGTTTGATAATTCAGTATCTGTAGAAATATTTTATCAGTATATATCAGTATTTTTAAACCATGGTTTAATGTTTTACTTGGAACGCAAGGGATGAAGGAATGTACATTGACCAATCATAAGTATTTTTGTGTTTGCAGCTAGTCAGATCAATACCACTTCCATTATAGTTACATAGTTAGTTACATAGTTAAATTGGGTTGAAAAAAGACAAAGTCCATCAAGTTCAACCCCTCCAAATGAAAACCCAGCATCCATACATACTGAAAATAAACTTGGGATTAACCAATAGCCCCTTTGTATTTTTATATGGCAAAAACAAATATGTAAAAAAATTGTAGTGGAAACTTTTAAACTTTTGTTGGAATGTTAGAATTCATTTGTATGCACCAAATGAATCACAAATCTGTTTAATTGAAAGGATGATGAAGTAAGCTAAGCAATTTCACCTAATGTTAATAACAAGCTAATAAAAAGTAATTTTATTACGAATAGCTTCAACAAGGACTATAAGATTATGTTCTTTACAACCACAATAACTCTGTAACTTATTTTCTTTTGTGATGTGTCCAAAAATTTAATTTATATGAGATCGGACCATTTATGCGTAAAACTGATAATAGAAAGCAATCAATAGCAGCTTAATAGCTTAAATAATTTGCAAAAACTAGTTAACATTTGTGGAAATCAGTTCACAGCTTTTAAAGCTGAAACGACAGCTTTACAGCCTTAGTCTGTGCAAATACCTTGAGTATATGTATAAAGATATTATTCATATGGTTCTTAATTTGCAACGAAGCTCAAAGACATATGAGTTAAGTAGATACAGTTACATATACAGTACAAAACAACAATTTGAGAAAACTCTCATAAATAGATATCATTCTGTGGATTACTATGAGGCACACTATGGTCTAAAACCATTACTTGAAATTATCAATAATTTATTCTTCAAACTAAGCTTAAATATAGACAAGAAAAAGTTCCCAAGAGAGGATGAGATTGTTTTGTTTCCTTTGATTTGGAATTTATTGACATGGAATCCCAGTGGGTCCTTATGCCTGCATTATACAATTGCTCTGCAATAATGTACATGGTCATCCATAACTGTTAAGTACAGCAAATTATTCAAGAATTGTTTTAATGCCTTCAAATAACTCCTTATTAGTGATGAGTGAATCTGTCCCACTTCACCGACAAATTTGTGAAACTGAAAAAAAATTTGCAATGAAAAGGCTTGTGTATTTTTTGCCTGTTGTTTAAATCACAATTCTATGATTTTTATTTTTTCTTAAAAGGATTCTGACACTATGGGGGCACATTTACTAAGGGTCGAATATCGAGGGTTAATTAACCCTCGATATTCGACCATTCAAGTATAATCCCTTGACTTCGAATATCGAAGTCAAAGGATTTACCGCAAATACTTTGTTCGAACGATCGATGTAAAAATCGTTTGATTGAACGGTTAAATCCTTCCAATCTGACGATTCGAAGGATTTTAATCCATCGATCAAAGGATTTTCCTTCGATCAAAAAAAACATAGAAAGCTTATGAGCAAGGTCCCCATAGGCTAACATTGATGCTAGGTAGGTTTAAAGTGCCGAAGTATGTAGTTGAAGTTTTTTTTAAAGAGACAGTACTTTTTGTATGCTATAGTTTTTATTAGTAACTGCAGATTTTATTTCAGGCAAAAAGTGGACAAACACATAGGGGCACATTTACTATTGTTCAATTATCGAGGGTTAATTAACTCTAGATATTCGACCATCAAAGTTAAATTTACCGCAATTCATTCGATCGATCGAAGGAAAAATCCTTCCATCGAATGATTAAATCCTTCGACTCAAACGATTTTCCTTCAATCAAAAAAAAGCTTAGAAAGCCTATGGGGAAGGTCCCCATAGGTTAACATTGGTGCTCGGTAGGTTTTAGGTGGCGAAGTAGGAAGTCGAAGTTTTTTTAAAGAGACAGTACTGCGAATCTCAAATGGTCGAATAGTTGAACGATTTTTAGTTCGAATTGTTCGATTTGAAGTCGTAGTCGTAATCGAAGGTTTAAGTAGCTAATTCGATGGTCGAAGTAGCCAAAAAAAACCTTCAAAATTCGAAGTATTTTTCATTTTAATCCTTCACTCGAGCTAAGTAAATGTGCCCCATTGCCTTATGTATTTTGAGCACACAGGCACTTAATCATAGGCTTAAACAATGGAGGGTAGTACAGAGCATATATACCCCTAACCATCCAATTAATATAATAAATTAATAAACTACATTAAAGGAAAGGAAACAAAATAAACAAAGAAAATAAATAAACAAACAGGAACATCTGTGGATGTTCCATTGAAATCATGCATAGCAACAGGACACATCAGAATTGTAATTTAATAGCTGGGGTTGTCTTGTCTATAAAATGAAAATCCATTTGATTCCCTTTTATCCATTGGTACTGAAATATTGCCTGCTCTGGGACCCAGACTGACTCTTTTTATGCCTTTCACTTAAAGAAACTGTGTTATCTAAAGTCATCTAAACTCATTTAAAGTGATACTGATGCTCAAAAAACTACTTTTTAGGGGGGCGTGGCATGATGAGATCCTGAGCAGACGCATGCAGGTTTAGCTCCCGGCTCGTGCATCTTAAATACACCACTATTTCAGCTGTTGACATCCTGAAATGGGCAAAAGTGGCAAGAAACCACCTTCGACCACCTCCACATCCACTCACAGTGGCCGGAATGACATGACCAGATACTTAGATAGACGTTCCAAACACGGCGCCATGCAAGAAGAATCCAAAATGGCAGAGGCCACGAGACGCAGCCCCAGTCCAGCGGGTTCTACGGCCTCGGGGTTTAGCTCCGCACCCCTCTCTATGGACATACGCTCTATTCTGGCTAATTTACCGACTAAAGCCGACTTGAATGCTGTGGCGCAAACCATCCAGGAAGCTCAAAAAGCGGATTTGGCGGAACTCCGAGCTGACTTACAGGCTATGGGAGATGCGCAATCACGACTAGACTCTCGCATTGAAACAGCTGAGTCTACCTGCAATGCCCTTATCGACCGAGTTAATGATCATCATCGCTTGGTTTATTCGCTGCGCAAACACATGGAAGACCTCGATAATAGAGGTAGGAGAAACAACCTCCGCATTCGGGGCATTCCGGAGTCAGTTTCACAACCCGACCTTCGAGCCACGGTATGTGCCATGTTTAATGCTATATTGGGCAAATCATCTGCAGACCCTTTAGAATTGGACAGGGTACACAGAACTCTAGGACCCCAGAGATTTCGGTCAGAAAGGCCCAGGGATGTCATTTGTTGCATATGTCATTTCTCCATTAAGGAGGATATTTTACGAAAAATGCGTGACCAACCGACATTCTCATATCAATCATATGACGTCGCCATTTTCCCAGATTTGGCATGGCTCACACTACAACAACGTAGAGCCTTGAGACCCCTGACAACGGTCCTGCGCGATAAAGGCATTCCATACCGGTGGAGCTTCCCATTCGCCCTCGTTGCTTCTAAGGACAACAAGCAATATTCCCTGAAGGAACCTGATGACATAGATTCCTTTTGTCAAGCGATGGATCTCCCCAAAGTAGCACTCACTGATTGGGCAGATTTAGCTTACAATGGAGACTTTTTGGAACGCCTTAACACAGATCATTGGAAACCTGCGCATCAACGCTCCCCCTGTGAAGGGACTGGCAAGGGTCCCAAAGTCTCACGACAGGAATAGGGGTGAGTTCTTTTGCTCTTACAATACCGATTTATAAGATGGACACTATGCTTTGTGACTGTTACCCTCACTATGTGACTCTATGCATACGCCCACGCTCTGATCCACAAACTTTCGGGGAATACCCCGATGGTGCCAAACCGAAAAAGATGGGATACTCTGCGCTGCCTTATCTATACCGATATCACATACTTTCTCTCATCAGCACAGACTATCGGATATTATGAACATGTTCCGCTCCTCCCAGTATCGAAAATATTCAGAGATCTAACTGCTCACTCCGCGGTTACGGGATGGCGGATTGCTCACACGTCTTGCAGGCTTCGACTATGCCAACAGGCTGACGTGCTTGACCCATCCAGCAACGCTATGGGCTTTAGGTCACTGTCTACACTACCCGAGGACTTCTCAGGACTGTGATTTCTTCTGCGCTGTATAAACGACGAACACTCAGATGATGGCTTAGACAGACTACTGCACAGTGCTTATATCTACCATAGAAGATGGGTGCCTGAGACCTCAGGGCTTAGATCTGAGGTGGAAGACATATTGTGCCACAGTCACAACAACACTGTGACCCACATCACTTGCGATTGTTTTGAATGACTTTGAACTGGCGACTACTTTGGCGGTCATTTACTCTGTGGACTTTTTCTAGTTGATTTCTACAATTCTACTTCCACCATCTCTAAGTATATTTTGTTTCTGTGTTTATGTATTTATGTATACCTCATTTGATTCTTGGGTGGGACGGGTAGCTCTCCTAAACCCCCCCCTCCCTTCTCCCCCCCTTTTTTTTTTTTGCTTTTTGGGCGTTACTCACAATGATGTGGAGACTAGGACCAATAGCACGCTTTACCCTTGCCATCTAAGACAATGCGGATTAGAAACTGCTGAGGTGTTGTCTGGCGTTCCCAGTTTCTCGCCTGATGGTGGTTATATGCGGCTCGAGGGGAATATTTCTCCTGTCTTCTTTATTATACCGATTGAAGACCACTACCCTACACCCTCCCCCCCCCCTTTTTTTTTTTTTTTTTTGGGTTTAGGTAGATTACCGCTACTCTTCCTTTACTCGTTATGTAACAGGATCATCCTACTCTGATCTACCATTGTGTTGCATACACTCACTTGGTTATTGCAGTTAACTAATTCCTAGTTATTGTTACCCTATAGAGGCACTTCTTTTTTTTTCTATCTGGTGTTTTATTAAGTAAACTGAACCGCGAGCCGGGACAGAACCTTTTTTGTTCTCCTTTCCCCGGACCCACCACCTACAACCCCCCCTAGTGGGTAGCCAGGAAGTTTAGACCGTACGACTCCACAAGTACGGGAATTGGCTGTTTTTCAATCTTATCACTTTGTTATATTTCTTACTATATGAAAAATGTATCTGTTCTGACCTGTCTCTCTACTTTTCCTCCTTCTAGTCAATTACTCATGCTGACTACATCAGGTGCACATAAGGCGTGAATGGGAGGTGGCAGACCTCGTCCACTCTTATCTCCTCATGGCTAAGGTAGACGTTTGTACCCTCAATGTGAAAGGTCTCAACACCCCCTACAAACGCCACAGACTTAGTCACGAAATGAAACGCTTACACATACACGTTATGCTCATTCAGGAAACACACTTTAAAAAGGGGCAAGTACCAAAACTGCGATTCAAAGGGTTCTCCACATTATACACAAGTAAACCTTACTCAACTAAAAAGAGAGGTACAGCAGTTCTGATTTTAGACACCCTGGGTTTCTCCCCACTTGATGTGCGAGCGGATCCCCATGGAAGATATGTGTTGGCAAAAGGTACTATTAACAATATTAAATATACCTTAGCATCAGTTTATCTCCCTCCCACCGAACAGATATCTGCTTTGACTGATTTCATATCAGTATTAAATGATTTTGGCGAAGGCATTTGAATCATAGGAGGTGACTTTAATATTACGCTCCAACCTCAACTTGATTCTTCCACGGGTCTCTCGAGCCTTTCTCGCAAAACTCTGACGACGGCGAAAAATCTGCTTAAAGACACGGCCTTGATTGATTCCTGGAGATTATTGAATTCTTCTGAGAGAGATTACACATACTTTTCCATCCCACATAATGTCTACAGCAGGCTAGACTACATCTTCTTAGCACACAAGGATATAGTATTGATAGAAAAGGCAGTAATTGACATCATATCGTGGTCAGATCACGCTCCAGTACTATGTACGCTTAACCTCCCCCAAATCCCTAAAAAAGCCTCGAAATGGAGATTGAATGATTCTCTTCTTAAAGACCCTGATCTTAAACAAGCAGTTGTCTCCGTATTACGCGATTATTTCAAAAACAATTTAACTGAAGGTATGGACCCGTGGATAATCTGGCAGGCGCATAAATGCGTTATCCGAGGTGAACTCATCAAATTAGGTGCCAAAAAAAAGGCTGAGAAAAATCAGGCGTTACAGATCCTGATTGCCAAGGTCCGCAACTTGGAAGCTCGACATAAACGGTCTAACACTCAAACACTGCTCACTGACTTAACGAACGCCAGAACACAGTTAAGGAATACATACACAGCGTTTACTGAGAAAGCAATAGACATGAACAAAAGAATGTTTTTCGAACATGGAAATAGATGTTGCAAATTCTTAGCCTCTGCTTTGAAGCAAAGACGCTCACGACAGCAGATCCAATCCTTAAAAGACAAAGCAGGCAAGGTAGCACACTTAACTTCTGACATAGCAGAAATCTTTAGGGATTACTATACCACTCTTTATCAGTTACCCAACACTAAGCTATCAGATTCACAAACTACGCAATTGCAAGACAAAATACGCTCCTACTTAGCAGAGGCCCGTCTGGGCAAAATAACACAGGAACAGTCACAAGACCTGGATGCCCCTTTTACAAAAGAGGAATTCTTACTAGCGATTAAATAGGCCAAAACGGGAAAGGCTCCAGGTCCTGATGGCTTCACCATCTCCTACTATAAGGAACTTGGAGACCTACTGACTCCTTACCTTACCTTAGTGGCCAATTCTATAAATTCAGAGAAACCAATCCCTAAAGAAGCTCTTGAGGCTCATATTTCACTTATACCTGTACACAAAAAAGGTAAGGATCCACAGGATCCGGGCGGTTAGCGACCTATTTCTTTATTGAATGTGGACCTTAAACTATACTCCAAAGTCATCGCACAAAGAATTCGGACACTTCTCCCAGCCCTTATTAATCCGGAACAAGCGGGTTTTATGCCAGGTCGCGAAACACGAGATAACACTAATAGATTATTTGCTCTTATACACCACTCTCATAAACAGGGGACTCCACTGATGCTTTTATCCACGGATGCTGAGAAGGCGTTCGACTGGGTCGATTGGAACTTTTTGTCTGAGTCACTCAAAGAAATAGGGGTAGATCCCAGAATGCTTATTTGGATCACAACATTATACACAGCGCCCTCGGCCAGGCTGAGGGTGAATGGTACCCTGTCGAACCCTTTTCAGATCCGCAACGGTACGCGTCAGGGGTGCCCTCTGTCGCCCCTCTTATTTACTATCTCGATTGAGAGTTTTCTCAACCGGATCAGGCACAACCCAGATATCACGGGAATAGATGTGGGAGGCCACTCACACAAGATAGCAGCGTACGCGGACGATCTCTTGTTTTTCCCGCAGATCTCATTACCTAACCTACTGGCGGAATTTACTCAATTCAACCGGCTTAGCAATTTTAGGATAAACTTGTCCAAATCCGAAGCACTTAATTTGACGTTACACCATAGGGAATATGACGATTTAATGCGTAACTTTTCCTTCAAACGAGCCAAATCCTATTTCACGTACCTCGGACTGCAAATCCACCGCTCAATACAACAAACAGTAAAATCAAATTACGAAGACCTATTCGACAAAGTGCGGCATGACTTAAAACAATGGGAAAAGCCCTCATTTTCGTGGTTTGGTAGGGTAAACATAACCAAAAGGAATATCTTGCCGAGATTTTTATATCTGTTCCAAACTATCCCATACCCTCCACCTAAACACATTATCCCGAATCTAAGACGGTTAATTGTACGATACATTTGGACCAGTAAAAACCCCAGACTAGCAACATCAAAATTAATAGCTACCAAATCAAACGCAGGTATCGGCCTCCCGGACTGGGACAAGGCAGCACAAATTAATCACTGCATTGACTGGGCATTCTATGGTCCCCGTAAACTGTGGGTCTCCATCGAACAGGAATCCTCGCAGACACCATTATGGGCACTTCAGTGGCTACCACCTGGGGAGAGACTTTTTCTAGATAAGTCTGATAGGAAGTTGATGTATACTTTGCATACATGGGATAACCTCACTAAATCTGGAAAGTGGGTGGGCACTCCCTCAAGATTTACCCCAATCCTCGGCAACCCCTCATTCCCACCTGGCCTAGATCCACAACCTTTTCACCACTGGCCACTTCAGGTACACCAAGGAATATACCCTTTCCTGTCACGCTCTGCTGTCACTACATGGAATCTCGCTTTCCCCCACTTACAACCCACTCCTATGGATACCTTCAGATTCAATCAGATTAAGCATTTTATCACTTCACAGCGCTTGCAATACACCACGCAATCCCCTCCTACCGAGATTGAATTGTTATGGACATCAAAAGACCCGCCAACTTGACCGATTTCCTGTATTTATAAAAGCATACTGAATACTAAAATTACTCCATCACATACTTTCAAACTTAGCTGGGAAGGTGAATTGGACCTTACAATAGAAGATGAAGACTGGCAGAAAATGGTTAAGCTTATCCACTCAATGTCAATATGTTGTAAAATACAGGATCTGAACTACAAAATTTTGAGCAAATGGTACAGGACACCGGTGAGATTAGCAAAAATTTATAACACAGTATCACCCGCTTGCTGGAGATGTAACACGGCACAGGGCACCTTATCGCACATCTTCTGGGGATGCCCGATACTTTCTGGTTTTTGGAATAAAGTCAGGGAAATAATTAAAGTGGTCACTGATGTGGAGATACCCAATACGCCCCTACTTTTACTCCTACACTATACTCTCACACCTATAAATGTATATCAAAAATCATTAATCCCTATTATGTTGGACATGGCGAAGGCATTAATACCCCAGAAATGGAAACTGACTACTGCTCCCTTAATCACTGACTGGCTTAACAAAATCTCTGAAATTGAACGCTTTGAACGTTATAAAACATCAACCGCACAAGATACACAACAATATTCTCAAAAATGGCTTTATTGGCTTAGTTTTCAAGAGACAGATCAATATAAAGAGCTATTACTCACATAATCCGATTCAGTTTCTATATATGATCCCCCCTTACTCATTCAAATCATATCACAAGCAACTAATGGCGACAGGGTGTTGGGGACCTTTCTGGTTGAGGTATTGGGTCATGCAAGGAGACTTCACAAATACCTAGCTGTGATTGCTAGTATCACCTTTGTGGACATATGAGGCTGCTTCACCTCCCACCTGCACCCCCTCCTGGTTTTTTCTCTTGTTTTTTTTTTTTCTTGATACCATGGAGGGCAGGAGGTATCCCTCACCGAAACTTACCTCGCTCTGGACGTTACCTCCCCTACAGAAACGCTATTGATGTGTCTCATATACCTTTTGCACATTTATTGACTAGATGGACCTTTGCTTCTTTCTCTTTACTCTCTCTCTTCTCGGTTTTACTATCCACTCTTTCTTTTCTCCCTCTCACTACATAGAGGAATTAAAAGTGATATTGCTGGACCTCCACTCTCCACAGCAAATTTCACATTATTTTACTCAAAGGTACGGAGGACTATTTTGTCTTCTAATCCTCTCACTCTCTCCCTTCCCTTTCTCTCTTTTCCTCACTTTGATCTTTCTTTTCCCTTCTTTTAATACGCAATGTTTTTATGTAATTTCTGACTTGTTATTTGCAAAATACTTTCAATAAACTTGAATTTAAAAAACAA
This sequence comes from Xenopus laevis, assembly GCF_017654675.1. Lineage (NCBI taxonomy): Eukaryota > Metazoa > Chordata > Amphibia > Anura > Pipidae > Xenopus > Xenopus laevis. Next base: position 86,474,161 of record NC_054381.1, on the reverse strand, counting down.
AACAAAAAAAAAACAACTACTTTTTAAAATATGAATGAACATTTAAGAGTTACCTATAGGTCATGTTAATAGTTTTTTGCTGCGAGGTCTGTTTTTGTAAATAATTTTTAGTTGATGTTTCTAAACCTGACTGTTTTGCCAACCGGACTGTCCCATCTCAGCCTGTCAGTTAAAGTTTCTAATGCTAACAAACTTCTACTTCACAAACATGGCAGCCCCCTCATAGACAAGCATGGGTAGTCAGATGGGTAATGTAAAAGCTTTGAGCAAATACTTTATGGCAAAATAAGTAGCAATCAAAGCCAAGACTATGATAGATGTAAAAATGGTTTAATTTCTGGTGTCAGTATCTCTTTAATGCATTTAACCTTTTCATTAGCATACCATAGCACCATTATTCACAAATGGTGAACTCTTTAATTACATGGGATGCTATGATGTAATTTTTTGTGTTAAATGGGAAAAGTGGGTTAAGTGTGTTTTAGACCCAAAGTGGGTTTATCTATATATTATTTTCAACTTTTGGCACATGTTACGTAAGTAGATTGCATTTTTTTGTATTGCAGTTTATGTATTGTCTATTATGGTAACTAGTGATTGGCAAATTTCTCCCATTTCTATTCACTAAAAAGTCACGAATTTCCCCACGAAATTTGTCAAACCACGAAAAATTCTTGAAAAATTTGCCAAACTCGAAAATTGCTCCCCGCGTCAATTCTGACGCCGTCGTTAAAGTCAATTGGCATGCGAATAGTGTTTTTGCACGGAGATTTTGAAACATATTAATTGGTGGTGTTCTGAGGAAGGTACGAGAAAAAATAGATTTAGGTTTGAAGTTGGTTCTGGTGTTCACACTTAGACGTGCTCACTTTGTCCCAATTCCCTACACCTTCATTTTGTAATGATTCCAACATTATTTCCATACAGACATCTTTAAAATAAAAAATGTTACCAGAACAAGACTCTTCAATTGTATGAAACGATTCAGAGTAAGAAAATTCAACAAAGTTTTGTTCAAGAGAAGAAGAAACCTTGTGAACAATTGCTGAGTCCCTCCCTCCTGTTCGCTTAAAAAATGTTTCTTAAGTAGTCATTTTATTATAAAATTATTGACATCCACAACAGTCTTAAATAAATCAAACTTATTTGTGGAAGTAAATGAAAGTCCTTTTTTTTAATTAAAAAGCTCAGAGTCCATAAACAATCTTTGAAAGATGCTTAAAACTACTTCCTCTTCTCAAGTAGCTTGAACTTTGGGCTTTTGTGCTTCCCTTCCTCCTCAAAATACTTCAGTTCTCTGTTTTCTCTGGTAAGTCCACTTTGACTTTTTTGAGGAGATTCCTCTGGAGATTTTTTTTGTGGTGGTCTATTCACTGATTCATCCCCTGAAAAAATTGCCAAATGTCCATTACTCAATTTATCAGATGAAAATATTTACTAAACCTTGACCAATTTGAACTATGTTCTCCTCATAATCCCGTTTATCATGAGAAAATTTATGAGCTTTTTTTGTTACAATTTCATTTTTGCTTAACATTTCTAATTTTTTCTACTTTTTTTTTAATTTGCTTAACTTTTGCTGAAGATCAGTTGTTACTGATCAAATTTCGCTTTTTCCTCATGTTCAAAGATGGAGTTCTGAACTGACTCTATTTCAGACTGCAATTGTTGGTAACAAGACTGCTTCTTCTCAACTATTAATTCCATAAGCCTAATTGAACTTGTAATTAGACCTGATTCCATCTGGCCATAAATCATCATCACTTATTGTGTTAGGATATTTTTTAATATGTAAGCCCCTAGGAAACATTTGTATTTCTCAAATAAATATTCCCACCTGGTAAATAATTCTTTTACTGAAATGTATTACATTTATTGAGCAAATCCTTACAACTGGTGGATTTAATTGGATTTGTCTGAGTAAATTCTTTATCCAGTTTATCAAGTCTCACTTGATTAATTGTATTTGATTCCATCCTTAATATATAGAGAACAGAGGGTTTAGGGAGAGTAAAGTGACACTTTACAAGAGAGAGATCTCCACAATTACTGGAAGGAGAAACAGCAGCTTTCAATGAGATAGGATACCAAAAACAATAAGACATCAGGGAATTGGTGAACAATCCAAAAAGCAGAAAAAGGAAAGAGAAACTCCAGCAGCTTGACTGCAAAAAAACTTTTGTTCTAGGCTGTGGCAACACAACATGTTTCGGGTCAATACCCTTTATCAAGTTCACTTGAATCAATTTACGCTACTTGAAGGCAAAAAACAAAAAAAAACTAAAGGTGTAAGTAGGCCTGCAATGCTCCACAGTAGCCCTGCACTATACCAAAGACAGGCAGGAAAGGAGCCTGGGGCCTAAATTTGAACTTCACAGCAACCCGGGGGGACTGCTGGCCAGATAACATAAGACACACCGGGGGTAGCTGGAGGAGAACTGGAGGCCTAACTGCTGGACATTTGGGGAAATTCCTGGCCAAGAGCCCAGAAATACCATAGGATAGCGGAGGGTCTGTGGGGAATAGCATTACTTCCTTCATCTGACCTGTGCCAATTCTGCCTTAAACACGGCTACTTTAAAGGGGATAACTGGCTCCTAACTGAATGAGAACTCAGAGTTCCATACCCAGCATAGCCAAATTGCCCTGTAAGACAGGACAGATATGGAGTTCTGAACAAATGTAGAGGGTTCCAGTGAGAGCTCCTTGTACCACAGCCTACATTCTTTCTCAGAGATCCTACCCCAGCAACAAACACAGAACCTATTATAAAATACTATCCTCCATAAGATGAGAAGCACCAAAACACAAAAACTGAAGGTGGATGCAGCATCCAAACTTGAGCAATTTGCTAGACAACCCTCCCAAACTGGCTCCCCCAGAAGAACTGCCAGATGGCGACTACAAGCTCCCAACAACACAACCAGAGGCGGCGACACAACTGCTGTTAGACGCTATTACAGAATGCAGGACATCACTTTCCACCAAAATAGAAGAAGTCGAAATAGACCTCTTGCTGCTCTGGGCTGACCTCCAGAATATGCATGAGAGAGTGTATGAGACAAAAAACAGAATCTCGAGTCTAGAAGACACCTGTGCTTCAATTCCTTCAACAATAGCACGCATGGATACGAAACTCAAAGCTAGGGATGGGTGAAATTTTTCGCCTTGTTTCGCTTAAAAAATTTTGCCACTCGACAAAACTTTTTTGATGCCCATAGACTTTAATGGGCGTCTGTGATATTTCACCGGCGGCAAATTTTTAACGAAACGGGTCAAATTCGCCCATCCCTACTAAAAGCTTGCACCGATAAGCTGGTCGACTATAAAAACCGGCAGTGACGCAACAATGTGCCTATTGTGGGGCTCCCCGACTGAGAATGAGAGAATGACCCAGTAGCCTTTGTGGACACTATCCCCACAGCCACCTTCTCATCCTTCTATGCGGTCGAAAGAGCCCATCGCCTGCCAGGCCAGAGTCCTCCTCCAGGTGCACCACCCAGACCCTTCCTAATTCGACTGCTGAACTTCAGAGACCGGGACGCCATTCTACAGGCTCCTTTTAAACTAGTTATCCAGACAAAGCCCAGATATCACAGTGAAAGGGAAAAAGGTATCCATCTTCCAAGACTACTCGGCAGAACTTCAAAGGCAATGGGGCACCTTCACGGCAGTCAAACGCTGCCTGTGGGAGGCTAACCTGAAATATGGCATGCTTTATCCAGCCAAGCTGAGGATCCAAGCCGGTGATAGAGCCATATTCTTCACCTCGGCTCAAGAGGTAAACGAGTGGTTGGATGCACAGGGAAATCCATCCCCCAGAGGCAGCCCTAATTGCCCCAACTGATTAGCAGGTGAGACCATTTTATTTACACTCCCCTGACTTAGTCAGACACCAAAGACTAAGACATATGGTTTAGACCCTATGACTACCACAACCAACCCACTAGTGTTACCTCCCTCACTGGTAAGGTACGAGAACCCACATTGTTTGATCCAGAACCCTCTTGGTTTTCTGATTAGGGGAACCATGCACACTGCAAATATTACTAACTGGGCCCTATTATACGCTGTGCATCCCCTACTGAAATGCACCAAGTAAGAGACTCCTTAGCGGAAATCGATGCAGCAACAGCACTTTTATTTTTATTTGAATTACTTTGACTGAACATAACCTGGCACTGCTGATTCAGGCATATGCCTTAAGCCCCACGCCTCCAGGCAATGGAGGGCTGATGACAGCGCCCACTTATATTTAGTATCCAGAGGCACATGGATGAACATTTGCCCATACAGAGGCTGGGGCACCAGAGGCCAAGAATATGGGGTATTATCAAAGGCTTCTTTTCACTGCACTGGTGTTTCACTACCAAAGAGACATTTAACGGCAGTAAGCCACATACTGCCTAAATACTTCAATGGGACATTTGGTCTTATCAAAGCTAAATAAGTAAGGCTACTCCTCCTACTGGTAAGGAGCGAGAACCCGTCATGTTGGTTTACACTAGAGCAACACTTACCGAGTGTTAACTAATGTAAGGTACCTCCACCGCATTACCCTAAATACAAGGTACTCAAAATACTCTGCTATTTGAGTCAAGCCCTGCTGCCGTAGTGAAACTAAGGATCAACCTGTTATGACTATATTATTTACCCCTGTCATACCTAGTCATAACTAGTTTAAAAGTTACCTGCCCTTAGGTAAACACTCCCCTAGTTACAATGTTTTGGGAACAATACCTGGCAAGTTACTGGGTCAGGTTGGGAGGGAAGGGTCTTATGGGATGTTGTTATTATGTTGTTGTTTTTTTTTGCTTATTGTGGTTCCTGCCTCGACATATGACAAACAGTAATGTGATGTATATCTTAAACCAGCTCACCTGTACAATAGAATTCACAAATGCTAAACATGGGGGCCCCACTTAAGTTTGTTTCCTGGAACATCAGGGGGCTGAACTCTTAATTCAAGAGAGCCTTAATGTTTGACTATGTCAAGAAGTATGCACCTGATGTTCTTCTCCTAGAGGAAATGCACCTGGAGGGCCAAAGATTAATGGCACTTAAGAAGCTGTGGGTCGCACACACATATCACGCCACCTTTTCTACTCATGCCAGGGGTACCTCTATTCTGGTTCACAAAGGTATACAATTTGAATTGCTAGATATCACTACTGATCACTATGATGATATGTTTCAGCCGTTTTGGCTGAAGATGCTGGGGAGGAAAACTCCGAACTGGCGTGTATGGAGCAGGCTGACTCTCGGAGCACCCCGGGAGGCAGTGGCTCTAATACGGGTGGTGGGGGGAGTGCAAGGAAGGAAAGGCAGGTTCTAGTTATAGGGAATTCAATTATTAGAAAGGTGGATAGGGTAATCTGTCGCAAGGCCCCTACATGCCGAACAGTCTGCTGCTTGCCTGGTGCTAGGGTTCGGCATGTGGTGGAACGAGTTGACAGATTATTGGGAGGGGCTGGGGAAGACCCAGCGGTCTTGGTACACATAGGTACCAATGACAAAGTTAGAGGAGGTGGTGAAGTCCTCAAAAATGATTTTAAAAAACTAGGTTCAAAGCTGAGGGCGAGGACTTCCAAGGTAATTTTCTCAGAGATATTACCTGAGCCACGAGCAATGCTAAGGAGACAGCGGGAGCGTAGGGAGATTAATGCGTGGCTAAAAGATTGGTGTAGGGAGGAGGGTTTTGGGTTTTTGGAGAACTGGGCTGATTTTTCAGCCCAGTTTTTCGGCTACAGGCTCTTTGCTAGGGATGGGCTGCACCTCAATGATGATGGGGCAGCTGTTTTGGGAGAGAAGATGGCTAGAGGGTTGGAGGAGATTTTAAACTAGGTGTGGGGGGGGAGGGTTCAGTAAAAGATTCAGTGGTAGACAGGTTAGATGAGATAGTGGGCAAAGAAAGGGAAAATGGGGGAGGAGATTTGGCTAGGGATACTGTTAAGGATAGGGAGGACCACATGTCATATGTTCAATATGGTGCCAGTATTAAATGTATGTTTACAAATGCAAGAAGTCTGACTGGTAAAATGGGAGAGCTGGAGCTGCTGGTGATGGAAGGAAAATATGATGTGATTGGTGTGGCCGAAACATGGCTGAATGAGTCGCATGACTGGGCAGTAAATATCAGTGGCTATACTTTGTTTCGGAGGGACAGAGGCCAATAGAAAGGGAGGAGGGGTATGTCTGTATGTTAGGCAGGATTTAAAAGCTCATATAAAGGAGGAGGTTGTGTTAGAAAATGAGGGGCCAGAAGTCGTATGGGTGGAGTTCTTCACCAATTGTAAAGAATCCAGCAAATTAATTGTAGGAGTATGCTATAGACCCCCTAATGTAAGTGAGGAGGAAGAGACAAAGCTCCTAATGCAAATAGAAAAGGCTGCTAGTTTAGGTAAAGTAATGATAATGGGGGATTTTAATTACCCAGATATTGACTGGAGCAACGGTACTGCTAGATCAGTTAATGGGAACAAGTTTATAAACTTATTGCACGACAATTTTTTAGCACAGGTTGTTGAGGAGCCTACCAGAAAAAATGCTATTCTTGATTTAGTGATCTCAAATGACCCAGAACTTATAGCAAATGTGCAAGTCATTGAACCCCTGGGTAATAGTGACCATAATGTTATATCTTTTAATGTCTGGTGCAAAAAACAAAAATATACTGGGGCAACAAAAACCATGAATTTTGCCAAAGCTAATTTTAGTGCCTTGAGGGCTGCCCTACAGAGCATTGATTGGGGCATTAGGTTTTCAGCTAAAAACACAGAACAGAAATGGTTGTCCTTTAAAATGATATTAAATCATTACTGTTCTCAATTTATTCCCTTAAGGACTAAACGTAGAAGCTCTAAGAATCATCCTGTGTGGCTTAATACAGAGGTAAAGATGTTAATGGGAAAGAAGAGAAAGGCATTTAAAAACTACAAATCTGTAGGGACAGAAGATGCATTTAATGAATATAAACACTGTAATAAATGTTGTAAATCAGCAATCCGGAAGGCTAAGAAAAGAAATGAAGAGTTAATTGCGGTGGAGGTGAAAACTAACCCTAAAAAGTTTTTTAAATATATTAATAGTAAAAAGATGCAGGTTGAGAGTGTTGCTCCATTAAATAATGGTACAGTATAGTTGTAACAGATACAGATAAGGCTAATGTGTTAAATCAGTTCTTTTCTTCAGTGTATACAATAGAGGAGTCTGGGTTCACAGGCTCACTTAATAACTGCACGAATGGTTCAGCTCAATCTAGTCAGTGGCTGACTCAGGATATGATTCAAAAGCTTTAATACAAATTAATGTAAACAAGGCTCCAGGGCCTGATGGCATACACCCCGGGTTCTAAGAGAGCTTAGTTCAGTTTTAGACCAGCCCTTATTTCTGATTTTCTCAGATTCACTGTCATCTGGTATGGTGCCTATGGATTGGAGAAAAGCTGATGTTATTCCAATATTTAAAAAGGGATTACGATCTCAGCCTGGCAATTATAGGCCAGTAAACTTGACATCTGTGGTGGGCAAATTATTTGAAGGCTTGTTAAGGGATCACATTCAAAATTTTGTCCTAATGAATGGCATTATGAGCAACAATCAGCATGGCTTTATGAAGGATAGGTCATGTCAGACGAATTTGATTGCATTTTATGATGTGGTAAGTAAGATTCTGGATAGTGGGGGGGCAGTAGATGTGATCTATTTGGATTTTGCCAAAGCGTTTGATACTGTGCCCCACAAACGACTGCTTTCTAAACTAAGGTCTTTTGGGCTTAATGAAGTCGTTTGCACATGGATAGGAAACTGGCTACAGGATCGGGTACAGAGGGTGGTTGTTAATGGGACATTCTCTACTTGGAGTAAGGTTCTTAGTGGGGTCCCCCAGGGCTCAGTATTGGGTCCACTTTTATTTAACTTGTTCATTAATGACTTAGGGGAGGGTGTTGTAAGTAATGTATCAGTGTTTGCAGATGACACAAAATTATCCAGCCCAATTAATTCCATCCAGGATGTGGCATCCTTGCAACATGATCTTGACAAACTGGCAATCTGGGCAGCTAAGTGGCAAATGAGATTCAATGTTGATAAATGTAAAGTCATGCACCTGGGATGTAAAAATATCCAAGCCACTTATACCCTTAATGGGACTGCACTAGGCAAATCCATTATGGAAAAGGACCTTGGAGTCCTTGTAGATGATAAACTTGGCTGTAGCAAGCAATGCCAGTCAGCAGCATCAAGGGCAAATAAGGTCTTGAGCTGTATTAAAAGGGGCATAGAGTCACGGGAGGAGGGGGTCATTCTTCCACTGTATAGAGCACTTGTAAGGCCCCATCTAGAATATGCCGTACAGTTTTGGTCTCCATCACTCAAACAGGACATTATTGTATTAGAGAGGGTACAGAGAAGGGCAACTAAGCTGGTAAAAGGTATTGAAAATCTTAGCTATGAGGAAAGACTGGTCAAATTGGGGATGTTCACGCTGGAGAAGAGGCGCTTAAGGGGTGATATGATGACTATGTATAAATATATAAGGGGATCATATAACAATCTCTCTAATGCTTTATTTACCAGTAGGTCTTTCCATCTGACACGAGGTCACCCATTCCGATTAGAAGAAAAGAGGTTCCGCCTAAATATTCGGAAGGGGTTTTTTACAGTGAGAGCTGTGAAGATGTGGAATTCTCTCCCTGAATCAGTTGTACAGGCTGATACATTAGATAGCTTTAAGAAGGGGTTGGATGGCTTTTTAGCAAGTAAGGGAATACAGGGTTATGGGAAATAGCTCATAGTCCAAGTTGATCCAGGGACTAGTCCGATTGCCATTTTGGAGTCAGGAAGGAATTTTTCCCCCTCTAAGGCAAATTGGAGAGGCTTCAGATGGGTTTTTTTTTGCCTTCCTCTGGATCAACTGGCAGATAGGTAGTTAATAAACAAAAAAAAAAAAAAAAGGTTGAACTCGATGGACATGTGTCTTTTTTCAACCTTACTTACTATGTTACTATGTTACTATGTATGTACTTATGGGGTGTACAATATCTAATCAATTGTTAACCATAGCTAATGTGTACATGCCCCCCCCCCCCCTTGATAGTACGTTATTGGATAGTATAATGAGTAAACTAGCAAACTTTCCACCAGCCCCATTGCTTCTTATGGGGGATTTCAACACTTTATTGAACCCCTCGCTAGACAGGTTGACCCCAAGTCCCCAAACCACCTCTAGGCTTTTTCTCTGGACCCAGGCCATGAACCTCACAGATCTTTGGCACTGGAGAAATCCAGATACAAGTAAATTCTCTTGTTTCTCAGCTACCTATAACACCCTGTTCCATATTGACCTCGCTCTAGACTCAGCAGAACTGTTACCTGGGTGAACTCGGTGGAGTACTTACCTAGAGCTGTGTCTGATCATACCCCCTACTGGTAAAACTAGACCTTGTCCTAGGACCCATAGATTGTCTCTGGCATCTTAGCCCAATTTGGTTAACACCACATAACATTAAGGAAGCAAATGAGGCAGCCGTCATAGAATTTTGGAACCTTAATCCTGGAATGTCAACCCTGGGGACTGGATGGGAAGCAGGAAAAGCCACACTTACCTCAGCAATCAAAGGGGGCTAGAAAAGAAGCTACTCAGGAACTAGAAGAAAAACAGAAAAAGCTGACTGAGGCAGAAGAAAACTATATTAAAAATGTAGGACCAGATACACTGCATACCTTTAGGGCAGCACAAATAGTGCTAGAAGAAACTAGAATTAAAATGACCCAAAAGAGGTTATTGTATGCTTTCCAAAGAGCATTTGATAAAGAAAAATGGGAAAATCCTAGCATCTAAATCCCAAACCTCATCCAACACTATCCATAAAATTACCTCCCCTGCCCTAGGCCTGCACTATTAGAAGAACATATGTCAGTGGTCCTGGGAAAATACTAACAGAACTGTCATTTGTGCTGACTGACACTTGCACATGAATAGTATGTTAAAATCAGAACATTTTCACTTTTTTCCCACACACAAGTCCAAAGCAGGGACACTTGGGAATTAGGTTTGAAACTTGGGAATGTTTATACAGTACTGCATATGTAAGAAGCATTCTTTGTAGTAGTTGTCTTCATATATTTTTTCTGCACTCTTTACAATTGGTGAAGAACTCCACCCATAAGACTTCTGCCCCCTCATTTTCTAACATCACCTCCTCCTTTATATACGCTTTTAAATCCTGCCTAACAAACAACCATTCCCCTCTTCCTTTTCTATTGCCTCTGTCTCTCCGAAACAATGTATAGCTGCTGATATTAATTGCTCAGTCATGTGACTCATTCAGCCATGTTTTGACTTCACCAATCATATCATATTTTCTATTCAGCACCAGCACCTCTAGCTCTTCCATTTTACTCCTTGCATTTGCAAACATACATTTAATACTGGTACCATATTGAACAAATGACATATGGTCCTCCCTATCCTTAACAGTACCCCCAACCAAATCTCCTCACCCATTTTCCCTTCATTTCCCCAGTATGTCTTCTAATCTGTCTTCCACTGAATCCACACACCTAGTTTAAAATCTCCTCCAACCCTCTTCTCTCCCACAACAGCTGCACCATCATAATTGAGGTTCATCTGGTATGTCATTCCAATATTTAAAAAGGGATTACGTTCTCAGCCTGGCCAATATAGGCCAGTAAGTTTGACATCTGAGGTGGGCAAATTGTTTGAAGGCTTGTTAAGGGATCACATTCAAAATTTTGCCATAGTGAATGACATTATGAGCAACAATCAGCATGGCATTATGAAGGATAGGTCATGTCAGACAAATCTGATTGCTTTTTATAATGAGGTAAGTAAGATGCTGGACAGTGCGGGGGGGGGGGAGTAGATGTGATCTATATTTGGATTTTGCCAAAGCGTTTGATACCATGCCCCACAAACGACTGCTTTCTAAACTAAGGTCTGTTGGGCTTAATAAAGTTACACATGGATAGGAAAATGGCTACAGGATTGGGTACAGAGGGTGATTGTTAATGGTACATTCTCTTCTTGGAGCAAGGTTCTTAGTGGGGTCAGTATTGGGTCCACTTTTATTTAACTTGTTCATTAATGACTTAGGGGAGGGTATTGTAAGTAATGTATCAGTGTTTGCAGATGATGCAAAACTATCCAGCCCAATTCATTCCATCCAGGATGTGGCATCCTTGTAACAGGATCTTGGCAATCTGGGCATCTAAGTGGCAAGTGAGTTTCAATGTTAATAAATGTAAAGTCATGCTACTTGGCTGTAGCAAGCAATACCAGTCAGCAACATCAAGGGCAAATAAGGTCTTGAGCTGTAGTAAAAGGGGCATTGATTCACAGCAGGAATTGGTCATTCTTCCACTGTATAGAGCACTGGTAAGGCCCCATCTAGAATATGCTGTACAGTTTTTGTCTCCAGTTCTTAAACAGGACATTATTGTATTAGAGGGGGTACAGAGAAGGGCAACTAATCTAGTAAAAGGTATGGAAAATCTTAGCTATGAGGAAAGACTGGCCAAGGTGGTGTTATTCACGCTGGAGAAGAGGTGCTTATAGGGTGATATGATAACTATGTATAAATACAGTATATAAGGGGATCATATAATAATCTCTCTAATGCTTTATTTACAAGTAGGACTTTCCAGCTGACACAAGGTCACCCCTTCCGATTAGAAGAAAAGAGGTTCCGCCTAAATATTTGGAAACATTTTTTTTACAGTGAGAGCTATAAAGATGTGGAATTCTCTCCCTGAATCAGTTGTACAGACTACACTAGATAATTTTAAGGGGCAGATTTACATAGGGTCAAATATCGAGGGTTAATTAACCCTCGATATTCGACTGCCGAATGTAAATCCTTCGATCGAACGATTAAATCCTTCAAATCAAACGATTCAAAGGATTTTAATCCATCGATCGAAGGATTTTCCTTCAATCAGAAAATTGTAAGGAAGCCTATGAGGACCTTCCCCATAGGCTAACATTGGCCTTGGTAGGTTTTAGGTGGCAAACTAGGGGGTCGAAGTATTTTTTAAAGAGACAGTATTACGACTATAGAATGGTCAAATAGTCGAACGATTTTTAGTTTGAATCGTTCGAAGTCGTAGTCAAAGGTTGAAGTAGCCTATTCGATGGTCGAAGTAGCCATATTTGATCATTCGAAATTCAAAGTATTTTTTCTTCTATTCCTTCACTCAAGCTAAGTAAATGGGCCCCTAAAAGTCATTTTGGAGTCAGGAAGGAATGTTTTCCCCTCTGAGGCAAATTGAAGAGGCTTCAGATGGGTTTTTTTTGCATTTCTCTGAATCAACTAGCAGTTAGGCAGGTTAAAAAAAGTTAAAAGGTTGAACTTGATGGATGTGTGTCTGTTTTCAACCTAACTTACTATGTATAGGTATATTTTAACTAGTGATGAGCAAATCTGTCAAGTTTCTCTCCCGAGGTGGGAGGCTGTATCTTGTTAGGGCTGGTGAGTTAGATTTAAAAATCCTGTGACTGGAGTGTACCAGTTATGTGTAGCCCCTTTATAATCAGGTAATGACAAAAGCCTGATTGATGGGGTTGTCATAAAAAACACTTGGTTCTGCTGAAGACCACTGTGAAAATTTTAGGGGGTGGCTGTGCATTGGTCTAAAAAGCTTAGGAAACTTTCTTTCTCTTAAGAGTTAGGTTATCTATAAATTATATATAGATCTTATCAGACTTTCACCATTTATATTAAATGGCCTGTACATTTAGAATGTTATTATTAGTATACCTCTATTCGAGTGCTATTGCTAGGCAACACAACATGGCTTACCAGGGCTGTATGGCATTAAATATTAAACAAGAACTGTCATTGAACCAAGGGCTTTCATGCTTCAAATTCTGTTAGGGTGCTTTGTTATTATATTTTTGAACTTTTCATCAATTGGCCACTTTATAAATAATCAAACCACCACTGTATTGTTTGTTGCGCCACAATGAAAACCTCATTTTATGCCTTTATGGCTCTGTTGTCTTTGCTTCACCAAAAAGAGCAATAAATAAAACTTAAAAAAAAGTTGTCATCCCTAAACTTGAAAAGAACGGTCTTTATATTGCACCATTAAAACAAAGACACACATTGTGAGTGATTGCTCAACTAAATTTCCCAACATTTAGGGTCCCTAAGCTGGCCCGGGTGCTGTGCCCCGAACCCGTAGCTTGAGGCGGTAATCACATTAAAAGAAAGCACACGCACTCCTGCAGCCAGCCGGTGAGGTAAAAGAAGAAGTTTATTTCATTTCATTAAAAGTCAATGGGGTAAATTCACTAAGCGCCGAAGCGCCTAACGCTAGCGTCAATTTGCTAGCGTTGGTCATTTTCGTTACTTCGCAAATTCACTAACAAACGCTGGCGTAAATTCGCTAGTGTTACTTCGCACTCTTACGTCTGGCGAATTTTCGCAATGGACGTAACTACGCAAATTCACTAACGTACGCATTGTACTGAACGCTACCTTTTACGCAAGACTTCCTTCGCCACCTCAGACCAGGCGAAGCGCAATAGAGTAGATAGGGATTGCTTCAAAAAAAGTTAAATTTTTTTCTAAGTCCCAAAAATGCTGGCGTTTTTTCTATATTATGGGTGATAGGCTGAAAAAGATCAAAACATTTTTTGGGGCTCCCCTCCTTCCCCCCTACATTTCCTAACTCATAACAACTTAACTATACAGTGGGCACATGTGTAGGGCAAAAAAAAATGTTTATTTGATGTTTTGAAGGTTTCCCAGGCATTTGTAGCGATTGTACGTATTCCTCCATTGAAATTTGAATTTGGCGCCGTATGCAAATTAACCATCTCTAGCGTAACTTCGCTTCGCTTAGCGAATCAACGCTAGCGCAACTTTGCAACCTTACGCTACCCCTGAGCACAACTTCAGATTTTAGTGAATTTGCAGAGCGCTGGCAAAACTACGCCTGGCGAAGTGTGGCGAAGTGCGGTGAAGTGCGGCGAAGTTACGCCTGGCGCAACTACGAATCTTAGTGAATTTGCCCCAATCTGTCCTAACGCATTTCCTATCAATGGATACGTAATCATAGGCACAAAGTGATGACATGAAATAAACTTCTTCTTCTACCTCACCGGCTGGCTGCAGGAGTGCGTGCGCTTTCTTTTGATGTGATTAACGCCTCAAGCTACATGTTCGGGGCACAGCACCCGGGGCAGCTGCTGGATTTGGTGAGTTTGTCTACTGCTGACTTTAAAAGCACACTACTTTTGATTGAATCAAGTGTTTGAAGTGTTGGACCTGGGGTCTTTACACGCAGGTCACTTCGCCTTCCGGGTGAGCTATGGTTTCGCAAATATACATAGTATTTTTGTGCTTGATTATTTTTTCAATTTAATTGGTAGCAGGACTAGAGCCAACACATTTGCCCTTTATTATCCCTATATCTATACATAATTGAAATCCTTTTTCTGAGTGTGAAGCCCAAATACTTCAAAGTGCAAGAGGGTGAGAGTTTCCCTTGATGGTGAGCGACCAGAGGGGGGAAATCCCTGAATGTATTTGCTGAACTGTACCCTGCATGTAGTGCATAATAAACCTGTGTTTTTGTCTGAAGCCTTGGTGTCCCTGTCTCTTAGCTCGAAAATCCTATGCTACCTGCCTACCAAACGCTAATTCCCTCATAAAAGTGCATGTGCAGGCCAGTGGCATGTCACAATTGGTGCTCGGATGCGGGCAGAGCTTTAAAGTGACATACACCTGTTTAAAAGCCTGTTAAGCATTACCCTTAAGAGACTGTACTAATATGGCAACTGGTGCTGTAAATCCCCATGCTACAGCTGTTCAGCAGGAGGCTGTGAGTGCTGTTGGAAAGCAAAGGGAACAGCAAGATGGCGACTGGTGGCTGCAGTTCCACCATGACTGGGAAAGAGTCAGCGTGCCAAGTCTGGGAAAGAGACTGCTAAATGCCTCACAAGTGCCAGCCGGTGAGGTAGAAGAAGAAGTTTATTTCATCTCATCACTTTGTGCCTATGATTACGTATCCATTGATACGAAACGCATTAGGGCAGATTGACTTTTAATGAGATGAAATAAACTTCTTTTACCTCACCGGCTGGCTGCAGGAGTGCGTGCGCTTTCTTTTGATATAGGGACCCTAAATCTTGGGAAATTTAGTTGAGCAATCACTCACAACTCAGGTTGAGAGTCCCAGTCTACTGAGAGCAATCCCTTAGAGAGACAGGGATATGTCCAGCTCACTGAGTGTGCAGTGAGTGAGAACAGACCTGAGTGTGCTGATGGAGAATGGTAACATGGCTGTCAATGGGGATAAGCCACATGGAGTGACTGTGGTTGAAAGCAAAGTCATGACTCCTGTGTTACATTCCATGGAAGGAGTCTTGCAGTCAGAATCTGTCTGCATGTTCTACAGTGAAGTTGTTGAACTGTAACCTGAACATTTTTTTCGTTGGGAATGCCCAGTGCATAATAAACCTGTGTTTTTGTCTGAAGCCTTGGTGTCCCTGTCTCTTAGCTCAAAAATCCTATGCTACCTGCCTACCAAATGTGTTTAATTCTAATTCAAATTACTTTATAGATTAAAATGCTTATAAAATAAATCACTACAAACTAAAAATTTCACTCATGAATAGAACTTGTCTGAATTGTGTCTAAATGGCATATCTCCGTTTAGAAATACATTTAAGGGAACATTTTACACATCTGTACAACTACAGTATATATTCTATGGTAGAGAAGGTATAGAGTCATTCTTATGGTGCTGTAGTAATTGCTGCCTTAAGTCTATCTAGTCCAGATGGTGCAAGTCTAATGATATGAGAGTCAGGTAATGTAATGTAACAATGTTTCATAATTCCTACCAGGAAATAAACCATGATTTAGTTGACATCTTAAACTTTTTAGTTAACATTACTGATGTGTGACAAAAAAGTTGCCATAGGAAAAAACACCCATTGACTTTAATGCATTTGGACAAAAAAGTCACCATAACAAAAAAACACCCATTGACTTTAATACCTGGTCTGGCTCTGTGGTCTTCTGTCCTGCCTGCTGATGTTCTTAGACCAAAAAGGAAATCCACAGTTCCGGCACTTTCTTATATACTCATATACTGTAGGCTCCTGTAGGCAAATTCTAAGGTCTACTTTTAGGGTTGTGGCCACCTACTGGCTGATTTAAATATTGCCTAACTATTTACATAAATAAAATATGTTTAACATCCTTACATCATGATACTCTAGAAAGAGGGATAAGCAGATCTTATAGTAAATTTCCTTTTCTTTCAAAATGACATTCACTTCAAAATCTTAAATATACAGATTCAGTGAATATTACAGGGTGAGCAAGACCTCAGTTGAGATGAACATGTATTTGCCTGGTGTGTGGAACTGAAGACTATTCCCTATACCCACAAAACCAATTGCTTTGACCTACTTTAAGTTAAACATTATATGGTTTATGTAAGGGTTTAGTATGGGTTTTAGTATTTTGTAGTGTTAGGCTCCTTTATTTTGCCAGACATACTATGAATAAAAAAGAATGCCTTTTCTTTTTGTGTACTCTTTCTCATAAATAATTTAACAATATAATCCAATTCAGGATATATATACAGTATAACCCCTTTCATATTGTAAATTAATTCAATGAAGATCAGTTACTTTCTGCCATCAAAAAAGTCCATCAAAGTAAATGTACTTCTGTTGAACATTAGAATAATCACAGTTTGTTGGCATATAAAAAATCATACGCTACCTTTTACTATGGGATCTATAGCAAAATATTCACATGTAGAATCTATTTTAAGTTGATGCTTTTTGTTTCTCTCTAGGGAAATATCTGCAGAAGTTTTGCTTTATATAAACGGTAGTAATTCAACACAGGCTTGATACACTAAGGTACTTAATACAATATCTGTGGCTGTTCTTAAAGCTGCAAAAATAAACTTACTTTTTTTTTATTATTGTTATGAAAAAGAAATTGTTAGTAGGTGGATTGTCAGAAGTTGGATTGCAGTAAAAAAAACATTTATTAATTGGTATTATTTGTAACCATTTATAATAACATAATAAGAACAGAATTTCTTGCTATGCAAATAAAACACTTGTATTATTGCAAAGAAAATACACACCTGGATTTGCCAGCACTATATTTATGAGGGCAGAATGGGAAAGGTATGTAATAACCTCTATATTACCCCCCTCCCCTTAACTAGCTTGTCATTCAGATGAGGTAGGTAGTGCAAGTGGTCACACGGTGCTACAAAGCCCTGCCTATGACAGGCAGTAAGTACAACAAGTACATTAATTATAAATGTAAATGGTCATTTGTAAAAGTTATTGCAAAAAAAGGTGAAGGCAGTATCTGTCTGTTTTCTGCACAGGTGATCTGTTTTTATGTACTACATATTTGGCAGGTCTGAAATCTCTGTCAAGCAATACAATTTGTCTCTGCTTCATAGGCTTGGACACAATCTGCAAAGATGTATATTCTTCCCATGTCTGTTTCCTCCCACCTCTGAAAACGTACAGGCAGGTCAGCTGTATACAGATCAAATTAATCATAATTTTTATGTGAATGTGATCGGGACCTTAGATTGAAGGCTTTACTAGGGCAGGGACTGATGTTAATTAAATACAGTCAAACCCTGATCTTATGTCCCTTGATTTTACATTTTCCCAGAATTACAAGTCCCAGAACTGGTGCTGTTTTTTCTTGGACCCATACTGGCAAGTAGCATCTTTTTTCCCCCGTCATTTTGTCACCGTCCCCTGTGAAGTGTAAAATTGGGGTTCTACTGTATAACCTCTGTAAAGTGCTGTATAAAATGTATGTGTTTGCACTACATATAAAGCAAATAATAAACAATTGGATACTAGGTTTTTATTTAAACAAACCAAAAATTGAAAAACTGTTATCCATTTACTCCATAACATCATTAATAGTGGATCATTGGTACATTTGTTGCAAATGAAGGCTAATAAAACATTTAAATATTTTAAAAAAAGTTTTGTTTTCAGTGACATAACTATTATTCACATGCCCCCCTGCATACAAATGTTTGCAGGGGCCCGGCGAGCAGAGTAACCCTGCACCTCGTCCTCTCACATGTGCGCGCCTGCCCACTGTGGCAGGTGCTCTAATTTTTTGGTTAGAAAATGGCTGGTGCCTCCCTGTCCCCCAGGCTCTCCACATATAGTTTTACACCTGTTTGTTTTCCATCAATAAGTATTCATGCTACCTTTATAACATCAAAAACACAGTTACAAAAGGTAATAAGTCAGAATTGAACACTATTTGCTATATTTTGGAACTTTTTGGGATAAGTTTCTGTATATCTGATTATTAGTGAGCCCAGTTACATGTTATATTAAAATGGTTTGCTGTGTGTTTAAATGCTGTGGGTTCTTACCCAAGACTATTCCAATAAATTGGCAAACATAGAAGTATAGTCACAGTTACCTAGGGGGTTGTTTACCTTCCAACACTTTTTTCATTTTAAAACCAAACCTTCCTTCAACTAAAGCGGAGTCAGAGCTAAATCAGCTCAGGGAAACAAGCAGTACATCAGATAATAAAATATAGTGTAGTATGTTTACACCACCTTTTTGATCTATTCAGCCCGCTTTCCAAACTCTCAGTTCTGCAGAGTTCACATACACAGCACGTTCATGTGACTCACATACATGGTAGCCTAAAATCACCAACTGTGGTCTCAGTGGGTACTCACAAGCATTCACTAATAATCTGTGCCCATTAGAGTAAGTTAGTCTTGATCAGCAAATACAGTCCTCCATTGTAGCTTAAATAGGAGAAATAATATAATATAAAACCCTTTTATTAAATAATGAAAATTGTTTAGAAACACACTCAGAAATATAGCAAGGTTACAAACATCATATATCAGCCAGTCCAATTTCCACCCACACTTGCAGCGATCTTTCCACCGCTTGTTTATCTTTCGTAGGCTTTGTGATGACGTCAGATGCTTACTCCTTATTCTGCCTGATGCGTTTCGTTGGAGACCTGACTTCCTCAGAGGCTTCAATGGTACTAGTGCGCATGTCGCGCTTCTGTTAAGGGAGTTCGTTGGCATGCTGATGCGTCTGGAGGTTTCTAGTTTTGTTAACACGCATCTTGGCCTTGGCAACCCTCCCACCAACGTACTATTAATTTTCCAATCGCTCCATATTATTTTAGGCTACAGTTATAGGCAAATTTATACATAGTCCTACTGTATATACATACTGTATCCCTTTTCCTTGAACCGCTTATTTATAGGCATCTGATCCGATAAAACTCTTTCCTCTGTACAATTTGTTTTAACCTGCACATCTGCCCATATGGTATATTTTCTATCCATCATGGTGGTGGTTGCTTGTAGGTATAACATAGTTATTTGCGTCTACTTTTTAAAAAATGTTTTAAAGTTAATGTGTCTGTTTTTTACATAAATCTCTAAGTCTAATAATTGTATGGACGCAATACTATAGGTCAAGGAGAATTCTAGATTTTGGTCGTTATTGTTAAGATTTCCTACAAATTGTTTTAAGTCACCCTCTGTTCCTTTCCACACTATCACAATGTCATCAATATATCGCTGGGTCCATAGGACCAAGTTCTTGCCCAGACTTAACATAGGAAGTATATGGCATTCTTCCCAATATCCCAAATGTAAATTTGCATAGCTGGGTGCGAACCTAGTTTCCATGGCGGTCCTGCTTGTGTGAAGATACAATTTGTCAATAAACCAGAAGAAGTTATGCTCCAGGATAAATTCTATACCCCTGAAAACAAATTCCTTCTGTAAATGTAGCAGATTTGCATCTGTTTCTAAAAAGTGGCCCACTGCCTTCATGCCTTGATTATGTCTAATTGAGTGATAAAGGGCCTTCACATCAAGGGTGGCCAGTATGATATCTTGTTCCCATCTTAAATCCTGCATTGATCTTATTAATTGTGTGGAGTCTATTAAACATGTTGGGAGAGACACCACATAACTCTGTTAGAGTATATTGATATATTGTGAAACGTTACTTGTTGGGGAGTCTATTCCTGACACAATTGGTCTCCCCAGTGGATTCTCTAGGTTTTAATGAATTTTTGGCAGGTAATAAAAAACTGGCTGAACTGGATGTTCAACCCTCATATATCCACACAATTAATAAGATTAATTCAAGATTTGAAGTGGGAACAAGGTATGATACTGACCACCCTTAATGTGAAGGCCCTTTATACCTCAATTAGGCATAATCAATGCATGAAGTTAGTGGCCCATCCCAACCAACCATGGTGTTTAAAAGGTTAATAACCTAAAACAAATACTAACAAAGAAACACATAGAGACAGATACCATAAAAAAGAAAAAGAAAGAGGAAGAATGGGTTGGTTTCTACCCCTGTGCCATATGTAAGGTATGCGGATATGGACAAAAAAAAAGAAACAATTTACATCCAACATAACAAAAAAAGAGAACAAATGAATCAATGTATAAGATGCACTTCAAAAAATGAAATATACTGCATCCAATGCCCATGTGGTTTGCAATATATAGGAAAACAAATAAAAAATGATGCGATTGACTCAGGGAACATATAAATAGCATAGAAAAGGGGAAGAAGTCACATTGTCTCGAAACGCACCATGAGAAAAATGCTAAAGGTATGTTATATTGGGGAATAGAAAAAGTAAATGAGAAATATAGTGGTGGAAATATTGTAAAATATACCCTATGCCGAGAAAGTAAGTGGATTCATCTTCTAGAAACATTAGCACCCAAAAGACTGAATATAAAAAAAAACAAATGGAGGGAATTAGGAGTAACCCCACAAAATGTTAAGATTCTCTTTGTTGCAAATAATTTATTATACTTTATAATATGTATATAAAACCCCAAAAACTGATGGCAATGGAGTGATAGAAATGAATTCATAAAAAATTTTCAGAAATTTTGAAAATTCATAAAATTTTGAAAATAAAATTATAATTTTTAAAAAATCCGAATCAAATTTTAATAATTTCCTACTTGAATTTGACAGTTTAAACCATAAAAAAACTCAGAAATTTCAACTTTCACTTCAAACCTTGATAAATCTGCCCCTTAATGTTTGTACTCCATTCCTTGACTGGCATATTTTTGCTACAAGAATAAAAATATAACTTTATATAAGATAAAATGTTTCAAATGCACACAAACTAAAAAACTAATTGTAAAATGCATGCTATTGCTGTCACTCTCAAAAAAAGTTGATAACGTGTTTCAAACAGAGATTTCTTTTTACTATTCCATTTTGTTTGGAAAAAAAAGTAGAAATACATTTTAAATAATAATTAAAAAATTAATATGCATGGCAAAGTATACAAAATACCAGAACGTACAGTAATTAAACTTACATTAGTAAATTATGGCTGTAAAATAATTACAAAAATTTTGTATTTAAAATGCTTTCAATGGCAGAAAGATGAAAGATGTCAGTGCTCAAAACTCATCTGCACAATATCATTTCACCCCTGCTAATCACAGTTTGAAAGCAACATTTATAAGATAAAATATTTGGCTTGGAATAATACAATAATATTCATTGTGTTAAATCACAGTTATATTGTTTATAACTAGCGGATTGTGTTATTTCAAAATATTCCAATGGCATAATCTTGTATGTGAATGTGTTATGCAACTTCAACCTACATATCTCTTTTTTGTGTAAGCAGAAGTTGTAGTTTGACACTACAATCATGTAACATCAGGAAAAAAATTGAAAAACAAATGTTCCATGTGATCATAGAAGCAGTCAGCATTGTTTGTTATACTAGAAGTTGTCAGTAAACAACGCAGCTCAGTGCAGTGATAAAAACAATAATTTTTTAACTCTGCAGTTCTTACTGTGTCCATGTACATAAATCAATCACACATTGGTGCCATATTCTGTATCTTGTTTGTCAATCATAAGTCTTCTGCCTCTTTGTATCTTTGTCTTGCATAAAAAAGGGCATTAACTCAAGGGATGAAAACATAATTATGCCTCTTTATAGGTCCCTGGTTAGGCCTCACCTGGAGTATGCAGTGCAGTTTTGGACTTCAGTCCTTAAAAGGGATATAAATGAGCTGGAGAGACTGCAGAGACGTGCAACTAAATTGGTTAGAGGGACGGAAGACTTAAATTATGAGGGTAGACTTTCAAGGTTGGGGTTGTTTTCTCTGGAAAAAGGGCGCTTGCAAGGGAACATGATTACACTTTACAAGTAAATTAGAGGACAATATAGACAAATAGCAGGGGACCTTTTTACCCATTAAGAGGATCACTGCACCAGAGGCCATCCCTTCAGACTAGAGGAAAATAACTTACATTTGAAGCAACGTAGGTGGTTCATTACAGGAAGGTAAGTGAGATTGTGAATGTACTGCCGGTTGATGTTGTGATGGCTGATTATTTTAATGCCTTTAAGAGTGGCTTGGATGATTTCTTGTATAGACATAAAATCAAAGGCTATTGTGATACTAAATTCTATAGTTTGTATAGATATGGGCATCTATAATGTATCTGAGAGTAAGAAGGGATGTGTACATGAATGACGGGTTTTCATTTGGAGGGGTTGAACTTGATGGACTTTGTCTTTTTTCAGCACAATTTAACTATGTAACTACAGTATGTAATACTGCTAATACAGTTGTAATCAAATGTCTGGGCATCATTTGCCAAACTACATAGTTAAGTATAAAGGAAAAGTTGTAAACCATAAGGGGGTTATTTATTAGTCCGATTTTTTTATCATTTGTCTTTTAAAGGGAAAAAACGTATCTTTCCTGGGAAGTGTTAGAAGTCTGAATAAAAAAGTACTCCAACTCAGACTTGCCGGGTTCATGCAGAAGTCAATCACTGATGTCCTAAAGATATACTGATTTGCACTAGGTTTCAGAAAATTTTGTAGTATGCATGTGTCAAATCTGAAAAAGTCGCGGTTATTTGGGCGTAAAATCAGAAAAAGTTTCCGTATTCTGGCTTTTGCGATTTCGTGTTTCTGCCTAACAAGAATTTTTTAGGAAAATGTATTGATAAATAAGGGGAAAAATATCTGTGTGAACTTGGTCTCAGTAGTTTTCAGAAAACTCTAAGAAATTTTTGGATTTTGATAAATAACCTGCTTAGTCTATGAAGATTCCAGGTCATGATATACTGTACAGTATCTAGTTGAATTAAGTCAAAGGCAACTGAACATTTTTGGGCAGATTTATCAAAGGTCGAATTTCAAATTTATGTGACTTTTTTACTCGATTACACTATCAACTCGATTGGGAGGTTATTTATGAAAAATTTGAATGTCTAATATTTGAATAGTCCCAACCCGAAAATTCAATTAAATTTTGAATCGAATTCGAATGAAGTTTTCCCTCCAAAAAACTTGAATGTTGACTTGCCTGTTGACTTGTAAATGAACTCGGCAGGTTTTAGTTGCCGAATTTTAGAACTAGAACTGAACTGTTTCCATTGTCGAGGTGTGATAGATCTCACATTCGAATTTACATTCGAATTGCGGGATTAAAATTCACATGTGTGAATTTGACACCAAAAACATTTTCTGAAATTCGAATTTACTATTCAACCCTTGATAAATCTGTCCCTTAAATGTTTTACCACATTTCACCACTCATTCGAGTGGCTTCTTCAGGTCAACTGAATTGGTAGGAAATTCCTGGCATTTAAACCCTTGAGTGTAGTAAAGTCCCACATATCCAATCACAATTAGGGATGTAGCGAACGTCGGAAAAAAAGTTCGCGAACATATTCGCGAACTTGCGCAAAAATGCGAGCGGTTCGCGAACGGTTCGCGAACCCCATAGACTTCAATGGGAAGGCGAACTTTAACATCTAGAAAAGACATTTCTGGCCAGAAAAATGATTTTAAAGTTGTTTAAAGGGTGCAACGACCTGGACAGTGGCATGCCAGAGGGGGATCAAGGGCAAAAATGTATCTGAAAAATCTGCCTGTGTGTGCTTGGAAGAGATAGTGTAGGGGAGAGCTGTTAGTGATTTCAGGGACAGATGATAGTAAGCTTGCTGGCTAGTAATCTGCTTGATACTGCTCTGTATTGGAGGGACAGAAGTCTGCAGGGATTTGAGGGACATTTTAGCTTAGGTAGCTTTGCTGGCTAGTAATCTACTGTTCTCTTTAAACAACTGCCATACGTTGACCTTGTAGGCATTGTTTGCCCAGTTTTTTTGGACGCAGCCACTGAAGCACAGTTGCCAGAAAAAATATGCCATATAAATGCTGAAAATAGTAATTTTTCGCCATACGTTGACCTTGTAGACATTGTTTGCCCAGTTTTTTTGGACGCAGCCACTGAAGCACAGTTGCCAGAAAAATTATGCCATATAAATGCTGAAAATATAAATTTTTTTGGTTGCAGCCACTGAAGCACAGAGGCCAGAAAAATTATGCCATATAAATGCAGAAAATATGCATTTTTTTGGTCGCAGCCACTGAAGCACAGTTGCCAGAAAAATTATGCCATATAAATGCTGAAAATATAAATTTTTTTGGTTGCAGCCACTGAAGCACAGAGGCCAGAAAAATTATGCCATATAAATGCAGAAAATATGCATTTTTTTGGTCGCAGCCACTGAAGCACAGTTGCCAGAAAAAATATGCCATATAAATGCTGAAAATAGTCATTTTTTGCCATATACGTTGAGTCAACGTATGGCAAAAAATTACTATTTTCAGCATTTATATGGCATATTTTTTCTGGCCTCTGTGCTTCAGTGGCTGCGGCCAAAAAAACTGGGCAAACAATGCCTACAAGGTCAACGTCGTTGACCTTGTAGGCATTGTTTGCCCAGTTTTTTTGGCCGCAGCCACTGAAGCACAGAGGCCAGAAAAAATATGCCATATAAATGCTGAAAATAGTAATTTTTTTGGTCGCAGCCACTGAAGCACAGTTGCCAGAAAAATTATGCCATATAAATGCTGAAAATATAAATTTTTTTGGTTGCAGCCACTGAAGCACAGAGGCCAGAAAAATTATGCCATATAAATGCTGAAAATATAAATTTTTTTGGTTGCAGCCACTGAAGCACAGAGGCCAGAAAAATTATGCCATATAAATGCAGAAAATATGCATTTTTTTGGTCGCAGCCACTGAAGCACAGTTGCCAGAAAAATTATGCCATATAAATGCAGAAAATATGCATTTTTTTGGACGCAGCCACTGAAGCACAGTTGCCAGAAAAAATATGCCATATAAATGCTGAAAATAGTCATTTTTGCCATACGTTGACCTTGTAGACATTGTTTGCCCAGTTTTTTTGGTTGCAGCCACTGAAGCACAGAGGCCAGAAAAAATTAAACCAGTAGGGTTTGCACCCTAGTTTGTAACGGTGGCGGAGGGAGGAGGAGGACGCTAAAGGACAGCTGTGTGTGGAGTCATGAGGCTTGAAGAGAAGGACAGCTGCATAGAAGTCAGAACAAGTCTTCCGGCGTGCAGTAACCCTCCGAGATCCACCCCTCATTCATTTTAATAAAGGTCAGGTAATCGACACTTTTGTGACCTAGGCGAGTTCTCTTCTCAGTTACAATCCCTCCTGCTGCACTGAAGGTCCTTTCTGAGAGCACACTTGAGGCTGGGCAAGACAAGAGGTTCATGGCAAATTGTGACAGCTCTGGCCACAGATCAAGCCTGCGCACCCAGTAGTCCAGGGGTTCATCGCTCCTCAGAGTGTCGATATCTGCAGTTAATGCCAGGTAGTCCGCTACCTGCCGGTCGAGGCGTTCTTTGAGGGTGGATCCAGAAGGGTTGTGGCGCTGCCTTGGACAGAAAAACATTTGCATGTCTGACGTTACAGACTGGCCAAAGGGCTTTGTCCTTGCAGGTGTGCTCGTGGCAGGATTACTGGCACCTCTGCCCCTGGAATGTTGATGAGTTCCTGAAGTGACATCACCCTTAAAAGCATTGTACAACATGTTTTGCAGGCTGGTTTGTAAATGCCGCATCTTTTCGGACTTGTGGTATGTTGGTAACATTTCTGACACTTTATGCTTGTACCGAGGGTCTAGTAGCGTTGCGACCCAGTACAGGTCCTTCTCCTTAAGCCTCTTGATACGGGGGTCCTTCAACAGGCATGACAGCATGAAAGACCCCATTCTCACAAGGTTGGATGCAGAGCTATCCATCTCCGCTTCCTCATTATCAAGGACTGCATCATCCACGGTCTCCTCCCCCCAGCCACGTACAAGACCAGGGGTCCCCAAAAGGTCACCACTAGCCCCCTGGGAAGCCTGCTCCTGTTGGTCCTCCTCCTCCTCCTCCACAAAGCCACCTTCCTCCTCTGACTCCACTTCTGGCACCTCTCCCTGCGTTGCAGCAGGTGCCTGGGTTCGTTCTGGTGATTCCGACCAGAAATCGTGCGCTTCCAGCTCCTCGTCACGCTGGTCTACAGCCTCATCTGTCACTCGTCGCACGGCACGCTCCAGGAAGAAAGCGAAGGGTATTAGGTCGCTGATGGTGCCTTCGGTGCGACTGACCATATTTGTCACCTCTTCAAAAGGTCGCATGAGCCTGCAGGCATCGCGCATAAGCACCCAGTAACGGGGGAAAAAATCCCCAGCTGTGCAGATCCAGTCCTACCACCCAGTTCAAAAAGGTACTCGTTGACGGCCCTTTGTTGTTGCAGCAGACGTTCCAACATAAGGAGCGTTGAATTCCAGCGAGTCTGGCTGTCAGAAATCAAACGCCTGACTGGCATGTTGTAGCGCTGCTGAATGTCAGCAAGGCGTGCCATGGCTGTGTAGGAACGTCTGAAATGGGCCGACACCTTTCTGGACTGGGTGAGAACGTCCTGGAATCCTGGGTACTTGGAGACAAAACGTTGGACTATTAAATTTAACACATGTGCCATGCAGGGCACATGTGTTAAATTGCCTAGTCTCAACGCTGCCAACAGATTGCTTCCATTGTCACACACCACTTTTCCGATCTGCAGTTGGTGTGGGGTCAGCCACCGATCGGCCTGTGACTGCAGAGATGACAGGAGTACAGATCCGGTATGGTTTTTGCTTTCCAGGCACGTCATCCCCAAGACAGCGTGACAACGGCGTACCTGGCACGTCGAATAGCCTAGGGGGAGCTGGGGGTGCACAGGTGTGGAGGAGGAGAAGGAGGACCCAGCAGCAGAGTAAGAAGAAGAAGAAGACGAGGTAGAGAGCGATGGAGGAGTAGAGGTGGTGGCAGAACCGCGTGCAATCCGTGGCGGTGACACCAACTCCACTGTTGTTGTTGAGCTACCCATTCCCTGCTTCCCAGCCATTACCAAGTTCACCCAGTGGGCAGTGTAGGTGACATACCTGCCCTGACCATGCTTGGAGGACCATGCGTCAGTAGTCATATGGACCTTTGGCCCAACACTAAGTGACAGAGATGCGGTAACTTGGCTCTGCACATGTTGGTACAGGTGTGGTATTCCCTTTTTAGAAAAAAAATTGCGGCTGGGTACCTTCCACTGCGGTGTCCCAATTGCTACAAATTTGCGGAAGGCCTCAGAGTCCACCAGCTGGTATGGTAAAAGCTGGCGGGCTAAGAGTGCAGACAAGCCAGCTGTCAGACGCCGGGCAAGGGGGTGACAGTCAGACATTGGCTTCTTACGCTCAAACATGGCCTTCACAGAAACTTGGCTGGTGGCAGATGACTGGGAATGGGAACAGGTGGTCAAGGTGGAAGGCGGAGTGGAGGGTGGTTCAGACGGGTCAAGGAGAGCAGAGGTAGAGCAGTAAGATGCTGGACCAGAAGGAGTGTGGCTTTTAGTTTGCCTGTTGCCTTTGAGGTGTTGCTCCCAAAGTGCTTTGTGCTTGCCGCTCATGTGCCTTCGCATAGAAGTTGTACCTATGTGGCTGTTGGGCTTACCAAGGCTCAGTTTCTGACTGCACTCATTGCAAATTACAATGCTTTTGTCAGAGGCACACACATTAAAAAAATCCCACACTGCTGACTTTTTGGAAGTGTGCGATCTGGCGGTAACAGTAGAAGTTGGCGGAGTTGGCGGTATTGGCGGCAATGGCGGGTGCGTTGGCCGGCTGAACACAGGTGCCGATACATGTTGTTGCCCTGCTGATCCCTGCGGGCTGTCCTCCCTGCTTCTTCTAAGTCTTATTCTCCTACTGCCTCTCTGACTCTCCGTCTCTCCATCTGAACTACCCTCCTCTTGCTCTCTTCTACTAGGCACCCACAAAACATCAATCTCCTCATCATCATTCTCCTCAGATGCATCAATTTCTTCTGACACATCACAGAAGGAAGCAGCAGCGGGGACCTCCTCCTCATCACTCATTATGTCCATCTCTATCGTGTTCTCTGCCAGAATTAAATCTGGTGTAAGGTCCTCATCTCCTTCATCTTCTTCTGGCAATAATGGTTGCGCATTACTCAGTTCAAGAAACTCATTGGAAAATAACTCCTCTGACCCCAGTGAAGAAGGGGCACCGGTGGTGGAGGAAGTGTTACGTGGGGTGGCCATAGCAGTGGAGGATGAGGAGGATGTTGTGGTAAAGTTAGAAACGGTAGAGGATGGGGTGTGCTGTGTAAGCCAGTCAACTACCTCTTCAGCATTTTGGGAGTTCAGGGTCATTGGCTTTTTAAAACTGGGAAATTTGCTAGGGCCACAGGATTGCATAGCAGCACGGCCCCTAGCACGGCCTCTGCGTGGCGGCCTGCCTTTGCCTGGCATTATTTTTAAAAAAACAACAACAACAACAAAAACTCAGTTGGTTTTTCTGGAAACGATAATACACACAGCTAGATGGCGGGTTGAAGAAAACACTGTGCAAATAATGCCTACAAAGTCAACGTATACACTACTACAGCGGTGGATACGGATTACGTAAAATATATGAATGCTGCTTGAAAAAAAGTAACTCAAGTGGTTTTTCTAGAGACGATAATATTATCAATATTTAGACAAAATGTGAACAAGGTCACACAGCTCAATGGCGGGTTGAAGAAAACAGTGTGCAAATAATGCCTACAAGGTCAACGTATACACTACTACAGCGGTGGATACGGATTACGTAAAATATATGAATGCTGCTTGAAAAAAAGTAACTCAAGTGGTTTTTCTAGAGACGATAATATTATCAATATTTAGACAAAATGTGAACAAGCTCACACAGCTCGATGGCGGGTTGAAGAAAACAGTGTGTAAATAATGCCTACAAGGTCAACGTATACACTACTACAGCGGTGGATACGGATTACGTAAAATATATGAATGCTGCTTGAAAAAAAGTAACTCAAGTGGTTTTTCTAGAGACGATAATATTATCAATATTTAGACAAAATGTGAACAAGCTCACACAGCTCGATGGCGGGTTGAAGAAAACACTGTGCAAATAATGCCTACAAGGTCAACGTATACACTACTACAGCGGTGGATACGGATTACGTAAAATATATGAATGCTGCTTGAAAAAAAGTAACTCAAGTGGTTTTTCTAGAGACGATAATATTATCAATATTTAGACAAAATGTGAACAAGCTCACACAGCTCGATGGCGGGTTGAAGAAAACACTGTGCAAATAATGCCTACAAGGTCAACGTATACACTACTACAGCGGTGGATACGGATTACGTAAAATATATGAATGCTGCTTGAAAAAAAGTAACTCAAGTGGTTTTTCTAGAGACGATAATATTATCAATATTTAGACAAAATGTGAACAAGCTCACACAGCTCGATGGCGGGTTGAAGAAAACAGTGTGCAAATAATGCCTACAAGGTCAACGTATACACTACTACAGCGGTGGATACGGATTACGTAAAATATATGAATGCTGCTTGAAAAAAAGTAACTCAAGTGGTTTTTCTAGAGACGATAATATTATCAATATTTAGACAAAATGTGAACAAGCTCACACAGCTCGATGGCGGGTTGAAGAAAACAGTGTGCAAATAATGCCTACAAGGTCAACGTATACACTACTACAGCGGTGGATACGGATTACGTAAAATATATGAATGCTGCTTGAAAAAAAGTAACTCAAGTGGTTTTTCTAGAGACGATAATATTATCAATATTTAGACAAAATGTGAACAAGCTCACACAGCTCGATGGCGGGTTGAAGAAAACACTGTGCAAATAATGCCTACAAGGCCAACGTATACACTACTACAGCGGTGGATACGGATTACGTAAAATATATGAATGCTGCTTGAAAAAAGTGACTCCGGTGTTTTTTCTGGAGACGGTAATATTATGGATATTTAGACAGAATGGGAACAAGGTCACACAGCTCGATGGCGGGTTGAAGAAAACAGTGTGCAAATAATGCCTACAAGGCCAACGTATACACTACTACAGCGGTGGATACGGATTACGTAAAATATATGAATGCTGCTTGAAAAAAGTGACTCCGGTGTTTTTTCTGGAGACGGTAATATTATGGATATTTAGACAGAATGGGAACAAGGTCACACAGCTCGATGGCGGGTTGAAGAAAACAGTGTGCAAATAATGCCTACAAGGCCAACGTATACACTACTACAGCGGTGGATACGGATTACGTAAAATATATGAATGCTGCTTGAAAAAAGTGACTCCGGTGTTTTTTCTGGAGACGGTAATATTATGGATATTTAGACAGAATGGGAACAAGGTCACACAGCTCGATGGCGGGTTGAAGAAAACAGTGTGCAAATAATGCCTACAAGGCCAACGTATACACTACTACAGCGGTGGATACGGATTACGTAAAATATATGAATGCTGCTTGAAAAAAGTGACTCCGGTGTTTTTTCTGGAGACGGTAATATTATGGATATTTAGACAGAATGTGAACAAGGTCACACAGCTCGATGGCGGGTTGAAGAAAACAGTGTGCAAATAATGCCTACAGGGCAAATAATGCCTAAAAGGTCAACTTATACACTACTACAGCGGTAGTAAAATAAAAAAAAGTAAAATAAAAAAAAATGAATATTAAAAAAAAAAATTAAAGTTGGTGCTGCTGAACTACTAGGAGCAGCAGATTAGCACACCAGTCCCACTCCCCAACACTGCTAGACTAATAGCACTGGGCTCTTATAGTAGTAGTAGTAGTAGTAGTAGTAAAACAACAAAAAAATAAATAAAAGCAGTCCTTACAAGGACTACTGTTATTGCAGCAGTCAGCAGATGAGATCAGAAGCAGGACAGCTGCCCACTGCAGCTACATACAGAGCACTGCAGTAGAAGGTAGATTACTAGCCAGCAAAGCTACCTAAGCTTAAATGTCCCTCAAACCCCTGCAGACTTCTGTCCCTCCAATAACAGAGCAGTATCAAAACGATTACTAGCCAGCAAACTTTCAACTGTCCCTGAAATCACTAACAGGCAGCAGCTCTCTCCCTACACTATCTCTTCAGCACACACAGGCAGAGTGAAAAAACGCTGCAGGGCTTCGGTTTTTATAGGGAAGGGGAGTGGTCCAGGGGAGAGCTTCCTGATTGGCTGCCATGTACCTGCTGGTCTGGGGTGAGAGGGCAAAAAAAAGCGCCAACAATGGCGAACCCAAAATGGCGAACGTCGCGCGACGTTCGCGAACTTCCGGCGAGCGCGAACACCCGATGTTCGCGCGAACAAGTTCGCCGGCGAACAGTTCGCGACATCTCTAATCACAATGGTTCCATTGAACTTCAGTAATGTGTTGGCTGAAACTCACAAATGTGTGATCAAGTCAAAATGGTACCATGATTTTTATATTAAACAGTTAGTAATAAGCATATTAGTAATTGTGGCATATACAAAAGTTTGAATACCCTAAGTCAGTATTTAGTAATATTCCATTTGGCACAAATCACTCCTAATTTAGAGATTTTGCATGTGTAAGATCTACCGTGGGAAGCTGGCGGCTTGAACACTAACTTTTGGGGGAATTAGTTAATGGTGAGCAGGCAGCATAGGACGAAGGAGCAGAAAGACAGGGACACACAGGCTTCTTCAAGGAAAACACAGGTTTATTTTCCCACTTTTAAACAAACACAGTCAATTATGCACAGGGGTGATCATTGTGGCAAACAAACATAAATCATAAAAATAAAAACCTTGCCCACTGGGCACTACCTTCACACTTTGAAGCAGTCCCTGACTAGACTGGGCCCCTTGTGGACAACCAGCACAACAAACAAATAGTTTGGTTCACCCCTGTACTCACTGGACTCTTTCCTGTAGGATTTCAGCTTTCTAGCTTCCTTCACTCACGTTGCCCCAAGCCTGACCATCACACGGTCCCGGTCACTTTCTGCTTCAGGCAGACACAGACAGCACTCCCTGCTCCTCTGGGAGTTCTTTACACAGTCAGGTCTCCTACCTGCTGTTCCCTGCTGAGAGACACTCTCTAAACTTCCAATTAAGTTTAAATACACTTTCCACAGGATAGCCTTCCTGTGGAAGGTGAGCTCCAAAATGCGAACTGGACCACTGGAATGGATTGCCTGTTCCTTCCAGAACACTATAGCATCCAGGGCCAGATGGCAATATTCATTAAACAGGGAGACTATGCTCTGATTAGTTTCCTTGGGCATAGTTACATAGTTACATAGTTAAATTGGGTTGAAAAAAGACAAAGTCCATCAAGTTCAACCCCTCCAAATGAATACCCAGCATCCATACATACAGTACACCCCTCCCTACTTTTAATCAAATTCTATATACCCATACCTATACTAACTATAGAGCTTAGTATCACAATAGCCTTTGATATTATGTCTGTCCAAAAAATCATCCAAGCCATTCTGAAATGCATTAACTGCCATTCTTAAAAGCAATAACTGATGTTTTGGACAGGGGGCTGTCAAGACCAATCCAAAAGCTTCAGCTTGCTTTTCTTCAGGTAGTTCACAGTGGCTTTTGATACATGTTTTTCAAAATTAGCTATTTGATTATTTTATATTGGCATCCACAACTTGCTGATATTTAGTAGAATCTACAGAATTCTATCTACATGTGCAATGTTACCTGTGTCACTGGCTGCCACACAATCCCAAAGCTTAATAGATCCACCACCATGTTTAAAGGATCAGTTTAGTGCAAAAATAAATGTTGGTTAAATAGATAGGCTGTGCAAAACTAAAACATGTTTCTGATATATATGTTAGTCAAAAATGTTATCTATAAAGGCTGATTACAATTCTCTGCATTTCAGCTCTTCAACTCTTCGGGGCATATTTATCAAGGGTAGAATTTCGAATTTGAAAAACTTCAAAATTCTAATTCAAAAACACCAACCAAAATTAAGTCAGAGTTTTTTTTTTTTCGGCCAAATAGGTCCATTTTCGATCACATAGGTCCTTATTTGGCCAAATTCTAATTGTACGAATCAAAGTAATCACGCATTTGATCTAATTCGAATCAAAGTTTTCCCCCAAGAAAAATGGAATTTTCTCTGCAGTTTCATGAAAACATTCACAGTTTGTGAAGTGTGGAAATTTGCTGCAAATCCATGCCTGTTGAATAAATTTGCCCATCACTACTCAGCAACTTTAAGGGGGGGGGGGTCACATGGGCCATAACTCTTCAGTGAGTTTGCAAATGATCCTAAACATGCCGGTCAGATTTAAAAGCAACAGTTATGACCCATGTACCCCCCTTAATTCACTGTTTGGTTACTGCCTGTTAACAATCAGTGGAAACAAAGTGAGCTGCAAAGCAGAAAGTAGTGTTTTGGCTATTATGTTAGACATCCAGTCACTCCAGCATTTATAGATTTTTGGCTAAATAAATGGATTGAAAACTATTTTTATTTTGCACAGCCTACCTATATACAGAGTTTTTATTTTTATACTGAACAATTCCTTTAACAGTTGGCCAGGTGTTTTATTCATCCATTGCTGCTCTTTTTCCCCTTCACTTTACACTTTACTTCATCAGTCCACAACAATTGTTTCCAAAATGCGTTTGGCGTGTCTAAATGCTGTTTTGCGTACCTCAGATATTGACATTAGTGATAAGGTCACAGGCTTCCTCTTGAGATCATGTAGATCATGATTGTGCAAACAACACTGCAGCATGGAATAGTGCAACACAACTCCTGTGTCAGCCAATCCTTCCTGCAGGTCCCATGCATTGATAAAAAGATTTGTCTTTGCTTTTCTGGCCAGCATATGATCAGTTCTCTCTGATCATTCCTTTGTCTTTTAATTTCCAACACTTTTTTATTGACGATGGACAAATGAAATTCTCCAATGCAGTAGGGATGTAGCGAACTGCCGATTTGGTGTTCGCGAATGCCGTTCGCGAACACCAGCAAAAAATGCGAACGTTCGCGAACAGTTCGCGAACTTCGAACACCCGCTAAAATCGTTCGAATCGAACGATCGAAGGATTTTAATCGTTCGATCGAACGATTTTCATTCGAATCGAATGATCGAAGCATTCGATCGAATGCTTTTCATTCATTCGAATGCTTACAATCGTTCGAACGAATGGAAATCGTTCGATTTTTAGCGGTCGAAGGAATTCGAATGGTCGAATGGTCGAACGATTTGTATTCAAATCGAACGCGAACTCAAAATGCGAACGTCGCGCGACGTTCGCGAACATTCGGCGGACGCCAACGGTCCAAGTTCGCCGGCGAACAGTTCGCTACATCCCTACAATGCAGTAGAAAGCTATACATATCCAACACAGCAGTGAAAGAGGTGTACAAAGTGTATACATTGAAATCATTATTCATACAAGTACAGTATCCAAAGTCATTTATAATACAGAAAAAAACTATAAAACTAAACTTTTAGCAAATATGAGAAAAGAAAAAAGAAAAATATAAAAAGAGAGGGAAAGAGAAAAAAAGAAAGGGGGGGGAGGGGAGATATTTATGCCAGAGATATAACACCAAGAGCCAACTAACAGAGATCAAATAAAATCTATCACATAGCGTATCCTGACCTCAGAGATGCCTTAAAAGATCCTGTAGTTTAGAGATTCTGTTATCGCCTAGATATAGCAGACTTAGCGTTATCCAAATGATCATTATTACCCCAAGGTAACCATTTATCATAATATTTGCATAAAGATTGGTTATTCTTTGCAATATAGTATTCCATAGTACTGGTCTCATTCATTAAACCAAGAAATTTTTTTTTTCTTGCCAGGACCAATCTAGCTTCTGACAAAATATGTGTGAGTAAGAGCTTGTGTTTCCAAGAGATAAGTTCATGTCCATATTTAAAAGAGCAAATCTCGGTGATGATATCACCTCTGTATTCAAAACAGACTTACAGATGTCCAATATATATTGCCAAAATGGAACTATTTTTGGGCAATCCCACCAGATATGAGGAAATGAACCTACAAAGCCACATTGCCGCCAGCATAAATTTGTTGTAGTATTGGGGTAAATTGCATAAAGTTTAGTTGGGACCATATGCAACCTGTACATCACTTTAATACTTGTTTCCAGAAGTTGAACTGATTGAGTGGTAGATGTAAGTAAAAGAAAAGCATTATTCCAATCTGAATAATCAATTGAGGAGTTAAGCTCTGATTCCCATTTTAATTGATGTGGATCTAATATTTGAGAATTAGCATCAAGTAATGCCAAATAGTACTGACAAATCTTAGCCTGTTGTAGAAGCAATTTTGTAAGCCGGGTTTGAAGTGGGGACAACTGTTTGATTTTGTCAATCGTAGAGGACTCCAGAAAACTGTTAAGTTGAAGGTAAGTAAAAAATGTATGTTTAGGTAGGTTATACTTCGTTTGCAAATGAGTAAATGACTGTAAGATTGGCCGCTGGAAAAAATCCCCAAACTTTGTGAGGCCTGTTCTAATCCATGGAACAAAGTTGGACTGCGGAAGAGCAAATTGGAGTGTCACTAAAGAATGCAGCAGGTACAGTCCTAACTTTAAATTGTCCACAAATAAGATTGCATCCCAGACTTTCAAATTAGATGCAGTCGTTGGAAGAGATCTGACCGGTTTTGGTCTAAGCCTAGGATATGACCAGACTAAGTCTCCAATTTGACCAAATGAAGAGTCAAAAATGTCAGTTTCTTGCTGTACCCATTGTGGCGGATGAGTCAAGTCCAGAAATTGTTGCAAGAAGTTCAGATGCGTAGCTTCAAAATATGTTTTAAGTTGAGGAAAACCTAGTCCTCCTTTTGTTTTAAGTTTTGTCAGAACCTTGACTGATGTTCGTGGTTTGGATTTCTTCCAGACAAATTTCGACAAAGTAGCTTGCATAGCAGAGAAAAAATTTATGGGTAATTGTATTGGAATTGTCCTAAATAGGTAAAGAATTTTTGGTAGGATATGGCTCTTAATCACTGCAATTCTGCCTAACCAAGAAATATCCAGCCCTCGATAAGGTTATGAAGGTTAGTAATTAAAGGAGCAAAATTCAATTTATACAAATCTTTAACAGACATTGCTAAGTTAATACCAAGATACTTTATTGAAGCTTGCTGCCAATCAAATGGATACTGTTTTAATTTTGTAATATGAGACCTTAGAGAAACTAGAAAGAGTCTCAAACAATGCTGATAAGGAAACTTCAGGGTCCACAAGAGATAAGATTACATCATCTGCGAATAAGGATATTTTATATTCCCGTTGTCCTATTTGATAACCTTTTATTAAGGGGTTAGACCTAATCTTTTCGGCTAATGGCTCCATCAATAAAGCAAAGATTAGTGGAGATAAGGGGCAGCCCTGTCGAGTCCCATTAGTAAGTCTGAATGAGGGTGAGTAGTAACCGCTTGCACATATCCTAGCAGTTGGATTACTATACAAAGTTAGAATATTACGTAAGGAAGGGCCAGAAAATCCAAATTTCAAGAGAACATCTTTTAAGGGCCAGGCAACTAATGAAAGCAGCAGGCAAGGATGTTTATATATGTTAGTGTGAAGGGTGATATTAATCAATTTTCTGGTATTGTCTGGCGCCTCTCTACCAGCCACAAAACCCACCTGGTCATTCCCAACTAACTCTTTAATGATAGGATTGAGCCTAGTTGCCAGGACCTTCACGTAAATTTTAATATCCAAATTTAATAATGATATGGCCCGATAGTTTGCCACTATGTTTGGGTCCTTCCCTGGTTTTGGTGTGGTAGTAATAGTAGCCTGAAACAATTCCTCCCTATGGGTACCATGCGTAGTGAAACTATTAAAAAGGGGAACCAAAATTGGGGTGATACTCTGGGCCATGTTTCTATAAAAGTTATTGGAAAATCCATCTGGACCCAGGGCTTTGTTAAGTTTAAAGTTTTGATGGTATCTAAAATCTCCTTATCAGCGATAGGTTGATTCAGAATATGGAGTTGTTTCTCCGATAATTTTGGAAGGTTTAAAAAGTCTAAAAACTGTTGTCTTTCCTGTGCAGTGGCTTGATAAACTTCTTTGTCTGTCTGAAGATTGTAAAGTTGAGTATAATAAGATCCAAATTCACTTGCTATATGATTAGGATTTGTAAGGATTCTGCCATCTTTAGTCTTAATTTGGAAAATCCTGGTTTTGGCTTTAACCTCCTTCAGTTTGTTTGACAGCAGCCTTCCTGCTTTATTAACATGTATATAGTATTTTTGTTTTATCAAATTACATTGGTATGACACTTTTTCCATTTGGATTGTTGATTTGTTGTTTTAGAGCAGTTACCTTTTGTGCGCATGTCTCAGTTGGTCTCAATTTTAAATCTCTCATTAGTGCTGGTAACTGAATGTTCAAATCTACTAGAGTTTTAATTCTGCTTTTATTCAACTTAGATGTTAAGGCTATGATATGGCCTCTAAGAAATGCTTTATAAGCACACCACAACGTATCAGGTTCCATATCAGGCGTGGTGTTAAATTGTACAAATTCAGTAGTGAGATCTACAAAGCGATCAAGATGATCTTGTTTCGCCACAATAGAATTATTTAATTTCCATGAGGATACCGGTGGGGGGATAGAGGTTAATTTAATCAATAGACCAACTGGTGCATGATCCATCCAGGCAACAACTCCTATATACGTTTTTTTAACCAATTGCAGCAACTGTTTACTTAAAAGTATTAAATCAATTCGTGAGTGAGACATATGAGTTGGTGAGAAGTAAGTAAAATGGCACTCGGCAGGATGCCAAGATCTCCACGCATCATACAGTTCATGTCTTTTCAATGAATGTTGAAAGGCTTTAGATAAATTATTAACAGTCCGCATTGAAGAACCTGATAATATTGGTGTTTTATCCACATACGAATAAATAACCATATTAAAGTCCCCAACTATAATGCAGTGTTGTGGGTTAGCTGCAGTTGTCGTGACACAAGCCAATACTTTATTTACAAATTTCACTTGATTAGTATTTGGGGGCATATAAGTTAACTAAAGTGTAGCATTTGGAGTAAACTTCAAACCGAAGAATTATTTATCTTCCATGACTATCAGCTTTCTGATCTTTAATTTTAAGCTGTAACGAGTTCCTAAATAAAATAGCAACTCCATTCTTTTTAACTGGAGCGTTAACATAATAAATTTGATGGTAGTATCGGTTTGCCAATGAAGGGTGAGAGTCTGCTTTAAAGTGGGTCTCCTGTAGGCACAAGACGTCAACTGAAGCAGTTCTAGCCCACTCCAAAACAGTCTTCCGTTTAGCTGGATTATTTAAGCCTTTAACGTTCAATGATACAACATGTAAATGCATAATTGACCAGTAAAATAATAACTGTTACTTAATTGGAAAATAAGGATGTACAAATAACATACAAATTAGGCAATTCTCTGAGGCTAGTACCTAGACAAATGAACATCTTGTGAATCTTTACAATCAGAAATATAAACAATAAAAAAGGCAACATTAAGCAAAAAAAAAAGAAAATGGACAAAGTAATATAGAAATATAGAATTGAAAACCAAAAAAACCAATGGACAGCACCAAAGGCTTATCCGGGTGATATGTGCAGCAAAAACCATACTGCGCGTAACAGCTGCACATTCCAGCCAGTGGGGGAGAGTGGCTAGGTTAAACAGGGAAAAAACCCACCAGGGTAAAACCAGCAAAAAAGCCCACAAAATCATAGGGAAAAGTTAGCGAACTGGGGTTATGTTATCACAACAATAAACCTTTATAAGGTTCTCTCCTTGTTTCAAGTGGTGTCATCTAATTGGGCTTGCTTTCCTTTCCTTGGGGAAACTGTCGACCAATCCAAAGCACGTTTCTTCGGAATTTTGGGCATTGCGATGTCCATTGACTGTTCAGTTAAACCCCATTCCGTCAATGCAGACATAGCTTCTTGGGGGGTCTGAAAAGAGACCTGAGTTCCATTGCGGATAAAAAGTAGTCGTACAGGGAAACCCCAGCGATAAGGGATTCCATGGGTCCGCAGAATCTCTGTAATGGAGGCAAATTCTTTTCTGTGTAGTAAGGTGTGAGCAGAAAGATCCGCATAAACATGGATATTTTTGTATTGATCTGGGCGATCAGCACCAGCCCTGAAAGCTTGAAGGAATAGTTCCTTAGTTGAAAAGAAGTGGATCCGTACAATCACATCACGAGGTGCATCCATTGACAGGGCCCTAGGCTTGGGGATCCTATGAATTCTGTCCACTTCTAATTTATCGGTGTCTAATTGGGGTAAGAGGGTCGCCAGCATCGCGTGGAAATATGTCCCCAGTTCCCCCTGGTTAACAGATTCAGGAATCCCCCTCAATCGAACATTATTACGACGGGAACGATCCTCCAAGTCCGCCATTTTATCTTTAATATGCACGGCCTGCTTATTAACCAGCTCCAAACATTCTGTATATTGGTTTTGCGTCTGGCGGAGTTCGTCCAAATTGTTTTCTAGGCTATAAACTCTATTGCCAATTTGTTGAACATCTAAATGCAAAGCCGGTTTGCAGCCAGTTCCAACCACAGAGCTCTTCACCGCACGTCCACCCGCATCAGCATCCAGGCCCCGCCCCCCATTCCTTTGTCTTTTAGATCCTGCCTTAACCTCCTATAGTAGGGGGAGGAAGGCAGGGCAGATAGGGGGTCCCACAGCAGGGGGGAGGAGGCCAGAGGAGATAGGGGGTCCTGGAGCAGGGGGGAGTCCAGGAGAGATAGGAGGTCCCTTATCAGGGGGGAGGAGGACAGGGGAGACAGGGGGTCCCAGAGCAGGGAGTAGGCATGGGGAGATAGGGGGTCCCAGAGCTTGGGGGAGGAGGGCAGGGGAGACAGGGGGTCCCAGAGCAGGGGGAAGGCATGGGGAGATAAAGTCAATGCTGTAAGTGCTGTATGCAAGATTGGCAGACTGTGTACAAGCGATTCATTGACCTGAAGCGATGGATTAGGGCAAAGTTAGCCACCAGGAGAGCTAAAGCCTAGAAGACTGCCGGAGGGCATGTCCCTCCACTAAGACTGAACACCAGCTTCTGGACAAAAAGGTCTGTGAAGGCTTGAGTGCAAATTCCCTAACCAGCAAAAATTCACCAGCGACGGCTTCGCAGCCATCGCAACACTTCGCCAGGCGTAAATTCGCTAGGACAACGCCAATTCCCTAAGGTCTGAAGTTGCGTCTAGGGTGCCAAACACTGGCGTGTTAACAGCTGTCACTTAAACAGAGACGGAACTAGGTGGGGATGGGCCCTGGTGCAGGCCGTGCAGCAGGGCCCTGCCCCACCCTCTTCCGTGCGGCGCTGCAGCCGCTGCAGTGGGCGTGTGACTGCCGGGGGGGCCGGCGGGGGTGCAGGCCCTGACCCAATTGCACCCCCCCTGCTCCCCCGGTAGTTACACCAATGCACTTAAACACATCTGTCCATTTCTATCCAGGTGGTGAGTCCAGTTTAGTGTGTCATAAAACCTTTGCACACGTAGAGGCTAACAAATAAAATGTTAATAACTTTGCAGCAAGTTTTTTTTCTTAGAGTGAGTGGTAAATACCTGAATGTAGGAGTTAGTGGAAGCTGTCATGACGTGGCCAAACAATCAGTCAGTGTTCATGTCCCAGGTCTTGTATCCTAGTGAGCAGCAACATTACAAAATAGTATATGATGTGTGTGTTAGAGAACCATTACAGAGGAGGAGGCCAGAAACCTGAAATGACAAGTACAGAAATGGTTTGGCTTTAATATGTGTAACATATGTTCAATGTGTTATTTCTGTGCTTACAGCAAAAGATGTTGCAGCCAAATATTGACTGCTAGGGGCACGCCAGCATATCACCATCAGCAGGCTCTTTATATGTAACAAAAGTGTGTTCTCTATATCCATTCAAAACAGTAATTTCACATCAATCGTATAATGCATGTTAATGTAGGAGAATTATATAGGAGCAAAAGCCTCATTAACTGACATGTAACTCCCGTGACAAGCCCAACATATTAAGGCCAAACAACAGACCTAGGTATTAGTGGATTTCACAGTCATTGTTGAATTGATAAAGATGAAGGCTCCTGCAAACACTCTAACTTATTATCATTAGATTGATTACTAAACATTATTACAATGGGGGACTAATAGGTTCAAAGGGTAAGCAAATAACATTCCCAGCCGAATAACAAGCTTTGAAAGGTAAGTGAAAAGATAGCAAAGAATCACAAGCTCAAAAATTGGATTTGCATTGATGAGCCTCTCGTGCACTCTTCTTCTCTGTGATTGGTTATCCCTCCATTTCCCAACATAGCCCTCAATCTGGGGTTTCAGGTCATCATTGATATCTGGTGCGAGGCCATGTTGCACTGAAACATGGCAAAGACAATGACGAGGTCTGAAACCTTCCTGAGGGAATAAAGCAGAGCACCCCCAGTGACTGAGAGGCATCATAAGCGCAATTTCATCACCAACTTGGTAGGAGACATGCCATCTCCCACCCTTATTAGTTCATTGATTAACACACATCCAACCTCCAAGTCAATCAGGTGCCATTAATTAGAATCCTTGGCAAAGTCACTTAATTAAAGTAAACTACAAGTCCCAAGATGCATAGTGCATTTATTGTAGCAAATCTGTACCTAGTCAACAATCTTGCCAAAATACATGCATAGCAAGGTGGAATAAATGACTCCTAGGTAATTAGGAAATTGGTCAA
Organism: Xenopus laevis; assembly: GCF_017654675.1. NCBI lineage: Eukaryota > Metazoa > Chordata > Amphibia > Anura > Pipidae > Xenopus > Xenopus laevis. The sequence goes on along the minus strand of NC_054381.1, from coordinate 86,432,138 downwards.
TTAGGAAAAATTTCTGCTTCAATCTTATCCACTCAGCCTGGGTTGAGGGCAAGAAAATGAGCCTGCATGATACTCTATTTTAAATTAAAATAGTAAAAAAATTGAGTGAATATTGATACATTTTGAATTGTTTGGTTTTGAATTTGAATAGAATAATCAGAATAGAATTAAATTTTACAATTTTTCAAATTCGATTAGTCCTGTAGGATTCCTGTTGCTTGTTACTTCCTCCCCCATGTTGTCTCTATGGAACCCTTCACTGGACACACCAAAAGGCAATCACTGTAGGCTTACTCCTACACCATACACCATGGAATACAACCAAGCAGTAGAAATATGGGAAAGATTTAGAGTTTTTATTACATCAATCTTTAAAACAAATGTAAAAACTTTCATTTAAGTCTTTAATACTCCACCTGAAACATCTTGTGACCTGGCACTTCCTCAGTGGCTCCTTAAATACTGTACCCCCCTGAAGTACTATTATTCACATTCACTAATTGGTAAACAATCAGTCCAGTGTGCATTAAATTAATCATAAAACCATAACCTATACAAAATTCTCAAATTAGAAACAGAGTTACACACCACAAACACTTTAAGCCATAAAAAATAAAAACTTAAATAAATAGATGAAGGCAGAGTCTTTTAGTTCAAACCTGCTTCAGGTAAGAAATACTGTAAATGGATGAAGGCAGGGTCTTGTAATTAAACCCTGTTTAAATAACTGGGTTGAGTCCTATAGTAAGGTAATGTAGAGACCTACAGGATCTGTTAGGCTCCTATAGAGTCAACTCCCTACCCTTTCTTTACTCTTTTGTTATTGGGCATAAGCCTTGTAACAGTTTGCATAGTACACCATTAGCTATAGGCCAAAGGGTGTAATACCACTTCCTGCCACACTCCTATATAGTATTGTGTAGGGAGTGGCATCTTCCTCTTTGTCTCCTGGCGTCTGTGCTGCTAGGTGTTTCCCATTGAGCCTGGGATCACCAAGGCCCCAGTAAAGCCACTGGCCCGAAGGGACCTGTACCTGTGATTAGGTCAGGGACCAGGAAACCCTGTGAACGAGGTTAGCTATCATTAGGGCAGATCTTTAATAGACTCTCTAGGAGAGTGAGATAAACAGCTTTATATAGCATGAGCAGCTGTGTGCTCCATCAACATCAGCAGGGAGTAGCTTCCCAAAGGCTTCTTGTTTGCCTTTAGTGCAGGTACTCAGTGGATAGGGTGTTAGGCTTTAGACTCCGTCTCCTTTACTAATCCACTGGTGATCCCGATCCCCACAGAGGTATATTTGTTTTCTGGGAATTGATGTACACTTGACTACTATGGGAGTGACAGTCTTCATTATGCTGTATCATCTTCTGTTATCCTCCTCCTCAGACTAGGTGACTTGTATTCTAACCTTACTTAAGGTAACAATTACATGGTAGTAAGCAGAGTCTTATAATCGATAATACTTTAAATACCAGTTAAATAAATAGATGGAGACAGAATCTTACTGTTCAACCCTACTTAAGACAACAGTTAAATAAATGGGTGGAAGCAAAATCTTATAGTTAAACTCCACAAGACATGTCAGTGTTTCTTAAGGATAGTAGATATCTTATAACCTCCCTTACTGAATTTTGGTATTTCTTTATTCCTGATCTTCTTCACCTTTTTCTTTAATATATCTTTTCTCTCTCTATTCTGTTCATCTCTCTCTTCGCATTTGTAACTATTTGGGCATCATAACCCTTCTCTTTTGAACTGTTTTCCCAAACATACAGTATCTATATATATTTCATAGTCTAGTCACTATTTTTCATACAATTCCTTTTTACTTGTCTAATTTGTCTGCCTGGTATATTATTAAACCAATGTTTACAGTGGCAGCTGCTATACGGTACATATCCATTGCAAATCCAAGTAATTACATTACTCGTACTCGATTCATGAGTGAATACCAAGTTAAAATCATTATTATTATTAATATCACATATGTTGTACCCCTTCCATTGTACCCTTCCAAATTATTAGGCAAATTTATCACAGGCATTCCCATTGAGATTGTGCCATTGCATAGTATCATAGAACTACTGAACAACATTTTCAGCATTTCCTCTTCTAAATCCTCATTTAATTGTGTAACATCATTATAAAGCTGGCAAAATAATCTCGCCAAGTAATATTACTATCTTTTTTAGGTTGAAACAATGAAATATACTTTACCTGGAGCAAAAGACAGAACATGTATATCTGGATTTTCAAAAGAGATGAGTTTCAATCAATTAACCAAAAAATAAAAAGCCCAGCTATCTAACTATGGGCTTTCAAGGGTGATGGGCTTAGTTATTTGGTCCATAAAAAATAAACAATTACTTTTAAGATGAAAAATTGTGATGACAATTCCAGAGCATTACTAAGTATAATGCCCTTTTTTTAATACCAAATCAAAGTAGTGGAAGTAATAATTAACAACATCATCTAATCTTTTTAAAGTGTTCATATAAATAACATTTTACAGTCAGAAAGTTGCCCGATTTTGAGCCCACGGCTTAAAAATAGGATGCATAAAATAAAATCTGCTGGCATTTCCTTCTCAGAATTGTGTGATATATACAGTCTTTGATACTGAGCAACTTTTCTCTGGTTTCAACAATGTTGATAGATTAAAAGCATTATTCTTAGCTAGGAGGGTACTGAAAGATAAATGAGATATGTATGA